>NC_090447.1:161659969-162284969 GCF_031143425.1 Pleurodeles waltl
CAAACCGAAGAAGACGATGAAACTGCTGACCGAAATATGTGCAAAGAATTACAAGGGAATGAAGTCACCGGATGTGCCACCTCTGAAGACGTCAATTATGAAGACCAATCAAAAACCTGTAAATCAATATGGGGTGAAGATTAGGATTACCTAATGTCAAATTTGATAGGTTAAAGATAGTGGGGTATAGAAAATGTCCAATAGAATTTTAGGGGAATGTACTACGAAAAAGGGATAAAAACCCATGTCGCAGAAAGGTCATTGCGGTGGGTTAGGGAATGCTATTGATTTTATCCAGAAACTCTGTCACTCTGTTTGGTGACTTGAGATTTTATTGAAACCATCCTTGCCCTTAGACTGCCCATTTACACTTTTCCTCCTTATGAGGGAAGTGCCCACTTTTGTCCCTTAGCTGAGTTCTGACTGATGGTGATTTGATTGATGTTCTGAAGACGAAGACTGAATCCTGTGTGCTGACCTAAATTTTGGAGGCTAATTATGACAATGCATTTGTAATTTGTCTGTTTGCTTTTCCTTTCTAGGTACCAACTGCTTACTTTTGACATAGTCCTTAGCTAAATGTTTTCCAAATTGGTGTTCTAAATTGTTTTGCATGAAGCCCAACATGCTAATGCTAATCAGTGGTTAGGACAGGTGTTCACCTAAACTGACGCAAATAGACAAACGACCAAGACTATGCTTTGTTGAACTGACGCGTTATTGACACTCTGCTGAACTTGATCTATGTTCACGCCGTGTTATGTTATGATGTTTCTGATTCTCGCATTAATGAAATCTTATCAAAGTTGCCATATTGTGACTATGCTATTATGTTTCTTGGTTTTGAGGTTAACGCATCTACTCTTAGATTGTAACTAATAGGGAATAAAACTCATAAAATTCTACTAAACTGGTGTGGTTATTCATGGCTGAAAGGTCATGGTAGCGTCTTTTGAATTGATTAATGACTTTGACTAAAGTGAAATGCATTGTTGTGATAAATATTGATGCCATTATTGATGTATTGATTGATATATTGATTAGCTATCTCATCCTACGGTGTCTCTCAACTGGGTCAAAAGATTCATTGGCCTAAAACGAGTCCTGATGTGAAATAAACTATCATAAAGGGACGCGTTAGCAACACCATATGCTAATATTTATTTCTGGAGTTTGAAACTTTAGGCACCAGTCATAAAAATGCTAGGAACTTTAGTTGGAACTTCCAGATCTGAAATCATGAAGGTTTCCTCTAACAACGGAATGCATTTCCAAAGAAACTGTTAGAGCTCTGGTTTGCAATGAACAGTTGTATATTAAAACTGACAAACACAGAACATGTACATTTGACTTTAATGGTCCACTTGAGTTGAGTGATTGAGTAACACCCGTTGATCCGGAACTCCAAGATAAAGAAGCTAAAGCACTCTATAACTAAGCGGTTAATGATGCTGATGATAATAGTAGTAGTAGTAGTAGTAGTAGTAATAATAATAATAATAATAATAATAATAATAACAACAACAATTGTTTTTATTATTGTCAAAATTATTATCAATATTATGGACAACACACGTAATAATAATGTATTTTATGATTGTTGTTACTTGTATTATTATTTGTAGTATCTGCAGTAACATTGGTAATAGTAACAGTAGCAGTAATAATCACAGTAGTTACAGTTGTAACATACAAGCTTCATTTATTGATAATTCCCCAAGATATCAAACTGTTTTTTTAATATGTTATACTAATAGAAACAACACTACTAAATGACATGTTGTTGTTCAATTTTAGTGAACTTGGAATTCTTTGTCTGTGTGCTGAACTATCCAACGTACACTAATCCAACGAGGTGAAATAACTATCCGCTTAGAAGTTGGTTTAGCAGAGCTCGGAAAACGCACAGCACAAATGAACTGAGCATTTCTGCTAAACATTGAGCTATAGAAACTAGATGAATGATCCCTTTCTTTCTTTGAACACCGGAAGTGACTAATGACTTGGAATGATTGTATGAAGCAGCACTGTAATCTTGATTCTAGACAGTTAATTGATCACTTACTTTGAACTGAGCCTACTCTAATGTTGCTTTTGTGGACAATTAAATGGAGTTATTGCTGATTGTAAGTCAAGGATAGCTAAAGGCTTGCAAGGTATTTCAGGAAATTCTTAAAGTGCTAAGTGGAGGGAAGAATTTCAAACCATTTGCACCAAAGACGAAAATGCACAAAACAATATGCTCTCGTCAAGCTTTCAATGTGTATAATCTCTGTCCTGTGTGGTATTTAAAATTATGACTATTATCCAGCATGCAGTTTGGAATGTAATGCACATTTTACACCTGGTCTGCCTCTTGTGCCTTTAATCCATCTGTCTTATTTGGTCCACCCAAATATGTGCGCCCCCGACATCAGGTGTAATATTTCTGTCATTGAGAGGGCACAATAATTTAGATTTTCAAACATGTTTACAACTGATTGGCAGACTTATTTCACAATACTGTTGCAAGCATAAATGTATGAATGTATTGCTGTTTATGTAGCGCAAGCATAGTTGCATAACAATGGGCCACTGCTCATCAATGAGGAAGGGGGGACGCAGGGCCTAATTTGTAAGAAATCAAGGCATTTGCCCAAAACTTTAATGAAGAGACCATTACCCAATTCCCCCACTGGTGCCCCGGCTTCCACCACTGACTCTGCCCTCTGCCTGCACGCACAAGCTACATTGCAACCAACTAGCGTGCCTTCCACAAGGGAATTCAAGAGGTAGTCTCCCCAGGAAAATATTGAAAAATGCTGTCCAATAGTACATTTTGCAGCTCAGTTGTCACCTCAGAATGTTAAAAAAGCATTAGTCTCCGCAAGGACACGCTAAAGAGTCTCTCATTGAATATTTGATACAATTTGTGGTCCGGGGGTGGGTATAGGAGATGCGTTGTAAGGACTCACATTACTGGAGTGTGGGTATCCGTGAATACTATCATCGTGGGTGTTTGCGTAAGTGGACCCTGACACTCAGTGCCTGAATTGCTGATGAAATGCGTCTGTCTTGGTTGCTCTAAACCAATTGGTGTGGTAGTATGAGTCACATGGCCTGGTGGTCTCACATCTTAGAGAAGGATGGTGTAACAACTCTGCAGGGCAGATTTCACTCAGAAACAATCTACCCTGATTAACATGAAATGAGATTGGGGTGGCCAGTATACATATGCCATGTACTTTTGATCAATAAAACAGTATGTTGAGACAGCTAAAGGTGCCTCATAGTCAAGAAAAACATTTTAAAAGAACACTGATACCTACTCATAAATATAGCGTTTCCCACAGCAACTGTAAGATATATGTAGAGCTTTTGGCAAAGACTTGGGTTCTCCGAAGACGGAATACTGAATAGGGCGGGTGTCTGGATAAAAAATCAATTCAGGTAAAATAGGTCAGCGTCTGCAGCTGCAAGGTATTGAGTCTGCAAATGACATAGACTCAGTAGTGGCAAGGTACCAAGGGCCAATAACCTAGGGCCAGGCTAGAGATGAAATAGCTCCTACCAAATTGTGCAGGAACACACAGATCACACATCAGGCACCCTAGTATAAAGAGGGCCTGAAATGGAGAGGCGCAGATGTAAAAATAATGGAGAGAGCATGGCGTTGGTCATGTCTACATATCTTTTTTTAGAAAAAATATATAAATCTGCCCTGAACACTTATTATAAACAGCTGAGGCCAGCTTGCAGATTTTCTTTTAATGATTACAATTCATAACTCATGTAGCTCTGCAAAGAGATTTGTAATGCAGTGAAAACATTTACTAATCCTAATGTATAGCAGACATCAATTCCAACTTCACCTGATCTGTGTACTTCCCTGTGCACTTACTTTCAGGACAACGTGCGGAGTATTTATGAGGAATTTGATCAACTGCTGGAGTCTCCGTGTAATAATGAAAGATGCAAAATCCACCGACTCACACATTCAGTAACATGGGAAGCGTTAAACATAACGATTTAAAGAAAGTACAAGAGCTCGTTCTTCAAGTTAAATCAAGGTCACCGAAAGATCCATTTCCAGGTCACAATTTTACCTCTTTGCCTCCGCTCCTGGTGCCCCATTTTACTGAATTATTTATATTTTCTTTAACAACAGCCAAAGTGGCAAAAGGTTGGAAACTTGCTTATGTCTCAAAGATTCTTAAAAAACACATCGGCTGACCTGGCCAGTTTCTCCAGCTATTGGCCAATCTCTCTACTACTGTTCCAGATTAAAATCTTGGAGAAAGCATTTGATAGGCAACTTTGGACATCTTTGTCGGACAATCATACATTGAATCTTGTCTCTAGGGCCGAACATACTACCAAAGTCCTCTTGCAGTTACAGACTTTATCAGGTCCTCCCTATAAGAGGCCAGTATCGGGATTATGATACTTCTTGATTTTTCCACTGCCTTTGATCCAGTATCGCATTCAGTACTTATTGACTGGCACACTTGCATATGAGTGCATAGGCGGGCTTTGGATTGGCCTTGGATTGGCTGAGAGATATCCTGAATGATCATTCCCAGGTAGTCTCTATTCCACCTTATAAATCCATGGTGGCTGATAACATCTGTGGAGTATCTCAGGCAGGATATCCCTGAGCTCTTAGCTCTTTAAAATCTTTGTGGTCCCACCCTTACCCAACCCTACTCTGTGTACAGCAATGGACATTTTACTTTACAATGAAAATACATACATTTACATACAAAAACAAAGGTTAAAATGATGTTGTAGTTAGGAATGGTAAATACATACTCACTTTATCTCAACTATTTGAAAGAAATAGAAGGTCAAAGCGTAAAGGCATACTGTTTGAAATGAAGTGAACCACTGAAAATCACCAGTTCTAGTTATCTCAAGTGACCTGACCTTAGGTTATCTAAGTTATAATTATCTCATTTCACCTAATCTAAGATTTTAATAAAGACAAGGAGAGTAGTAAAATATTTCTCCACCCTCCCAGTAGGCATTTTGGGCTGTCATTGTGGTTTAATTTTGCTTCCTCATAACAACTTTTTAGACCGTTTCTTCCTTAGACTTCCACCTCCTCAAGTTTGTTTTTCTTGCAATTCTTATTAACTCCTATTGGTTTGGAACAGACCTACATCTATAGGTCAGTTCTTATTCTCCAAGCACTTCTTATATTGTGTTACAATATCTGCCTGTCCCTCTTATATTCTCTGTAGTTAGGACTGGTGGGGTACCAAATTCAAGTAATTTGCTTTTGCATAATTATGCTATATGCAGGCACAATTACGTGTAATTAAGTGAACTGTAAATCTGTCACTATGCAATATAATTTAGTACAAAATATACCCGTGTGGAATTT
Source organism: Pleurodeles waltl (assembly GCF_031143425.1). Lineage (NCBI taxonomy): Eukaryota > Metazoa > Chordata > Amphibia > Caudata > Salamandridae > Pleurodeles > Pleurodeles waltl. The sequence continues at coordinate 161,665,335 of NC_090447.1, forward strand.
TTAGATGACTGAATAATAGTGCAAAAAATTTAAAACACAGCAGACAACAGCCACTCGTGTTGTGATATCATAAATACACAGACTTTTTTACTGTGAATGGCGTATAGTTAAACAAAAATCGTGAATTTCATTGAACAAATGTAATGTGACATTCACAAAATTACACAAATTAGACCAGCATAATTTTATTTAATGCAGGCCTAGTCAGAACACTGACCTTTGCTCCACTATCTGTCCATTGTATTGCCCAATGACTGATGTCCACTTATAAACCGTGTTTCTATTCTGGTAGGTTATGCAACTTTCCAATTACTTGACGTCTTGATATAAGACAATCCATCTTTTTCTACAATCATAGCTATGCAGCTTTAAAAAACTGTTAATATGACTTGCCAGTACCTGGTCATCATATTCTCCGATATCCTGTCATGTTAACGCATGACCATCCTGCTACAATGCCCAACTGATCTACTCTCCAATGATTACTCTTCATTTTCTCCGGAGCCCAGCCACATTTCTCTTTGAAAGCACTAGCCTTTTACTCTGGATCCAATGGAAGTGCTGCACATATCCATCTCTCACAGACACCACCAATGACCACCTACAATGATAATATGAGTGCCAACAGCAGAAATTGGGAAAAAGGAGATAACAGGGGGTGTGGCCATGACTGCTACCAAGATATTTGCCATCCTGTGAGGCTCCGGAAGTTGCAGCACAAACAACGTGTAAATCGCTGCCATTATCGCCTCATACACATTGTGGACAGCACGCTGAGGCTGTCCGAAGTGGATATATCCCTGGAGTGCAGTTTTGAAGCCCCCAGACCTCTGACTGTGTTGCACTTTGGGTGCCGGGCGGTGGTTGGCCTGGGCCGTCCCGTGGGCCCACAGTGACTGGGGCTGCGGACAGGCTCAGAGCAGTCGATTTGCACCACTGCAGCAGAGTATGGACAGCAAGGTGAGTGCCTTCCTGGGACCCCGACACCTGCAGGGAAGGCCTCCTTGCCTTCGCCCACATTGGCTGTGGGGTTCGGCCTGTTGAGAACATCCTGCTGCCGTTTGTGGGGTGTGATGGGGCCCTGGGCAGCAGTGCCCCAGACTCTAAGAGCACCGCTCTGGCCTGCACTGCCTGGAGCCTTGTCGGCCGGGCCCTCCGCCTAGGGACTAGCGGTGGTCTGTGCGGCCGGTGTGGTGGTGGCTGCGGCGACCTCTGTGGGGGAGCGCACCCCTTGTTGTTGGGCCCCCTATTGCCCTGCTGGGATCATCCAGCCGATAGCATTGATGTACCACCCGATCCCACGAGGTGGCACCCCTTGACCTGAAGAACATTGCACTGACCTGTGCTCCTGTGGCCTCATTGGCCGGGCCCCTTGGGGTGTGGGACTGGGAGGGACTGCTGTGGCAAATGTGGTGGTGGCCGTGGCAGCCCCTGCGGAAGGGCGCACCGCTATTGGAGGGGCACTGGTAACATGTTTGTGGACCCTGGAGGCCCTTTCCTGCCCGGCGCAGGGGCGCATGGTGAGCAGACAGGGCGCACTGCATCCTTTCTTCCCGGCTGGTCCCACGTGTGTTGAGGGGGTGTCATATCAGTGGTCCTGCCCATCAACCCCACCTGGGCGTGCCACCCTATGTCTTCTGCCCTGCCACGCTGCGCCTGCCTTCCTTCAATCTGGTGGCTTCATCGGGGCGCTCTGGACAAGCACTGACGGGAGAGACTGTGGTTCCTTGGCCCCCAGCCACGGTCATCTGAGTGCCTGGGCCATGGGTATTCTGGTGATCCTCTGAGTCTTTTGACGACACTGACCAATTCATGCCATAACCCTGGTGCTGGTTCTCACTTTCTCAGCTTCAACCTCACTGGCCTCGGCCTGCTCACATTTGTACAGAACTTCTGCACTGCCCTTTGGTGGTCGATGCCCAGCCCCTGGCACCATTGGGCAGACTTGCACCTATGGTTGCTGGGACTTGGGACTCTGGTCTACATCCCCTCTATGGGGCTGCACTGCTGGGCGCCAGTGTTGGCAGCATTAGGGTGTCTTTCACTACTGGTCAATCTTACTGATGTGTGGCGCCCCCAAAAGGGCAAAAGGGATCCTAGACAGCACAGGCTCTACTTTGATAAGACCAGATCTGCTGGCGTGGATGGTCCGGACGAGGAGCACCCTGCTGACCAAGACATGCCTATGACCTCATCCCAAGAAATGACCGTCATCATGGTGGAGCTCAAGGTGGGGTTCCGCACAATGGAGGGGAGATTTGACATCATAGTCTGGCTCATCAACAAACTAGGCGAGTGTCTGGATCGCCAGGGGGCTAGACTCAACACTGCAGAGGAGAGGATCTCAGGTCTGGAGAACTGCAGCGCAACCATGCAAAAACAAATGGAGAAGATGGAGTGCACTCTTAAACAAGCCGTGATGAAATGCGAAGACCTGGAGGCTCGCTCCCATAGGCATAATATTTGCATAGCAGGAGTGCCCGAGACCACTAATTTGGGCAGGGCGGATGCCTTTGTCCAGCACCTCCTAATTGACCTTTTTTCGACTATGCTGACGTTTCCTCCACTTTCACCTTTGAACGCACTCATTGGAACTGACACCCCCTGAGGGTGCCCCCCTCACTTGTTTATAGCCCACCTCTCTAATTATAAAGACAGGGACAGGGTTCTCAGCCTGGCATTGGAGAGGGGCTCACTCCAATACCAGGATGCCTCCATTTCAATATATCCTGACTTTACGCCATTGGTTCAGGAGGCTCGTCAGAAGTACTCGGATGTCAAAAACGCTCTAAAAAAGATGGGACTGCGCTACACCATGCTTTACCCTGCCCAGTTTTGGGTGGAATATAAACCCTCGGAGACGGTGGCATTTTGCAAAAAACTGTCAACTCTTCTTCCGCCCGTTCGGCTATGCCTGAGCATGCTGCCTCTGATGCCAGGTGCTGGTCATCCTCATTAAACTCATTGTGAATGAGGTCCTACATCTGTTGCTGTGTGGGGTGCGCTGCCTGTGTGATGACTGCATGGCATCCTTTCTGGAGGCCCCATTGACTTTGAATAATCAGATGTGCCACCCAAAACTTTTGTGCTTGCAGTTGACTTACATCATCATATATGTTTGATCTCATCTTTAGGGCTGCCGCCTGCTGTGTTGACGTTCGCCATGGTTGTAACCATGAGATTGCTGTCTTTTATGTTTTTCTTCTTTGAGATGCGCTGGATGTTGAGTAGTGTGGTGTGGGTGGGTGGTTTGGGAATGTACGTTCTGATCTTTCTGTTGTTGTTATTATGTTCACTTACTACAATATACCACATAGTCCTCCTGCTGCTCTTCATTGCCCATTCTTGTCACACCACTTACTCATCCCATGCACTTTGAATCGCTCTGACCATGTCCTGTGACATTACGTTCATGTCCTGGAATGTACAGGGACTCAACAATCCACATAAGGGGAAACAGATGTTATCTTATTTGATTAGGCAGAATGTGGGGTAGCCTTCCTACAGGAGACACACATGTCCCACCCCACAGCAGTGATCCTGCTTTCCCTAAAACCTGGGTCACACATCACTATGTTTCATGTTACAGTTCATACTCTAGGGGCACCTGCATCCTAAAACATAGGCGTGTACCCTTCATGTTCCAATCATACCACTCCGTCCCTGATATGTCCTCATCCGGGGCATTCTGGCAGATAAATACCTGCTATTATTAAATGTCTATGCCCCTAACATGGACGATCCTGTATTTTTCCAGGGACTGGCTACTCACCTGGAGCGACTGGAAGCGACTCATCTGATAGGAGGGGCCAATTTCAACATGCCACATTGCTCCAGCATAGTGTGTCTCACTTGCGCAACATTGACGAAGCAACGCTCAAGACAGGGCATCCTCAATCACATCTCTGCTCTGTATTGCTAACAGAGTTTTGAGACTTTGCAGATAGAGAGCTGTTGTATCTGAGTAAAAATGCCAAGGCTTGTAGGTACAAGGTGGGGGAACGCCCTGGTCATACCCTCACAAGGTTGCTTCTGCCTAACAGTCTCCACGTTTACATCACTGAGCTGCGAGCAGTGGATGGGGAGTGAATCTTAGGCAGCGAGGGTGTCGTGGCAGAACTTTTACAATTTTACAAAGACCTGTATGCCCCTCGGGTGCCAGATGACATGTCTGCGATTGGTGAATATCACAAAGAAGTAACCTTGGTCTGGCTCTCAGAGGGCCAGAATGAGTTCCTCAAAGAAACAATTACACTTGATAAGGTAATAACAGCTATAGATGCCATTGACAGTTCCAAGGCTCCTGGCCTTGAAGGCCTGACTGGAGCCTTTTATAATTTTTAGAAGGCCTTCAAGTCCCAACTGGTCCCTAAATTATTAACGCTCTATAATGAATATTTGTGCACTGTGGAATTTCCCCCATGCTGCGTGAGGCCATCACCACACTTCTGCTGAAGCCCAGCAAAGATCCTATCCAATGCACCTCCTAGCACCCCCTCTCCTTGTTACCCCTCAATATGAAAAATACTAGCTAAAATACTCGCAATAGTTTTCTGATAATGAGCGGTACCAGACAGAGATGCCCCTTGTCCTCACTTCTGTTCATTCTAGCAATGGACCCTTTGGTTCACTGTTGGACCTGGCCCTTTTACAGGGTCATTCCCCAGACTTTTGCCTCATTATTTTTCTGACCTTTGTTGGCTGACGTTATGACTCTGAGCACTTTTTCACTATTAACCAGTGCTAAAGTGCATGTGCTCTCCCTTGTAAAATTGGTATGATTGGATTATACCTAATTGGTATATTTAATTACCTATAAGTCCCTGGTATCCCTATACCCAGGGCCTGTAAATGAAATGCTACTAGTGGGCCTGCAGCGCTGCTTGCGCCACCCACTGAAGTAGCCTTTCAAACCTATCTCAGCCTGCTAGCACAGGGCCTTTGTGCGCAGTTTTCTGCCACAGGGACCTGGCATCTAAATTTACTTGCCAGGCCCAGAACTGCCCTTTTGCTACATGTAAGTCACCCCTACGGTATGCCCTAGCTAGCGCTATGGGCAGGGTGCCATGTATGCAGAAGGCAGGACATGTGCCAGGTTGCGTGGCCCGTCCTGGCAGTGACAAATAGCCTAACCTGGTGTCTCACTGCTGTGAGTGCTGCTGTCTCATAGGATTACATTAGAAATGCCCTGCCTTATGTGTAAGGGGCATTGTCTGATTTATAAGGGGTAGTGTAGGCATGTTTGTTATGGTTGTACTAGTGATAAGAAATGCTGCTTACTGGTGTAGATGTTTTTTATTACTATTACAGAAATGCCCCTTCTAGAAAGTGAGCATTTCTCTGTGCTTATGACTCTGGTGTTTTTGCAGCTGGACTCCAATCCACTTCTGGGCAGACTGACAGTTGGGGCTTTGTGCATACATTTCAGAGAGCCTGTACACAGGGAGGGTGGAGGTGTCACAGAGGTGCATCTAGATATTGTATAGTCTTCCTGGGCTGAGAGAAGGGAGAGGCGGGCACACCTGCAGTTGTAAAGGCTGTGCCCTGGCATCACACAATAGGGTTGTTTACCCCCCACTGATGTTTGGAGCCTGTGCTGGAGGAGAGAAGAGGCACTCCCAGAACTAGTTGCAACTGGTTGGAACCCCCTCTCCTCCTCATTGTAAGAGACAATGCAAACTTAGTATAAGTACAGGGGAATTTTCCCCACAATTTGGACACTCTTGGAACTCCAGTAACCTACTGGAAACTGGACACAGGACGCTGATGAATGGACTCACCAGGACCCACCTTGGACTGCTGCTGCTGTGCTGAGCTGTGACCTGCCTGGACAGTAGGAGGAACTGCCACCATCTGCACCCCTTGTGCTGGCCTGTAGCTGGGCCCCCCAGCCCTGTGCTTCTTTTTGTTTTCACTTGTCTCCAGGGGCAGGGTGCTGTGGCCCCTGACCCCTGCAACGATCCCCATCACAAGGGGTGCTTCATCTTGGGCTGGGACGCTATAGCGCTGAGTGTAGCGCTTCCTGGACTGCCTTAGCACCAAGTGCAGCACTCTTGTGGGGCCCTTGGCGCTCATAGGTGCCTCTCTGCCAAGGAAATCACTGCCGCAACCCGGGCCAGTAACATTGTCTTAGCGCTTTGAAAAGTGCTTCCTGGCTGCCCGCATCACTGCCGCAGCCCGGGTGCAGAGGAATCACCGCCGCAGCCCGATCGCACGTTTTGTTGTTGGAGCGAATCACGCTCCGCCCAGTGCCCCCAGGGCACCAAATGGAGGAAAAAGAGAAGCGAGCGCCCTCCAACCGTGCCCCCGTGGTCAAGCACGCTTATAGATGCGCCCCCTGGACACCAGCAGTCACCGTCCTCGGTGCCTGCTCCTCAGGGACTAGGAAGAAGCCAGGAGAGCATCTTGCGCACCGTGCCCGTGCCGCTGCCCTCCAGAGCAGGAGGAAAGCCTCATCAGAGGCCCCTGCTCCAGCGTATCTTCATTTTGACAGCCGCCCTGGGACGTGGGTGACTGTCTATCCAACGCAGGGCACGGGGGTGGAAAGGGAGTTCCTTCCCCCCCGGCCACTGCCTTAGGGGCGCAATCATCCTGTAACTTCACTTTGGCAATTGTTTTGCCCCCCCCCCCTTTGGAGGTAGGGCCAGTGGAGGCCCGGGGGTGCTCCCAGTGATCACGGGCCACTGGAGGGGCCCATTAGGAAATCAAGAGAGGATGCCGACCACCCCTCTCCCTGAGGAGCCGCATGTGGCCCCCGTTGAGCGCATAGGAGTGCCGTGGGCCCCCACCACAATCTTCCAGACACTAGGAGTGCTTTACTCTACAAAATAAGGTACTTTTGGGGACACTGGGAGGGTGGTATGCTCCAGGGTTACCTTCCAAAAGATATATATTTTCTTTATGTCTTGCCATATGTGCTTTAATGTTCCTTTTATGGATAAGTATGCTGTACATATGATAAGTACATTTATTTACTGTTATTCCTGACTACTGCTTATGTTGTAGAATCCTGAGTACTTACATGATCCATTGTGCTTATTCTTGCAGAGTATTAGTAACTTGTGTAACGTTCTGACAACTGCTAAGGTAGCAGGGTATTACTAATGTGTAATGTTTGGTCTAATTATGTTTTGAGCAATACAGTTTATTTTTACATAGCTCAGTGTTGTGTTTACTTTGTGGTGTACATTTTGCGTCACATGGGTTGCATGTGTTGTGCAAATGCTTTACACATTGCCTCCGGGTTAGGCCTGACTGCTCGTGCCAAGCTACCAAGGGGGTGAGCAGGGGTTATCTTGGACTTGTAGCTACCTTGTCCTTACTAGAGTGGGTGGGTTGTGCCTGGCTTAGGTGCATACCCTAGCCAACCAGAAACCCCAAGACTTCCATTTCCATAGGGGTCTCCAACTTGCACATGGCCCCCTCCTTCTCTTTTTATACGGAGATGACATCCTACTCTTTATCCGCCATCCCACAAACAATCTTGCCCCACTTATGGAGGAGATTGCTCGCTATGACAACCTTTCGGGACTACAGATTAACTGGTCCAAGTCTGAACTCTTTCCCTTGGCAGATGCCACACAACCGGTGCCAGCGAAATTCCCATACCGGTGGGGTCCAGAAGATACCAAATATTTAGACATCCACTTACATAGAGACAAAGACCAAATACTACAACTTAATTATGGTCTGGCTAATGGCCCGACTGGAGATGCAGGTGTCACGATTAATAAAACCTCCTCTATCCGTGGCGGGACGGGTGGCTATTATAAAAATGGTAGTCCTTCCGCATTTTCTTTGTCTTTTTTTGAATATCCCTGTTCCCTTAATGCTTGGCTTCTTCCATACATTGCGTGGTCATCTTCTGTGCTTGACATGGGCTGTAGGTAGGCCGCTGGTTCGTTGGGACACCCTGGTGTTTCCGCTGGACTGTGGGGGGTTTGGAGTCCCAGATTTCCACCTGTACTATGTGGTAGCTCAGTGTCAATACTCCTTCCATTGGTACCACCCGGATGCTCGTGTCACATATCTGAGAGGGATCAGTTGGATGGGCTCTCCCATTCTGAAATCCTTCCAAAGGGTATCCCTTTAGACCCTAGCAACATGCAAATGGTCTCCACGACGTGCTGGGCATTGAGCCAGCTGCAAAGAATGCTGGGTGGTGGACCACTCTAGTCTTCTGCTTTTCCCTTTCATAATAATCCCTGGCTCCCTCTCATGTGTGCGGTACTGGTGCAGCATACACTCCATCACTATATACTCTCCACATTGGGCGATCTCTTCCCAGATGGCCAAGTTTTCCATTATCCTGAAGGGTAGCAGGCACAAAGTGTCACCCATATGGACCTTTTCATATTTAAGAAATTACATAATACACTTTATTCCCTGCTATCCCCATACCCTTTGGCCCAGGAGGAATTCCCCCCGCTGACGCATGTATTTGCTGACGTGAAGGGGCATCGATTAGTTTCCAGACTGTACCAATACTGCCTCACTATGAGACCCGACACCAGGACACAGGTGAGGGAAGCATGGGTGGTGGAGCTGAGTTACCCCATTACTGATAACATTTGGACCTACTGCTGTTCACAAATACAAGGCATTTCAATCAATTACCGGCATAAACTGTTGCATTTTAAATTTCTCCATTGTTGCCACTTATTCCCGAAGGCTAATGCGAGGATTGACCCTAACAGGAAAAATCATTGTCCCAAGTGCAATCTATCAAGTGCTGGCTTCACACACTCATCCTAGACATGCCTGTTGATTTCTGTCTATTGGAAAGCCGTTTACACACATGTCTCTTCCATACTGCATATAAACCTGCATCCCAACTCCCTCCACACACTCTTGGGGTACACTCTGCCAATGCGCTGACTTGTATCTATGGCTTTCCCGTTGGCTAAGCGGGAAGGCGTGCTACACTGGGGGGCGTAGGGCACCAACACCGCTGACTACCTTAAATGCATGATTTTTTGTGATAAAGTCAAAGAAGATTACGCACTCCTCCAACCCTTCACAAACTGACCTATTGAAATATGGCAACCCTTCCGGGATTATCTTTCCACTCATGACCAAGATTCTTCAGATCAGAGTGTGGTCTGCATTCCTCCCTACATTACCAAATTCATGGCAGATTGCACTTTTATTCCAACTATGGACATGGACATATATTGTTTACCTTTGTTTTCAGTTTGACATTGTGATGTTGAGAAGTGGCGGTTCTGGGAACCTAATGTGCAGCGGAGAATTGACTTACTCAAACTGATGATTGTTTATCATCTAAAAATTAATTTAAAAAAAAATAAAAAAGGAGATAACAGAGCGACTGGATATCATCATTATGGTTTTAACTGTACCTCTATGTAACCTACTCTCTCTATTCTGCTATAAAGCTGATATTCCTGAAACTCAAACATAGGAGGCAGGGCTTTGCTCTTGTAACACTCTGGAGCATTACTATCATGATGGCAAGAGTATAGCGTCATGGCTGTCCCATTCGGGGCCTTCAAGAGATCTAGAGGGCCAGGGAATCTTGTCACAGTGAGGGAGACCTCTATCTCCATGCTCACCTGAATGTCCTCCTACATTTTGTTTTCTCAGGTACCACAGAGCAGGGCTGTGCAACCAACGCCATCTAAACTGAGGTCCCAATGCCATACAAGCACAAGGAATTCAACGTCTCTTTGAGCAGTTTTCAGGTGTATTTTATGGCATAACCCTCATGCTCTGCCCACTTCGTGGATGACTGGAGCTGACTGGATATTAGCAATACTTGGTGGAAACAGGCATCAGCTGCCAGGTCTTCCAGGTGGCCCTTTGAAGGCAGGCAGAACGGGAAGGTGAGGACGGGGTCCAGCTAGTAGGAGAGAACTAGCCAAGGGAGGCGGAGAGTGGGAAAGCACTCCAGATGTAAAGGCAAGACACAGGACATACCAGTGAGAAACTGGCACCATGACGAACATCAGCATCAACAGATGAAATAGAAAGAGGACTATTATTGGGCAACAGTGGCGATTTTTGAATTCTCTCCCCTAACTTGGAATTAAATCTGTGCCAGGAATTTCTCCTCTTATTGTGACGGTGAGTGTCTAACAGTGTGATCTCACAGATAGCAACACAAAAAGATGATGGACAGAATGCCGAACATTGTCAAACATTCACCCCCAGTCACAGATCAGGGTTAAATCCATCATTTTGTTGCTTACCTCACCATCCCAGTTTGGACCCTGCCATATGCAAATCCGTCTTGATCCTGCTCCCCATGGGACAAGTCCAGCCTGAACTGCCAGGCCAGCTTCGCCCTGGACCGCAAACAAGCATCCTGGTATCACCTCCCATCAGCCAGGCTAGCTTGAATCCAGTGGCACAGTGAGCACTGGACCCACGTCTGGGCATATCCTTCTCACTTAGGGCAACTGTAGTAACACAAAAAGATGTTGGACGAAAAGGTGAACATTGTCAAACATTCACCCAAGTCACAGATCTGGGTTAAATCCATTGTTTTTTTGCTCACCATACCACCCCAGTTTGGACCCTGTCATATACAAATCAGTCTTATACCTGCTTCCAGTAGGAACAGTCCAGCCTGAACTGCCACACCACATCCCCCCCGGACCAGCAACAAGCATCCTGGACCAGTTTTGGGGTATCACCCCTCATCAGCCAGGCTAGCTTGAATCCAGTTGTACAGTGAGCATGAGACCCACGTCTGGGCATACCCTTTCCATACTTGGGGCAACTATTGCAACACAAAAAGATGATGGACAGAATGCTGGACATTGTTAAACATTCACCCCCAGTCACAGATCTAGGTTAAATCCATTGTTTGTTTGCTCACCACAACACCCCAGTTTGGACCCTGCCATATGCAAATCAGACTTGGCGAGGCCGGTGTCCAGCTGGTTGGAGAGAACGAGCAGAGGGAGGTGGAGAGTGAGAAAGCAGGGTTGTATGGGCCTAAAGCAGGACACAGGACGTACCAGTGAGAAACCACCACCATGACAAACACTGGCATCAATAGGGGAAACAGAAATTTATTGGGTAACAGTGGCCATTTTTTAATTCTCTCCCCTCACCTGGAATCAAATCTGTGCTAAGAATTTCTCCTTTTATTTTGATGTGAGTGTCTAAGGGAGTGACAGTGATCTCACAGAGGCACATATTTCTCACTACCAACAACAAAATAGTTTTCCCATCTGATAATTTCTGTTGAACCACCAACTGATTCTTTACAATAATTACCAGGTTGTCAAAGCTTCTACAACTACTCCATGATGTCAACAACACAGATCCTAAGCACCGTATCCGAGGAGGTATAGTAAGATGGAGGCATCAGAAAGCAAGCTGAATTGCAAGGATGACATTGACAAATATGAGGTGAAACCCACTGTGATCCTCCCTAAGGGTAATAATGCTTCAACCTGAGACTGCACATTCATGCCAGTTAACTCTGAGATGGGATCACAGTTAAAAGCTGAACTGTAAATGATTTGAATGTCGGGGTCTCCCACCCTTTTTCTCTTTCATTGTATCCAAACATCCACCCTTGCCACTCCTTCCCAGAAATCAGTTTGACAACTGCACTTCTCACGAGTGACAGTCTCCAAGTCATTTTCACAAACCAAGACAATGATGGAGACACCACATGGCATACCAGCTACACTTGACACCTTAATCAAGGAACTGGCTGACTTGAATGTGTCCATAGGAGCAGTAGACACAGCGGTCACTACAACAGCAGCTGTAGGACAATCCTTGAGAACAACCATCACTGCCTTCAACAACTGGCTAGACACAGCAGAAAAAATATAATTACACACCTGGAATCATGTATGGAATCTTTACCAGAATGGGGCTCAATCATTTGGAAACTCTACCATAAACCCATTGATTTGGAAAATCAAAGCAGGAGAGATAATGTGAGAATCTCCAGGATCCCGGCCCAGCAAGGTAAAGATGACATGCTGTCTATTCTGAAAATTGTTTTACCTACACCAATGAATATCAAGTGTGAACTGACATTGGAATTTCAGGGTGCACAGTCTTCAGGGCCAGAAAATTGAATGTTCCAACACAAACCGTAGTATGCTCCTTAAGGCACTAACAAGCAAGCACACCAGGCAATTTCAGTGGTGAAAAAACACGTCCTTCTTCGCCTACCAAAACAGCAAATAGATCTACTACAGACCTCTACAAAGAAACTAATCACACATGGAAAAGATTCCTGGTGCTCAGATTACAACTACAAAAATTGAGTATTAGGTACAGACTTCTAGTGCTAAGCACAATGCTGATTACTATAATCTACTGAATATGAGGAGCCCGAGGATTTGCAGAGGTCTTTGGATCCCTTGGGGATGAATGAGATGGATATAGAGACTGGTGCAGGGACAGGTGGTATCGTGAGACAACCAAGGCAGTCCAAGAAGAGTGAGAAAGACTTGCACGTATCATTAACGTTTGGAAAGGTGATGGCAAATACAGAGCTAGGAGGCACTCACTAACAAAGGACAAATCCCAATCCCTGTTGATAGACTGTGGGCCTGATTTAGAACTTGGCAGACAGGTTACTCCGTCACAATGGTGACGGATATTCCATCACCGAAATCCAAATCCCATAGAATATAATGAGAATTAGATTTCGGTCGGCGGGATTTCTGTCACCGTTGTGACAGAGTAAGCCATCTGCTAAGTTCTAAATCAGGCCCTAAATATTCTGATAAAATGGTGAATGGATCATGGATTTGCACATTGGTTAATATCCCAAGTGGTCTGATGATGCCTCAGTAAAGAAGTGGAGAATAGCTATGTTAATTAACTATTCATGTCTGTTACGGAGTATTAGCAAGGAGAAAAAGCATATGTACAATTCACTAATTCAATTATAGAAATGTCATGCCTAAAATAAGTATAGTTTATTTAATTTTCAGCATCCACTTGCTTAGCTAAATCTGGGGTGGGCAGAGAGGGAGAGGGGAGAGGTGAGAGGGTAACCGGGTATGGGGCCAAACCCAGTACATTTAGCAGAGCTCCTTTTCCACCATATACCCCAAAATGTGGTATAGAGGCACTAATGATAAACAGTTTTGTTAGAATTTAAGAGTGGTACACCAGACACCCGCAAAGCCACCACAATTACCTTCCTACAGGTTAGTGCAGCAACAGGACTGAGCCTAGGACAGTTCACCTAGTTCAAGAACTTGCTTTAGAATCTCAATGTAACCCCAAGAGAAAGCCTATACCAGCTTTTATTCAAGTCCCCTCTTTATGACCACATGTATTATGTGGTCCAAGTACACATCCCTTATTGACTATTGTTGGAAATGACCCATTTTTCAGGGTCATCCCTAAACGTTTTGCCTCCTTCCACCTTTTTTTACCTGACCAGTTTTTGTTGGCTTTAGGACTCTGGGCACTTTACCACTGCTGACCAGTGCTAAAGTGCATATGCCATCTGTGTAAATTGGATTGTTGATTGGTTTACCATGATTGTCATATTTGATTTACTAGTAAGTCCCTAGTAATGTGCACGAGAGGTGCCCAGGGCCTGTAAATCAAATGCTACTAGTGGGCCTGCAGCACTCATTGTGTCATCCACGTGAGTAGCCCTGCGAAAATGTCTCAGACCTGCCAGTTCAGTGTCTGTGCCTGCAGTTTTAAACTGGCAATTCAGCCTGGCAAGTGTACCCACTTGCCAGCCCCAAACCCTCCCTTTTACTACATGTAAGACACCCGTAAGGTAGGCCCTAGGTAGCCACATGGGCATGGTGCATTGTATATTAAAGGTGAGACATGTACTACATGTCCTAACAGTGAAATACTGCCAAGTTCCGTTTTCACTGATGCAAGTCCTATCTCTCTCATAAGTTAACGTGGGGGCTGCCTTTAAATAACTTTAAAGTGTAGATTCCCTTTGAGAGCAGGCAGAAATTTGGAGTTTGGGGTCTCTGAACTCACAATTTAAAAATACATCTTTTATTAAAGTTGGATTTTAGATTGTTAGTTTGAAAATGCCACTTTTAGAAAATAGGCATTTTCTTGCTAAAACCATTCTGTGACTCTGCCTGTTTGTGGATTCCCTGTCTAGGTCAGTTTGACAGTTGGGCTGATTGTGCATTTTCTCTAGACAGTGACACAAAGGGTGCTGGCATGTAGCCTGCATATCCTGATGAGCCATCTGGGCTAGAGTGGAGGGAGGAGTGGTCACCTACACTTGAAATTGTTGTGCCTGCCCTCAAACAATGCAGTCTCCGACATCCTGGAGTGTGTCTGGGGCCAGGCCTGGGCAAGGCAGGATCTTGTCAACAACAGAGACTTTCCTTTCAAGTTTGCCTACTTCAAAGGCAGAACTGGGCATAAGTAGTGGACCCAAAACCCCGGACGTTTAGAATCTTTTTGAAATCAAGAAGAACCTCTGCCCAGGAGAAGAGCTGAATAGCTGGAGGAGGAGTACTGTCTGGCTTGCAGTTGCTGCCTCTGCCCGACAAGAGTGCAAAGGGTGAACTTTGCTGTGTGTCCTGCTTTAGAAAATTCTCCAAGGGCTTGGAGTAGAGCTTGCTTCCTGTTGGAAGTCTCAGGGACACCATAGTCTTCAGTTTCCTCGACCTGCAGCACTGGGAACTGGGTGTTTTGAGCTGTTCAAGAGGAGAAACCACTGCGATGCTGCCAATGACGCCGCTGGCCTGCACCGTGACCTCCTGATGGAGCCGCACTGCCCGCTTCACACCGCCATCATTGGACGACTTCACCGAGCCACTGCTCGCACCGCAACCTGTGGGCCCCACACTCTGGCATTGCCTGCTCACACCGCAGCCTGGGAATCCCTGACGACAGCGCTCCTGCTGACACCACTCGTGAGGAGCATGAAGCACCGTCCTTCACCGCAGCCCTGGCCCACCGACACCAGCACCATCGACTCCAGTGTCGGCATGAGGCATCCTAGCCTGCACCCTGTCCTGTGGACACTGCTTGTGAGGGTCACAAAGCACTGTCCCGTCCCGCACCACCGGCTTGGGCAGACCGACAACAGCGCTTCCGGAATGACTAAGCCTCTGCCTGCACCTTGACCTGGTGATACTGCACCTCACACCGCCCTGCTTCACACCGCAGCCCTGGTCTTACTGACGCCGCTGGATGCCGTCACCGAGCCGCTGCCTGCACCGTGACCAGTGGACACCGCACGTCACATTGTCCCGCTTCCCACCGCAGCCCGACGCCATCAACGCCAGTGCTCCTGACTTCATCAGCCCGGAGTTCAATCCGCAACGTGTGTGATTCAAGGGCCCGATGATGCCCGCCCCGACTCTGGAACCGACACGGAGTCGCCAGCGACGCCGCTCTCCAGAGCTCACTGCGAGGATCACAACGCCCTGCAAATCCAAAGGTACTTTTTGCGGGTCTTCCAGACACCGTAGCTGGCCTTCGACACCGCGGTCAGCCTGAACTGTTGGTTCTGTTGATCATGACGCCATGATAGTCCCAGGTGGAGCTATCGACCTCAAGGAACTGTATTTTTGAGTAAATCTTGCAGAAGTTATATTTGTATTACTATATGTTGGATTTTTAGGGTATTTGGTATTGTTTTATATAGATAAATATTTACTATTTTTCTAAAACTGGTGTCGTGGCCTTTTGTAGTGTTCTCACTGTGTTACTGTGTGTTATGTGCAAATGCTTTACACATTGCTTCTGAGATAAGCCTGACTGCTCGTGCCAAGCTACCATGAAGGTGAGCAGGGGTTATTTCAGCGGGTTTCTTCCTTTGACTAGAGTTAGGGTCCCTGCTTTGACAGGGTGCAAACCGACTGCCAACTAGAGACCCCATTTCTAACAAATATACTCACTAAAGATGGCCACCAAACCACTATGCATAGTATCTCTTAATGTCAATGGTCAAATACATTTGATATAAAGGCAACGCATTTTGATGTTCTTATAACCTAAACAGCCAGATTTGGCTCTGATGTCAGATACAAAAATAACCCCTACAGAGTCCGTGGAATTGAAGCGCAATTTGGTGGGCAAAGTGAAATCCTTGTAGAATTGCTCAACTGCTGCTAGTACAAACAACTGCTTTAAAGCATTGGAAACAGGGAAGTGGCCCTGTTGATTCTAACATCCCTGACACTACATATTGTACGTACATGGAAAGATGACATAAGTAGATACGTAGTCACCCAATTTAAAATCCAAAATGTTACAGTTATTGTTGGGTTGATATATGCGCCCATAGGGGTTAAAATAGACATCTTAATTGATCTTTTCAGACTTCTTGCATTATCATAATGGGAGACTGGAACAGCATGCAAAACCTGGTGCTTACTGCTTGAGTAGATCCTAAGCAGACACATAGGAAGATATGCATGACATTATGATGGACAGAGTCTCTCTGAGATTCCTGCACACAGAGGAAAGAGACTGTGGGGAAGATTTATGAAAAGTGGTGCTGCACTTAGAGCAGCACCAGGGCAATAGCGTAATTTCTTTTTATGCTATTGATGTACTCTGCAGGAGAATTTTGGCGCTACTCCTGCAGAGCACATAGGGGCTCGTTATTATAAATAATGGTATGTCCCCTTTTAATGCTTACTCTTAGCAGGTGTTAAATGTGCCGAAAAAAATGGCGCAAGGAAATCTCCTAGATTTCCTTGCGCCATTTTTATGCCCCTCCCCCCAAACAGGGGAATGCTCAACCTGCATACATTATGCCTGGCTCAGGCACAATGTGGCACAAGGGTTTTAAATGAATGCAGTGTGCCACTTTGTAAAAATGGTGTGGGGAAAATGCCACATTAGCGTCGCCTTAGCGTAAAAACAATGACAATATGGCAGCGCAATGGTTGCGCTAGGGGCTCTTAAATATGCCCGTATACTTTTACATCTGGAATACATGGCTCACACTCTAAGCTTGACTTTTTTATACAATCCACGACACTTACTAGATGACATGTAGCTACAAATATTACACGTACCAGTGTTTAAGAACATGACATGGTAAGACGTAGCTTTGGCCTGGGAATACTGACCGCTCCCCAGAACACTTGCTGGATGAATGCTGCCAAATATAGAGAACTGGCAGACAAATAGAAACTATGTACCTTTCTAAAGATCTACTTTGACCTCGAAGATGGTTCACTTAACTTAGTACAAACTCTACAGGCCCCTGATAAATTATATGTTGTGGTGTGATGATGGGAGAGTCTGTGATTGTTAAATGCAAACTCATAGTGTAAAGGTAACAACTTGAAAGGGAAGTTCATCACTAAACTACACAATATAATAATCGCCCTATGCCAGAATCCTTCAAGGGACTGGTTCAATACAAACATAAACCTAATGGACTACACACCTCACAGGCAGAATTCATGCTTTTCTATGTCAAGCATCAACACTATGAAAGAGGAGAGAACACGGGTCCCCTTCTGGCCGCACAAATAAGGCAACAGGAAGCTACTAGAACAATTTAAGCACTCACAAATGACAATGGCCAATTACTCATAAGTCCTATGGATATTACAGGGAAATTTGCATCATCTTACAAGACACTCTCTATTACTCTAACTCACAACATCTAACACCTGTGATAGGCACTTTTCTGCAAACCCTATCCATCTCTAGACTCCAAGATGAACTCATTAGGGGACGAAGAAGAAATTAACAAAGGTGATTGATAGCATGGCTACTAGTAAAGCAGAAGGGGACAATGGGCTACCTATAGAAATGTTAAGAATAATAAAGAGTTAATGAGTCCACTATTATAGAGACAATATAAGGAATAACAGAAAGGGGCCCCTACGAAACGAGTTCAATAGGGGCCAAGAAAGCTCTTTACCTAAAGAGGACAGACACCTATTAAAAAATACACCAACTACAGACCTATATCTTTATTGAATGTTGATATGAAGATTTATACAGGGGCGGCTCCTCCATTAGGGTGGAGGAGGGTCACCCCCTCCCCCTGCCAGCAGCGGCAGCTGCAAAACCTTCAAAAGAAAAGGATAATAAACTTTGTTTTCTTTTAAAGGGGGCGGGGCCACTGGGGTAAAGAGCAGTGAGGGGGAGTGCTCAGTACCCCCCTCAGAACGCATGTGTGTTTGGCTGGTCGTTTCTGCCTGGGAGCACCCTGGCTGTGCGCTCCCAGCCAATCCTTGAAGCTGCTCTGAGCAGCTTCAGGATTGGCCGCAGGGCAGGCTGGGGAGCCTGTGCCTGCAGCAGGGACGAGGGATAGAGGAGTGGTGCACAGCAGAGGAGGTAAGTGTTTTTCTCTTTCTTTAATTTTTATTTACACCCCCCCCCCCTTTCGTTGTCGTGAGCTGTGACTTTTTACCACGACTAATACACCCTGAGTAAGTTGGTTTTGCCCCGGCAGATCTTTAACCAATCACCTCAGAACACTTGACATGTCCTCTGGCAAACCAGAAATGACAAAGCTGAACAACTGGTATTCTCAGCCCATGATGAAAAACTAATTGAATAGGTGGAATGGCCATATATTTTTGTCACAATCTGGAAAATGGGGCTTGACGTCAAATGTATTAGGAAAGTTTATACTATCCCCAAAGTGAAAATGTTTTTTAAACTTTCATTAGTTATCTAAGGAACCTTTATCTGTGTCAAAAATATGTGCATATTATCGATTGGCAATATACATGCGGTTCATCCTGTTTTAGATACATATTTAGCAAGATACAAATATAGAACATTCATGCCCTAACATATTTAGTATAATAATACATTGTACTATGAGGTGTTTGCAATACTCTATTATCTAGCGTATGGGGGTCCCACAACAAATCATTGTGTTGCCTGTGTTAATAAATAGTAGTGCAGGGGTCCCAGAAGACTTTAAGATGGGATTTGGGATGTATACCTTCAGCATATGATTTCAGCTGGTCTCTGCAGTATGTCATGTCTTGTATCTAGTCCCGTTGCTTCGGAGCGACTTTGCTCATCTATAACTTTGCCACTCATCACTTAGACTGTAGTAGAGCCATGCTAACAAATAATCTGAACCTCTTTGACACTTCTGTAGTAGTTCAAGGCAGAGCCATCATTAGATCTAACTCAAGAGGATAACCAGCATAGGGCCCGATTTAGAGTTTGGCGGACGTGTTACTCTGTCACAAAAAAGATGGATATCCCCTCCACCGTATTACAATTCCCATAGGATATAATATGATCGTAACATGGCAGACGGGATATCCGTCACGTTTGTGACAGAGTAACCCATCCACCAAACTCTAAATCAGGCCCATATTCTGATGTAACATAAACACATTGACACAATAGTTGTCTACCCTGGGGCAGGGCCATGCCATGTGCAGGAAGGTGGCATTTATCAAACTGCATCTTCTTCATGCAATATCAGTGTCTCAGCTAAGTTTAGCTATGCAGTCTAGTGAGTACTAATAGCGGTACAGGAATTTAAACTGGGTTAGTTTATGTCCATGGTTAAATTGTATTCATTGGAATTAAGCGTAGCAATATGCCCCGGTTTTCTCAGGTATCGAAATGTTCAGATCTCTCTATTATCTACTTCTAACCCCATCCTGCTGCGGGTAATTCAAACATGTCTTCCACATAAAAGACAGAAATGGCCAGAATTTGCTCGTTGGATTTAGTTAAACATGAACATTTCTTGTGGGGTCTTGGAAAGCTCAGGAAAGCAGCTTCGGCTGCTAAACAAGCCAATGTTACTATAGCAGGATTAAACATTATGGTATGTGGATGATCCTTCTGGGTTGGGCAAGCGAGCAGAGTAAGTATTTCTAAATTTATAAGGCAACTAAACTTAGGTATAAATGTGACAGAGTTGAGAGAGGGACAGCCCTGTCTACATCCCTGCCAATCTCTACGAAGCCGGAGTATTGTTTGTGTTTTTTCACTCGAGCAAGTGAGTTTGTATACAATAGTGCAACCATTTTCTAGGTAGTATGCACCAAGACCCATGAGCCGTAGACCGTGTGCATGTATGGCTATTCCGAGACGTCAGACGCATTTTCAGTGTGTAAGCATGCAGCAGTAGCTGACAGATGAGGATAAACTTGGTACAGTATTGTCATCAAGATGCACAGACTGAAAGCGTTAAATCTCTGAAGTATAAAGCCAGGTTGGTATGGCTTTACACTTGCAGCGGCTGCAAGCAGTAAGCCAGATTTTTTCCAAAGATGTCATTATCAGCATTTAGCAAATATAACAGCCTATAAGAGGGACATTTAAATGGGTCTTTACCCAGCTTCACAATAAACATCTAGCAACATGAGGCAAAAAACATTTATGGATCATTTATAAAATTCAATGGGGAGGACATCTCCTCCAGGTGCTTTGACACTGGCCAGACCTGTGATTGCGTTCTGCACATCTTCTAGTGTTAGTGAGGAATTTAGCATCTCCCTAACTCTGGTTCCAAGCCAGGATCACACCATGCCATCCAGATACGCCGTACATTCTATTTGTAGCCTCAGTGCCGTGGGTGTTTACAGTTCTTTGTAGTTTTGCATTCATTTTTCTATATCATCCATTGGTGCATCCACAAACGGGCTCCCTCCCCAAACAAATGTGTTTCTGTATGTTTGGCAAGATAAATAATTTCACGATCTGCTGCTTCCTGGAACTCTGCCAACAGCTCCTGAGATTTAGCAAGTATGGCTTTTCATTTAGTTGTACTATATGCTACGTCATTGCAGTGGTGATAAATTGTGGCGGATACCTGTCTAGGGCAATAAACGTCCGAAGGGGTACCTGGCGGGACTGCCTTGTTTTATTGGCACTGGAACCACTGGCAACATCCACTCGAGCGGGGCGTAACATTCATGAAATACACTTAGCTGTTGGAGTACACAAAGTCATGTATTACACGGACAACATATTGGTGATTATCTCCTACCCTGACTCCTCGATACCACCGCTGACTGACTGCCTGCCTACATTCATTTGCGACATTTTGAGGGTATAAGGTGAACTGGTCGAGATGAATAACTACACAACCATGAAAGAGGTAGAAGATACATTCATTCTGTGAAATCAATCTAGTCTAAAGTATCTGGTCATCTGTGTTAACACAGGCCTTCCACGTATTGTAAACAACAAAGTAAGAGGTCTATTAGAGCAGTGACTATAGATATTAGGAGATGGTCATCAAAACAGCTCTCTTTCTGTGGTCGAACACAAATCATTAAAATGATAAGTACACCACAATTTACCTATATGTTTAGAATGCTGCCTCTAAAAATTCTGGGAAAATGTATTGAAGCAATAGAAAACACTATAGGCCAGCTATAAGTAAGCTACAGTCCAGCACTAGGACAGGAGAGCTACAACTTGACATCGGCTGTTTATATCTTACCTACACAAGGGAAACTCCTTCAAGGGTTAAGATAGAAAGACACCTCACAGAGACACAAAGCAGGTTGGGAATCTATTACACAGGCCAGAGCTGCATCATCTTAGAGGGAAACCCCATACTTGGCGCTAACTGATAAATATGGCAAAGGATGCGCTCCCTGTTTCTGATCAAATGCATATGTAAACATAGCAGCACCCTTCTGGCACAGTAGGCCATGAGCCATCTTGGATGACTAAAAGGAGTATTCAGTTCACTCTATGATAGAGTAGAGGGGGATTCAATTAACTCCTTTTAATCTTTACCCAAAAGTTTGTGATGCCATGATCCCAGTATTGGTGTACTTACAACTCGTCCACTGAAACATACTAAGATTCACCTATGCACCGCTCCAGAAATCAACAGTTGTACACATTGGTGTCCACAGACATTTTTTCAAGGGGGGGGTGATTTTAACGTCATCCATCCTCCGACCCTTCATGACAATATCTGTACTTGTGCAGGCAGCGCAACATTACTGCGGCCACATCGTTACTCTGCACATTGAGCCTGCACACCAGGCTGTACCTAAATTCAGGGGGATCTAGTGCTCCACCTTTGCCCCCTGCAGATGCCCATGGTTGTACAACAGATACAGACGTAGACATTGAACCCATTCTCCGGCACAGTAATAAGATTATACTTGACCATTATGGGAACCTTTTTTTCCTTCCCGACATCAGCAACACTCAAACACTGGTGGGAAGAGTGGCCTAAGACCCAGTTCCCTGAATTTATGTGGGTGGAATTATTAGACAATCATATTAAGTTTCTGAGAGACGCCTGCCTGAAACTGTCCTAGTATAAGGTTCGACATAGGTAGCATTGGACCCCTTGTAAGCTACACAAGGCAGGCATGATCACAGGTGCAGAGTGCTGGTAATGAGGAGGTGAGCAAAGTGATATAGTCCATATGATATGGGAATGTCCAAAGCTTAAAAGCTACTGGGATATGGTGTTGACTGATGTAAAATCAAATCCAGATTTCGCTTGGCCATAAGTAACTGCCAGGTAGTTTTACATGACCTGGCTGATCTCTCAAGAATGCTGATCTACTGTAGTAGATGGGTGACAATGGCACTGGGAACAGCCAATATGGGAATTTTGCACCTATGGAAATCAAGAACTATGCAAACCTGATACATCTGTCACCCTCAGGGTGATCTAACCTCATAATGTTTGCCTTTACTCATTTTTGCTGATCTCGTTTTTGTTGGCCTTAGGAGTCTCCACACTTTACCACTGCTAACAGTGCTAAAGTGTTTGTCCTCTCTCCTTTAAATGGTTAAATATGTAATGCTTATATAGCAGATACAGTTACCCACTCAAAGTTTCCCGGTGTTTTTTGCAACAGATGGAGTACTACAGGTACCAAGGACCGGTAATTTAAATGTTACTAGCGCGCCTGCAGGACCAATTATTCTATCCATTTAAAAAGCCTCTTAAACATGTCTCATGCCTGCCACTGAGGCTTGCATGTGCAGTTTTAAGCTGCCATTCAACTTGGCAAACACAATCTTTTGCCAGGCCTAACACTTCCTTTCTAATACATATAGGGCACCTCAAGGGGAGGCTCTAAACAACCCAAAGGGCAAGGAGCAATGTATTCAAAAAGTTGGACATGTACATTTAAGTTTTACAAGCTCTGGTAGTGAGAAACTATTAAAATCAATTTTCACTACTGCAAGGCCAACCTGTCCCATACGATAACATTGGGTTACCGTATCAGATTTAATAATCTGACTTTGAATTGGGAGCAAATAGGAATGCCAAGTGTCTTTAGTGTCCAAATGATTTTAATTTAAAACCCTCTCTAATGGTCAGGTTGGACTTTAGGTAACAATTCTGAAAATGCCACTTTTAGAAAGATGTCATTTTCCTGTCCTAACCATTTGGTACCTGCAGGGCTTTATCCTGGATCACAAGACTAGGTGTATCTGGCAGCTAATCTTTGTGTATTGATCCCAGATAGTAATAAAAAGGGGAATAGGTGTTGGCAGAATAGGCCATCCCTGGCTTGATAGGTGGAGGAATTGTCATCTACCACACTTACACAGCTGGGGACTGGGCAGGGGTCAGGAAATCCAAAGCACCTCCAGACGTGGAAACCTACTGAACCTTCTCCTACTTTAACCCCCTAGCTGCCGGGCCTCCTTGAAGTCTGACAACGTTTTCGGAAAGTGACTAGCTGTGGATTTTAGCCTCTATCTCTGCCAGCACCTAAGGAAGCCTGTGCATTTTTTAAAACTAGACACCTAGGGAAATCCAGGATGGGGTGACTTGTGGGGCTCTCACCAGGTTCCGTTACCCAGAATCCCTTGCAAACCTCAAAATTTGGCAAAAACACTTTTCCCTCAGATTTCAGTGCTGCCAAGTTCTGGAATCTGAGAGGAGCCACAAACTTCCACCAGCATTCCCTTAAGTCTCCTGATAAAAATGGTACCTCACTTGTGTGGGTAGGCCTAGTGCCAGCGACACAAAATGCCCCAGAACACAATGTGGACACATCACATTTTCCCAAAGAAAACTGACCTATTTTGCAAAGTGCCCAGCTGTGGATTTTGGCTTCTCGCTCAGGCGGCACCTAGGGAAACCTAGTAAACCTATATATTTTTGGAAACTAAACACTTGGGAGAATTCAGAATGGGGTGACATGTGGGGCTCTTACCAAGTTCTGTTACCCAGAATTCTTTGCAAACCTCACAATTTGGCAAAAAAACACTTTTTCCTCACATTCCGGTGATAGAAAGTTCTGGAATCTGAGAGCAGCCACAAATTTCCTTCCACCCAGCATTCCTCCAAGTCTCCTGATAAAAATGATACCTCACTTGTGTTGGTAGGCCTAGTGCCCGTGACAGGAAAAGCCCCAAAACGCAACACGGACACATCAAATTCTTACATTGAAAACTGACGTGTTTTTTGGAAAGAGACTAGCTGTGGATTTTGGTCTCTACCTCAGCCGATACATAGGAAAACCTACCAAACCTGTGCAGTTTTGAAAACTAGACACCTAGGGGAACACAGGATGGGGTAACTTGTGGTGCTCTCACCAAGTCTGTTACCCAGAATCCTTTGCAAACCTCAAAATATGGTCCAAAAAACCCTTTTCCTCACATTTCAGTGATAAAAAGTTCTGTAATCGGAGAGGAGCCACAAATTGCCTTCTACCCAGCATTCCTCCAAGTCTCCTGATAAAAGTGGTACCTCACTTGTGTTGGTAGGCCTAGTGCCAGTGACAGGAAGCGCCCTAAAACGCAACACGGACTCATCAAATTCTTACATTGAAAACTGACCTGTTTTTTTGCAAAGTGCCTAGCTGTGGATTTTGGTCTCTAGCTCAGCCGGGACCTTGGAAGACCTACCAAACCTGTGCATTTTTGTAAACTAGACACCATGGGGAACCCAGGATGGGGTAACTTGTGGCACTCTCACCAGATTATGTTACCCAGAATCCTTTGCAAACCTCAAAATTTGGTAAAAAAAAATTATTTCCTCATATTTCGGTGATAGAAAGTTCCGGAATCTGAGAGGAGCCACAAATTCCCTTCCACCTAGCATTTCCCCAAGTCTCCCGATAAAAGTGGTACCTCACTTGCGTTGGTAGGCCTAGTACCCAGGACAGGAAACACCCCAAAACGCAACATGGACACATCAAATTTTTACATTGAAAACTGATGTGTTTTTTGCCAAGTGCCTAGCTGTGGGTATTGGTCTCTAGCTCAGCCGGTACATGGGAAAACATACCATATCTGTGCATTTTTTTAAATTAAACACCTAGGGGAACCCAGGATGGGGGAACTTGTGGTGCTCTCACCAGGTTCTGTTACCCAGAATCTTTTGCAAACCTCAAAATTTGGCAAAAAACGTTTTTTCCTCACATTTCGGTGATAGAAAGTTCTGGAATCTGAGAGCAGCCACAAATTTCCTTCCACCCAGCATTCCTCCAAGTCTCCTGATAAAAATGATACCTCACTTGTGTTGGTAGGCCTAGTGCCCGTGACAGGAAAAGCCCCAAAACGCAACACGGACACATCAAATTCTTACATTGAAAACTGACGTGTTTTTTGGAAAGAGACTAGCTGTGGATTTTGGTCTCTACCTCAGCCGATACCTAGGAAAACCTACCAAACCTGTGCAGTTTTGAAAACTAGACACCTAGGGGAACACAGGATGGGGTAACTTGTGGTGCTCTCACCAGGTCTGTTACCCAGATTCCTTTGCAAACCTCAAAATATGGTCCAAAAAACCCTTTTCCTCACATTTCAGTGATAAAAAGTTCTGTAATCGGAGAGGAGCCACAAATTGCCTTCTATCCAGCATTCCTCCAAGTCTCCTGATAAAAGTGGTACCTCACTTGTGTTGGTAGGCCTAGTGCCAGTGACAGGAAACGCCCTAAAACGCAACACGGACTCATCAAATTCTTACATTGAAAACTGACCTGTTTTTTTGCAAAGTGCCTAGCTGTGGATTTTGGTCTCTAGCTCAGCCGGGACCTAGGAAAACCTACCAAACCTGTGCATTTTTGTAAACTAGACACCATGGGGAACCCAGGATGGGGTAACTTGTGGCACTCTCACCAGATTATGTTACCCAGAATCCTTTGCAAACCTCAAAATTTGGTAAAAAAAACATTCTTTCCTCATATTTCGGTGATAGAAAGTTCCGGAATCTGAGAGGAGCCACAAATTTCCTTCCACCTAGCATTTCCCCAAGTCTCCTGATAAAAGTGGTACCTCACTTGCGTTGGTAGGCCTAGTACCCGGGACAGGAAACACCCCAAAACGCAACATGGACACATCAAATTTTTACATTGAAAACTGACCTGTTTTTTGCAAAGTGCTTAGCTGTGGATTTTGGTCTCTAGCTCAACCGGTACCTAGGAAAACCTACCGAGTTGTGCATTTTTTAAACTAGACACCTTGGGGAACCCAGGATGGGGTAACTTATGGGACTCTCACCAGGTCCTGCTATCCAGAATCCTTTTCAAACCTCAAAATTTGGCAAAAGAAACACTTTTTCCTCACTTTTCAGTGATAGAAAGTTCTGGATTCCGAGAGGAGACACAAATCTCCTTCCACCCAGCTTTTCCTCAAGTGTCCCGCTAAAAATGATACCTCACTTGTGTGGGTAGGCCTAGTGCCTGTGTCAGGAATGGATCACACAATGTTAGTCCTTACATGAGGACAACTGTTGACCCTGGGGTGATCCATTCCTGACGCAGGGACTAGGTACAAGCACTCATGTGAGGTAGCGTTTTTATCAGGACAGGTGGGGAAACACTTGGTGGTAGGAATTTCATGGATCCCAGTTTGTGTGAGTTTGTGTGACAGAAATGCAAGAAAAACTAGAGTTCTTATTCAATATTTTACCTTTGCAGGGTATTCTGGGTAAGAAAACTTTGGGGAATCCACACAAGTCACTTCTCTGTAGACTACCACGGGTGTCTAGTTTCCAGAAATGTCTGGGTTGCATAAGTTTCCCTATATGGCCGCTGAGCCCGGGACCAAAAACATAGGTGCGTGCCTTAAAAAACCAGGTTGTTTTGTGATAGATAATTTTGATGTCTCCACAATACGATTTGGGAGGTGGAATTTGGGGACTGAACTAAATTGGGGAGCTCCCAATAGAGCACTCTCTCTGTGCTTGCCATCACATGCACCTGGCTAACCCGTTTTTGCCTCGCTGCACAGACTGTCCTCATCAACTCTCTCAGAATCACTGGAAGAGGAGTTGTCGGAAAAATCACTCCCAGAGTCTGCGCCATTGTCCTATTGGGGTATCACCCCTCATCAGCCAGGCTAGCTTGAATCCAGTTGTACAGTGAGCATGAGACCCACGTCTGGGCATACCCTTTCCATACTTGGGGCAACTATTGCAACACAAAAAGATGATGGACAGAATGCTGGACATTGTTAAACATTCACCCCCAGTCACAGATCTAGGTTAAATCCATTGTTTGTTTGCTCACCACAACACCCCAGTTTGGACCCTGCCATATGCAAATCAGACTTGGCGAGGCCGGTGTCCAGCTGGTTGGAGAGAACAAGCAGAGGGAGGTGGAGAGTGAGAAAGCAGGGTTGTATGGGCCTAAAGCAGGACACAGGACGTACCAGTGAGAAACCACCACCATGACAAACACTGGCATCAATAGGGGAAACAGAAATTTATTGGGTAACAGTGGCCATTTTTTAATTCTCTCCCCTCACCTGGAATCAAATCTGTGCTAAGAATTTCTCCTTTTATTTTGATGTGAGTGTCTAAGGGAGTGACAGTGATCTCACAGAGGCACATATTTCTCACTACCAACAACAAAATAGTTTTCCCATCTGATAATTAATTTCTGTTGAACCACCAACTGATTCTTTACAATAATTACCAGGTTGTCAAAGCTTCTACAACTACTCCATGATGTCAACAACACAGATCCTAAGCACCGTATCCGAGGAGGTATAGTAAGATGGAGGCATCAGAAAGCAAGCTGAATTGCAAGGATGACATTGACAAATATGAGGTGAAACCCACTGTGATCCTCCCTAAGGGTAATAATGCTTCAACCTGAGACTGCACATTCATGCCAGTTAACTCTGAGATGGGATCACAGTTAAAAGCTGAACTGTAAATGATTTGAATGTCGGGGTCTCCCACCCTTTTTCTCTTTCATTGTATCCAAACATCCACCCTTGCCACTCCTTCCCAGAAATCAGTTTGACAACTGCACTTCTCACGAGTGACAGTCTCCAAGTCATTTTCACAAACCAAGACAATGATGGAGACACCACATGGCATACCAGCTACACTTGACACCTTAATCAAGGAACTGGCTGACTTGAATGTGTCCATAGGAGCAGTAGACACAGCGGTCACTACAACAGCAGCTGTAGGACAATCCTTGAGAACAACCATCACTGCCTTCAACAACTGGCTAGACACAGCAGAAAAAATATAATTACACACCTGGAATCATGTATGGAATCTTTACCAGAATGGGGCTCAATCATTTGGAAACTCTACCATAAACCCATTGATTTGGAAAATCAAAGCAGGAGAGATAATGTGAGAATCTCCAGGATCCCGGCCCAGCAAGGTAAAGATGACATGCTGTCTATTCTGAAAATTGTTTTACCTACACCAATGAATATCAAGTGTGAACTGACATTGGAATTTCAGGGTGCACAGTCTTCAGGGCCAGAAAATTGAATGTTCCAACACAAACCGTAGTATGCTCCTTAAGGCACTAACAAGCAAGCACACCAGGCAATTTCAGTGGTGAAAAAACACGTCCTTCTTCGCCTACCAAAACAGCAAATAGATCTACTACAGACCTCTACAAAGAAACTAATCACACATGGAAAAGATTCCTGGTGCTCAGATTACAACTACAAAAATTGAGTATTAGGTACAGACTTCTAGTGCTAAGCACAATGCTGATTACTATAATCTACTGAATATGAGGAGCCCGAGGATTTGCAGAGGTCTTTGGATCCCTTGGGGATGAATGAGATGGATATAGAGACTGGTGCAGGGACAGGTGGTATCGTGAGACAACCAAGGCAGTCCAAGAAGAGTGAGAAAGACTTGCACGTATCATTAACGTTTGGAAAGGTGATGGCAAATACAGAGATAGGAGGCACTCACTAACAAAGGACAAATCCCAATCCCTGTTGATAGACTGTGGGCCTGATTTAGAACTTGGCAGACAGGTTACTCCGTCACAATGGTGACGGATATTCCATCACCGAAATCCAAATCCCATAGAATATAATGAGAATTAGATTTCGGTCGGCGGGATTTCTGTCACCGTTGTGACAGAGTAAGCCATCTGCTAAGTTCTAAATCAGGCCCTAAATATTCTGATAAAATGGTGAATGGATCATGGATTTGCACATTGGTTAATATCCCAAGTGGTCTGATGATGCCTCAGTAAAGAAGTGGAGAATAGCTATGTTAATTAACTATTCATGTCTGTTACTGAGTATTAGCAAGGAGAAAAAGCATATGTACAATTCACTAATTCAATTATAGAAATGTCATGCCTAAAATAAGTATAGTTTATTTAATTTTCAGCATCCACTTGCTTAGCTAAATCTGGGGTGGGCAGAGAGGGAGAGGGGAGAGGTGAGAGGGTAACCGGGTATGGGGCCAAACCCAGTACATTTAGCAGAGCTCCTTTTCCACCATATACCCCAAAATGTGGTATAGAGGCACTAATGATAAACAGTTTTGTTAGAATTTAAGAGTGGTACACCAGACACCCGCAAAGCCACCACAATTACCTTCCTACAGGTTAGTGCAGCAACAGGACTGAGCCTAGGACAGTTCACCTAGTTCAAGAACTTGCTTTAGAATCTCAATGTAACCCCAAGAGAAAGCCTATACCAGCTTTTATTCAAGGCCCCTCTTTATGACCACATGTATTATGTGGTCCAAGTACACATCCCTTATTGAATATTGTTGGAAATGACCCATTTTTCAGGGTCATCCCTAAACGTTTTGCCTCCTTCCACCTTTTTTTACCTGACCAGTTTTTGTTGGCTTTAGGACTCTGGGCACTTTACCACTGCTGACCAGTGCTAAAGTGCATATGCCATCTGTGTAAATTGGATTGTTGATTGGTTTACCATGATTGTCATATTTGATTTACTAGTAAGTCCCTAGTAATGTGCACGAGAGGAGCCCAGGGCCTGTAAATCAAATGCTACTAGTGGGCCTGCAGCACTCATTGTGTCATCCACGTGAGTAGCCCTGCGAAAATGTCTCAGACCTGCCAGTTCAGTGTCTGTGCCTGCAGTTTTAAACTGGCAATTCAGCCTGGCAAGTGTACCCACTTGCCAGCCCCAAACCCTCCCTTTTACTACATGTAAGACACCCGTAAGGTAGGCCCTAGGTAGCCACATAGGCATGGTGCATTGTATATTAAAGGTGAGACATGTACTACATGTCCTAACAGTGAAATACTGCCAAGTTCCGTTTTCACTGATGCAAGTCCTATCTCTCTCATAAGTTAACGTGGGGGCTGCCTTTAAATAACTTTAAAGTGTAGATTCCCTTTGAGAGCAGGCAGAAATTTGGAGTTTGGGGTCTCTGAACTCACAATTTAAAAATACATCTTTTATTAAAGTTGGATTTTAGATTGTTAGTTTGAAAATGCCACTTTTAGAAAATAGGCATTTTCTTGCTAAAACCATTCTGTGACTCTGCCTGTTTGTGGATTCCCTGTCTAGGTCAGTTTGACAGTTGGGCTGATTGTGCATTTTCTCTAGACAGTGACACAAAGGGTGCTGGCATGTAGCCTGCATATCCTGATGAGCCATCTGGGCTAGAGTGGAGGGAGGAGTGGTCACCTACACTTGAAATTGTTGTGCCTGCCCTCAAACAATGCAGTCTCCGACATCCTGGAGTGTGTCTGGGGCCAGGCCTGGGCAAGGCAGGATCTTGTCAACAACAGAGACTTTCCTTTCAAGTTTGCCTACTTCAAAGGCAGAACTGGGCATAAGTAGTGGACCCAAAACCCCGGACGTTTAGAATCTTTTTGAAATCAAGAAGAACCTCTGCCCAGGAGAAGAGCTGAATAGCTGGAGGAGGAGTACTGTCTGGCTTGCAGTTGCTGCCTCTGCCCGACAAGAGTGCAAAGGGTGAACTTTGCTGTGTGTCCTGCTTTAGAAAATTCTCCAAGGGCTTGGAGTAGAGCTTGCTTCCTGTTGGAAGTCTCAGGGACACCATAGTCTTCAGTTTCCTCGACCTGCAGCACTGGGAACTGGGTGTTTTGAGCTGTTCAAGAGGAGAAACCACTGCGATGCTGCCAATGACGCCGCTGGCCTGCACCGTGACCTCCTGATGGAGCCGCACTGCCCGCTTCACACCGCCATCATTGGACGACTTCACCGAGCCACTGCTCGCACCGCAACCTGTGGGCCCCACACTCTGGCATTGCCTGCTCACACCGCAGCCTGGGAATCCCTGACGACAGCGCTCCTGCTGACACCACTCGTGAGGAGCATGAAGCACCGTCCTTCACCGCAGCCCTGGCCCACCGACACCAGCACCATCGACTCCAGTGTCGGCATGAGGCATCCTAGCCTGCACCCTGTCCTGTGGACACTGCTTGTGAGGGTCACAAAGCACTGTCCCGTCCCGCACCACCGGCTTGGGCAGACCGACAACAGCGCTTCCGGAATGACTAAGCCTCTGCCTGCACCTTGACCTGGTGATACTGCACCTCACACCGCCCTGCTTCACACCGCAGCCCTGGTCTTACTGACGCCGCTGGATGCCGTCACCGAGCCGCTGCCTGCACCGTGACCAGTGGACACCGCACGTCACATTGTCCCGCTTCCCACCGCAGCCCGACGCCATCAACGCCAGTGCTCCTGACTTCATCAGCCCGGAGTTCAATCCGCAACGTGTGTGATTCAAGGGCCCGATGATGCCCGCCCCGACTCTGGAACCGACACGGAGTCGCCAGCGACGCCGCTCTCCAGAGCTCACTGCGAGGATCACAACGCCCTGCAAATCCAAAGGTACTTTTTGCGGGTCTTCCAGACACCGTAGCTGGCCTTCGACACCGCGGTCAGCCTGAACTGTTGGTTCTGTTGATCATGACGCCATGATAGTCCCAGGTGGAGCTATCGACCTCAAGGAACTGTATTTTTGAGTAAATCTTGCAGAAGTTATATTTGTATTACTATATGTTGGATTTTTAGGGTATTTGGTATTGTTTTATATAGATAAATATTTACTATTTTTCTAAAACTGGTGTCGTGGCCTTTTGTAGTGTTCTCACTGTGTTACTGTGTGTTATGTGCAAATGCTTTACACATTGCTTCTGAGATAAGCCTGACTGCTCGTGCCAAGCTACCATGAAGGTGAGCAGGGGTTATTTCAGCGGGTTTCTTCCTTTGACTAGAGTTAGGGTCCCTGCTTTGACAGGGTGCAAACCGACTGCCAACTAGAGACCCCATTTCTAACAAATATACTCACTAAAGATGGCCACCAAACCACTATGCATAGTATCTCTTAATGTCAATGGTCAAATACATTTGATATAAAGGCAACGCATTTTGATGTTCTTATAACCTAAACAGCCAGATTTGGCTCTGATGTCAGAAACAAAAATAACCCCTACAGAGTCCGTGGAATTGAAGCGCAATTTGGTGGGCAAAGTGAAATCCTTGTAGAATTGCTCAACTGCTGCTAGTACAAACAACTGCTTTAAAGCATTGGAAACAGGGAAGTGGCCCTGTTGATTCTAACATCCCTGACACTACATATTGTACGTACATGGAAAGATGACATAAGTAGATACGTAGTCACCCAATTTAAAATCCAAAATGTTACAGTTATTGTTGGGTTGATATATGCGCCCATAGGGGTTAAAATAGACATCTTAATTGATCTTTTCAGACTTCTTGCATTATCATAATGGGAGACTGGAACAGCATGCAAAACCTGGTGCTTACTGCTTGAGTAGATCCTAAGCAGACACATAGGAAGATATGCATGACATTATGATGGACAGAGTCTCTCTGAGATTCCTGCACACAGAGGAAAGAGACTGTGGGGAAGATTTATGAAAAGTGGTGCTGCACTTAGAGCAGCACCAGGGCAATAGCGTAATTTCTTTTTATGCTATTGATGTACTCTGCAGGAGAATTTTGGCGCTACTCCTGCAGAGCACATAGGGGCTCGTTATTATAAATAATGGTATGTCCCCTTTTAATGCTTACTCTTAGCAGGTGTTAAATGTGCCGAAAAAAATGGCGCAAGGAAATCTCCTAGATTTCCTTGCGCCATTTTTATGCCCCTCCCCCCAAACAGGGGAATGCTCAACCTGCATACATTATGCCTGGCTCAGGCACAATGTGGCACAAGGGTTTTAAATGAATGCAGTGTGCCACTTTGTAAAAATGGTGTGGGGAAAATGCCACATTAGCGTCGCCTTAGCGTAAAAACAATGACAATATGGCAGCGCAATGGTTGCGCTAGGGGCTCTTAAATATGCCCGTATACTTTTACATCTGGAATACATGGCTCACACTCTAAGCTTGACTTTTTTATACAATCCACGACACTTACTAGATGACATGTAGCTACAAATATTACACGTACCAGTGTTTAAGAACATGACATGGTAAGACGTAGCTTTGGCCTGGGAATACTGACCGCTCCCCAGAACACTTGCTGGATGAATGCTGCCAAATATAGAGAACTGGCAGACAAATAGAAACTATGTACCTTTCTAAAGATCTACTTTGACCTCGAAGATGGTTCACTTAACTTAGTACAAACTCTACAGGCCCCTGATAAATTATATGTTGTGGTGTGATGATGGGAGAGTCTGTGATTGTTAAATGCAAACTCATAGTGTAAAGGTAACAACTTGAAAGGGAAGTTCATCACTAAACTACACAATATAATAATCGCCCTATGCCAGAATCCTTCAAGGGACTGGTTCAATACAAACATAAACCTAATGGACTACACACCTCACAGGCAGAATTCATGCTTTTCTATGTCAAGCATCAACACTATGAAAGAGGAGAGAACACGGGTCCCCTTCTGGCCGCACAAATAAGGCAACAGGAAGCTACTAGAACAATTTAAGCACTCACAAATGACAATGGCCAATTACTCATAAGTCCTATGGATATTACAGGGAAATTTGCATCATCTTACAAGACACTCTCTATTACTCTAACTCACAACATCTAACACCTGTGATAGGCACTTTTCTGCAAACCCTATCCATCTCTAGACTCCAAGATGAACTCATTAGGGGACGAAGAAGAAATTAACAAAGGTGATTGATAGCATGGCTACTAGTAAAGCAGAAGGGGACAATGGGCTACCTATAGAAATGTTAAGAATAATAAAGAGTTAATGAGTCCACTATTATAGAGACAATATAAGGAATAACAGAAAGGGGCCCCTACGAAACGAGTTCAATAGGGGCCAAGAAAGCTCTTTACCTAAAGAGGACAGACACCTATTAAAAAATACACCAACTACAGACCTATATCTTTATTGAATGTTGATATGAAGATTTATACAGGGGCGGCTCCTCCATTAGGGTGGAGGAGGGTCACCCCCTCCCCCTGCCAGCAGCGGCAGCTGCAAAACCTTCAAAAGAAAAGGATAATAAACTTTGTTTTCTTTTAAAGGGGGCGGGGCCACTGGGGTAAAGAGCAGTGAGGGGGAGTGCTCAGTACCCCCCTCAGAACGCATGTGTGTTTGGCTGGTCGTTTCTGCCTGGGAGCACCCTGGCTGTGCGCTCCCAGCCAATCCTTGAAGCTGCTCTGAGCAGCTTCAGGATTGGCCGCAGGGCAGGCTGGGGAGCCTGTGCCTGCAGCAGGGACGAGGGATAGAGGAGTGGTGCACAGCAGAGGAGGTAAGTGTTTTTCTCTTTCTTTAATTTTTATTTACACCCCCCCCCCCCTTTCGTTGTCGTGAGCTGTGACTTTTTACCACGACTAATACACCCTGAGTAAGTTGGTTTTGCCCCGGCAGATCTTTAACCAATCACCTCAGAACACTTGACATGTCCTCTGGCAAACCAGAAATGACAAAGCTGAACAACTGGTATTCTCAGCCCATGATGAAAAACTAATTGAATAGGTGGAATGGCCATATATTTTTGTCACAATCTGGAAAATGGGGCTTGACGTCAAATGTATTAGCAAAGTTTATACTATCCCCAAAGTGAAAATGTTTTTTAAACTTTCATTAGTTATCTAAGGAACCTTTATCTGTGTCAAAAATATGTGCATATTATCGATTGGCAATATACATGCGGTTTATCCTGTTTTAGATACATATTTAGCAAGATACAAATATAGAACATTCATGCCCTAACATATTTAGTATAATAATACATTGTACTATGAGGTGTTTGCAATACTCTATTATCTAGCGTATGGGGGTCCCACAACAAATCATTGTGTTGCCTGTGTTAATAAATAGTAGTGCAGGGGTCCCAGAAGACTTTAAGATGGGATTTGGGATGTATACCTTCAGCATATGATTTCAGCTGGTCTCTGCAGTATGTCATGTCTTGTATCTAGTCCCGTTGCTTCGGAGCGACTTTGCTCATCTATAACTTTGCCACTCATCACTTAGACTGTAGTAGAGCCATGCTAACAAATAATCTGAACCTCTTTGACACTTCTGTAGTAGTTCAAGGCAGAGCCATCATTAGATCTAACTCAAGAGGATAACCAGCATAGGGCCCGATTTAGAGTTTGGCGGACGTGTTACTCTGTCACAAAAAAGATGGATATCCCCTCCACCGTATTACAATTCCCATAGGATATAATATGATCGTAACATGGCAGACGGGATATCCGTCACGTTTGTGACAGAGTAACCCATCCACCAAACTCTAAATCAGGCCCATATTCTGATGTAACATAAACACATTGACACAATAGTTGTCTACCCTGGGGCAGGGCCATGCCATGTGTAGGAAGGTGGCATTTATCAAACTGCATCTTCTTCATGCAATATCAGTGTCTCAGCTAAGTTTAGCTATGCAGTCTAGTGAGTACTAATAGCGGTACAGGAATTTAAACTGGGTTAGTTTATGTCCATGGTTAAATTGTATTCATTGGAATTAAGCGTAGCAATATGCCCCGGTTTTCTCAGGTATCGAAATGTTCAGATCTCTCTATTATCTACTTCTAACCCCATCCTGCTGCGGGTAATTCAAACATGTCTTCCACATAAAAGACAGAAATGGCCAGAATTTGCTCGTTGGATTTAGTTAAACATGAACATTTCTTGTGGGGTCTTGGAAAGCTCAGGAAAGCAGCTTCGGCTGCTAAACAAGCCAATGTTACTATAGCAGGATTAAACATTATGGTATGTGGATGATCCTTCTGGGTTGGGCAAGCGAGCAGAGTAAGTATTTCTAAATTTATAAGGCAACTAAACTTAGGTATAAATGTGACAGAGTTGAGAGAGGGACAGCCCTGTCTACATCCCTGCCAATCTCTACGAAGCCGGAGTATTGTTTGTGTTTTTTCACTCGAGCAAGTGAGTTTGTATACAATAGTGCAACCATTTTCTAGGTAGTATGCACCAAGACCCATGAGCCGTAGACCGTGTGCATGTATGGCTATTCCGAGACGTCAGACGCATTTTCAGTGTGTAAGCATGCAGCAGTAGCTGACAGATGAGGATAAACTTGGTACAGTATTGTCATCAAGATGCACAGACTGAAAGCGTTAAATCTCTGAAGTATAAAGCCAGGTTGGTATGGCTTTACACTTGCAGCGGCTGCAAGCAGTAAGCCAGATTTTTTCCAAAGATGTCATTATCAGCATTTAGCAAATATAACAGCCTATAAGAGGGACATTTAAATGGGTCTTTACCCAGCTTCACAATAAACATCTAGCAACATGAGGCAAAAAACATTTATGGATCATTTATAAAATTCAATGGGGAGGACATCTCCTCCAGGTGCTTTGACACTGGCCAGACCTGTGATTGCGTTCTGCACATCTTCTAGTGTTAGTGAGGAATTTAGCATCTCCCTAACTCTGGTTCCAAGCCAGGATCACACCATGCCATCCAGATACGCCGTACATTCTATTTGTAGCCTCAGTGCCGTGGGTGTTTACAGTTCTTTGTAGTTTTGCATTCATTTTTCTATATCATCCATTGGTGCATCCACAAACGGGCTCCCTCCCCAAACAAATGTGTTTCTGTATGTTTGGCAAGATAAATAATTTCACGATCTGCTGCTTCCTGGAACTCTGCCAACAGCTCCTGAGATTTAGCAAGTATGGCTTTTCATTTAGTTGTACTATATGCTACGTCATTGCAGTGGTGATAAATTGTGGCGGATACCTGTCTAGGGCAATAAACGTCCGAAGGGGTACCTGGCGGGACTGCCTTGTTTTATTGGCACTGGAACCACTGGCAACATCCACTCGAGCGGGGCGTAACATTCATGAAATACACTTAGCTGTTGGAGTACACAAAGTCATGTATTACACGGACAACATATTGGTGATTATCTCCTACCCTGACTCCTCGATACCACCGCTGACTGACTGCCTGCCTACATTCATTTGCGACATTTTGAGGGTATAAGGTGAACTGGTCGAGATG
Source organism: Pleurodeles waltl (assembly GCF_031143425.1). Classification (NCBI taxonomy): domain Eukaryota; kingdom Metazoa; phylum Chordata; class Amphibia; order Caudata; family Salamandridae; genus Pleurodeles; species Pleurodeles waltl. Next base: position 161,702,824 of record NC_090447.1, read on the forward strand.
AATAACTACACAACCATGAAAGAGGTAGAAGATACATTCATTCTGTGAAATCAATCTAGTCTAAAGTATCTGGTCATCTGTGTTAACACAGGCCTTCCACGTATTGTAAACAACAAAGTAAGAGGTCTATTAGAGCAGTGACTATAGATATTAGGAGATGGTCATCAAAACAGCTCTCTTTCTGTGGTCGAACACAAATCATTAAAATGATAAGTACACCACAATTTACCTATACGTTTAGAATGCTGCCTCTAAAAATTCTGGGAAAATGTATTGAAGCAATAGAAAACACTATAGGCCAGCTATAAGTAAGCTACAGTCCAGCACTAGGACAGGAGAGCTACAACTTGACATTGGCTGTTTATATCTTACCTACACAAGGGAAACTCCTTCAAGGGTTAAGATAGAAAGACACCTCACAGAGACACAAAGCAGGTTGGGAATCTATTACACAGGCCACAGCTGCATCATCTTAGAGGGAAACCCCATACTTGGCGCTAACTGATAAATATGGCAAAGGATGCGCTCCCTGTTTCTGATCAAATGCATATGTAAACATAGCAGCACCCTTCTGGCACAGTAGGCCATGAGCCATCTTGGATGACTAAAAGGAGTATTCAGTTCACTCTATGATAGAGTAGAGGGGGATTCAATTAACTCCTTTTAATCTTTACCCAAAAGTTTGTGATGCCATGATCCCAGTATTGGTGTACTTACAACTCGTCCACTGAAACATACTAAGATTCACCTATGCACCGCTCCAGAAATCAACAGTTGTACACATTGGTGTCCACAGACATTTTTTCAAGGGGGGGGTGATTTTAACGTCATCCATCCTCCGACCCTTCATGACAATATCTGTACTTGTGCAGGCAGCGCAACATTACTGCGGCCACATCGTTACTCTGCACATTGAGCCTGCACACCAGGCTGTACCTAAATTCAGGGGGATCTAGTGCTCCACCTTTGCCCCCTGCAGATGCCCATGGTTGTACAACAGATACAGACGTAGACATTGAACCCATTCTCCGGCACAGTAATAAGATTATACTTGACCATTATGGGAACCTTTTTTTCCTTCCCGACATCAGCAACACTCAAACACTGGTGGGAAGAGTGGCCTAAGACCCAGTTCCCTGAATTTATGTGGGTGGAATTATTAGACAATCATATTAAGTTTCTGAGAGACGCCTGCCTGAAACTGTCCTAGTATAAGGTTCGACATAGGTAGCATTGGACCCCTTGTAAGCTACACAAGGCAGGCATGATCACAGGTGCAGAGTGCTGGTAATGAGGAGGTGAGCAAAGTGATATAGTCCATATGATATGGGAATGTCCAAAGCTTAAAAGCTACTGGGATATGGTGTTGACTGATGTAAAATCAAATCCAGATTTCGCTTGGCCATAAGTAACTGCCAGGTAGTTTTACATGACCTGGCTCATCTCTCAAGAATGCTGATCTACTGTAGTAGATGGGTGACAATGGCACTGGGAACAGCCAATATGGGAATTTTGCACCTATGGAAATCAAGAACTATGCAAACCTGATACATCTGTCACCCTCAGGGTGATCTAACCTCATAATGTTTGCCTTTACTCATTTTTGCTGATCTCGTTTTTGTTGGCCTTAGGAGTCTCCACACTTTACCACTGCTAACAGTGCTAAAGTGTTTGTCCTCTCTCCTTTAAATGGTTAAATATGTAATGCTTATATAGCAGATACAGTTACCCACTCAAGGTTTCCCGGTGTTTTTTGCAACAGATGGAGTACTACAGGTACCAAGGACCGGTAATTTAAATGTTACTAGCGCGCCTGCAGGACCAATTATTCTATCCATTTAAAAAGCCTCTTAAACATGTCTCATGCCTGCCACTGAGGCTTGCATGTGCAGTTTTAAGCTGCCATTCAACTTGGCAAACACAATCTTTTGCCAGGCCTAACACTTCCTTTCTAATACATATAGGGCACCTCAAGGGGAGGCTCTAAACAACCCAAAGGGCAAGGAGCAATGTATTCAAAAAGTTGGACATGTACATTTAAGTTTTACAAGCTCTGGTAGTGAGAAACTATTAAAATCAATTTTCACTACTGCAAGGCCAACCTGTCCCATACGATAACATTGGGTTACCGTATCAGATTTAATAATCTGACTTTGAATTGGGAGCAAATAGGAATGCCAAGTGTCTTTAGTGTCCAAATGATTTTAATTTAAAACCCTCTCTAATGGTCAGGTTGGACTTTAGGTAACAATTCTGAAAATGCCACTTTTAGAAAGATGTCATTTTCCTGTCCTAACCATTTGGTACCTGCAGGGCTTTATCCTGGATCACAAGACTAGGTGTATCTGGCAGCTAATCTTTGTGTATTGATCCCAGATAGTAATAAAAAGGGGAATAGGTGTTGGCAGAATAGGCCATCCCTGGCTTGATAGGTGGAGGAATTGTCATCTACCACACTTACACAGCTGGGGACTGGGCAGGGGTCAGGAAATCCAAAGCACCTCCAGACGTGGAAACCTACTGAACCTTCTCCTACTTTAACCCCCTAGCTGCCGGGCCTCCTTGAAGTCTGACGTTTTCGGAAAGTGACTAGCTGTGGATTTTAGCCTCTATCTCTGCCAGCACCTAAGGAAGCCTGTGCATTTTTTAAAACTAGACACCTAGGGAAATCCAGGATGGGGTGACTTGTGGGGCTCTCACCAGGTTCCGTTACCCAGAATCCCTTGCAAACCTCAAAATTTGGCAAAAACACTTTTCCCTCAGATTTCAGTGCTGCCAAGTTCTGGAATCTGAGAGGAGCCACAAACTTCCACCAGCATTCCCTTAAGTCTCCTGATAAAAATGGTACCTCACTTGTGTGGGTAGGCCTAGTGCCAGCGACACAAAATGCCCCAGAACACAATGTGGACACATCACATTTTCCCAAAGAAAACTGACCTATTTTGCAAAGTGCCCAGCTGTGGATTTTGGCTTCTCGCTCAGGCGGCACCTAGGGAAACCTAGTAAACCTATATATTTTTGGAAACTAAACACTTGGGGGAATTCAGAATGGGGTGACGTGTGGGGCTCTTACCAAGTTCTGTTACCCAGAATTCTTTGCAAACCTCACAATTTGGCAAAAAAACACTTTTTCCTCACATTCCGGTGATAGAAAGTTCTGGAATCTGAGAGCAGCCACAAATTTCCTTCCACCCAGCATTCCTCCAAGTCTCCTGATAAAAATGATACCTCACTTGTGTTGGTAGGCCTAGTGCCCGTGACAGGAAAAGCCCCAAAACGCAACACGGACACATCAAATTCTTACATTGAAAACTGACGTGTTTTTTGGAAAGAGACTAGCTGTGGATTTTGGTCTCTACCTCAGCCGATACATAGGAAAACCTACCAAACCTGTGCAGTTTTGAAAACTAGACACCTAGGGGAACACAGGATGGGGTAACTTGTGGTGCTCTCACCAAGTCTGTTACCCAGAATCCTTTGCAAACCTCAAAATATGGTCCAAAAAACCCTTTTCCTCACATTTCAGTGATAAAAAGTTCTGTAATCGGAGAGGAGCCACAAATTGCCTTCTACCCAGCATTCCTCCAAGTCTCCTGATAAAAGTGGTACCTCACTTGTGTTGGTAGGCCTAGTGCCAGTGACAGGAAGCGCCCTAAAACGCAACACGGACTCATCAAATTCTTACATTGAAAACTGACCTGTTTTTTTGCAAAGTGCCTAGCTGTGGATTTTGGTCTCTAGCTCAGCCGGGACCTAGGAAAACCTACCAAACCTGTGCATTTTTGTAAACTAGACACCATGGGGAACCCAGGATTGGGTAACTTGTGGCACTCTCACCAGATTATGTTACCCAGAATCCTTTGCAAACCTCAAAATTTGGTAAAAAAAAATTCTTTCCTCATATTTCGGTGATAGAAAGTTCCGGAATCTGAGAGGAGCCACAAATTCCCTTCCACCTAGCATTTCCCCAAGTCTCCCGATAAAAGTGGTACCTCACTTGCGTTGGTAGGCCTAGTACCCAGGACAGGAAACACCCCAAAACGCAACATGGACACATCAAATTTTTACATTGAAAACTGATGTGTTTTTTGCCAAGTGCCTAGCTGTGGGTATTGGTCTCTAGCTCAGCCGGTACATGGGAAAACATACCATATCTGTGCATTTTTTAAAATTAAACACCTAGGGGAACCCAGGATGGGGGAACTTGTGGTGCTCTCACCAGGTTCTGTTACCCAGAATCTTTTGCAAACCTCAAAATTTGGCAAAAAACGTTTTTTCCTCACATTTCGGTGATAGAAAGTTCTGGAATCTGAGAGCAGCCACAAATTTCCTTCCACCCAGCATTCCTCCAAGTCTCCTGATAAAAATGATACCTCACTTGTGTTGGTAGGCCTAGTGCCCGTGACAGGAAAAGCCCCAAAACGCAACACGGACACATCAAATTCTTACATTGAAAACTGACGTGTTTTTTGGAAAGAGACTAGCTGTGGATTTTGGTCTCTACCTCAGCCGATACCTAGGAAAACCTACCAAACCTGTGCAGTTTTGAAAACTAGACACCTAGGGGAACACAAGATGGGGTAACTTGTGGTGCTCTCACCAGGTCTGTTACCCAGATTCCTTTGCAAACCTCAAAATATGGTCCAAAAAACCCTTTTCCTCACATTTCAGTGATAAAAAGTTCTGTAATCGGAGAGGAGCCACAAATTGCCTTCTATCCAGCATTCCTCCAAGTCTCCTGATAAAAGTGGTACCTCACTTGTGTTGGTAGGCCTAGTGCCAGTGACAGGAAACGCCCTAAAACGCAACACGGACTCATCAAATTCTTACATTGAAAACTGACCTGTTTTTTTGCAAAGTGCCTAGCTGTGGATTTTGGTCTCTAGCTCAGCCGGGACCTAGGAAAACCTACCAAACCTGTGCATTTTTGTAAACTAGACACCATGGGGAACCCAGGATGGGGTAACTTGTGGCACTCTCACCAGATTATGTTACCCAGAATCCTTTGCAAACCTCAAAATTTGGTAAAAAAAACATTCTTTCCTCATATTTCGGTGATAGAAAGTTCCGGAATCTGAGAGGAGCCACAAATTTCCTTCCACCTAGCATTTCCCCAAGTCTCCCGATAAAAGTGGTACCTCACTTGCGTTGGTAGGCCTAGTACCCGGGACAGGAAACACCCCAAAACGCAACATGGACACATCAAATTTTTACATTGAAAACTGACCTGTTTTTTGCAAAGTGCTTAGCTGTGGATTTTGGTCTCTAGCTCAACCGGTACCTAGGAAAACCTACCGACTTGTGCATTTTTTAAACTAGACACCTTGGGGAACCCAGGATGGGGTAACTTATGGGACTCTCACCAGGTCCTGCTATCCAGAATCCTTTTCAAACCTCAAAATTTGGCAAAAGAAACACTTTTTCCTCACTTTTCAGTGATAGAAAGTTCTGGATTCCGAGAGGAGACACAAATCTCCTTCCACCCAGCTTTTCCTCAAGTGTCCCGCTAAAAATGATACCTCACTTGTGTGGGTAGGCCTAGTGCCTGTGTCAGGAATGGATCACACAATGTTAGTCCTTACATGAGGACAACTGTTGACCCTGGGGTGATCCATTCCTGACGCAGGGACTAGGTACAAGCACTCATGTGAGGTAGCGTTTTTATCAGGACAGGTGGGGAAACACTTGGTGGTAGGAATTTCATGGATCCCAGTTTGTGTGAGTTTGTGTGACAGAAATGCAAGAAAAACTAGAGTTCTTATTCAATATTTTACCTTTGCAGGGTATTCTGGGTAAGAAAACTTTGGGGAATCCACACAAGTCACTTCTCTGTAGACTACCACGGGTGTCTAGTTTCCAGAAATGTCTGGGTTGCATAAGTTTCCCTATATGGCCGCTGAGCCCAGGACCAAAAACATAGGTGCGTGCCTTAAAAAACCAGGTTGTTTTGTGATAGATAATTTTGATGTCTCCACAATACGATTTGGGAGGTGGAATTTGGGGACTGAACTAAATTGGGGAGCTCCCAATAGAGCACTCTCTCTGTGCTTGCCATCACATGCACCTGCTCTCTGGGTTGGGCTAACCCGTTTTTGCCTCGCTGCACAGACTGTCCTCATCAACTCTCTCAGAATCACTGGAAGAGGAGTTGTCGGAAAAATCACTCCCAGAGTCTGCGCCATTGTCCTATCCCTCAGATGCTGTCTCAGTATTTGCTGTCTCAGTCTCTGATCCTACGTCAGAGCTGTCCTCTATAACCCAAGTTAGGGCTTGAGTAGCAGTCATCCTACGAGACGCCATCTTTGCTTCTGACTATACTCTTGCTCTATAACACTAGCCTATGTAGACAGTCACAAAATTGCTGGTGGGTGTGTGTGTGTGATGCGTGCAACAGTAAAGGTCAGTCACCTTACCTTCACTTCTTCCCTCAATCAGCACGTTCTCTCAAGACACTCAAAAAACAAAAAAGACACACTATTACTTCACCTTGTCACATACCAATCGTCACAGTCTTTAGCGCCTCTGGCGCCCCGTCCAACAATCATTAGTGGTATTCCCACTCCCATGACCTCCTCCTCGGATTTCCTCACTACCACCCAGAAAAAGTGCCCTTCATCTCTCCATACTCCCCCTTGCACATACATTTCATTTTTATTGTAGCACAGGTAATGGCTGGCTTTACTAATCCTATAAACTATTTACATAAAATACAGATTTGAGCTTTGCATTAGGCATATAAACCTTATGCGCTACTTTATGGCATCAAAACTACCACTGGACAAAAGTCAGATCCTTTTGTAGCAGAAACATAATCACAAGAGTTACTTGACTTTTGTATTGCTGCCTACAAGCTACAGTTGAAACCTGTCAGTTTGTATTTGTATTTGTATTTGTATTTAAGTATTTCTAAAGCGCATTCCGGCCTCAGCATCTAAGCTCTAGAGTAGGTACAGTGAGAGTCCGAGAGAGAGGGCCAGCTGCCAAAACAGACAATTAGCGAGGAACAAGCCAAGTTTTTACCCGCCTCCTGAAAGTCAGGAAGTTGTCTTCCTTCCTAATGTCCCAAGGGTGTGAATTCCAGTGCTTAGCCGTCCCTCAGACCCAACTCTTCACTACACATCTGGGCCTGTGGAAGACTCAAAAAGGCTGCTGAACTGCTCTGCAAGAAAGACTCCTACTCTGTAACCCTGCTGCCCTGTTGGCTGAGTGAAAAGGACCAGAGCTGCATATTGAACCCAGGACCACCAGAGTGACTCCAAGGGCTAGTTGGCTGGCCTTTTGATCAGACCCTCATGGGCAGAAAAGATTCCAACCACCCAAATCCAACAGCTGGACTCACTCTGCTGGGAGTCCTGTCCCCCAACGGGTGCCACCCAAGTCGTGGACTCTTAGAAGTGGGCTTGAAAGTACTCTTTCAGCCTCGCTGTGGTCCTGTAGGAAGAACTGATGCCACACCAGACATCTCCTCACAGTTCCACTTTGGAACTGCACCTGTGCAGCGCATCCCTGATGCAGGATCCTTCATCGTAGCCCCCAGTTCCTTGGAAATGTTATAGGACAATGTAATCTCAACTAACAACTTTGTATCACAAGCCCCCCATTTACAGCATCCTTGATGAGGATGCAGGACCTCGCAATGCAGCCTGCAGCTTCCTCAGAACTGCTGGTGCGCGGCTCATCCTTAATGCAGGATCTCTCAATGATACACAACCAATATTTAAGGTATTTTGTACAGCAGGCCTTACTTGCCCCCTATATCTTACCAAGTTAGGCCTGCTGTCAGCCTGAACGTGTGACTTTATCCAGGTCTGGTGCAAACCACATAACCACTGTTGGACTTTTTTGCCTATGCATGGTCACCCTCAATCTTTTTGCCTCCTGCCTCCTATTTTTTTTGACCTGTTGCTGTTGGTTTTTGAACTCTAAGCACTTTACCACTGCTAACCAGTGGTAAAGTGCATATGCTCTCTGTGTAAGTTGTATTGTTGGTTGGTTTATCCATGATTGGCATATTTGATTTACTAGTAAGTCCCTAGTAAAGTGCACTAGAGGTGCCAGGACCTATAAATCAAATGCTACTAGTGGGCCTGCAGCATTGGTTGTGCCACCCACATAAGTAGCTCTGCAATCATGTCTCAGACCTGCCATTGCACTGTCTGTGTGGGCAGTTTTAACAGTAAATTCGACTTGGCAAGTGTACCCACTTGCCAGGCATAAACCTACCATTTTCTTACATGTAAGACACCCCTATGGTAGGCCCTAGGCAGCCCCAAGGGCAGGGTGCAGTGTGTGGTTAAGGTAGGACATTTAGTAATGTGGTTTATATGTCCTGACAGTGAAATATTGCTAAATTCGTTTTTCACTGTTGCAAGGCGTGTCCCTCTCATAGGTTAACATTGGGGCTACCTTTAAATCTGGGGTCTCTGAGCTCACAATTTAAAAATACATCTTTTAGTATAGTTGATTTTAAGATTTTGTGTTTGAAAATGCCACTTTTAGAAAGTGGGCACTTTCTTGCTTATACCATTTCTGTGACTCTGCCTGTTTGTGGATTCCCTGTCTGGGTCAGTTTGACAGTTGGGCTGGTTGCACTTCACACTAGACAGTGACACAAAGGGAGCTGGGGTGTAGCCTGCATATCCTGATGAGCCATCTGTGCTAGGAGGGAGGGGAGGAGTGGTCACTTACACCTGAAAAGGCTGTGCCTGTCCTCACACAATGCAGTCTCCAACCCCCTGGTGAGTGTCTGGGGCCTGGCCTGGGCAAGGCAGGATTTCACATTCAAGAGAGACTTTACTTTGAAGTAGGCCTACTTCAAAGGAGAAATTGGGTATAAGAAGGGCACCCAAAACCACAGACTTTAGATCACTTCTGGACATCAAGAGGAACCTCTGCCTGGAGAAGAGCTGAGGAGAAGTGCTGCCCTGCCTGTGACTGTGCTTTGTGGAGCTATCCTGCAGTTGCTGCTTCTACCTGTTCAAGGGGAGAAAGACTGGACCTTGTGGTGTATTCCTGCTTGAGAAGGACTCTCCAAGGGCTTGGACTGAGCTTGCCCCCTGTTCTGAAGTCTCAGGTCCATCAAAGACTTCCCTTACCAGCACCTGGACTCTCTGCTGAGGCTCCTGCCCTGACAAGTGCTACCCTATGCAGTCCCTGGGCTCTTGAAAGGAAACGCTGGTGAAAATTCAAGGAAATTGACTTCGGACGACTCCGGACCAATGCTGCTGCTGAATCCGGTGACGCCGCCTGCAACCAACTCCGTGATCTTCGCTGGAATGCGACGACCTTCGCAGGCCCGACACCGCCTCAGCCCAGCCGAAGTCTGCAACTCCGTGGAAGTCGCCACACCACGTCGTGACCGACATCACTCGAAGTGCGCGGATTCAACGTTTCGCACAGACGCCGCGATCCCCGACTTCGCGCATCGGCTTGTTTTCATTCTTCACCAAGGTACTGTAGCTGGGGGTCTGCGTGACTCCGTGGCCGGAGCCGTTGGTGTCAGATTGTTGGGAACGACTCCGTCATGACACCCTGTTAACACCTCATCGGAGCATTTTTTGTTTCTAAGCACCATTTTTTAATTTAATCTTTAAAAATTCATAACTTGACTTGTGTATGTCGGATTTTTGTAGTTTTGGTCTTGTTTTGTTAAGATAAATATTTCCTATTTTTCTAAACCTGTGTTGTGTCATTTTGTAGTGTTGTCATTGAGTTACTGTGTGTGTTGGTACAAATACTTTACACCTAGCATTCTGAAGTTAAGCCTACTGTTCTGTCAAGCCACCAAGGGGGTAGGCAGGGGTTAGCTGATGGTGATTATCTTTTACCCAGACTAGAGTGAGGGTCCTTGCTTGAACAGGGTGTGTCCTGACTGTCAACCAAAGACCCCATTTCTAACAACCACTGTTGGCACTTTGTTCTTTTAGGCACTATTTTCACTTATATCTTTAAAATTGCATATCTCCAGTTCTACTGATTGGATTTTTGTTGTTTTTGTCTCAAATAATTTATCTAATTTTGCTATGTTGTACTAAAGTAGTATTGGATGTTCCTTGTTTAGTGTTTTCATTTTATTACTGTTTAAAATTTTGTATAAATACTTTACATGTTGCTTCAAAGTTAAGCCCGAGTGCTTTGTGCCAAGCTATCAGAGGGTTAAGCACAGGTTAATTTAGGGTTGTTTGCGTTTCACCCTAACAAGAATTGTGGTTGCTTCTTGAGTTTCAACCCCCTCAACCAGTAACCGATTTTCCTACAAAACCTATTAAATCTAGTTGGATAATGTTGGACTTTTTGCCTTACGCAGGGTCATCCCCAGTCTTTTTGCCTCCTTCCTCCTGGTTTTTCTGACCTCTCGCTGTTGGCTCTAGAACTCTGAGCACTTTATCACTGTTGACCAGTGCTAAAGTGCAGGTGCTCTCCCATCTAAAGTTGGTATGATTGGCTTATACCTAATTGCCATATTTAATTTACCTATAAGTCCCTTGTACAGTGGTATCTCTATACCCAGGGCCTGTAAATTAAATACTACTAGTGGGCCTGCAGCGCTGCTTGCGCCACCCACTGAAGTAGACTTTCAAACCTGTCTCAGGCCTGCTGGCGCAGGGCCTGTGTGCACAGTTTTCTGCCACAGGGACCTGGCATCTAAACTTACTTGCCTGGCCCAGAACTCCCCTTTTACTACATGTAAGTCACCCCTAAGGTACGCCTAGCTAGCCCTATGGGCAGGGTGCCATGTATGTAGAAAGGCGGGACATGTGCCGTATTGCATGGCCTGTCCTGGTAGTGACAAACAGCCTACCTTGGTGTCTCACTGCTGTGAGTGCTGCCTTCTCATAGGATTGCATTAGAAATGCCCTGCCTTATGTGTAAAGGGTATTGTCTGATTTATGAGGGGTAGCGTAGGCGTGTTTGGTATGGTTGTGATGGTGATAATAAATACTGCTTACTGTTGTGGGTGTATTTTTTATTACTATCACAGCAATGCCACTTCTAGAAAGTGCGCATTTATCTGTGCTTATGACTCTGGTGTTTTGCAGCTTGACTCCAATCCACGTCTGGGCAGAGTGACAGTTGGGGCTTTGTGCATACTTTTCAGACAGCCTGTACACAGGGAGGGTGGAGGTGTCACAGAGGTGCATCTGCATACTGAATAGTCTTCCTGGGCTGAGAGAAGGGAGAGGCGGGGCACACCTACATTTGTAAAGGCTGTGCCCTGGCCTCACACAATAGGGTCGTTAACCCCTCACTGATGTTTGGAGCCTGTGCTGAAAGGAGAGAGGGGGCACTCCCAGAACCAGTTGTAACTAGCTGGAACCTCCTCTCCCTACCATTGTAAAACACTGTAAGAACTGATTATAAGTACAGGGGAATTTTCCCCACAATTTGGAGACTCTTGGAATCATCTTGGAACTGGACACCAAAGGCTGAAAGGACTCACCAGGAACCACCATGGACTGCTGCTGCTGTGCTGACCTGTGACCTGCCTGGTCACTGTGAAGGACTTGCCACTTGCTGCCTTTCCCTTGTGCTGGCCTGTAGCTGGGCCCTCCCCCTGAGGACCTTGTCTTAAGATTCTGCTCCCCTGGGGCAGGGTGCTGTGGGCCCTGACCCCTGCATCCATTTCTTCACGAGGGGTGCTTCTCCGTGGTTGCGGCTGCCATAGCGCTGATTGCAGCGCACTTATGGAGCCTTGGGAGCTCGTAGGCTTCTTGCTGCATTGTGCCCCTTTAAATAAGATCACCGCAGCGGCCCGGGAAGCTGGAAGAACACTCGCGCACCGCATCGGGTGCAGGCGAGTGTCTGCTCGGGCCTCAGGAGGGGTCCAATCTTCTTGTGGCTTCACGGCAGGACCAGGTGAAGGCGCGGGGAGTGCCCCCTTCCCCCTGGCCTCTGCGTTAGGAGCAGGACGCTCCTTTTCTGCTGTTAGGTAAAACAGGCATTATTGTGGGCCCCCCCTTGGTGGAAGGGCCAGTGGAGGCCCGGGGGGGCCCCCAGAGATCGTGGGTCCCGGGAGGGGCCTGTCATTAAACCGGAGGGGGTGCGTGGTGCCCCCTCCTGCCCTAAGTTGTTTTTGCTGGCTTTGGCCCCCCTCGTGAGGGCCGGTTGAGGCCCTGGGGGGCCCCCAGTAATCACAGTCCCCGGAGGGGCCTGTCTATAAAAGAGAGGAGGTGCATGTTGCCCTCCTCTGACCCCAGAGTATAAGGGAGGCCCCGTTTTGCGCATAGGAGCGCCGGGGGCCCCATTGTTCGCCTTCTAGGCACTGGAGGTGCCTTCATCCAACCAGGTACTGTTTAAAGGACCAATATAGTTGCAATCCAAAGTTCTTTCTACAGACTTTTGTTTGATTCATATATTACCTACCTGCGTTTGATGTTTTTACATATGTGTATGCAAATGTTCCTTTTATGGACATGCTTGCTAATATGTTTTTCTAACTTGCCATATGTTTTCTAATGTTCCTACTATGGGCATTTTATGATATTCTTATGACAAGTGCTGTGATGTAATAACGTGTTTTCCTGACTACTGCTTATGTTGCAGAATATTGAGTAACCTGTGTGTTATGTGTGACTACTGCTAGGTTGCAGAGTAACTAATGTGTAACGTTCTGACAACTGCTAAGGTAGCAGGATAGTACTGATATGTGATGTTTGGTCTGATAATTGCGTTGTGTACAATACAGTATATTTTCATATAATCTGGTGTTGTGTTTCCTTTGTGGTGGGGATATTGCGTCACATGTGTTGTGTGTGTTGTGCAAACGCTTTACACATTGCCTCCGGGTTAAGCCTGACTGCTCGTGCCAAGCTACCAAGGAGGTGAGCAGGGGTTTTCTTGGACGTGTAACTCCCTTGCCCTGACTAGAGTGGGTAAGTTCTGCCTGGCTGAGGTGCATACCCTAGCCAACCAGAAACCCCATTTCTAACATTGGAAGCAGCGATGGGATAGGACTTTCGCTTGCACAATACCATTGTGACTCATTATTTCACTACAAGGATTGCGTTTAGACCATCACACGGTTGGCTTCTCTTAACTTTCTCTCTTTGGTCATTTTTCCTGTTTTCAGTTCTCACGCTTGGGTATGGTGGTTGTCACATTTGAGTTATTTGTACCTTTTCAAGATGGGACTTACCTTTGATTTAGAGGACCTGCCGTTTTACACGCAGGAGGAATTAGAGGGGTTCTGTAGAGAGAGAGGGCTGCCTGTAGAAGGGGACCTCAGGAGATCTCTGAATTTCTTTGAAAGGTTTGTGACATATACCCAGGGAGGGAGTGTGCTTAGGGAGTACCCAGAGGATCCTGAGTGTAGCGAGGGTTCCCAATGGGAGGGCTCCCAGACCTCATCCCTAGAGAGTGGTAGAGAGACTGATCAGGAGGGTGAGAATGACCGGTTGGGGACGCCAGTTGACAGGGAAGGCCCCAGTGATAGGGAGTCCCTTGCTGGGTCCAGTGTAAGAAGCAGGGCTACCTCTCATTCCTTGACGCCTGATGAGCTAAGAGATAGGCGGGAAGAGAGGGACCTGAAGTTGCAGTTAGCGCGCCTAGCTGTTGAGGAGAGAAGGGCTGAGGTAGAGAAGGCCTTAGTACAGGAGAGGATGGCAGAGGCAGAGAGGGCCTTTGCCAGAGAAAGACTCGCTCTAGAGCACAGTCTGAAGGTTCTGGACTCACCAGCGCTGCAGGTGGAGTCCAGTGGTGGCAGCAATGTAGAGTGCTGTAGCAAAGATGTTCCTCACATACCAATAGATCTGGTACCTAGGTTCCAAGAGGGGGGTGACATACGTCAGTGGTTAAAGGAATATGAGAGGGCTCTGGTAGAGCGCAGGATCCCTGAGAAGGATTGGGGAACTGGCCTAGGGAGTTTTTTTCCTGAGGAGGGGAGGGATGCCCTACTGACTCTAGAAGAGAGTGACAGGGAGGGGTACTCCGCTGTAAAGAATGCACTGATTGTGAAGTATGGTTTTTCCCCTGAGGAATACAGAAAAAGGTTTAGGGGTGGTAAGAAACTGTCCCACCAGTCTTGGGAGGAGTTTGTGGAGGATTGCTGCATTGCACTAGATGGATGGGTGAAGGGTAGCACAGTAAACAATTTTGAAGGGCTGTTTAATCTGATTGTCAGAGAGCACCTGCTTCGTTGTTGTTTTTCAGAGTTACGCCAACACTTGTCAGAGTGTGACCTCTCTGACCCCAGGGAGTTTGCAAAGGAGGCAGACTTCTGGTTGCGTACCAGAGGGTCTGGTGTGGCATTAGGGGGTGTTCCTAATGAGATTGGTCTAGGTGTTTCCCAACCAGGTGTGGTGGGAAAGGCTTGTGTCCCAGGTAGGTCCCAGTGTATTGGGGCGGGTAAGGCACCCCATGACCAGTCTCAGAGGAGAGGGAATGGGGTTGGGCTGAGGTCCAGGGTACCCGAGCTCCAGTCCCAGGTCCTGGAGGGTTCCATGAGTGAACACCAGAAGGTGAGCCTAGCCTGTGCAGTAGGGCCAGCAGTTCAGAAGGATCCCATTTTGTCATTAGGACTTGGGCGGGTGGCTGGTAATAGCGTTCCGCCGGTCCTGGTGTCTGGTAGTCTCGCTCTACAGTGGAGGAGGCGGAAATCCAGGTATAGGGTTAAGAGGGGTCTGTGGGCCCCAGTGGAGAACCTGGGGGGTCAAGGGTCAGCTCTGAGAGCAGAGCCCCCCAGGAATGACCTTGGTGAGACCATTTCTGGGCTGGGGGGGATCCAGACTCTGTCAGATGGGCAGAGGTCAGGAGACCTACGCCAGCCAGACTCATGTGTGGCCCTTGGGGAAGGTGTTTCCCTGGTGGGGGTAGGTGTGCCACCCAGGAAGTCCTGGTGCGCCAGGCAATGATTCAACCGCAGGGTGGTGACTCTGGATTGGATGATCAGGTTCAGGGGGTAAACTCTGACCTGACGGGGAGTAGGTGTGCTCCCAAGAAAGTCCTGGTGTGCCAGGCAGTGGTTCAACCGCAGGGTAGTGACTCTGGGTTGGATTGGCAGATTCAGGGAGGAAGCTCTGATCTGGTAGGGGGTAGGTGTGCTCCCAAGGAAGTCCTGGTTCGCTGGGCAATGGTCCAGTTTAAGGGTGTCGTCCCTTGGCTAGATAGATAGGTTCAGGGGGTAAACTCTGACCTGGTTGGGGGGGCCGTTAGTGTGCTTACCCCCGTGTGAAACTTCTGGTGGCTTCTCCCGAGGTGGGGAGACGCAGGACTCTGGAAGTGGGGTTCAGGGAGGGGGAAGCCCGCCCCGGACCCCGGTGCAACCCAAGGGTGTCGTCCCTAGGTTGGGTGGTCATTCGCCAGGTAGTGATCCTGGGATGGCGAGAGAGTTGTGCAGGGCTGCTGTACCCAGCACCCTGGCAAGTGTGGATTCTGGTGATACCCCTCCTAGGAGAGGAGGGTGGGATCCTAGACGGAGGGGTAGAGGGAGGAGAGCCTCGCCTCTAGCCCCTGTAGAACCTATCGGTGCAGACCCTAGGTTGGTGGATCAGTGGCAGGGTAGAGCCCCTGAACTGATTGGAAGTGGAGTGGAGACAGGTTGCTTTGCACCTGGGGCTACCGCCCCCCACTCGTTATGGTTTCAGAGACCAGAGGCTCCTAGATGGCCTGGGGCCTGGTTCTGGCCATTGGCAGCTAGAGAATCCCCGTGGGTTGGTCTAGGCTGCCTGGGAAGCATTGACAGAGAGATCCAAGTGGAGTCAGGAAGGCGTAGAACTGGAACATGCCCCTGCTGTTGTGGGCCTGGGTCCTTGTTCTATCGCCCCAATCAGGGAAGTACATCAAGGGATTGATTGTTCTCCCATGGCTTTTGGCTGGTAGGGGGTTGTGTTGGACTTTTTGCCTTACGCAGGGTCATCCCCAGTCTTTTTGCCTCCTTCCTCCTGGTTTTTCTGACCTCTTGCTGTTGGCTCTAGAACTCTGAGCACTTTATCACTGTTGACCAGTGCTAAAGTGCAGGTGCTCTCCCATCTAAAGTTGGTATGATTGGCTTATACCTAATTGGCATATTTAATTTACCTATAAGTCCCTTGTACAGTGGTATCTCTATACCCAGGGCCTGTAAATTAAATACTACTAGTGGGCCTGCAGCGCTGCTTGCGCCACCCACTGAAGTAGACTTTCAAACCTGTCTCAGGCCTGCTGGCGCAGGGCCTGTGTGCGCAATTTTCTGCCACAGGGACCTGGCATCTAAACTTACTTGCCTGGCCCAGAACTCCCCTTTTACTACATGTAAGTCACCCCTAAGGTACGCCCTAGCTATCCCTATAGGCAGGGTGCCATATATGTAGAAGGGCAGGTTGCCATATATGTAGAAAGGCAGGACATGTGCCATATTGCATGGCCTGTCCTGGTAGTGACAAACAGCCTAACTTGGTGTCTCACTGCTGTGAGTGCTGCCTTCTCATAGGATTGCATTAGAAATGCCCTGCCATATGTGTTAAGGGTATTGTCTGATTTATGAGGGGTAGCATAGGCGTGTTTGGTATGGTTGTGATGGTGATAATAAATACTGCTTACTGGTGTGGGTGTATTTTTTATTACTATCACAGAAATGCTACTTCTAGAAAGTGCGCATTTATCTGTGCTTATGACTCTGGTGTTTTGCAGCTTGACTCCAATCCATGTCTGGGCAGAGTGACAGTTGGGGCTTTGTGCATACCTTTCAGACAGCCTGTACACAGGGAGGGTGGAGGTGTCACAGAGGTGCATCTGCATACTGAATAGTCTTTCTGGGCTGAGAGAAGGGAGAGGCGGGGCACACCTACATTTGTAAAGGCTGTGCCCTGGCCTCACACAATAGGGTCGTTAACCCTACACTGATGTTTGGAGCCTGTGCTGAAAGGAGAGAGGGGGCACTCCCAGAACCAGTTGTAACTAGCTGGAACCTCCTCTCCCTACCATTGTAAAACACTGTAAGAACTGACTATAAGTACAGGGGAATTTTCCCCACAATTTGGAGACTCTTGGAATCATCTTGGAACTGGACACCAAAGGCTGAAAGGACTCACCAGGAACCACCATGGACTGCTGCTGCTGTGCTGACCTGCCTGGTCACTGTGAAGGACTTGCCACTTGCTGCCTTTCCCTTGTGCTGGCCTGTAGCTGGGCCCTCCCCCTGAGGACCTTGTCTTAAGATTCTGCTCCCCTGGGGCAGGGTGCTGTGGCCCCTGACCCCTGCATCCATTTCTTCACGAGGGGTGCTTCTCCGTGGTTGCGGCTGCCATAGCGCTGATTGCAGCGTGCTTATGGAGCCTTGGGAGCTCGTAGGCTTCTTGCTGCATTGTGCCCCTTTAAATAAGATCACCACAGCGGCCCGGGAAGCTGGAAGAACACTCGCGCACTGCATCGGGTGCAGGCGAGTGTCTGCTCGGGCCTCAGGAGGGGTCCGATCTTCTTGTGGCTTCACGGCAGGACCAGTGGAAGGCGCGGGGAGTGCCCCCTTCCCCCTGGCCTCTGCGTTAGGAGCAGGACGCTCCTTTTCTGCTGTTAGGTAAAACGGCCATTATTGTGGGCCCCCCCTTGGTGGAAGGGCCAGTGGAGGCCCGGGGCGCCCCCAGAGATCGCGGGTCCCGGGAGGGGCCTGTCATTAAACTGGAGGGGGTGCGTGGTGCCCCCTCCTGCCCTAAGTTGTTTTTGCTGGCTTTGGCCCCCCTCGTGAGGGCCGGTTGAGGCCCTGGGGGGCCCCCAGTAATCACGGTCCCCAGAGGGGCCTGTCTATAAAAGAGAGGAGGTGCATGTTGCCCTCTTCTGACCGCAGAGTATAAGGGAGGCCCCGTTTTGCGCATAGGAGCGCCGGGGCCCCATTGTTCGCCTTCTAGGCACTGGAGGTGCCTTCATCCAACCAGGTACTGTTTAAAGGACTAATATAGTTGCAATCCAAAGTTCTTTCTACAGACTTTTGTTTGATTCATATATTACCTACCTGCGTTTGATGTTTTTACATATGTGCATGCAAATGTTCCTTATTTGGACATGCTTGCTAATATGTTTTTCTAACTTGCCATATGTTTTCCAATGTTCCTACTATGGGCATTTTATGATATTCTTATGACAAGTGCTGTGATGTAATAACGTGTTTTCCTGACTACTGCTTATGTTGCAGAATACTGAGTAACCTGTGTGTTATGTGTGACTACTGCTAGGTTGCAGAGTAACTAATGTGTAACGTTCTGACAACTGCTAAGGTAGCAGGATAGTACTGATATGTCATGTTTGGTCTGATAATTGCGTTGAGTACAATACAGTATATTTTCATATAATCTGGTGTTGTGTTTCCTTTGTGGTGGGGATATTGCGTCACATGTGTTGTGTGTGTTGTGCAAACGCTTTACACATTGCCTCCGGGTTAAGCCTGACTGCTCGTGCCAAGCTACCAAGGGGGTGAGCAGGGGTTATCTTGGACGTGTAACTCCCTTGCCCTGACTAGAGTGGGTAAGTTCTGCCTGGCTGAGGTGTATTCCCTTGCCAACCAGAAACCCCATTTCTAACAGATAATATGTGTACAATTGTCCTGTTTGACCATTTTATCTCCAAATTAAACAATACGTTGGCCCAGTTCAATGAAGCCTGGGGTACATTCTTGAGAGAATCTGACACAGATGGCATGATTGGAGAATACACCAAGTATGTCTTGAGGGTACCCAGATGCCCGCAAGTATGGGTCCTGCATGGGGTGGAACAACAGACCTTTGAAAAACATGCGTTATCAAAATAAGGTGAGGTACTAAAAAAGAGGGGCTAATCATATTGGGATTGTTCATTTTAAAATGGACTGTGGCATATCATTTGTGGGAAAGTATAGTGTGACTCGGCTTCATAGTCTGTAGTGCAGTGGTCTTTTAATGATTACATTTTGTAATTGTGCTGCGGCATTGGTGTGGTATTGTATTCTATTTTTCCTACTCAATAACGAGTTTGAAACTTAAGAAAAAACAAACCCAAACATTAACAAGAGGTGAATACCTTTATATGTATTCATTAAAACTTTCCTGTTGATACGATAACTACTTCAAGCTTTGGAACTTTGAGCTGTGAAGATAAGCTCAGTGACTTACTAGACTCACGTGCAACTGCAAAAGAAAATTAACAGGCATTAATATTTGGTAGTTCCTATCTTAGGAAATATGTATATCTCCTGCTAAGAACTCCTTGTATCCTAGGCATTATACATAAGTACATATATTGTATTACCATTACCCCAACATGACGATTTTTCCTATATCTTCACTGGGTCAAACCCCTCGTTCAAATGCAGACAATTGTTAAAATCTTTAACAATGCTCAAAATACTACCAATTTCGTTTCATTACAGGACTTGATTTTCAGAATTATTTTCTGTATTTACAAAACTGTCCCTCAGCAACTCTCCAGGAAGATGCTGAAATAGTTTTGACTACAGGAACATTGTAGCATGAATGACTGATAAAGGCGCATTGAAAAATAATGAAAGTTATAACTAATGACCCAAGATGGTTACTGCTGTCTCCAACAACGTGTACTTTACCACTGGGATATGTACTTAATTGGTGGTGCGCCATTGTACATTGCATTCTGCTCAAAAGCAAAGCCTCTCACCAGACAGCGCTGATACTCAGTGAACATTGCCAGTCTTACATTCTCTGAAATGAACTTGATGCAAGTAGGTTTGGAGTATTACTCCCTCACTAAGCCATAAGCTTTAAGCCATGCCCCCTGAAAATTTCTCCATAACCATTGGTCATATTTTTCTGTGGCTTACCTTCCTATTTCGTTAGTAACCATCTACCTCATCTCCTAAGACAGACCTTCCTAAATAGCAATATCCGGCAATTCCATTATCCTGCAATGCAGCATCACTCTTTTTAATGGCTGGCTTCATTCTCTACAATAAGAGGCCTTTCAATTCGTCTGTCTTTGAAAGCTCTTTAGTGTTAAGTTTTTTTTTTATCATACCCTAAAATTAAGCTATCTCACTGGCCAATAGCTTGTCACCATTCTATCCAATGTTAGCATTTATACTGCTGCTTAGAGCATCAGCATGCTTTTTTTATAATCTAGTAAAATCATCCTATTATCCATCTCTGTGTTCTTTTTCATGAGCTCATTTACTGTATGCCACTTATTATGTCTCTTGCAAACACTAGGCTAGGTCTATCTTTTAATGTCTGTTGTTCCCTTTTCCTTTATCGTCTTCCTTCTCTTTACTTCTTTTAGGGTCACAAGAGGAGAACTGTTAGGGGTTTTCATTATACAGTTACAGTTGGCTTTTATAGTTGTCTTCCGCACATGCCTCACTTAATTCCCCGTTATTACGCACAAGCCAGTCCTGCCTTTTCCAATTGCAGGTTTCCTCATTATCTACTATTTGACTCTGCTGACCAAGTTCTGTTGCTGGATGCGTTCTCTTTGGTGCTTCAATTTTTTCATATGTTAGTTACTCTGGATTTCGTACCCTGCAACAATTATGCTTGAGTATGAATCCTTTCAAATTATTATCCTTAGATTGGATGCTTCCCATAATTTTCTCTAGATGGGATTTCTTGCTGGTTTTGCAGATTGTTGTTTGCAGCCTTCCCTGACGTTGCAAAATGAAGAGTTTGCCTCTAGGGGGCTGCTGTCCTAGATTCCACGAGGCAGTGATTTCACAATGGTTTTGTTGAATTGTTATTTGATTTTAGGATGAAAAAAGGGTCAGTGCATTTTATACTCTCCTCTTTGTTATCATTACAATCCTAGATTCCAAATGCTCTAAATCTAGGAAAATCCCCATAAAGGACTTAGGGCCTGATTACGAGTACGAGGGTCCTAAGACCGCCGTACCTCCGGTGGCAGTCCAACCGCCACAACTGTGACAGTCCGACTGCCAGATTACGATGCTGGCAGTCAGATCGCCACAAGATTGTCGCCACCGCCAGGATCCCTATGCAATGGTGGCGGAAAAAGCCATGTTCAAGTACGGCGGTGCCAATGTCGGCACTGCCATGCTGATCACCACCTGCCTTTCTGCCAGCCTTTTCATGGTGGGGACGCCCCCATGAAATGGCCAGTGGAAAGATAGAGACGGGGCAGCAGGCGGCCCCTGCACCACACATGTCATGAGCAGTGCAGAGGCCCTCTGTCAGCACAGTCTGAATGCATTCCAACTGTGCAGGCAGCACAGTCAGTGCAGCTGGCATTGGCCTCGGCTCTCTTTTAGAGCTGAAGCCAATGCCATTACACTGACTGTCCCGCCAGCTCTGTGGGCACATCATAATACAGTGTACTGGAGGCCACCGGCTTGGTGGTGTCCTCTAGACTGTCGTCTTGGTGGTTCGACAGTCGGAGCGCCAAGTTCTTATTCAGCCCCTAAGTGCCAAATATGTTCCCTCAAAACTTTCTGTATATGAGAAATAAACCACTATTTTTCAACACTAAAGATTCACTGGAAGAAAGAAGAACTTTTTGACATCACAGTATCAAAGCATATAGGATAGCAGTCTCCTAATGACACCCTTTTTTGCTGCTCCTTGGGCTCTAATGAGTTAAACTTTTCTCTGCTGCCCTCACCTTCTACATCCTTAGTGGCAGGCATTTTCTTTGCCTGGGCCGGTCTAAGGTCATTCTACTTCAGGAATGTTAAGATCCTGGGTGGAACTTTGGGCATTTCTGGGACTTCCTTCATAATTTGGCTAGAACTACAGGTTGATGGAAATATTTAATAGACAGTCTTTGAGACTAATATGTTCTATCATGGTTTTTATATAAAAGAAATAAATTGCTGGCTGATGCAGCACTTTACAGTCAATTATATTTGTCTTCCCTAGGTTTGTGTTTATACAATCACTGTACGCACTCAAGCCCCAGTGCAAGGGAAGTGCAAGATTAATTTGGTGACAATGGCCCAATTATTTACCAGCTTTCCTCATGACTCCAGCTATAGTTCTTCACTTCTTGGGCCTTGGGTTCAGTTTCTCATAGATCTCAATGTTTGCTTGGATTGCAGTTTGGCCTGTCATATTAAGGATTTCAGTTGGTGAAACCTTTTACCTGGTTGGAAGTGGAGACACTTCTTTGTGAGCAGACATAAGGAAAGATTTTGTACATGCAAAGATGGCGATTAATCCTAATATTTTTATTTTTCAAACGGAAAACTAAAGTAGAATTCAGAGTGTCGTATTTTGGACTCTTGCCCTGGGCAAGACTGCTGGTTAAAGGATGACAGTACTTTTGGTTGTAGGCGACTACGCCTTTCCTACAACAAGTCGCAACTGTTGTCCCAACCTTACCGGCTCACTAGCAGCACCTCATCAGAAACACAATAGTAAAAGGTGATTTGTGGCAGCCTTTACGCATGGACTCGAGAATAAGACATCTCAGGGAGTGTCGTGGTTAAACGGAGATTACCCCTTTCTCACAGATATATCATGTCTCATACAAACACAGGCAATGACAAAGATGCAGTAAAGTTTCAATAGTTTTTATTTAACATAACTGCAATTTGAGATAATTTGCATGGGCTGCAATGATTAGGATAATGAATAATGCAAGAAACAGAATTGTGAAGATGAGAGTCATTATTACAAAGATCCCACCATCTTGCAATGCATAGGAAAGACATATGAGATGTACAATGCCCCAATACCCTAATGTGAAAGGCCTAACCTCCTACCTAAAGGAGAGCTGGGTTTGTTAAACCTAATCTGCCAATGCCATGTCCATGAGAGGAGTCCCCAACCCTCGTTACCTTGGAATGAGGTCTCTATCTGAGACTCCGCAGGGACACGAAGACTAGGTCAGCGTCAAGACGACTGCAGCATCGATATCAGCGATGGTGGCGATGCCCTCTGGTCGGAATCCCTCTGATTATTTGTCTAAAGTGCGATATATTTATACAGATCTACAAGGACCCCTGACGTGGGTGTGTTCCCAAACAATAGATAACAGACATGCTTGGGACGGCAATTAATATAAACAATCCCTCGAAAGTATAGAGAGGGAAAATCCCTAAGTGTGAACACCTACTGTTTGTTTGTCTTTGTTGCTTGATCTTGACACCTCAGCGCGGTGACACTGATAATGTAACTGTTAGAAATGGGGTCTTTGGTTGACAGTCAGGTTACCCCCTGTTCAAGCAAGGACCCTCACTCTAGTCAGGGTAAAAGAGAATCACCCTCAGCTAACCCCTGCTTACCCCCTTGGTAGCTTGGCAGAGCAGTAGGCTTAACTCCAGAGTGCTAGGTGTAAAGTATTTGTACCAACACACACAGTAACTTAATGAAAACACTACAAAATGACACAACACCAGTTTAGAATAATAGGAAATATTTATCTAAACAAAACAAGACCAGAACGACAAAAATCCAAAATACACAAGTCAAGTTATTAATTTTTAAAGATTAAACTAAAAAATAGCGATTAGAAACAAAATTGCTTCGATGAGGTGTTAACATGGCGTTGTGATGGAGTCACTCCCAACAAGACGACACCAGCGGCGCCGGACACGGAGTCGCCTAGACCCCCAAGTACAGTACCTTTGGTGAAGAGTGAAAACAAGGCGATGCACGAAGTCGGGGATCGCGGTGTCTGTGCGAAACGTTGAATCCGCGCACTTCAAGCGGCGTCGGTCACAACGTGGTACGGCAACTTCCACGGAGTCGCGGACTTCAGCGGGGCTGCAGCGGCGTAGGGCCTGCGAAGAGCGTCGCGTTACAGTGAAGGTGACGGCGTCGGGTGCAGGCGGCGTCCCCGGATTCAGCAGCGGCGTCGGTCCGGAGTCGTCCGAAGTTGATTTCCTTGGATTTCCACCAGATTTCCTTTCAAGGGCCCAGGGACTGGATAGGGCACCACTTGTCAGAGCAGGAGTCTCTCCAGAGACTCCAGGTGCTGGCAGAAAGAGGTCTTTGCTGTCCCTGAGACTTCAAACAACAGGAGGCAAGCTCTAAATCAAGCCCTTGGAGATTTCTTCACAAGATGGAAGGCACACAAAGTCCAGTCTTTGCCCTATTACTCTGGCAGAAGCAGCAACTGCAGGAAAGCTCCACAAAGCACAGTCACAGGCAGGGCAGCACTTCGTCCTCAGCTATTCAGCTCTTCTCAAGGCAGAGGTTCCTCTTGGTTCCAGAAGTGTTTCTAAAGCCTGTGGTTTTAGGTGCCCTTCTTATACCCAATTTCTCCTTTGAAGTAGGCCTTCTTCAAAGCAAAGTCTCTAGTGAATGTGAAATCCTGCCTTGCCCAGGCCAGGCCCCAGACACTCACCAGGGGGTTGGAGACTGCATTGTGTCTTAGGGCAGGCACAGCCCTTTCAGGTGCGAGTGACCACTCCTAGCACAGATGGCTCATCAGGATATGCAGCCTACACCCCAGCTCCCTTTGTGTCACTGTCTAGTGTGAGGTGCAACTAGCCCAACTGTCAAACTTACCGAGACAGGGAATCCACAAACAGGCAGAGTCACAGAAATGGTATAAACAAGAAAAAGATCACTTTCTAAAAGTGGCATTTTCAAGCACACAATCTTAAAATCAACTTTACTAAAAGATGTATTTTTAAATTGTGAGCTCAGAGACCCCCTCCACATGTCCATCCGCTCCCAAAGGGAATCTACACTTTAATCAGATTTAAAGGTAGCCCCCATGTTAACCTACGAGAGGGACAGGCCTTGCAACAGTGAAAAACGAATTTAGCAATATTTCACTGTCAGGACATATAAAACACATTACTATGGGGGTCATTCTGACCCTGACGGGCGGCGGAGGCCGCCCGCCAGAGTTCCCCCCTCCGAAATACCGCTCTGCGGTCGAAAGACCGTGGAGGGTATTCTAAGTTTTTCCCTGGGCTGGCAGGCGGTCGCCAAAAGACCGCCCGCCAGCCCAGGGAAAAACTCCCTTCCCACGAGGATGCCGGCTCGTAATCGAGCCGGCGGAGTGGGAAGGTGCGACGGGTGCTGTTGCACCCGTCGCGTATTTCACTGTCTGCCAAGCAGACAGTGAAATACTTGTAGGGGCCCTCTTACGGGGGCCCCTGCAGTGCCCATGCCAGTGGCATGGGCACTGCAGGGGCCCCCAGGGGCCCGCGACCCCCCCTTCTGCCATCCGGTTCCCGGCGGGCGGACCGCCGAGAACTGGATGGCGGTAGGGGGGGTCGGAATCCCCTCGGCGGCGCAGCTAGCTGCGCCGCCTTGGAGGATTCAAAAGGGCGGCGGTACACTGGCGGGAGACCGCCAGTGTTGCCGGTCCGACCGCGGCTTTACCGCCGCGGTCGGAATGCCCTGCGGGGCACCGCCGGCCTGTCGGCGGTGCTCCCGCCGACCATGGCCCCGGCGGTCTAAGACCGCCGGGGTCAGAATCACCCCCTATATGTCCTACCTTAACCATACACTGCACCCTGCCCTTGGGGCTACCTAGGGCCTACCTTAGGGGTGTCTTACATGTAAGAAAAGGGACGGTTTAGGCCTGGCAAGTGTGTACACTTGCCAATTCAAATATACAGTTAAAATAGCACACACAGACACTGCAGTGGCAGGTCTGAGACATGATTACAGAGCTACTTATGTGGGTGGCACAACCAGTGCTGCAGGCCCACTAGTAGCATTTGATTTACAGGCCCTGGTACCTCTAGTTACAATTACACACTATTTTACACAGAGAGCATATGCACTTTAGCACTGGTTAGCAGTGGTAAAGTGCTCAGAGTTCAAAAGCCAACATCAACAGGTCAGAAAAAAATATGAGGCAGGAGGCAAAAAGATTGGGGATGACCCTTCAGAAGCAAAAAAGTCCAACAGTAACTCATAACAAGTGGCCTAACTATAAACAAGGCAGCCATCTTAGAAGAATTAAATAATTAAATGGGCTAAGACAGAGCAAGCTAAGTAGGTTAAAAAGTCACTAGGTGACGGGAGCACGAGTCTGCAAGCCGCAGGCTAAGCTAATTCCTGTTATCCCATTAAAACGAACCAGGATTCACTACAAGAGGAGTATGTATGGGACCTGGGTGAGTCACTACCTCAAAAAGTGAGGACTTTGATGAGAAGAAGCTGTATGTGGAGTAATAAAGATTACCCTTAATTAGTTGATCCAATATCTTTCAGCAAGTTGTTCTTCACCTACTGAAGTAAAGTATCAAATATATATTTTCCTTTGCAGCAGAATTGGTTAAACTTACCATGTGGGGTTCCTAATGTGGTCTCAAATCTATGACTTTTTAGGGAATTGCTCAATGATGTTATTCATTGCTCAATGCTTTTGCAGGGAGCTGCAAATTCTAGACTTGTTTAATTAAGGTTTACCTAGTTGAAAGGTGGATGAGTTTTTTATTGAAGCAATTTTGATCCTTTTATCAAACCATTTCTTCCAAAACAATACTGTCCCATAACCCTTGTGATTAGGGACTTCTTCAGTGATGATATAGACTCCATACACCAAAAACGTCCTCCCATGATTTATGGGAAAGGAACAAACAGATTTTTAGTAGGTGAAATTTCCAAAAACACCCACCCTTGCTAGAGATTGTTCTCTTACGCTCTTCACTGCAACAATGACCATAGATTCAGAGAAGCTTCTTGACCTGGTAGCATTGCAATTCTTCATCAGGCTTTAATTTGATACAATTTCAGTTGAATGTTTTGTCAGGCTATTTAATTCCATTGTAATTGTCATTGGAAGTCAGGTACACAATAGACATTCTTCTACAAAGCATGCAATTAACAACATGGTACTCATATTATAAAATAGAAATATGAGTAAGTCTTAAATAGAAGACTGCCATTACCTTTGCAGTGGCCCATTTGTCTCCAAAGTTCACATTTAAAGCCCACACTGTAGTTATCATAATTGCTTCCCACTTGCTCTGTTGGCTTCTGCTAACATAAACCAATACCAAAAACTCAATTCTGAACCCCACCAGAACTTCTTATCTCCTGAGTGCCTCATAGAACAATTAACCACATTATCAATGCAAACCCCATTTTGAAGTTTGGGGGAGATCGGTGAGACGGACCACAGGTGCAAATAATATGGTCCCGTAATAATGAGCCAAAGATTGATGAAGACATTGAAAAAGGTAACTGGATGAAAAACCCTCTCCAGTACATTCTAAACATGAAAGGAAGAATTAATAAAATACACTGACTGAAAGCACATGCATACCTGCCCACTCCTAAGAGGTAACAAAAAACATTATAAATAATATTATACTTACATAACAAAGTAAGACAGTGGTATGGAATCATTGGTTAACCTCTAGTCCTTAGGAAGAACTCATTAGGAGACATGACCCATTAAGGTGAAAACAATTAAAGGAAAGTTAAAACAATTATATATATATATATATATATATATATATATATATATATAGAGTTTAATTGTTTTCACCTTGATGGGGCATGTCTCCTAATGAGTTCATCATATTCATTAAGAAGCCAGAGGCTTGGAATCTGACTATGGCTTAGCCAGGAATATATAACATTTCTCAAAGTGCCATAAGGAGTGCAGCTATGACTGTAGATCTACACCTGGAATAAATGTTTACCCAAAGATGGATACCTCAATGGGAAACCGTAGGTCTAAGGGGGGCAAAATGGTACTTTAGTACAGTTTTTACCAATAATTTATACTTCAGTTAAGCCCCTCAGACTTTCAGTAAGGACTACAGACCTACAATATGAATGCTCACTCTCATTTTAAGGCCTGCCCCTGGGTAGCACCAATCCTAGAAGGGTCACTTATGTGGCACTCTACTTGTGCACAGATACCAGGCTGTGCAAGATGGTAATCTCAAGCATGCAACCTACATACATGCACACATTTGGGCACATGCAGGCTGATGGGTTACCAGCCTAGATACTCTTAGCCTAGCTGCACAGCAGTAGCCATTTGTTAAAAGGTGGATGCTGGTGGGAGGCCACTTTCACATTTCCTCAGAATTTGCCTGAGTAATACTCAGGTAATGAGACTCACTCACAGTGAAGGTTCAAAACCAGTTAAGCAAAAAGCAAAACTCCAGGGGGATTACATGGATGAACCATTTTCTATAGTGAGTATTTGAACTCATTACAAACCTTGTACACCATACATATACACAACCACCTCACAAAATGTATGTGTGATATAAGCCTTTCCATTCTTAGTGAGGTCGATGTGGAGCGTTGAGCTGCAATATTATTAGATCCAAATGTCAGCCTTGTAAAAACATATGACAGTACCTTCCTGGTGAATCTCCATTCTCATCAAACATTATCATATCCCCAGCAACTCCAGTGAAGTTAGCCTTCATGAGACAGTCAAGCAGCTTCTGTCCATCAATGGGTTTCATTGCATCACAGAGTCCTTTGTAGCCTGGGCACAGCGCCACCTGCATTTTGTGGAGACCGTGTGCCATTGCATATATTGCATTGATGACAAATCCCATTTTAGAATCCTGGACATGCTGAGACTTGAGAGTGAATCTGCCTATGAGAAAAAAAAAAAATCTTTGGTTAAAAAAAATGTCATTCATATAATTATGAATTCCTAAAGGAAAAGTATATATAAAAGGGCAGATAAAAATATTAGAACACTGAACTGCACATTTTAAGATTCAGAAAGAAACCACATTTTTATTTCAGCTTGAAGGCCTCTTTAAAAGTTCCCCTTTAATTTCATGGGGGGAAATCAGGGCTGGGTTTAGTGATTCCAGTCAGCAATTTGAGCCGGTGGTTTCCGGTGCGTGGCACCAGCACTTACTTTTTGAGGGCCGGCAGTTATGTTTCTGCCTCGAGCATTTACTGCGAGCAAAAGACACATATGGGAAAGACAGAGGAAGAGAAACACGAAAAATCACCACAAAGGGAGCAAGCAGAACGCTTCAAGAGTGAGCTGAAAGGGTAGGGAGTGGCTGTAAATGGATTAAAGAGGCCCAAAATGGTTTCAGGATTATGCCGCCTCAGTGTTCCGTGCTTGCACATTTAATTGCAACAGCTGTGTGTTTCAGAGGCGGGTTTTAGGCACCAGCACGTTTTTATTTACAAATTAAGCACTGCCAGGCACTGCTGCCCATCAGTTGACAAGGATTATGAGTTTTCCCCCCTTGGAAAACAACAAATGGACCTGGAATACTGTGTACAATCCTGTGTTTTTCCTCCTTCCATTTGCTTGGAGCAGATGGTAAATGTGAGAGCTTCTTTTCTTGACCAAGTACAATCTTGGGTGTACGGGGGCAGCTGTTCTTTATTGTCAGCTAGTGGAGGCTTTTTCCGCTCTACCCATGTTAATGTCAGCAGGTGGAGGCTTTTTCCGCTGTACCCATGCTGAAATAGGCAGTGACAGTGGATGGGTCCTGTTGCTCCACTGTGAAGTCTGAGGTTTATGTGTCTGGCCCTGGAGTTTCTTAGTCTGAAGTATATAGACCCAATAATTTCAGGCCCAGAGACACCAGGACAGTTGCCCAGAAAACAGTATTCTGCACTTTGGATGAATCTTCTTCATGCAACAGTTAATTAGGGCCAAAATGAGAACACGGAAACTGTGTTGTTTTCATCTACAATTTTGAGTTTGAGCAAAGGTTGTCTTGTGAAAAGCAGATTGTTTTCCCGTAAGGGAGCTTCACAAATACAGGCCAATTTATTAACAAATAAGGATGTGAGCATCCAGCTCTCATGTAGTACAAATATACAATTAGAGCCATATTTATGAAAGTGTTGCATTGCCCTTGCATCATGCAAGGTAACGCAAGGGCAGATTTACCAAGTCATGCAAGGCCACCTTAGTAAATCTGGAGTAACGGAAGGCAGCACTAGCCACTGCCTTGCGTAACTCTGCCTCAGGGAGGAATCAATGGGTGTGGCGTGGGTGTTCCCATGCATTCACCCATGGATTTTGGCGCATTCCCTAAATTTATCAAGAGTGGTAGACCTGAGAATGTGTCAAAATGCTACGCCTTTTCAGGGAGGCGTAACGAAGAGAAATATCTTTATTTCTCCTTGTTTTTTCCTCTTTCTACTTGTGCTCCATTCTGAAGCACATGTAGAAAGAGGAAAAAGCCCCAAAGGATTGTTTTTGTGCAGGACGGTGTCCCTTCCTGCAAAAAAAAGCCTGCTTGCAATGCAGGCACCCTTGCACCATGATGCAAGGGTGTCTATGTTGGTGCTAAGCAGCGGAAAGCGCACCAGCGCAAGGAGAGGACAGTAATGCACCATATAATGTTAAATATGGGTCATTTCTGCCCTCTCCCTTTCATACAGCACAGCAAGGTGTCTTGCTGCTTTGCCTTGCATTTAATGATGATAAATCTACCCCTTAGGTACTAATCTGACAAGTATGGACTATCAAGACTGTTTATTACCAGTTCAAACCCTGGTGGGAAATATGTAATTGACCTGCCAGCTTTCACAATCTTTAAACCCAGCTACATCATTTAGAAAGCCATCTTGACTGGCACCTTCACCTAAATAGCTGATAAGCTTAACATCATTAGTGACTACCTGGGCAGCATCGGGCTGGAGTGATGATGAAGAGAGCAAAAAAACATCACAGCAACAGACCTTCTCAATCTATGCACCCAAGATCTGGAGCAAGATCTCTGTATCCATAAGGGCTGCTCCAAGTTTCTCCAACTTAGGAAAGAGTACATCACAAAGCAGTAACAGTTCGCTTCTACTCTCAGAAATCATCCACCCCTCTAATCACTCACTATCTTTTACTTTGCCCCGATACATTGCTCTGCTGCCTTTTGGAATCTTAAAATTGGGTTTTTACACAGTTGGTCAGAGCAGGTGGAGGCTTCTGACAATGAAAGCATTTCACAGGTCATCTAGGAACATAGAAATAGGGTTTTTACCATGTTGGTCAGCCCCTGGTGGCTTCTGAGTATGAGGACCAAACCTATGCTTTTGGAAGGGCAGCAATTAGTCCTGATGCCCTGTTTTGGAACTTTGGAATGTGCCTACAATGGTAATAATGCTGATCTGTATAAAGGGCACAGTTGTAGTGTGGTCTGGAGCTAGAGGATCATATTCTGACTGCATCTGAAATAGACACTAAGGGCCATATTATGACTTTGGCGGAGGGGATTACTCTGTCACAAATGTGATGGATATTCCGCCCTCCATATTACAAGTTCCATTATATAGCCTATGGAACTTGTAATACGGTGGACTGGATATCCGTCACATTTATGACAGAGTAATCCCCTCTGCCAAGGTCGTAATCAGGTATTAAGGTATTTAGTATTTTTAGCATATGTGACAGAGTGGGTTAAATGTGGGAGACATAGACAGTAGCATGAAGGAGAGTGTGGGATACATTTAGGCATTAGGTTGAGGTCTCAGCGTTGGCAGATTTGCTGAAAAGCTGAAATCAGTGCTACCTACAAATTTCTTCAGGGAACCCAAAAGCAGATAGAAGGAAGTGGTATAAAAAAACAAAAGAACTTAGAAAAGGAAGGTTTATAAGGTGCAATGTCACGAGGGTTTCACTAAGTGACTATCAGACTATAGTCTGCCACTACACAAGAATGTATGTACCTAATACAGTCAAGCTACAATGCAAAAGAGCACTGCAGATGAATGAGGGTTTGACTGTGAATAGTAATGAGGAAAGAGCATGAAGTTTACAAACTTGGCCTCCATAAAAATTGATAACAAGGAGAAATGCTGTAGTAAAGTCCGTCCAGCTTATCACTGGTCACGGACAGACCAGGATTTTATGGTCATTTAGCGGGTTAAGAAAGTTACTGCACAGACCTATGTGTATATTTCAAGAATACATTTATAATTCTGTAAGATAGCTCAAGTGCCTAATGCCTGTGCACAAAGATCTCTGTGTAACCTGCTTGCACAAGTTTGAACATTATCTTGCAGTATTTTTGATGTCCCCCATTGCTCTATTTTTCCCCTTTTCCTATAGAAGTCTTTTGACTTCTTTCACAATCATGTGAAATTAAAATGTTTCAAAATCTCAGATTCTCACTGTCAAATAATAAGCATCATGTACTTTTGTTTTCTTTGATGGGCTACTAATACAGGAGGCAAGGTATGGCACTGCCCAGTAGTGATTCCTTTGGCTGCCCATACCATTTTGTGGCTAAGATGTAACTCTACAAATAGAATTACTAATTTTCTGAAGTGAGGCATTTGGGGCTGGGTAAACTAAAGGGGAAACGAGCCTCTACTCTCAAAGTCTCTGTAGGCATCTGCTAAGCAATAGGAAACATACTTGGAATGTGCCTCGGTGCAGTGACACATCATTATCACAATGCTCTGAGGCACAATCACAAAGACGTGCAATGATCAAACATCTCACTTGGCAGTGTTCTACAAATTTATGTACAAAGCCAGAAAATGAATAGTTAAAGGCCTGTTACCTCATAAAGCTCAGGATTTCCTGGCATACCACATGTTCCATTTGAAATCTATAACACATAATCCTCTATAACATATGGGCTTGTGGATTTATTACGGTGAGTTTAGGTGAACTTCTTTCAACACTGGATATTGCATCTTACAAATAAATTAAAATGAGATGAAACAGCAATAATTTAGGCTCCACTCTTCATATGTCATGATTTACATTTATATGCTCATATACACCCTTTATATTCAAAATGTGGTTTAACTTCATTTATGTGTGTTACATTTAAATAAATCAATAGAGTATATCCTTTGCAAACCCTAAAGTTATATACATATATGAGTGTATTAATTGACCGCTGTAACCATGTTATGCACATTCACATTTAACATTGATTATTGTTTTCACTTTATGTGTATTTCATATTGTAACCCTCATCAAGTTTCGACTCTGAGGTCTTGACTTGACATAAGGCCTTGATTGAAAATGCTGTCTTTAATTTGCCAGTGTGTTAACTTTCCTTCTGCAGGTCTGTTATTGTGCTTCTTGGTAGCAAGAGAAAGACTTATTGTTTGTTTTAGATGACTGATGGTGAGGCCTGTGAGGAGGAAGTTGGCAACAAACTCAGAAAAATAATGGTCAAAGGGACCCTTCTGTTTACTGCATACCAGGATGATGGGGTGTTCAAGGTTGACAGCTGCAGATCTGGATTTGAGGAGATGGGGATTTAAGGATTATGTTGACTCCCCTCACATTCAGCAGTGTGGTTGGTTCTTGGTGGTGAGAAGAGAGATATGGATATTTTTTATGCGACTGTTGCATTTAATTGTTTGTTCCATAGCTAGTTAGGAAGACTTTCCCTTGACTCTTACAAGAAACAGACCTCTCTTTGCCCGGCATTCTCTGAGTGTAAAACTTCATGTTGAACACTTCTTTTATTTTCCGGAACCTCTGCAGAAGTTCTATTCTATGCTGACACCTTCTATGCTCCCTGGATAGAAACCCCAGTTAACCAATTCTATTCTCAATCTATGTTTGAATAGAAAAATAAAGTTTCCTTATGAAACACAGTATTGCGACATTTTGCTAAAACATTTTTGTGGATGGGTATTCTGCATCTCATTTTATTACAAATTACCACACTGGCACATTTCCATCTCCAGACTATATTGATATATCTTGTGTATGTATTTTCCTTTGCATATATACTGGATTGATTAACATCCTAAAATGTATTTTATAATCATTGATGATTCTTAGTCCTTATTGTGTGGAGTCACATTTGCTTTACAATTTAGAAATGTATTTCTGATGTTTTCTCCCTTACAGCACTTCAAATCGACTAACAAAGGTCCATATGACCAATGGGGAAATATATTTGTTAATTTTATAAAAAGATTGAGGTGCAAATACCAGTGGGCCATCAGAGTTAAGAACTGGTTCCAGGGGGCTCCAGGTGGTCAAGCATTATTAGGCTTCACTTGTGTCATTCAAAGCTTTTTACCTAAAGTGTCCTGGGGTAATTTTCCTATTAGACCCTTAATTGAGCAAGTGCCCCGCTTTAGCACTTTACGCTTAGATAACAAGACTGAGTAGTACTAAGCTTACTTACAGAGGTGATATGGCTATATATTCAGAACTCACTAGAAGCAATATTAATACTAATACTCCAGGCTGTGCTTTCACCATAAAAGGAATACGTACTTCATTCCACACACAGCTAAAGACTTACATGAACATTTACATGAACATGGAGAAACATCGAGCAATGTGATACAAGTTTTACATAATAAACAGATCTCTCTGTATTGGCTTTGACAAGGTGTTTTCAAAACCAATAATACTCTGCCATTAGGCTTCCACAACATAGTGTCAAAATCAATAAACCATTGCCTATGGGATTTGACCTAAGTTCCGTAATCAATAAAACACTGCCCCTTGGCATTACTAACAGCTTTTCACAATAAATCACCCTCTGCATAATGGCTTTGATAGAAGGCTTTTCACAATCAATCACCCACTACCTATGCACTTTGTGTATAGGGTTTATGTGGTACAGCAGGCAAAAAAAAACAATCATTAATCTCTTTCCTAAAGTTCTTCTCACAAGCAGGCTAACAAAATATTTCTGCATTTGGGTGGTCGTTTGAATGTGGTTTGCAGGATTGGATGATTGACAACTTCACTGGAAAACCCTATGAACATTCCCAAGCCAGAGAGAATAACAAGCCATCTAAACCTTCTGATATACTCCAGGCATACTGGCACATTTTCCACCACACCAGCTGTATCTTGGGAGTCTAAAATTCCAAGTATCATTCCTGATTGTGTTAGCTAGCATGTTGAATGTAGATTTGCACATATTTTCATTTTACACCTAATCTGAATATAGGTATGCAAAACAATTGTAAATCCAAACCCAACCCTATATCCCTACCAAGGTTACTCACAAATATTCCTGTGAAACACAGTATTTTGTACCACATTTAGGAAGGGTGATATGCACATCTGTATTGTACATTTTGTGCACTGCTGAGGCACACTCTGCTCTTGTATTGCAACCTGCCTCTCCCTGATCCACAATCGGGACATAACCATGAGGAAGGCCAGTGCAGATGTGCATTGTAGAACATGGAATCCCTCCTTACATGATGCAGTATCAGGGGCATACCTTGAGCTTTTTCATACTCAGAATCCGTTCTCATAAATGATGAAAGGTTGGGGATAAATGGCATGTGTTTAACAATGCGCAATTTGCAATAGAGCAGTGACAATGGGTGTTCTCTTATTTGCATCAGTGAAGCCCCATGCAAATGAGAGAACGCTTTGCTTTTGTGCCTGTACCTTATTAAAGTAACCTGTGCAGAGGCTCAGAAGAAGTGGGAGGCGCACAAACTGCCACATAGAACTGGCGCTCAGTCAGTGCGACCCTGGATGGGCACGCCAAAGGAAGGGACACAGGGTCGGTGGGGCACCTGAGGCACTCCCCTGAAGTCATTGCTCCAACTCATTGCATCTACCAGCAGGGAGATGCCTTTTCCCCCATTCACAGAGAGGTTGTTCTGTTTCCCTGTCTTTCACGACTGCGCTCTCCTCAGTGCAGGCGTTAGCTGTCACTGTAGTGGAGGGTGTGCCTGAGGGCAAGCTGCGTGTGATGTATAATTTGGGCCCCAATAAAAACTTGCATTAGAATGTCGGAGCTCTCTGATCTGTTGGCATTGTATCAATTATGATTGTTATCAAACTTTGTTTTCTCTTAACCTTATAATACACTTATAGCCTATTGTTTCTCCCTGGGTTAAGGCAGCCTTGATAATGCCTTACCTGGCCTAAGGTAATCTTTTGACGGTCAGTCCTGATTTGCAGTGTGTTTCCCTTGATTTAAGACAGACTGAAGAGCGGCCTAAGATTTTCTTAAGCCATGGCAAATCCCTTTGTTTAACCAAGACTGGCTAAGGTTTAGCTTTTTTATTAAAAAATACAGTATCCCCATTTACGTCCTGAACTTTGCAAGATCCTTATCATCTTGTATATGTGGGGTAATACTAGAATTTCTCCAGAGTGCAAATTTCTTAACTTGTAAATATTAGAAAACCTGGTCCTGGAACTTACTTCTCCACATTTTCATTGAGTTGTTCTTCTTATGGAAAGTTTATTATTAATAAGGAGGCAGCCAAGAGAATGGTGACAGCTTTAATTTGTATGAAAGTGAAATATTAATCTCCGGTTCTAATTCTGAGGAGATTTTGACATACCCAGAGCAGCACCTCCACATTTACTTCTAATAGCTTTCACCCTGTAAATCTTGTCGATCGTCATTTTTGGACAGCACACAATCCTTGTATCTTTTCCAGGGGATACCCCAAATAATTTAAAACGTTTCCTGAAGTCTGCCACACAGTGTCTTTCATGCGGCTGTCTGGCCTGGTTCATATCACTAGCAAATGTGAGACTAAGGTAGATGCAAACTATCACTTAGTTAAGTTTCGTACATATAACTGAAAAAACACTATTTTAGGCCAACAGACCTTCTAACAATTTAACAATTGTCCATTTGAGAAAGATATATTTAGCATTGAACCTGTACAGATTGAAACAATTTAAATATAAGGCTTTGTATATTCTTTGTGACTGCTTCTAATCCATCAAGTTTGCGAAAACATAGGACCAGCGATATAAAGTCAAGAAGTGTTTTTCCCAGGATCTCAGAATGTGTTCAAGTGGGGAAGCTGAGATTAGAACTCAAATTTTATTGATCCAAAGTCAGCATTGTAGCTAATAAACCATATTTATTTCAAGCCAGGGCATAAAGACAAAGGAAGGGCATTAACAGATCATTGAATTAAGGTTGTTTTTTGCTTGATGACTTATTGAGGCTTTATTCACACATCATCTTGAGTAATTACCCGTGGTTTGCATACATTTATGATAGTCTACCACAAGTCTAAGGGCCACATTATGAGGCAAGTGGTCATGAGACTGCCAGCCCCAGGGTGGCGGTCAGACCACTGTACTCCAAGTGGTCTCACTGCCACAATATAATCCTGGCGGTTGGACCACTAGGGGCCGCGGCCATCGCCAGGAACATGGTTCCTGGCAGCATGGTGGCAGTCAGAGTCATGGTCAGCCATGATGGTACTCAGTTCAGCGCTGCCGTTCTTATCACAAGTCCAGTTTCCACCAGCCTCATCATGGCAGGAAGCCTGCCATGAAAAGGCTGGCGGAAAGCCAGTGCTGGGGGCCACAGGGGGCCCTGAAATGCCCATGACCATGACGTTGGCAGTGCAGGGACCCCCTGTTCAGCACCCTTGGAATGCAGACTGTCTGCTACATCACACAGTGTGTAATCCGAGGGTGCTGGGAGCAGCCTTGGTGCGACAACATTGGCCTTGGCTCCATGAGAAGCGAAGGCCAATACCACCACGCGGTTTCCACTGGGCTGACCGGCGGAAACCGCATAATCGGCCCAGGGGGGAGAAGACCAGCTCTGCAGCAGTCGCCAACTTCATAATGAGGTCCTAAGATTTCCAGAAGCATTATAGATATGTTTTACAACCTGGCAATGGAATAAACAGTATGCACTTACATTTATTATGTACATATATTTTAAAATAATGTGGTGCTGCATTTTATTTATTTTATTTGTAGTTGTGTATAGCTCCAACTAGTCAGGCCCGGGCATCAGAGCCCTTGTGGTGAGGTGAGGGGGCTTTCTTGAATTTAATCTGTGTAGATATTTGTATTTGTGCTTGTATTTATATTTGTAGAGCACATTAAACCCAAAGGTGTCAAAGCTCTGGCTAACTAAAGAAACACCTACAAGAATAGAAACAGGGCCTATTCATCAAAACATGAAAAGCCAGGTTTTCAAGTGTTTATGAAAAATGTGAAATGTGACATCTGAATGTTGCAAGAGGAAGCAGAGTCCATATGCAGATTAAAGAGTGACTGGGATAAAAAATGAGCTTTGGGGAACTCTGCTTGAAGACAAGAGAGACTCAAGTGAGAGCACACTAGTTTTACCTCTTGTGGGATTGTTCAGAAATTAATTGAATCAACAGAGTAGCACATATTTTCACATAAATTTCCAGGATTTTCAAAAGAGAGGCATGGTTGACCACAACTAATGCAGCAGAAAGTCAAATGAGTATAAGGAGGAAAGAGTTGCCTTTGACCAGCATACCAAGGGCATTGTCTACTATTTTTAGCATAGTAGTCCCTGTGTTGCAACTGGCTTGTAGTTGGATTAAAGAACATGCTTTTTATTGATAAAGAGATTTAGATGCTTTACAATATAACTCTGCAGTACTTTTGCTAGCAAAGGAAGCTAGTTTATGGTCATGGCCATAGTCATGAGTAGCAGAGAAACCTGAGTGTGGGAGACAATGACGTGCTCCAGGGAGGAATTGGTCACATCTGTTTTATAGTGACAGAGGTGATATCTCTGAGGTGGTATCTTCCAGCAGCTTGGTTAGGACCAAATTTAAGAAACAGGAAGAAGGTCTTATATATATATATATATATATCTGTTTGTTTTATCTCTTGAAGTAATGATCACACTTTAGAAACTTTTTGAAGTTAGGATGTTGTGGAAAAGTGTGGAGTGTTTGTCCTCTGATAGAGAGCTCATTTTTTCTCATTTTACCATGGAAGAAGGTTAAATATTTTTTCACAATTTGTTTTGAGTCATTGTTAGTGTGGGAGACTGAACTGTTTGTGTGTTTTTTTGCAATTTCTAAAGGTTTCTTTGGAGTTTGCTGCTTTGGCTTCAAATATGTTTCTTTTAAAGTCTTTACACTTGCACCTAAGGTTTCACTGGTTTAGAGTAGACAGGTGTTTTGGCATTCATTCTCAGTAAAAGGTTTTCTGGCTTTGTGTGATTCATTGGATAACCATTGTGAAGAATAGTTAATCTTCTGTCTCTTTTGTTTATGTAGGACTCCTTCCTTCATTTGCTACCTCACTCATGGTAGAATTCTGATAGGCTATCATGAGAATGTATCTGTATGTTTGTGAGGAACAGTAATTTTGAGGCAATTTTGTTTTCCATTTCTGAGCCGTGCATGCCACTGAAGTTCTTAACTCATAGCGTTTGCTTCTTTAATTGTCCTGTGACAGAGAATGTGGTACATCATAAGAAGAAAGGTATGAAGAAATGGTCAAACTAGACAACAAAGACTGGGGTTTTACTCTCTGGCTCGCCCGGTCTAAGGATTAGTAAGTCTGGAGCAGGCGCTTTTTGATTAATGGATGGGACCCAAAGTAGTTTTTTAGGAAGTGAGCTAGTTGAGATGCATCAGAGATGATCACATCATCCCTGTGTAGACTCATATCACCTAAAAAATGTTTTGGTGCAGAATTTGTTTGATCGTCTAGAAATCCAAATAGATTTTTAGTGAGTAACGCATTGCTTTCACTTGAAGGGTGGTAGATGATGTAAAAGATGGTAGGTCTGCTTGAACCAATTCTTATATCAATGGACAGGCATTGGTAGGCACACAAATGGTCCATTGTCAAAGGTGTGCTTTGGCTGGATCCTCTGTGGATCAGTGCAGCATTTTCACCTGCCTTTCTAATACAGTCCTGGTGTACTATAAAGTATCTTTCTTGTTGGACTTGGCCCTTTCTGCAGCGTCATCTCCAGATTTTTTGCCTTTCCTCTTCCATTTGTGCTCAATTTATTTTTGTTATCCTTAGGACTCTGTGCACTTTACCACTGCCAAACAGTACTAATGTGCCTGCACTCTCTGATTAAAACATAGTATAGTTGGCTTATACCCAATTGGCGGATTGAATTAACTTATACACCCCAAGTAAAGTGGTACTACATGTGCCTAGGGCCTGTGTATTAAATTGTACCAGTGAGCCGGCAGCATTGATTGAGTCACCCACTTAAGAAGCCCTCAACATGTCTGAGGCCTGCCATTGCAGAGCCTATGTGAGCAATTTTCAACTGCCATTTCAACAAAGCAAAATAAACCTTTTGTCATGCCCAAACTTTCCCTTTGAATACATATGTCACCCATAAGTTGGCCCTGGACAGCCCTGAGAGCAGGGTGCAATATATGTAAAAAAAAGAACAACATGTCCCTTTAAATTTTACAAGTTCTGGTAGTAAAAACTCTTAATTTGATTTTCACTACTGCAAGGTCTATCTCTCCCTTGGGATATCACTGGAGTTGACTTATTACATTTTATAAGTGTAATTTTCAAATAGGAAGAGATAATCAATTCATGTTTGATGTCTCTGGAATCTTAATTTAAAATTCAAGCTGATGATGAAGTCAATTTTTATATTGCAATTCTGAAAGTCCACTTTTAGAAATTTGAACTTTTCTTGGCTGGGGCCCTTTGATGCCTGCAGCCTGTATTGGATCACATGGCAACGCGTGTAGTTGGCAGTTGGGCTTTGTGTCTTCCTCCTAGACAGCCATACACAGTGGGAAATTAGGTGTGATTGGATGGGCCATCGCTGTCACTTACACTTAAAAATTCTGTGTCCTGCCTCCACACAAAAGCCTGCATAACCGCTGTAGTCTGGAGCCAGGCCAGAAAGGCAGGGCATCTGTGCATTTAAAAGGCATACCTCTGGAAGCTTCCACCCCTTCAAGGGCATAAGTTATTAAAGAAGTGCCTCAGACACCAACTCTTCAGTACACTTCTGAACCTGTGGATACTCTGCCAAGAAAAAGGACTGCTGTGCTGCTACAAGGACTGCCCTGCTGTGCTGACCTGCAGCCTAATGCCCTCTTACCTGGGAAGAAAAGCTGTACCTGCAACCCTCTCATACCCAGGACCCCTGAGTGACTCCAAGGGCTAGTCTGCTGGCCTCATGATCTGAGCCTCAAAAACATAAAAGGCTCCCCAACAGCTCCTGGACCTGACTTCAGTGGGTTCCTGACCCCAAAGTGGTGCATCTCAGGTTCTGGGCCCTTGATGTGTCTCACAGGCTTGTTAAGTCAGGTTTTTGGGCTCATCTTGACTGCGAACAGGCCGTTCATTCTGAGACTGTGCCGCTCTTACCAAAATACAGTGCGAACCACCGCCAGTCCATCTATTCACACAGCAAGCATTGATCACCTGTAGAGGACCGCCAACAAAAAGCACCAACCTACTTGTCCATGATGCCTAGCCTGCTCTTGTGTCACACCTACCACCGCAGGTGACTCTCTTCCTGCTCCCTGCAACCTTCTGCAACATGAACGAACTCTTGGCACAAAACTTGAGTAATTAAACCTTAAACTGGACTAATCTGGCACTGTATCCTACCCTTGCTCCAACGTGGTTGGGTTGAAGGTATGACTTTGACCCCATCTACAGCAACCACAGAGCCGTGGTTGGCGCTTTCTACTTTTAGGCACTATTTTACAGTTTGTTCTTTAAAAATTCATAACTCCTGTTCTACTAATTGGATTTTTGTAGAGTTGGTCTTGTTTTATTTATTAAATCAAGCTCTATTTTTGTAATCTGGAGGATGCTCTTTTTGAGTGGTATTTCCACTGCTTTACTCTTTGACATGTTGGACAAATACTTTACACATTACTTCTAAGTTAAGCCTGACTGTTCTGTGGCAAGGTACCAAGGGGGTGAGCACAGGGTAATTTGGGTTTTGCTTGTGCCTTACCCTGTCAACAATTGTAGTTACTGTTTGACAAGGGTTCATACCCCAGTCAACCAGTAATCCAGTTTCTTACACCTCTGTTAAGACATTTGTTTATTGTAAGAAACTGGTTTATTAGTTGGAAGGAATGAGAGGTCCACTGAGATAATAAACACAATCCTTGTTACGGTGAACAACAAAAGTCACTAAACATACGTGTGCTTAACCCTCTGGTAGCTTGGCACAAACGCAGTCAGGCTTAACTTATAGGAAATATGCAAAGTATTTATTCACAACTAAAGCAATAATAAAAAGAAAACAAAACATAAGAAAAATCCAAAACCTGTTTAGAAAAATAGCGCAAAAATTAATAAATAAAATGACACCAAAACAACACAAATCCAATCATAAAATGTTTTAGGTGAAACATAGTATCAAGTAGAGCAAATCACCAATTGTGGTTATCTGGCCATGCTGGGCAGATCTGACTCAGAAGTTCAGGCCGATTGTGATAGAGTGTGGGTCAGACTCGGGGACCAGTACTTCCCGGTGAAAGGTTTACCTTCTACTTAGTCCTGTTCCTCTCAAGAAAATTCAGGCAAAGCTTTGCGATGATGAGGAACTGCAAGGAGGTCGATCATGGTTTGAACAGCTGGTTGCTAGCTGAGATTTGACCGCTAGGTGATCGTAGTTGGGACAAAGAGCTGGTCACCAGTCAGAGCTTCACACTAGCACTGGCAGGAAAAGTAGGCAGTTGTCGCTGACTCAAAGAGCACTATGCATGTGAAGTACGGTGTCTGTAGTCAGGGAGAGATCACATTAAAAGTCAGATGCAGGTCTCTCTGAAGTCCATTGATGTTTGCAAGGAGAACAGGCATGGTTCTTTTCAGATGCAAAGAGCCCAGAATTTCTTGCACTTCTTGCAGTTTGGATGTAGGAGGAGTACATTCTGACACCAGTCAAGGGCCCGGGACTTGGGGAGCACCTCTTAGGGTCAGGGCTCACTCCAGAAGACATCAGCAGCAGGGGCCATTAGGTGCTGGTTGGCTGGGCAGCTGCAGGGGAGGCCTCTGGATGCATGTTGTGTCCCTGATGTTCAAACAGGAGGTCAAATATTACTCTCTTAGAGTCACTTCTGGGATCCTGGGTTCAAGGCAAGCAGGTTCAGTCTATATTCTTCAGA
This sequence comes from Pleurodeles waltl, assembly GCF_031143425.1. Taxonomy (NCBI): domain Eukaryota; kingdom Metazoa; phylum Chordata; class Amphibia; order Caudata; family Salamandridae; genus Pleurodeles; species Pleurodeles waltl. The sequence continues at coordinate 161,745,384 of NC_090447.1, forward strand.
CAGCAGGGCAGTCCTTCTTCTGAATCTTCTCTGGTCCAGAAGTGTTCTGATGAGAGGTTCTGTGTGTGCTAGCCTGTGTTCGGGGATGGGGGACCACCCCTTTTGTCTAACCCAAATAGTCCTGACCAGTTTTTCATCTTCCCTTGAGTCTGGCTCCAATCTGCCTAGTGGAACAAAGAGCAGGCAGGGGAAGGTGTGGGCTTCATTTGCCAGGGAGAGGGCTGGTAGCTTCAGAACTTCAGAAGTCAGGAAGGGGTGGGCAGAGCTCTCAGGTTACACTGAGAAGCTCAGGAAGGGCTGTATGCATCCCCCATGCCATCCTGCTCAGCAGAAGAATGCCCTTCCTCACACTCAAGGCCCTTGGTCCCCTGTATGGAAGAAATACACATCACACCACAGGAGAGCCCGTAACAGTCATGGACACTGGCTGAAAGACACATTTAGCAGAAAAATACCTGCTTTCTAAAAATAGCATTTTCAGAATACTAATCTGACTTTTACTATTAAAGTTTTTAAATTACAACTAAAATTAGTGGAAACAGTATTTTCCTATCTGCTCCCAAACTCAAGTTGTAACAAAGTAACCAACTGTTAATCTATGGGAGAGATAGTGTTGCTGCAGTGAAAACGTACTTTGGGAGTTTTTCATTGCTAGGGTATGGGAAACTGAAGTGTACGTGTCCTACTTTTTACAACCCATGTACCCTGTCCTAGGAACATTTCGTGCCTTCCTTAGAGGTGATTATAAGTATTAAAAAGGAAGGTTTCAGCCTGGCAAATGGTTTACAATCACGATTTTAAGTGGTGAAATAATCTTTCTCTTCGCTCTTCTGAGTTAAGTGCTTTCACTAATATGTTGATATTTTTCTGTCCTTTATTGTTCTACATTTAAATTGTTTTTGTATGAGATGGATTCCTTGATGACAACTACCCTGTGAAAACGTGACCTAATGATGCACTTTCTTATATCATCTGCATCAGAGGTATATTATTCAGGAGTAAACTTAAAAAGCAGATAATGGAGGAAAATGTACCACAAAGGTACAAAATGGTTTTGACTGTGTGGGTGCTCACCTATGTTATGTTACTGTTTTGTAACTAAACCTTTAACACTCCCCTGAGAAGATTCACTGCTACACGACAAGGTGACACTTTCCCTGCAGAAATTCTCAATACTGTGTTACTTCTGCACATCTGCATGACTGCTGCACTTATCTAACTGCCATTATGAATCTCCATGTCGTTACACACCATGGAAGTTAATACTTTTTCCTTCCATAATTCAGTGCATGTAAAGCTGTGTGATTTAGACCATAAGAGTTCAGGTATAAATATGTTGATACGCTGTGAAGCAAGAACAATAGTACTTAATTGCAACATATATTTTTTTGTATATTGCAACACTAACCGCAGTTTTTGCCATTTTTAAGCGCTCTAAATAGCGTATGTTAACTTTGCACAATGTGTTGATAATAAATGTATCGACCTCAGAAGGATGGTCAGTAAATCACGAGATATAAAACTGTGACATGCAGAGGACATTAGACGTGATGAGAGAGCAGGTAAATCCTTCTGTGACAGACCCATTTATTCACTCAGATAACTGGATGTATGATTACAAATGTAAATTCCGTTGAAGAAATGTTTTCAGCTGGTAACATATAACATTCTGTTTCTTTCTGATTTGTTCTTATTGTTATTACTGTCTACAACATATGTGTCATTAAAATGATTTGCTGAATCGTGACATCTAAAGGCAATATGGCCAGGTGTGTTCTTTCCGTGTCACCTTTCGTCTCCTGTGAATTTCAAAGCACCGCTCCCATATACTCTAGTGGGTACACAGATGATATTTCAATTTTAATTAAACAGGTGTAGTATGCCAATTACCGTGCATTTCCCTTGGCCAATACTGTAACTAACATTTAAAAGCAAAATTGAACAATTAAACTGTATGGCAATGCCCAATCCCATAACGAAATATTTATGGACTAAATTAACTGTAAACTAATTGTGCATACATACATATTTGAATTGTATTACAAATTACCATCATTCAGGTTTGTGGAGTAATGGATTAATTTGAGAAAATTGTCCCACTATCCTCTTGCATTTTCTTATTTGTAATTTGTACCATATACGTGCAGAAAAGAAATGCACGCTTACATTTTTTTGTCATTTCCTTTTTAGCTCTTGCCAATGACTCATTAACATATATTAGCATTTATTTATTTTGCATTGCACACAATCCTGGACACATCGAGCTTCATGGTGCAAGATACAAGATAGCAGATTACAAAACACAAATAGGATTAGGATAAAACCTACATTAATAATGATGGCACACAATCAAATTAGTACCACCGAAGAAGATGTTTTTTCAGCGTTGAGTTAAAGAAAAAGAATAACATGACAGAGGTTCAGAGGCAAACCAATCCATATCTCCGTGCCTGCAACAGTGAGAAGCTACCACCAAATTTAGCACACTCCCATCTAGCACTAGGGTCACCAGCAGAACGCAATCTTGTGTGTTTCTTAAATTGAAGACATGTTCAATTAATTGGGGCTATCTAGCCAGCCAGCCTGCTCCAAACTCAATCCGGATTCCACAATTTTGTACTGCCTGGAGCTAGTTCATATTGTATTGAGACAACCTGAAACGTATTGCAGAGTGATACTATAGTCATTAAAAAAAACTTCTTATATCATTAAAGAGATATGTGAACCTCCCTTTGAAAGTTTTAAAGTTGCAAATGAGTTGCCTTGGTGACAGTGACTAACAATGGGTGAGTGGCACCTACTGACATAACCTCATTTTTGCTCACATTTGGACAAATATAATTAACCGCTATTTATTGTCTAAAATCCTTCAGGATGTCAATGAGAACTAAGGCAATCAAGTATTCACCCTGTAGACAAAAAAGGTTCCGGTGCCATCCGGGTCCATCTGAAATCGTAGACCATGGGCTGCAATCAATTGAGCCAGAGGAATCATATGGATGTTGAAACAGAAGGGATGAGAGGGTAGAACATGCTGGGTCCCCATAGCCTAAACACACTGAGCCTAGAGAGTAGATCCCTTGGGATTCCCAAAGCCTGAACTGCAGGTGGTTTACCTAAACTGGCTTAATATACCACTATGGGTCTGGGTTGATGTAAAAGAATAACTCCATTCCACAGCTCTGCTGATCATTCACACTTGAGGTTCATAGTACAAAGTATCAAATTCTTCAGGAAGATCTAATGAAATTGGAGCAGATGAGTTTTCCATCTCACTGTTATAATAAAACCTCAAGACAATCCCAAAAAGCTGTTTCAGAAACAAGACTGAAAATACAGAAATATCACATTTTTGCCTAATAATGCTGAAATAGCCTTGTAAACAGTGAGACAATTATCTTGTGAAAATGTAAGAGTAGAGCTAAGCCTATTATTCACAGACTGACTGGGGTTTAAAGCATTTTTTTTACTAAATGTGGCACCATAGCAATGTCTGGGGGTTGAGGTCAATGCCTTTTTGTGAAAAAGAACACTTTAGTACTATATTGTGATAGAGATCCTAAAGTCTTGACTGAAACAGTAGGAAACACACATCTGTCAACCCACAGGGTATAGCTTGCCTACCATTTGGGAGATAGCAAATCAAAACTTATTTTTAATGTTGGTGTTGAGATACATGATCTTTTCACTAAAATTAGTGATTAGCCTGTTGGTTTCTATATATTGTAATTAACAGGACTTCTTACTTGCCAATTTAATGGTACTTAATTTACCCACCTCAGAATGAAGAAGGCAAAGGTAGCTTTGATGAGATTGTAACGTGTGGCCTTCAGATCACAGCATGTTTCAACAATGATTATTCAATTTACTGAGACTCTCTAGAAACATTTTCTTTTTTAATACATTTACAAAACAAACATCAGCTCTATCCTTGGACTATACAATGTTCCATAATATTTACTACATTCATAAAATATGCAATTTTACATCATTGGCTATAAACCTTGATTGACTAGTTTACATTATTCAAATCATGATAGTTAATAAATGGCACAGTTATTATTTTCATTCAGAATGACCTTACCCATACTAGGTATCTGGAAACCATATATCCAACATGTGGTGTGTCGGTCATCCAGCAAAATGAAAAGCACATCTGTTTTTGTTTGAATCTTATATCTTTTAAAAATGTGTCTCAATCACAATGTTCGGATATCTTATAGAATGAGCATGATGAAAGGAATTGTGAATGGTTTCTGGGGATGCAGCAATATATTATCTTTCTGGGAGTGTATGGTCCATTTCCACTTGTTTCTCTGTGTAATGGCATCTCTCCTATACAAAGAAGAAAACTTGTTGCAGAGGGACAGGAGTATATAATGTCGACAACTGCTTGCAACAAGACAATAGATAGATATAGATGCAATGAGCCTGCCTATGGCTGGGACACATAGCAGCAAGTTCAGTCCACTAACTCATTCCATGTTGTGTCCACAAATATTCCAGACCAACATAAAAAATGCAGGCTACCTAGGGCTAATCCATTTCATTATCCTTAGTTAACAATAATGTTACTGTTTCTCAATGCAGATAACCATTATCTTTGAATGTAAACAGTGCAGGTAATGGTATATGCCTCCAAACTTTCTTCTGATGATGTTGAGCAGAGTTGTTATTAGGGCTCGGACCTCTGAAAGTATTCCACTGTAAAGCAGCACTGTTGAGGACCCTGTCCAACCTTTGTCTTTCAGTAAGGGATTAAAAACCCAAATTTTCAATATATATATTTAAACTATATATTTACATCCATTGAATCAGAAGACCCTGCAAAATCTGCAAATTTATGAACAAATTGTTTCCCCAATAATAACTTTAGGGACCCCTATTCATGCCCTACTCTTATTTACATACTTCGTATCAGAAGATTACACCATGTATTCCATTTCAAATAATGACTATGTAGATTGTTGTTTTCATGTGAAGAATATTAATACCGCTTGCTTCAGATGTAGTATTTGATACTATGAGATAAATAAAGCCTGATTAAAGATATACAAGTTATATGTCTACCACCCTATGTTGATCACTCAATTGAGTGCACACTCAATGTCTAAACAAAATTACTTACTCAAATAGACACATTTTGATAAGGCCATACTAATAAAGAAACATAATTGATTGTGCTCACACAGTACAATCGCTGTTTATATTGTGCTCAATTAATTTAATTAATTTACCCACACTGGGATGTAGACTAGAGTTTCTAGAATTCTTGCCCAACAAGGCAAAACACGTATAGGGTGATACTTCACACCCTTATTATCTTTCTTTTAGATCAACTTGGTCTGTGCCATCCAATATACATATGGGACCAGACTAGTGTAAACCATTGCACTCAATACTTGTTGTATATTTCTTTAGGAGTTATTCAAACAAAAATGTTGGCTTATAGCCAGTAGAGATCTCCTAGAAGTACAGAATGAGTATAAATCAGTGAAGCAAGAATACTTGGAGTGTGATGAAATTGAAGGCTAAGGGCCACTTTCTGATACTACTTTTTCACAACTTTTGCCAACACCAGGATTCAGGGGAATCTTAATCTGAAAAGTTCTGTTTTCAGGAATTTCTTGAACCAGAGTTTGCTGGGATCTACTCCAAGTCAGGGTTTCACACACTTCAGAGTATGGGGTCCGAATGCCCAGAGCCCATTACATAGGTGTCCATCAGGTAGTATTTAACTTCTCACAGGTCCAGAAGACATTTCCTGCAGCTTGACAAACTGTTTCACCAATAAATTCTTGTAAGGTGAAGACTTCAATGGAAGACCTCTAATCAATTTTAAAAATAGACAGGATTCTTGAATGAGTTTTCCAACTCTTCTCGTTAAACACAGCTATACTGAAAAAAACAGGACTGCATGGAACAAGTTTCAAGACGGAATAACATCTAGTCTGGGACCACCTATCAGTACAGCACTATCAGAACCATTTGCTCAAGCCTAACTTGTCATTTTGTTTAGTTGTTGTCAGCATACAAACAATATTTCCATTGCCTGTTAGCAACAAACTAAACAAGCAAGACCTAAATTCACTGGCAGTGCTTCACAGGAAACTGGTGCAAGATGCAGTCTTTTTCAAACCAGTGCCATAAGACACTGATGGTTGTCCCACAGTTGCTTTCTGACCTTGAACCTGAGAGTCGAGAAAAGTCCTGTAAAGTTACCTAAAGCAAAGGCAAACAACCTTTGAGCTATTGATAAGGTGGCTGTTCATATGGATTGATGCTAACAAGAAGTGGTGTAGATTATCACATATTAGCAACAGTTGTAAACAGATGTAGAGAACCATTTCACCCACATATTCTTTGATACAGCAGAAAAATCTACTGTTGGAACAGTAGCTGCATTTCATCTCCTTTATCATTAGAAATTAAGCCAACCAACTGGGTCGTGGTCAATCTGTAAGAGAATACTATTCTCAAAGTCTTACAAAAAGGAGCATTGCTTCATCTTTACACAATACAATCAATCCAACTTTTCTTGACATTGACTTTAAAAGTCGTGTGTGATGTCTGATAAAAAATGGCCATTCACTGTTCTCAAATCATTTAACAAGGAGAAAGACAAAACGTCTTTCTTGTGCTTATTGGACCAATCAGGTAGAGGATCTCATATTTTCATTATATCATTAAAATAACTCAAATTCTTGCACACAATTATTAGAAATACGATCTTCATAAAACGATTAAATAAAATCCGATGTTAATATTATGCATCTAATGTCAGGCATTCCTTTGATCTGTTTTAAAATAGGATCTAATAACAGATAATTCTTCAATATCCATCTCGGTAGTCAGCCTTTATGGGTTGTTTCTGCAGGAATAAGAAGCATTTGCAATGCAATAGGCTTTGCAACAAGTTAAAAATTATCTTTTGACAACAGCGCTCAAGAGCAAAAGTGAAAAACAAAATGAGTGGAAACTGAGAAAAGATGACAACAAAATAAAATAAAGTTAGCTTTAAAAAATAAACTTTGCAATTTAATTTGTCCTGCTGGGCATTCTTTTGCCACTCATAAGCCGTATGCTTGCGTGGTGCTGGAAGTTAGAACAAAATATTACCTGGATCACATCAGGAGCAGAGGATGGGCACTAATTAAGTTGAAATCAACTAGTGCTTGATCTCTGCTCCACACAGACATACCTTGATGAATTACGAGGCTGTAAAGAAGAGTGGAATGTAAACAAACAAATGCTGAGCGTCAGGCGGGCTCCAAGCCCTTTACTGAACACAACAGTGTCTCGCATGTGAGACACATGTGCAAGCGCATGCACTTGCAGTCTCGACCCTAAAAAGGTGACTCATCATTCTTTATAGAGGGTGAACAAGCTTCAAGTTTCCTGAAAACAATACATTACAATAAGATTGCAATTCCTGGAAGTCACAATCAGCAGGGATCAGCTCAAACAAGATATACTGAAGCTTCCTATTGAAAATATTCTGAGGCTAAGCTCAAGAAGTCAACCAAAATCAACAAAGAGGAGGGTAGCTTTTCAGGAGGTGCCCAGATCAAAACATCTCCATCCTCACAGGAATTTCAAATAAAATCATTTTCCTGAGCTGTCCAGTAGATTTCTAAGCACATACATCATAATTAAGCCCAGAGTGCTTTGAATACTCATTATCATGAACCAACAGTTGGTTTCCTTTGTGTTTGTACTACCTAAGGTGGATATGCTGCTACAACATTTAAGCAAGAGAGTGAGCTCAAGATACATCAACTGCTGCACTTTGTGCTGGATAATGCAAACTCTGGAGCTGATCACTAGTAATAAAGGGGAGGAAGATTCTGAATTCTATGTTGATGAGCACTTATGATTTGCTAATTTGTAAGATTCACTTCACCATCCCAAAACATTTGACACTTTTACATTTCTTAGAGTACAGTGGGACCACATGCCGTTATTTCCTGACCTGATATATGTCTTGTTTTTCAAAGCTTATTTCCACTCCCACCTCCTTGATTCTAATGCTGGTACAATACCTAAGTAAACTAAAGAATAATGTAAAGATAACTAGCAGTGGCTCAGAATAATTCAACATACCACCCATCACCTTTTTTCTTTAAGGGTAATGTCTTAAGTGTGACAGGAATTCTCTGGTGAGGGTCTTGTGCCCACTGTGCCATAGAACTCAAGCTGTATCTCACTGAGAAGGCATAGCAAGGTGTTAACTGTCATGGGGATGTATGAGCTGCAGTCTAGGTGACACCTGGCCTGCCAGTTCTGGCTAGGGTATATCTATTGGAGCAGTACCAAGTCTGATTTGCATATGGTTGCTGTCTGTCTGGAGTGGCATAGTGGACAGAAATTATGGACTGGATTGCAGCCCAAATAATCCCCAGTGGATTTTAATTCTAGCATTTCACCCAAGGCTTAAAATGCAGCTATGAGCATGCTCAAAGTTTTCCCTCACTTTCTCTATTATCACAGAGGGAACTGATGCTTCGCAGCTGCTTCTGTCTACTTCTTCTGAAGTGAGCCTTTAATGGGAACACAGTGATTGGTGCACAACCTCTCTGTGTACAATGCACATCTGTTGGAAAATGGTCCTCTCTGAAGGGTCACCCCAAACTTTTCTGACTCCTGCCTCCTCTTTTTCTGATCTCGTTTTTGTGGGCTTTAGGACTCTGAGCACTTTACCAGTGCTAAAGTGCATGTGCTTTCTCCTCTAAACATGCTACCAATGGCTCATACTTGATTGGCATATTTAATTTACTTATAACTCCCTAGTAAAGTGACCTATATGTGCCCACGGCCTGTAAAATAAATGCTATTAGTGGGCCTATAGCACTAATTGTGCCACCCAATTATGCAGCCCCTTAACCATGTCTCAGGGCTGCAATTGCAGATCCTGTGTGTGCAGTTTTAAACTGCCATGACGATCTGGCATGTTAAACCTCTTGCCAGACCCAAACCATCCTTTTTAGTACATATAAGTCACCCCTAAGGTAGGCAATGGACAGTCCATGGGCAGGATGCAGTTTATCTCAAATGTAGGGCATGTACTTTAAAGTTTTACATGTCCTGGTAGTGAACAGCTCCCAAACTCATTTTTCAATATTGCAATGCCTAGCTCTCCCAAAGTATTACATTGGAATTACTTAAATGCATCTTTTAAATGTAATTCCCAATTTTGAAGAGAGAGGCCCTCATTCTGACCCTGGCGGTCTTTGACCGCCAGGGCGGAGGACCGCGGGAGCACCGCCGACAAGCCGGCGGTGCTTCAATGGGGATTCCGACCGCGGCGGTAAAGCCGCGGTCGGACCGGCACCACTGGCGGGGTCCCGCCAGTGTACCGCGGCCCCATTGAATCCTCCGCGGCGGCGCAGCTTGCTGCACCGCCGCGGGGATTCTGACCCCCCCTACCGCCATCCAGATCCCGGCGGTCGGACCGCCGAGATCCGGATGGCGGTAGGGGGGGTCGCGGGGCCCCTGGGGGCCCCTGCAGTGCCCATGCCACTGGCATGGGCATTGCAGGGGCCCCCGTAAGAGGGCCCCTAAATGTATTTCACTGTCTGCTGCGCAGACAGTGAAATACGCGACGGGTGCAACTGCACCCGTCGCACAGCTTCCACTCCGCCGGCTCGATTCCGAGCCGGCTTCATCGTGGAAGCCTCTTTCCCGCTGGGCTGGCTGGCGGTCTGAAGGAGACCGCCCGCCAGCCCAGCGGGAAAGTCAGAATTACCGCCGCGGTCTTTCGACCGCGGAACGGTAACCTGACGGCGGGACTTTGGCGGGCGGCCTCCGCCGCCCGCCAAGGTCAGAATGAGGGCCATAGACTTTTCAAGTTTGGTGTCTCTGGACTACAATTTAAAATCACAACTTATGGTGAAGTCGTACTTTAAATCCCAGTTCTAAAAATACCACTTTTAGAAAGCTGGCATTTTCTTACTTTAGCCATTTGGTGCCTTCGGCCTGTCTCCAGTACATGGCTAGGAAGGGGTGACAGCTCGGCTTGTGAATTCTCTTTAGACAGCCACACAAAAAGAGAGTGTAGGTGTGATTGATGGGTCATCCACAGTCTGATAGGCCATCCACTGTAGGATGGGAGGGAGGGGCTGATACTTACACCTGAATGGGCAGTGTTTTGCCCCACTCAAAGGGCTGCATACCCGCCTGTAGTAAGTCTGGAGCCACGGCAGGAAGGTAGGACCTCTGTGCACTTCAAAGACCTTTCTTTGATGTCTTGCCCACGTCAAAGATGCAACTGGGTATAAGCACTGGACCTCTGACACTACCAACTCAGTACACTTCTGGACCTGTGGATACTCTGTTAGGAAGAAGGACTGCTGTGCAAGGAAGTGTACACAGACAAGAAATGACACTCTGCTGAACTGCTTCCTGATGGAGCTCAAATTTGCTGTGTTGGCCTTCTGCGTTCTTGCCTGGGAGTGAGAAGGACTAGACCTAAATCTCTACCACCCAGAATCCAAAGTGACTCCAAGGACCAGTTGACTGGTCTCCTGTTTTCATCCTACTATAGCACCTGGACTTTGCTTGCTGCAAGTCTGGCCCTGCCAAGTGGTGCTAACCCAGCCCTTGGCCCTTCGAAGTGGGTATAAAATGCTGCTTCAACCAGAACCCACACATCCTCATTGGATCTGGTGCTTCTACACCATTGCGTGAGCCAGAACCAGCACATCCTCGTGGAGTGGACCTGGCACATCGCCTTTAGAACTACAGCTTTACCTTCGGAATTGACGCATCACCTACTGCATCAGCAGCAGCCTCCCATCGCATTTGGAACCAGCACATCGCACCCAGACCTGACGCATCACCACAGTTGCGTGGAGAAACTTGATGCATCTCATTCACTGTGTGACTTGACACTGACAAATAGCTTCAGCTGCATTTCAAATCTTCGTCGATGGTGACGCATTCCGGAAAAAGGTACTTTTGTTAAGCGGGCCCAATGTGGGTCCCTGTATCGTGCCCAGGTCCATCGTGTTCAGCCTGAACTTCTGACTTTGTACTGGTCTAGAACAAAAAGCTTTCCCACTTAAGCACTTACTGCTTCTTAGCGCTATTTTGTATTTGTCTTTAAAAAGTCATATCTTGACTTCTACTTATTGGATTTGTGTTGTTTTGGTTTCATTCTATTTATTAAATTAAGCTCTATTTTTCTTACCCAGTGTGGATTACTTTTGTGTGGTGTTTTCACTGTTTTAATGTTTGTAGTATTGCACAAATACTTAACACATTGCCTCTTAAGTGAAGCCTGCTCTGTGCTATGCTACCACAGGGTGAGCACAGGGTGCATACCTCTGCCCACTAGAGACTCAACTTCTAACATTGGTGACAGTGGTGGGAAAGAACTTGTGTTTGTGTAGTGCCTTACAGCTCCAGCACTTGTCTTCAGAACCGCTGCATCACCATCCCTGAGGAGGCCCGATGGATGCATCTCACTACGCATTTAACTATTGTGATCAGGAAGTGTAATTTGTTCATCAGAGCCTGCATGGGTCCTGTAGTCAGCCTGCACTCCAACAAGGTCAGCTTGAACTTTGACGTTGCTCTGGTCCAGCACAACCTAAAGTAATCCCTAAAGCGCTATTTGCTTCTAAGAACTATTTTTACACTTATTCTCCTAAAATTCATATCTCAACTTGTATTTATTAGAGTTTTGGCATTTTGGTCTTGTTTTGTTGAGAATATAATAATATTTTTTGTGGTGTTTTCATTGTTTTACTGTGTGTGTGTTGCACAAAGACTTTACACATTACCACTTGAGATAAGCCTGGCTGCTCTTTGCCAAGCTTCCAGAGGGTGAGTACAGGTTATCTTTTAGTATGTATCTAGCTTACTGTTAGAAATGGGGTCTTTGGTTGACAGTCAGGTTACCCCCTGTTCAAGCAAGGAACCTCACTCTAGTCAGGGTAAAAGAGAATCACCCTCAGCTAACCCCTGCTTACCCCCTTGGTAGCTTGGCAGAGCAGTAGGCTTAACTTCAGAGCGCTAGGTGTAAAGTATTTGTACCAACACACAGTAAATTGATGAAAACACTACCAAATGACACAACACCAGTTTAGAAAAATAGGAAATATTTATCTAAACAAAACAAGACCAAAACGACAAAAATCCAACATACACAAGTCAAGTTATTAATTTTTAGAGATTAAACTCAAAAATAGCGCTTAGAAACAAAAATGCTTCGATGAGATGTTAAAACGGCGTCGTGACGGAGTCGTTCCCAACAAGCCAACACCAGCGGCGCCGGACACGGAGTCGTGTAGACTCACAAGTACAGTACCTTTGGTGAAGAGTGAAAACAAGCCGATGCGCGAAGTCGGGAATCGTGGTGTCTGTGCGAAACGTTGAATCTGTGCACTTTGAGCAGCGTCGGTCACGACGTGGTGCGGCGACTTCCACGGACTCGCGGACTTCAGTGGGGCTGCAGCGGCGTCGGGCCTGCGAAGAGCGTCGCGTTCCAGCGAGGGTCACGGCGTCAGGTGGAGGCGGTGTTACCGGATTCAGCTGCGGCATCGGTCCGGAGTCGTCCACCAGCTTTTCTTTCAAGGGCCCAGGGACTGGATCGGGCACCACTTGTCAGAGCAGGAGTCTCTCCAGAGACTCCAGGTGCTGGCAGAGAGAAGTCTTTGCTGTCCCTGAGACTTCAAACAACAGGAGGCTAGTTCTGAATCAAGCCCTTGGAGATTTCTTCACAAGATGGAAGGCACACAAAGTCCAGTCTTTGCCCTCTTACTCTGGCAGAAGCAGCACTGCAGGAAAGCTCCACAAAGCACAGTCACAGGCAGGGCAGCACTTCTTCCTCAGCTATTAGCTCTTCTCCAGGCAGAGGTTCCTCTTGGTTCCAGAAGTGTTTCTAAAGTCTGTAGATTTGGGTGCCCTTCTTTTACCCACTTTTAGTCTTTGAAGTCACCTTTCTTCAAAGGGGACTCACACCTACTTGTGAAATCCTGCCTTGCCCAGGCAAGGCCTCAGACACACAGCAGGGGGTTGGAGCCAGCATTGTCAGAGGCAGGCACAGTCCTTTCAGATGAGAGTGACCACTCCGCCCCTCCCTCCTAGCAGAGATGGCTAATCAGGAAATGCAGGTTACACCCCAGCTCCCTTTGTGTCACTGTCTAGTGCGAGGTGAAAAACAACCCAACTGTCAAACTGACCCAGACAGGGAATCCACAAACAAGGCAGAGTCACAGAATGGTTTAAGCAAGAAAATGCTCACTTTCTAAAAGTGCCATTTTCAAACGCACAATCTTAAAACCAACTTTACTAAAAGATGTATTTTTAAATTGTGAATTCAGGGACCCCAAAGTCCACATGTCCATCTACTCTCTAGGGAAATCTACACTTTAATCATATTTTAAAGGTAGCCCCCATATTATCCTATGAGAGAGACAGGCCTTGCAACAGTGAAAAACTAAATTGGCAGTATTTCACTGTCAGGACATATAAACCACATTACTATATGTCCTACCTTATCCATACACTGCACCCTGCCCTTGGGGCTACCTAGGGCCTAACTTAGGGGTGCCTTACGTGTAAGAAAAGGGAAGGTTTAGGCCTGGCAATTGGGTACACTTGCCAAGTCGAATTTATAGTGTAAAAATACACACACAGACACTGCAGTGGCAGGTCTGAGACATGATTACCGGGTTACTTGTGTGGATGGCACAACCAGTGCTGCAGGCCCACTAGTAACATTTGATTTACAGGCCCTGGGAACCTCTAGTGCACTTTACTAGGGACTTAACAGTAAAACAAATATGCCAATCATGGATAAACCAATTACATACAATTTACACAGAGAGCATATGCACTTTAGCACTGGTTAGCAGTGGTAAAGTGCTCAGAGTTCAAAAGCCAACATCAACAGGTCAGAAAAAATAGGAGGCAGGAGGCAATAAGATTGGGGATGTCCCTGCATAAGCAAAAAAGTCCAACACTTACCCTGACTAGGATTGTGGTTCCTGCTTACAGCAAAGGACTAGGCCACAGATGAAGATCTTCCCAGACCTTACGCCCATGTCGACAAGTCAATACCCTGTTCCACACAATGTGCCATTCCAGTAGAAGCAGACAATGTAATATAACATGAACATATGCCATACAACATAAGTACATTTGATGTATCATTTCATGTGGAATCCAATATGCTGTTGACATATGAGGGAGAGGAAAGGACTTATACTTCAGTTGCATGATGAATTTAGTGTGAGGGCAAGCTTCTGCAACAGGTTTAGGACAAGTCATATACAATCATTCAAGAAAGAAGATACATTGGTGTGATTAGAGAAAGAGGTGGTGATAGATGTTTGTGTATAGTTGTGAATACTATTTAAGAGCAATAATTGCTAAGAACAGATTCATTAAGAGATTTTTATTTTCATAATTTGTGAGCAGGCAGTGTTAAAGGCTGTAAGGAATGTGCCTTGCTGTGCTAATTAATTTACTATAAGGTTTGTAGAATAAGAGCCTGATTTAGAGTTTGAACACATGTTTAGAGATGTCTGCCAGCACAGCGGTCATCTCTATACATTGAAAGGAAACAGCATCATGAGTGAGGAGGCAGGGTGGTTATGTGCAAAAATTAACATATACGTTCATTGCCTCATCCTGCTGATTGGTGCTTTTGCTGTGTTTTGTGGCATCAATCAGCCATAGCTGTGAGTTCTGCAGAAGGATTTAGTACATGCAGGTATGTGGCACGGCATGCCAACATCACAGACTTAAACTATCAGAAGCTTGACACACTCTTAAATACAACTATATGGTTCACCCCCACATCCTCACATATCCTACATGTCCTCCTCCCCACACACTACACCATCCATTGCATGGACCATGGGCATGTGAAAAGAGGACCCATTACTGTAATTCATAAACCCTCCTGGTCCTGCAACCTGAGTAAGCAAATGCCATTTAACATGTATGGAGCTCCTTATAAGCTACTCCCTTCTGTATACAACCCTGTCCACCACCCCCCAACTCTTTTACAGATCTCCCAGACAGAACAAGCACTTCATTGATGTAGTCGTATATCTCCTTGCCACCTCATTTATCTGACATATCCAAACCACCCTTTTGGGTGGGTTCAACGTCCCAGACAACATAAGCTGCAAAATAACAAGAGACAGCCTCTTCAACCTTATTGACACACATAATGTAATATAGCATGTTACTGAACAACACACTCCAACCACCACATCCTCAAACTCATCTTCCCAACATTACCAACAATCCAATGCAATTCTCCCAGACCTGTGGATTGGACAGACCACCTTGTGATCGCTACTTTTCTGCTTAGCACCTTATCAACAAACTAAGGTCAATCAATGAGTAGACCAAATCTTCAGATGCTGCAAAGACTTCTCAATCCACAAACTAATACTTGAACTATTCTCTCAGCCTACTAGCACCACATCCAATGCCCACTTCCTTCAAAATTACTTTAACACTTTTTAAAAAACTACCCGAACATTCACTCTCTAACTAAAGCATGAAAGTGCAAGCCGAGACCTTCAGCACTCCAGTACTCTAAAGTTCTCATTGACAATATATGCTCCATCTGCAGACAGGGAAGAAAATTAAAGAAAAACATAACCCAGTGATGACCTTATGTTACTGGAGTCCCTCTAAAACTGTCAATAAATCCACCAACAGAAACAGAACAGACTTCAAGATAATCAAATACTGCATCAACCCGCACCTGACCCTCCTATCCCACTCTCCACAGGTACATGCAAAATATAGAAAATCTGACAGTACATCAACAGCACCAAGTGCACTTCTCTTCTTACACCCATCACTTCTTGTAGAATCCTGCAATGGTCACCCTTCAAAGCACTATCTCTCTCACATCTTGCTGGCATGCACAGGTCTCTCAAAGTCACTTCCTATGAGTATGATGTCTTATCCTTGTCCTTCATCAAAGCTCTCAGTGGAGAAGCTCTCTTACCCCTATTGACCATTGTGAATGACACCCTCATTCAAAGCATCTTTCCAGAATTTCTCCAGACTGGCCATATTGTTCCACTTCTAAAGTAACCTACTCTAGTCTCTGGTGATCTGACCAACTACCAGCCCATCAATTACCTCTTGCACAACTACAAATCTGGCTTCAGATCACACTGCAGCACACAGACTGCAACCTTACAGATCATAGATGACACCCTCTTAACCACAGATGAAAATTACCCCCGCCTCCAGATATTGCTGGACCTTTCAACTGTCTTTGACACAGATAACCACCTCACCCTCATCCACACCCTGGAGTCTCAAAGAGGATTCACTGGCAGTATCCTTCATTTGTTATCCTCCTACTTTTACAACCAGTTTATTCATATTGTCACCTCCAAGTCCCAAATGATCACCTTTGGAGTTCACCAGGATTCCATCCTGCTCCATGTCTTAAGCATACTCTAAATGGAGCCTCCTGGAGCACCATTTACAGATAACAGCATCAAAATGAACCAATATGTGAATAAAACGTAACACTTCTTGAAAGTGTCTCCCCGATGGGATACACAATGCTCTAAAACTGCCTGCACCTCATACAGACCTTATTGTCCAGTGCCTTCCTGAAGCTCAACACCCCCAATAAATAATTACTGTAATTTGCCAAGAACAACAAGCAGAAATAGTACAAACCTGGCTTATTGGCATTGGTAGACTTGGCTCTTTCTGCATGGTCAACCCCAAACATTTTCCCTGTACCAGACTGGCTTATGAACCCGTTTTTGTTGGGTGTTAGGACTCTATCCACTTTACCATGGCTAAACAGTGCTAAAGTGGTTGTTCTCTTCTCTTTCAACATGGTGAAATTGGCTTATATCCATATGGCCTACTTTTTTCCTTATAAGCCCCCCATAGAGTGGCCTGTAGCACTTATTGCGTCAAACAATTTTGTAGTTTTTTTAAACATGTCTCAGGCCTGCCACTGCAACCTGTGTATGTGCAGTTCAAACTGCCATTTCAACCTAGATAAATAAACCTCTTCCTAGGACCAAACCTACTTTTATAAAAAGTATACGTCACCCCTAGCATAGGCCCTACACAGCCCAGAGGGCATGATGCAGTGTATTTAAAAATGTGGACATGTAATTTTAAGTTTTATATGTCCTAGTATTGAAAAACTCCTAAATTATTTTTTCACTACTGTGAAGCCTACCTCTCCCATGGAATAACACTGGTTTTGCTTATTACATTTCATAAATGTCAACTTTCAACTGGGAGCAGATGGGCCTATCGAGTTTGGTGTCTGAAGATTGTAATTTAAAACACAATTTAAGGGTAAAGTCAGAATTTGAGTCACAATTCTGAAAATGCCACTTTTAGAAAGTTGGCAATTTCTGGTCCAAACCATTTGGTGCCTGCAGCCTGTATCAAGGGTCAAATGACTAGGTGTAGCTGGCAGTTTGTCTTTGTATATTGTTCCTGGGCAGTGAGACAAAGAGGCAATAGGTGATGGCAGGATGGACCATTTCTGACTTGATGATAGGGAGAAGCTGTCATCTTCTCTACTTGCACATCGCAAAGCCTCCTCCTGAAAACATTCTCAAAGTGTTTGACATTAGTTTTTTGTGACGCCAGACAAGCTGGAGCCAGGGCAACAAGGTACAAAATTCCAGACACCACTAGAGGTGGAAACCTTCAAACCCTTCACCTACTTCAAAGTTGTAATTATTGGACCCTCAAACCCAACTCTTCAGTACACTTCTGGACCTATGGAAGACTCAGAAGGACTGCTGTGCTATTCTGCAGGAAGGACTGTTATTTTGCTGCATGAGTGAAAAGGACCGGACCTGCAACTTGAACCCAGGACCGCCAGAGTGACTCTAGGGGCTAGTTGGTTGGACTCTCAATCAGTGCTTTGAGTACAGAAGGGGCTCCAGCCACCTTGAACCCAGTATATGAACTGTCTCTGCTGTAAGTTGTGTCCCTCAAGCATTGCCACCTCAAACCTAGACCCTCGGAATGGTCCTAAAGGCGCTCTGCCAGGAGAATCCACACATCATATTGCATTGCCCTGCAGCTCCTCGGAACAGCTGCCACACAACTCATCTCAATAGAGGACCTCACATCCCAGTCCCACACCTTCTTGGTACTGCCATTCCAAGACGTACCTTGATGCAGGACCTTGCATCACAGCCTCACAGCTCATCGGAATGGCCACTTTGTGATGCATCCTCCGTATGGGCCCCACAATGCTCTGCAACCCAGATTTGATGTACTTTGTTCAGCAGGCCTTACTTGGTCCCTGTACCCACCCCGAGCTCCATTGCGGTTGGCCTGAACTTGTGACTTTGTCCCAGTATAGCACAGCCAGATAACCACAGTTGGCGCTTTATGCATCTAGGCACTCTTAGAACCTTTAGAATTGCACATCCCTGGATTTACTGATTGGGTTTTTGTCACTTTGGTCTCTAATAAAAGATTACTTTTTACTCTATTTTTCTAAATTAGTGTGGGATTTTTCTTATGTTGTGTTTTCACTTTATTACCATTTGAAGTGTTGCATACCTTACACCTTGCTTTTCAGTTAAGCCTGACTGCTTTTATTTGAAGCTACCAGCGGGTTAAGCATAGGTTAATTTGAGGTTTGCTTTTGCTTCACCCTGAGAAGAGTTGTGGTTGGTGCTTGAGTCACCCCTCCTCAACCAGTGACTTAATTTTCTACAGACTTGAACCCTGATAGCTTCAAATCCCAACTTTCACACAAAGCCAGGTCACTGTGATTCATGTTGTACATGAGCATCAAGAAAGACGTTGCCAGAACACCAAAGGGTATCTAGAAGCAGCTCTCTCTTCGAAAGAACGTAAACTATTTCTTCCAGAAAGTGACTTCAGAAATGCTCCTCAAGACTTCATACTCACATCTGTATGGTGATACGCCCTGTTCAGTTGACTCCTAGACTCCACATTGACCCATCTAAAGGGCATTCAACACGCAAAGCATGTCTCATCCATTGACTGAAAATATATGCTCACATCACCCACATTTTGATGGGATTCCATGGGCTCCCTTCCTAGTCAACACCATCTCCTAACCCAGCTGCATCAGTTACAAATGCATAATGACTGACACCCCAGTTTATCTTGCAGACAATCACATTATCTCTGGTGGTCTCACAGCACCCAAAGCCAGGACACCATCAAACTGAAGACTAGAGTCTTTATTTACAAGTTAGGTGGTTAATTCTGTCCCATGTGTAAACTCCTCTTTACGTACAGGACGGAATTACAAGTTTGGTTTTATTTACCGTATCCAATAATTATTGAATATGTTTCATAACCCAACATTAGTTAAACTTTGCAGGTCAAACCAGCTGAAATTTAACAGGGGAAAACATACGATATTTACAGTTTCATGCGGATTTTGGTGTGTTAAACACCAAAATTTGCAAGTTATCCCCCATAAACTCATAACAAGTGTTATTTATTGCACCTGATAAATAACATACACTGTGGTATCTTTATTTATCAGGGACAATAAATAACGTCTCAATTTGTAATCAGGCCCTGCGAAATGTAAAAAAACAGCAGTTTTTCATCTATGCCTTCAGGGTGTGGAAGATCATCCCTCTATCCATCAGGACTGCCTCAATGCCGCTCCACTTTAGGAAGATACATACGTGCTTCTTGCACACCAACTAGTGACACAGAGGTTTTGATTGCAGTTTGATCCAGTCACCATGTGAATGGATTGGTTTCAGAATTTTGGACCTATCTAAGAAGGTGTGTCTCCTTTGAGGACTATTATTTCTTCTCAACCAATATGATGGTACTACTTCTGGATGCCTTTCTTTTGCTTTATGCCTAGAATCGTGTGGAAGGACCGTGGGAATTAAAACAACTACGTCACCAACATTTATGGATCATTTTAGTCAGTGTGTTCTTCGTCCAACTGTTATAAATGATAATTTGGCCTGTTTTGCTTGGACACTTGACCACCCAGGTTCAGTTTGCTTCCAACAAGTTTGTTCTTGGCAGCACTTAGCGTATGTCTTCTTCAATCATCTGCTATACTCCTCTCTCTGACGCTTTTCTTCTGCTCTCCATCTCTCGGAAAATTATCATGACGTTTGTTGTGCCACTGGAATTTCCCTTGTAGCGGGTGATTTCTTTAATGGACATTATCCAGTTTTGTGTTTGAACAATCACTATCTGGACAAGTGGCTACTGAATAAATTCACCCATTATTTAAGCACAAATATGCTTTGCGAAAAGAGATTGAGCATTGTGTCCCTCTCTTGAGAGCCTAACCTCATTGAGATTCAGCAATACATTATTTTTCCAGATATAAACCAGACGTATGTTTTCAAAATGTAAAAATTGTGGCTGACTCAAATTGTGCAGCTCATACAGGCATATTTTATGCTTTGGGAGTTCACAGAGGTATGTGGACGTGGTGGTCTGTCAATTTGAATTCAAAAGCATTGAACAACAGCTCAGTATAAACTTAGTAGTGGTATATAAATATTTGTAAACGCATTTTCACACTTTTTGAAATCAAAACGGTGGGAAAGTCAATCAATCAATCAATCAATGCATTTATAGAGCGCGCTACTCACCCGAGAGGGTCTCAAGGCGCTGGAGAGGGGGGGGAGTTACTGCTGCTCGAAAAGCCATGTCTTGAGGAGTGCACCAGAGTTCATAAGTAACAGGTGGGGAAACATGTAAAGAAATGTACTGTTAAAGGAACCAAAGTGAAATCAAATGATGATCAGAAATGACTTAGATTCCCAGTCTTTAAGCATGTACGAGATGGATAAATGAATAGAGTATCCGGTGAGGTTCAAATGATTTGCATTTACTTACATACCTACATTTAGAAAATGTATGTGAGGACGTTTTGTGAGATAGTCAAACAGGTGTAAATTACAATCAAACCATTTTAAGTTATGCACAGTGCCTTAAATGGGCCGGTACTGTCCGGTACGGAGTACCGGCACTTTTTTTATTTTGAGAGAGAGAGAGAGTACCTGCACTTCTCAGGAAAAACGTAATACTTTTAATTAGAGAGTAACTAACAAGCAGGTACTCTGGTACTTTCTATTTTTCCATTTCAAGCACTGATGCACATCATAATCTACACCAATTTTTGTGAATCCAATTCATTGTTCTTCTAGCGTGTTTCTTATGTTCCTGGCATACGTCCATATACTAAATTCGAATATTTCTGACTTTCTTGTTTGTAATACCTTTCCCTCCTTTTTGTGCCTTTACTTTGGTGCAGACTCATTCATTTACCCCACTTTATAGGCCATATTAATTGCCAATGCTACGTTCTTAATGTTTTATTTGCAAGTGTTACTATTCTTGAAAACAAACGAAATACGGACTTTAATTATTTCGCGGATACCTTTTTCTACCTCCTTTGAGGTGTGTGATTAGACTGTGAGTCCCTCAGCCCTGCAATACGTCTGTTTTATGCTGCAGGAGTAAATTGCCCTATTAAGGGCAGGCCCACATAGCAAAAAAGGCCAGTTACCATGACAATTTAGGGAATGGCGGATGCTCCTAGCGTTTAATATCATTAATATCTTAATATCATGCCTCTGGATAGTTTCACGAGAACCTATGCTCTTGTTTTGGGGCATTCGATAGGCAATTTTAAGAAAAGTAGACCAAGGGACCTCAAAAGCGAGGAAAGGTGTATGCCTACTATTGTGAGTAGGTTCCGACGACTCTTTAATTGTGAAAATAGTCAGTTTGAATTACTGGAAGCCTTATTGGACTGAGTTATACATTTAACGAGAGAATTTGCGCACCACGTCAACTTTCATGTCAGAAGCGGTGCACACGCTACAATTTATTTCAATTGAACAGGTGGGAAAGGTTAACGCTGCCTTTGCTTATGAAGGTGCACGGTGCAGGATGAAACAAGCGTTCACTGCCAGGGCGCGAGGTTAACATTTGGAAGCAGCCCATCACGCCTGGGATCAGCTCCAGTCTATCTTGGAAGATGAATTCACGCCGAAGGGTCGACACAATAAAGGCAACGCATTAGATAAGGATAATACTTTGAACTCAAGAGACAAAAGCGGATTTGATTTAAGCCCAGTCCTATCCAGTCTGGCCCCTGGGAACAGCACATAAAATGGGCTAGAAATAAGTGACTAAAGAAGGCAGAATACATAAAAGGATAGTCGGGACAAGTTGATACGCGGCGTTCTGCTGAACTATAGTTCAAGCGAGAGCTGACGTGAAGTTACATGAGCGGAGGGATCCGCTCCACCACAAAGACAAACTGCGCTTTTTAGCACTACTAGCTAAATAAAAAATGCCAGAAGTACAAAGATAAAGGTCGGAGAATAGTGGTTGCATATTTCGCACTGACATTTTACAATATTGGCACTGACTTTTTACAATCAGTATATGATTTTGCTAACTGGCCTATGTACTGTCAGATCGATTTGTAAGATCACCAGAACAGCCTGTCTAATGAATATTAATTAGGCAGATTGCAATTTTAACTCCCCTGCAATTTGCTACTGACACAAGAATGGTGACCTGCCAGGGACAGCAGACCTACATCTCTGTGTTCGCATTTCCACATGGAAAACCTTTGTGGCCCTTAAAGAAACTGATTTGCGGTAAAATAAAAATGTTTTTTTCATCTGGAAAAACATAAGGGGAGCTGGCAGTGGTCCCATAAGACTGCCAATATGAATCCGCTTGTAAATGAGTTACTATCTCCTTTAAAGTATCATAACTGAAGAGTGGTTGTGGTCACAAATTACTTATGCACTGCGCGTTTGTGAAAAAGTGCCTCTTTTTGAGTGGTCCCATCCATTTTTGTGGATTGATGCAGCTGTTAATTTTTTTTTTTGTTAATCTGTACCCTGGGACCCTGTTGTCCAGGCCCCAGTGTATGGATTCTGATCCCTAAAACATGGTTATGTTGGCTAACTCCTAATGGACTTATTTAACTTTCCTATAAGGCCATAGTTTACAGTGCAGAAAATACACCCATGGCATGGAACGTTGTGTCAACAGTGAACTGCAGGGCTTGTTGTGCTATCCACAAGTGTTACAAGGAAAACATGGCTTTAGTCCTACTATTGGAGCCTGACTTCTACAATATAAACCCACAGTCCAATCTTTGAAAATAACCATATTTGCTAAGAAAATCTACATTTTAAATATTCATAAGTCACCCCTATGTATGCCATGTAGCCCACTAATGTACGGTGCATGATATTTAAAAGTGCAACATGAAAAAGTTAAGGTTACCACGTTCCTACAGCCCAAAAGTCTTCCAATCATTCAAACTGACTATTTTCACAAGAGCCTGGGTGTGGGGAGGTGTTTTTCTTCCTCTGGCAGGAAGATAATTTGGGTTGAGTCCAGGAACTCAAATAACTTCAAAAAGGCTTGCCTTGCCACAAGTAACTGCCAAGTGACACCATCAGAGGACCAGCCTTTGCCCCCTTGTCAGGCTGACACCAAACCCAGTGGGAGGAGAGGTGCCCCCAGAACTGCTTGTGAATGATCACAGATAAAGGAAATGCTAATTACCCTACACACACCTCTGGGTGGGCAGACAGGTCCTGCCCAAGCTGAGAGAGGTTTCCTCTAACTTGCATCTTGGCAGTAAGGTGCGCTGTGAGGTAACTTGCAGTAGGGAAACTAAGAACTGCTGCAAACCTGAGTCAGGTGGCCACTGGGAAGGTTTACACTATTGTTCATTGTTAGACCCGGCCCTTTTTGCAGAGTTCTCTCCACACGTTTTGCCTTCTTCCTCCTATTCTTTTGACCTGTTTTTGTTGGCTTTAGGACTCTGTGCACTTTACCACTGCTAACCAGTGCTAAAGCGCACAAGCTCTCTGACTAAATTGTATCGGTGACTGGTTTCTTCATGATTGGCATATTTAATTTACTAGTAAGTCCCCTGTATAGAGCATCAGGTGTGCCCAGGGTCGGTGAGTCAAATGCTACTAGTGGGCCTGCAGCACTGATTGGGCCACTCACATGAGTAGCCCTACAAACATGTCTCAGACCTGCCATTGCACTGCCTGTGTACAGTTTTAGACTGCCATGTCGACCTGGCAAGTGCACCCACTTGCCAGGCCCAAACCTCCCCTTTTATTATCTGTACGTTACCCCTAATGTAGGCCCAGGGTAGTCCAATGCTATAGGGTACTTAAAAGGTAGGACATGTAAAGGTGTGTTTTACATGTCCTGATACTGAAATACTGCTAATTTCAGTTTTCACTATTGCAAAGCCTAGCTCTCCCACAGGATAAAATGGGGATTGCCTTGAAATATATTTTAAGTGTAATTTCCCATTGGGAGCAGAGGGAGTTATGGGGTTTGGGGTCTCTGATCTCACAATTTTAAAATACATTGTTAGGTGAAGTTAGTATTTGAATTGTAAGTTTGAAAATGACACTTTTAGAAAGTGGGCATTTTCTTGCTTAGCCATTCTGCATCTGCTGTATACACGTCTGGATCAGGATGATAGTTGAGCTGTTTGTGCATTCCCTCTAGACAGTCACACAAATGGAGCTGAGGTGTGCCCTGCATATCCTTATGGCCCACCACCAGACTGATCGGTCTTCTTGAGCTAGAGTGGTTGGAGGAGCTGACACTTACATCCGAATGGGGCTATGCCTGTCATTACATAAAGCAGTCTTTAACCCTCTGGAGTATGTCTGGGGCCAGGGCAGGGTAAGGCAAGATCTTGTGCACTGCAAAGACTTCTCTTTGAAGTTTGCCTACTTCAAATACAGAAATGGGTATAAGTACAGGACCTCTGACACCACATAGTTAGAATCCTTTTGGACTGAGGACATTCTTCCAGGAAGAATAGATGGATGATGTAGGCGGGAATGCCACTCTGGCTGTTGCTTTCTTGTGCTGGCCTGCTGCTTGCTGTTTCTGTCCTTGGAGTGAAGGGCTGGACTTGGCTCTCTACATTCGGCTTCCGAAGGTTCTCCAAGGGCTTGGACTGAGCTTGCTGTTGTGAAGAAGTCTCAGGGACATCAAAGACTTCATCTGCCAGTGCTTGAGTTCTTCTGCTGAGAGTCCTGACTTGCCAAGTGGTACCAACTCCAGTCCCTGGGCCCTTGGGAATGCAAGGCTGGTGATCAAAGGAGAAAATCCATGCATCAGTGCCCTGTGCCAGAAAAATCGATGCAGCGCCTGTCTCGTGGCTAAAAATAGAAAATCCCCCCAAAAAGTGATACTGGGAGTTTTGTGTTATAGTTCATACTTGGGTTGTTACCAGTGATCAGTATGCACATACAACAGAAAGTGATTTGCTGGCAGACAAAACCTTTAGATGAGATCCTGAGGTATGCAAAGTACTGTAGTGATGAGCAAGAAATGAAGCAGAAAATACTTAAGGGGAAGTTTATGCTTGAACAAACAAACTGACTCAAAAGGGATTTCAGAATCAGTCACACAGAGGAAATGGTGGAATGCAAGGTGTTAGTTTTAAAGTTAGGGCTCAGGTTGCTCAAGGAAGAGTTGGTGTTTCACAGGTTGGAGGTTGAGGGTATCACAGCCAATCCAAATTCTAGAATAGACATTGCGATCTTGGAGAAACTGAATCCTTGTCATTATAGTAATGAGCATTGGAAGAGGGAGTGTAGACAGAATCCAAATAGAATGAGTAGTGATGGGCAAATGCAAGGAGTGAATCAAACATACATGTAAAATGTACCAGTTCAGGTACCTGCCCAACAAATGCAAATACCAATGCAGTCACACGTTCCTATAAAGCAGGTCCCACAAGCTATAATGGCCCTATAGATTATAGGAAATTTCAGCTTCAATATGAATCAGGTACCAAGAGCAACTTTGAATCCATTTCAACATCAGAACCCATTTCTAAAGTTCCCATGTTCGAAAATGAGTGTTTTAGCACTGCCAATTCCTAATACCAGTGCCTGAGGGAGGAGGAAGATTGCGTACTTGGTGCAATCTTAGAAGTAGACCAAAATAGACCATTTGTAGAAGAAGAGGCTAAAGGCCACCAAGTGTCATTCCTCAGTGATACCCAAGCTACTCAATCCACTATTAGAGCAGCAGAGATCCCAGACCTATACCTCTCGGGACAAAAGATCCAAGTTGTAGGTGTAATGAATAAACAATATTGTGCAAGTTAAATTGTATGTTTTACTACACAACTGAAAGTGTTGAACTTCAAATGCATGATGAAGATGTTGAATTTAAAATGGCCTGACAGGGTACAGCTGGAGGATTGTATCCTGTGAGAATGATAGACGATTCACCACCTGATTTCAGAGATACAATACACTAAAGTATGGGATTTCTCAGGAAAAGACATTGGATTAATCATAGGTGTAGACCCAGTGGAATTACAGTAAAACCTAATGCATTTTTCCAAAGAATGCCACCTTACAATCTATCACCAGAGACAGTGGCTGGAATAAAACCTGTTACAAAAAAAATGCTAAAGCTAGGGATTTTAAGAGAAGTTGTCAGAATTCCTTACAATTCTCTTATTATCGGTCTACAAATACAAATGGGAAATACAGAATTGTACAGTATCTTCAGAAGATTAACAACATAGTTGTCCCATGTTGTAATATGGTACTGAATCTAACAATAATACTTTTTCATATTCACTGCACTGAATGGTTTACTGTTGTGGATCTCTGTCAGTCCTTCTTCTCTATACCGTTGCATTAGGACAGTAAATTTTGTTTCTCATTTGTGTTTTGATATAGAGTTTTGGCATGGTGCCGAGTTCCACAAGGTTACACAAAGAGTTTGTCAATCTTTAGTCAGATCTTGAAAAAGAACCTTGAGACTCTGCAGATGCCTTGTATTTCAGTTCTCATACAGTACACTGGCAACTTGCTTGTGACATCAAGTACACAAGAAGCTTGTAAACCGGGCATAATTGCACTACTGAAACATTTAGTGAGAATGAACACAAGGTTTTTTCTGAGTGAACTACAATTCTGCCCCAAAGAGACCTGTATTTGTGGCATATAGTTTAGAAGGGAACGAGAAAGGTGTCATAGGACAGAGTTGAGACTACTCAGAAGATTAATCCACCAAGAACTCAGAGAGAATTCAGGATTTTTCCGGGAATGGTTGACTACTGTAGACAGTGGATACCAACCTTTTCTATAGTGGGCAAGCCTTTACTCAGGCTGACGCACAAAGATGTGCCTGATCCGCTTCCATAGGACAAAAAATGCTTCAAAGCTTTCCTAGAAATGAGAGAAAGTCTCTATCATGCTCTGGCACTAGAAATGCCTGATTACCATCAAATATTCATATTGTTTTAAAGTGAGAGGGAGGGCTGCACTCTCACATTGCTTACTTAGTTTCATGGAGACTCACGAAGACCTGTGGCATATTTTGCAACTACATTTGACCCTGTTGCCGCAGGTTGGCCCGGCTGCCTTAGAGTGGTTGTGACAGATGGTGTCAGTAGTGAGAGATGTGTCAGCATTGTGATGGGGAAGCCTCTTAAAGTCATAATCCCTCACTTCATTGAGGCTTTGCTCACTCGTACAAAAACATGGTGTCTGATAAACAGCATCTTGCAAAGTATGAACAACAAACACTTGCTACAGAAAATGTTGTGTTGAACTGGTGTTGCATTCTAAATCCAGCTACGATTGCCTGAAAATGAAATTGATGAGGATTAATTTGAACATGACTGTCTACAAGTTACAGATTTATGCATTAAGCCACGACTAGACATTATGCATGAATTTCTAGACGAGCCCGATTATGTCATCTTTGTGGACGGCTCATGTCTAAGAGACAATGAGGGAACTTTGAGAGTAACTTATTCAGTCTGTACAATTCAAGAAGTGGTAGAAGCCTCCGGGCTTTGAGGTGTTACTTTTACAAAAGTGGCAGAATGAATTGCCCGTATGAGGGGTTGTTATCTTTTAACTCATTTAGAGTATTATATTTACAGATAATCAATATGGCTTTGGTTTGGTTGCTGAGTTTGGACAGTTATGGTCGCAAAGGTGATTCATGACATTATCAGGTTCACCCATTAGGAATGAAGAATTTGCAATGTGACTACTGAAGGCTTTGCAGTTGCTCCAAGAAATTGCAGTGGTTAAATGTGCCACTTACACCAATGGCAATGACTATGTCATAGTTGAGAATCGATATGCTGATGAAGTTGTACAATATTGTGTGTTTGTGGCATGCACATTTAATGAAGAATATGCAAAAGAATCTGATGAGGATCCTGCCTTTTCCATGTGGTTGTCAGTGGCTGATACTTGGGAGGAAGATTAAAAGGTTGCAGGAAGAGGTTTCAGAACCAGAACAAGAAGTCTGGATCAGATTAGTTTCACATCCAAGATAGTGATACCTATATCTGCACCTGCATCTGCAACCCCTACTCACACAATTAATGAGATAAAATTGAAAGCTTAATTTGTAGATTACTCAAAAGAAGAATTTTCGACTAATGTTTATTCTAGGTCAGTTCATGAATACATTCAAGCTTTAGATACCTATGTGCATACCTACCTTTTTCAGCTACAGAAGAGGTGAAATATTACTATATCCCACCCTCATATACAGTTAAATGGAGTATTTTGCTTATTTTATTTTATAGACAGAAACGCTTTGAATATTATTTTTTCAATTGTGATATGATGAATAACTTTTTATTTCAATTTTTTCTGCACAGCGAGTTGGGATTATCCAAGAGTTGGGGAAGTTAGTCTTGAAATTAGTGAGCACTCATGGTAACAATACCTCATTTCAATGGGCGGCGATTTTAACATTAACAAATGTACCCACAGTGGGAACTGCATATGTGGCTTCTTTAACGGCCAAGTGGCAGACATCAGTGATTTTATACATTTGACCTATGATGAAATTTTAAATCAGATAGTTTTAACACATAATTTGACCTTCTCTATAGATGTACAGGAACAGGATGTTGAAAATCCCCCCACTTGTGTAGGGAGAAGTAAGGGCAGCACAATAGTTTTTGTCCTTTTATCAAAGGACTTGGCACAGAGGCCCTCATTATGAACATTGTGGTCCAGACCGCCATGCCGGCGGTGGCGGAAATTACCGCCACTGGCATGGCGGTCTCGACTGCCATATTCTGAACACAGGGGAACCGCCACAGGTGGCCCTCCGCCACAGCCAGGCTACCGCCGCCAGGCAGCCTGACGATGGCGGAGTTCTCTATCCGACAGGACAGCGCTGCCCTCTGGATAAAGAACCTGTGCTCCTCCAGCCTTTCATGGGCAGTGCAGGGGCCCCTGTGCACAGCCCCGTTGCACAGGTCACTGCCCGATTTATGAGCAGTGATATGCGCGATGGGTGCTGCTGCACCCGCCGCACTGAGGCATTGATGACGGCTACATGTGGAGCCATTGCCAATGTCCAGGCACAGCATTCCACTGGGCCGGCTGTTGGAAACACTGTTTCTGCCCGCCGGCCCAGTGGAATGTTCATTAATGGGCCGGCGAGGTCTTCAACGGGCTGGTGGTCTGTGTTTAGACCATCAGCATAAACACAGCGGGGAATCCCGCTGTGTTCATAATGACCCCCAGAATCTTGTGTATCATGAAATTTGTCCCCTTCCCCACAGCGATCATAACACTATTATTTTACAGTTTACAAATTCTCTACATTCTGGTGTACCAGGCAAGACCATGTCTGCAGTTAGTTTTTCTGCAGATAAAGGGGTTCGATTAAACTAGGGAACTATCGACCCAACCATGTCCTTGAATGAGTTGATTACTGGGGACACAAACAACATTGCCTGTTGTCTTTCCCTGGATGCTGATGGAGTTGAAATCTGTAATAGTTTTACAGGAATTTGTAGATCCATTTCACAGGGCGTCCATACAATTAAGCAGCCAAAAAGAGTGCCCTGCCCATTCATGGTTTGGCCTGGAATGCATGGCAGCCCTCAAAGCGCTAAAAAAGACAACTTATACTACCCCACATAATACTGATGACATTAGGGAAGTGAGAAATACTTATAAACGAGCCATTGAGGAAAGAAAGCAAGATATTGGAGCTAAGGCATGGGAAGACCTAGAAAAGGCAGCCTACTTATAAGATAGTAGACTCTTTTGGAAAATAGTAAACCGTCCTTTCTTCCCAGACAGTCTAGAAGCTAATATTGAGTGCCATATCCTAAAACAGGAATAAATTGACCACTTCTCCCTCATCTCCAATCCAAATAATGACGGGCCAAATCATGTGGAGGTAGATAGCCCCCTATTAACGAGTGCTGGTTACCAGAATTTGTAGATCTAGCATCCATTACCAGTGCTAGTTTGAGGTCTGCTAGTGAGAGAGTGTCAGGCCCAGATAGGGTTCCAATTGATCTTTCTAAACATAATATAGACTTTTGGTCTCCATTAATTACAAATGTCTTCAGAGCAGCAGTCAGGGGTGATCTCATCAATACTAGGAGAGATGCTATTATAGTACTCATTTTTTAAAAATGTGAGTAGAATCTCCTGGCATGTCTCTGCCTAATTTCATTAATAGATTCCATAGCAAAGTTTCTAGGGCCTTGGGTAAATTGGAGAACTGAGTGGATGCTAATTCCTTCTTTTCAACTGTGCAATATGGCTTCTGACCTGGTTGAGGGACTGTGGAGCAAGCACTTATCTTATCCCGGATTCTGGGGAAATATGTCAAAGTCAGGAGAGGTGTCCTGCATATGGATTTCACGGACCTCTTCTGTGCTTTTCATTTAGTAGATAGGGGTAAGCTGTGGCAATTGATGGAGCAGGCAAGGACTTATCCCCCTCTATTGGACTCCATTAGGCACTTGCATTGGAATACAACAACTAAAGTACACTATACATAGTATTGGACTGCACACAGCCAATAAAGTTTGCTTGAGGGGTCAGGCAGGGCTATATATTAGTCCCCTTTCTGTTTCTATTCTATATTAATTCCCTAGAGACGTTTTTATGGTCTATTTGCAAGGATGTACCTAGAGTGGGGTTCCATGTAGTCCTGGTTCTGCTCTATGCTGATGATGTGGGTCTTTTAGCATTAACAGCTAATGGCCTTCAGCAACTGCTAAATGGTTTTAATTATTTTATGCTAAACTTGAATCTCAAGGTAAACCCGTCAAAATCATTTACAGTGACCTGTGGCTGTAAACATACTAAGTCCCAAAAATGTTATGTTGGGGACTTTAATTAAAGAACTACCTTTTTTATTTTATTTGGGGATTTTGTTGGATGCTAATGGTACATGGGATATGTTAATTAACCAGAGACTGCAAAAGATGGGGGCAGCATGTGAGATGATTGTTAAATTTGCTAAAAGGCTGAGCAATAGGCCGATCAAGGAGATGATCCAGCTCTACAAGTGCAAGTGTCTTTCAGTAAGCACGTATGGGTCAGGAGTCTAGGGCAAGATCACCCCCGGGAAATTAGAGGTAGTTAAAAACAAATTTTTGCACAGGCTTTTAGCCATTCTCAAAGCTACATCGAGCCTGGTTTCACGTATAGAATTGGGTATTGGCTTTCTGGAAGATCAAGACGGTATGGCTCCAATAATATTGTGGGTAAAGTTATGGAGCACTCCAAAGGCAGGTTTTTCTAGGTAGGCGCTTGAGGATTGCCCAAAACTAGAGAATATGTCTTCCATTCCATGGCTGACATATGTCAAAAATACTTTCTATAGTTTGAGTTATAATCACCTTTTTGATTCCTCTGAAAGTATTGGTCCACATACCAAGAAAATGGTTAAACAATGCTTTGACTCACATAAGGAGGAAATTAGAATCAAGGAATCGCCCAATATGGGTTCAGTTATTAGCAATATGCACATTTCTCCACATCAGGCATTGAATCTTATTGATCCTGGATTATTAATTCTGAGCACATTTTATCTGACCAGGTTGATACTGAAAAGGACCCTTTTTCTAGTAGCCTTTCCTCTAGGAGGTACCTGGTTTGCTACTCTTCCATGTTGCCATGGTGATACTGCTTCTGTTCAATCCATTGTGAACTTTATGCTTTTTTGCACCTTATACTGCACCTTAAGAAAATGTTTTTTACCTCCATTTCTTTTACAGAAGCACTTTACCTCTTACAAACAAGGACTGGCCTACTTACAAGGCTTAGCTTTGCCCTAAATTTGCACTGCCATACTTTTATGTATTATTGCTGCTATGAAGTTAAGGAAAAAACATGCACTTTATTGTATTTTTATGTCTTTTTTATGGTGTTTTAGTGTTCATTATTCATTCATGAGCTATTGTATATTTGATGTGAATATTGTTAAATGTATTTTTATCTTGTTTTTGTATGGCCATATTTATCTGGCCGAATAAAGATTCTTTTGACTTTGACATGATTCATTCAAAGGTTCCCCTCAGAAAAGAATGAATCCTCATACACAGGCAAAAGACATGAAAATTGCATGGCACTTCTTTAGATCACCAACAGTTATAGACATTGTTAAGGCATACAAAAAGAACTCAGCCAGTTTAATGAGGCCATTATAGAAGATATTTATTTTGAACAAGCTCAATTTTTCATAGTAAAAATAAAGAGGAAGATGTCTGAAGGAATGTTTGGAAGAAAGAAGATGAATATAATTTTTTTTTACCCCAAATTAAAATTAGATATATGACTATAACGGAATTTATGTGTTTACAAAAGAAGAAACCAAGTTTGAAAAAGTAATATTGGGATTAGCAATTGTGAACACACTTTTGAGCCTTTGGAAGGACCTGTTCAAATTTTAACAGGAGGAGAAGCAGTTACTAAAGGAGTTTATTTTGTTTACAGACAAGATGCTTATTTTCTGTTAGCTGCTGATTCGGTTGATATTTGCTATATAGCTTTGTTATTTCAAAAATGTATCATGTAAATAGCATAGATGCTTTCACAATGACACCACCCTACAAAAACACAAGTAGTATTAATGATGGGATACAATTACCTGAAAAGATTTTTGGAGCAATCAGCTGTACTGTAATGTGTCTTTAATAAAAGAATCTGTAAGTGTTGTCATAGTAGCCGTGAGATTCTACTTCAGACAGTTGTAAGGAGCTGGCTAAGGGAGAGGTCACGTCCTGTTGTTGACTTATTAAACTTTAATTTACATGAAGATCGGTGTCCTTACAGATCCTTTACAACACAATCATACTACCTGTAGGAGTAGTCTTGAATGATAAGAAATTAGAAAGTTATCAACAGTAGTGGATAAATTGGCAACTAGCACATCTGGTTCTTTGCCAGCTGTTAACAGAATTATTCACTATTAGATCAATGGTTTTGCTGATCAATCATCTTTAGAAGTTTTGCTGGCAAAGAAAGGCGGAGTCAGCAAGATGTTAAAGCTCAACATTACTGGTCATACATTTCTGACGAGAGTAGAAAAATAGAAGAATTTGGTAAGAACATTTCTCACCTGAAACAGAAACCTTAGAAATCACTTGTGTATTAGAGAGTTTAGTCAAAAGAGCATCTGTTGTTAGTAACTGGTTTGCAACAATATGAAGAGGACATTTTAGAGTCATATTGAAACCTGTACAAATGATTGGTATTTACTTTATACATTTTACATAAAGGATATAGATGCTATCTAGCAAGGAAACAAAATAATGAAAGAAAAATACGATTCAGAAGGGAATTAGAAATGGAAGAGAAAAATAATAGAGAATTCAGGAAGTGAAAAGAAAAGCGAAAATTGAAAATTAAAAGGATGACTCAACGGAGAATCAAATGGCACTTTAAAGATTAATTTGTGGCGAAACTGTGATGGTTTGTCACCCATCAGAGGGGGAAACTGCTGCCACAAATTTACTAGCTGACAAAAGTCTTTTTAAATGATGTGCAAAAGCTTGTATTAAAAAAAATATACTAAATGCACATTTTCAGTAGGTAACCATGCTTAAATGTTCTAGGCATGTAAAACAAGAAATATCGACTTACACTTATCCTAAAACTTAGCCTAACTGACGGTGCCACATTAGCTGAAAAATAATTTATTAACATTGAAAGGCCTGATTTTTGCATTGAACAGTTGATTATGCAAGATGTTTTTTCTTCTCTTACTGCAGATGTTTCCATTTTGGAAGCATCTATTAGTTAGTGAATAGACACCTGTCTTATATATGACAATTGATAGAAAGGTTCTCACCGTAAGTAGATGGAGATGACAGAAAGATTGATTCATGGGTAGACATTTTTGGACCACAAGAAAGTCATGCTGAAACATAATGGGGGTGATTCTGACCCCGGCGGTACTAGACCGCCGGGGCCAGGGTCGGCGGGAGCACCGCCAACAGGCTGGCGGTGCCCCGCAGGGCATTCTGACCGCGGCGGTTTGGCCGCGGTCAGAAGAGGAAAACCGGCGGTCCCCCGCCGGTTTTCCGCTGCCCTTCTGAATCCTCCATGGCGGTGCAGCTCGCTGCGCCGCCATGGGGATTCAGACACCCCATACCGCCATCCTGTTCCTGGCGGGCAGGATGGTGGTATGGGGTGTCGTGGGGCCCCTGGGGGCCCCTGCAGTGGCATGGGCACTGCAGGGGCCCCCGTAAGCGGGCCCCACTTTGAATTTCACTGTCTGCATTGCAGACAGTGAAATTCGCGACGGGTGCAACTGCACTCGTCGCACCTTCCCACTCCGCCGGCTCCATTCGGAGCCGGCTTCCTCGTGGTAAGGGTG
The DNA here is from genome assembly GCF_031143425.1 of Pleurodeles waltl. Classification (NCBI taxonomy): domain Eukaryota; kingdom Metazoa; phylum Chordata; class Amphibia; order Caudata; family Salamandridae; genus Pleurodeles; species Pleurodeles waltl. Next base: position 161,780,040 of record NC_090447.1, read on the forward strand.
TTTCCCACTGGGCTGGCGGGCGGCCTTTTGGCGGTCGCCCGCCAGCCCAGTGGGAAACCCAGAATCACTGCAGCGGTCTTATGACCGCGGAGCGGTGTTCTGGAGGGGGGAACTCTGGCGGGCGGCCTCCGCCGCCCGTCAGAGTTAGAATGACCCCCTCAATGTCTACTGTCTGAAAGACTATTATGTTCTCGTGAGAAGATGGGGAGTGAACTTGTTCCCAAAAGTATACTGAAATCCTATTGGTCACTATGAAGAAGAAAGACAATAATGTTGTGGCACAGAATGTGTGTGTTTATTTTAGTGTATGTTCATATGACAAGAGACTCTCCCTTCTAGTATATGATGTATTTCTTCATGAATGGCATGGTGTATTAGATTTTCCCTGAAGGGTCTGCTGATTTTTGGTCTGTGAATACTTTCCAGCTTATTATGCAAAAGCTTCCTGCTTATGCTTTTGCCCTCTGGCCCTATTATGAGTTTTCCAGTGGCCCAGTGGAAAACTCACCACAACATTGTCCCAGAACCACCAGTATCATAATGGGGCCCTAACTCTCTTTATTGACTGATGTAAAGGATGTTATACTTGATTATGTTCCTTATGCTGATGACAACTCCTTATTACCCTTTGTTGAGTTCGAAGATCCATAAGACTAGTAAGCAGGGTTTGTTTAATGATTATACTGGGAGATTAAAGTATAACAAATCCCACTCCAGCATAGGAAAGTTTATATCTTAAGTAATTATTGTTAGTGACTTGCTTAAAAGGCTTAAAGGTAGCAGGTCTTTGCTAGCGTGCCTTGTCCTTAGTAGGTAAACTTACAAAGGGACGAGTATAGGTCGATGAATCTTTTGATTCTCATGGAGTATCCTAGCTACGGTGTAACCAATGTTCATCAATAATCAATACACCAAAAAATAACCATTAAGCACAGCATTGATCAGTAGCTATTAATGTCAGCATTCAGGAATAACCACAACTCAAGATACGTTTTCACAATTTTATTTCCCTATTAGTTACAATACTAAGTCATGAGGTTAATTCCAACCTTATTCAAATCCACTCAAGATTAATTCATTAATGACCACTAACAACATAATCTAATCAGAATTTGAGCAAACATGCATTCTAATGCTCAATATAAGCCAATAACGATGAATATGTTAACATGAGTAGAGAAGTTCAGCAAATCAGTCCGTCAATCATTTGTCACCGATTATGTAAACGTCTCGGAATAGGAACCCTACCCAACCTAGATTAGCATTAGCATGTGGGACTTCATATGGAAACAGTTTAGAACATGAATTTGAAAAAACATCTAGCTTAGGAGAAGAACCATAAAACAGCTCAGTTGGTACCTAGAAAGAAAAGGCACAAAAAGTAAATCAGTCACATTGTCATAGCTACCTATCCAAGGTATGGATCAGCAACAAAGTCAGTCTTCGTCTTCAAGTCATCAATCGATCAGCTTCTCATCAGGCTCTCCAGAGCTTGAGCCCAATTACAGAATCTGGAATCTCTTCGAACATCCATGCCTAGCCTCCAACATCTATTCTGAGGTTTTCCCCCTTTGTCATGACATTATGTCAAAGTCACCCAGCCTATCCCCCAATTCCTAATTGGTCAATTAGTCACCAGTTATGACTCTATCCAATGACCTTAGTTTTTCAAATCTACGAATTCTAGTATTATACCGTGCTCAAGGTGTCGATTGGTTCACTGTACGATGTCCTCATCATCCAGCTCATCAGGTATAAAAAATGTTGCATCTTCGTCTCCAGTCAGTGTCTCAATTTTTTGAGTCCTGGAAAAGTACATCTTGTCTGCTTTACACAGTCCTTGATACATTTATGATTCCATCATCTCCTGACCGTCAGTTAACGCATAGGATTTTTGCTGAGCAGATTTTATCAAACAACGAGCAGTTCAGGGTCAGTTCAGCACATTAGCTTCTCTACATTGCGCTAATAATTCATATTCTGCATAAGGCCTGGCAAAACTAGGCCACAACTTCGGCTAAGTTAACTCTACAACATAATGTAAAACATACATTATATATCTCAATATGACATACTACTACATTATTTAATACATTTTTCTATACTTCATACATGTTATTCATTTTATTAGTACATTTGTGAATCTTGGTGACCACTCTCCGAGGGCACATTTTCAAAACATGCACATTATTTTTCTACAGTATTTTTATTATTCAAAATGCATAATTACTAAATATCTCTAATTAACATATCTGCTCTAGCAATCCCTCCTCTGATGACTAAATATGTCATCACACTACTTTTACCATTAACATTTTCATAACTTAAATTCTTCAGTATTTTGTCTCCTTCTCAAATCTTCCCTATAAATTATTTCCCTGTTTAGTTCTTCCCTCCTCTGATTATTTTTAGACCTTTTCAATTGAATCTTTTGACACAATTTACATGAATCCCATAATCCTAATATGCAAGCAATCACAATTAATACTCCCTGTATGATTTTTAATATTACCCCATTCCCAATGTTATTAAGCCAATTTCCCACTGAACCAAATCCCTTTCCAGCCTTTTCCCAGACACCTGGTTCCTTCAATTCCTTCAAATTCTTACTTGAGTTAGTCAGGTTAATAAGTAAGTCTCTTATCTCTTTACTATTGTTAGGAATGTACGAGCAGCAATGCCTGAAATTAATCATTTTACAGACTCCGCCTTCCTTCGCTAGAAGGATGTCTAAAGCAGGGTGATTTTGAAGCTAATTCTGTATCTATCAGGAATATTGCCCCTGTAAAATTCGTCAGCATGTTATCCACAATAGTAGACAACGTTCGTATCTTAATTGAGTTCAGGAGGACTCCCAGTGAAAGAATCACAGCACCAAATATATCTCCCACAATAGCAGAAGAGGATTCCCTCCTCTGTCGCTTATGATGTAATCCAGTCAATTTTGGAAACTTCTTTCTTTATCTATCTGATAAATCTTTGGGAAAACTATCCCCAAATAACATGTCCCATACCATCTTCTTGGAAGACGATAATAAGCTTTAAGTCCACAAATATAATAGATTCCAGGAATCGCAGGGACCTGACCATTCAACATAAAAGTCCATTTACTCTGAAACAAAAACACATGCCTACATTCACTCGTTCCCACAAATAAAGTGTCAGTGCGTGATTTTGGCCTACTTATACAAAGCTTCCCTGCATGTAATGCATCTAAAGCTAATTTCCCTTGCGCCTTAATTGCAGTCTAAGCATAATCACTCTCATAAGTTCTTTTCTCTAAGCCTTTTTCTAGTTTCTCTTGTAATGCCTTTCTCCTATCATCAGTATGCTGTATAAAGCTCTTCTCAAAAGGGGTAAGCAAGCACATGAGGTTATTTTTATGCACGTAAGCAGTTCCAAATGTAAGTGTAGGCTCAAAGATTCCTCTAACTAATACTATGTCATGATTCTTAGCTACTCTACTCAAATACCTAATAATAGGAACAAACGAAAACACCAAATCGCAGTTAGAATAAAAATATTGTAAATACTCTTGATTATAGAACCTTGTTAGTAGCAGACTACAGTTTATTCCGTAGATTAATGGAAGGCTGTGGTACATAACTCCTTCCTCTACTGATGAAGGAATTTGCGTACACACAAGAAAATCCCTTGCATCCATCGTCTCAACATATTCACTCAACAAATGATAGAAGACATTAGAAGAAAGCTCTCCTTGAGCATAAGTATAGTCATGCAAATTCTTCTCAGTTAACTTAAATCTCTCTAAGCCGTTAGTGTAGTACTTTCTGGAGCTGAAGTACGATTGGCTTCTTTTGCATCAAGAGCAGACATACTAACAATCAATACAATAAACAAAATCCCACACATAATCGCCAATCGAATGCTCTGATATTTACAGTGCCTAGCATTCCTAACTTGATTATTTAACTCAGCTATGAGCTGTAAAGAATCAGAAAGCAGAAAAAACTCTTACATAAGTGCTGTAAAAATCAAAAATAAGGAAAATTCCTTCTCTCACAATTCAGTTTCACATTCAGGAACCATTTTCCTTCATCAAAGTCGATTAGCAGCTTGTCACATCTGTGCTTTTATGTCAAATCAGGTTATCAATGCCCCTTCCAATTTATTTTCAACAATCTCTTTAGATATTTCAAATTGGTTCAACAATTCAGCTTCTTGTTCACCTTCAGGATATATATCAAAGTACTGACTCGGAACCTCTCTATCAAAGCAAAAGGACATAAACTTGTGTTGCCATTCATTAGTAGTTGCATATGCCCATTCAGGACCTGCGTAACGCTATTGCTATTTTCTTTCTCTTTAACTTTCAATCACCACTTATTTCTCCTTCACTCAATTCTTCTTTCTTCATAGTATCTACTTCTTCCTCTGTTGTTTCATTTATGACCACTTCTTTTCTTTTCTCGACTTGCGATTCAGGCCAATTACCTTTTTCTCAATCCTTCCGTTAATATTCTTTCCAATATTGGACTTTTCTCCTTTTCTTTATCTATGGTGTTCTTTCTTGATCGACCAGCAACAGGCTCAGGAGGAGTTGGATAACTTTGACTATAATCCATCTCATCTCCTTCCCAACATGGTCTGGCACTTGCTCGGTCTGCTTCTCAGCATCGTCTGCTTTTGGGAGAACCCCTGCTGAGCTAGACTCTCCTGCAGTATCCATGGAGATTGTTCCTTCTGCACTCTCCTGTAATTCTTCACCTTTGTCTCTTACAGGGGTAATAGAACCATCTTCCACAAGCTCTTGTTCAATTTCAGGCTCTCCTTGTTCTTTTTCTGATTCAGGTACGGCAACCTGTTTCACCGTTGTTGGTGCTTTCAACAACGCTTCTTCATAATCTAGTGGACATGCCACTTTCTTTGTGTAACTTGCATGAATCCAGTTCGGGAGACCTGCACACTTCACAGCTGTCGTAGTTGTTAAGACGACCTAGTAAGGCCCTCTCCAGTGTGGCTCTAAACACGTCTTGCACACAAGTTGTCGAACAACGACCCAGTTACCGACTCTCAGATTGTGCCCTGGAACATGGATGGGTGGCAGAGTAGTGGCAGAGAAAGAGCGAACCACATCAGCCAGACCCTTGCAGTAGTCCAACATCATATAATCTGTAATGTTTACAAGTGCATTTGCTGGAACTGCTGGTAATCTCATTGCTCTGCCCATGAGGATCTCGTGGGGCGACGGCCCTGTCTTCCTGTCAGGTGTATTTCTCATTGACATCAACACCATACGCAATGCATCTGGCCATTTCAGATTTGTGGCTGCACACATCTTAGCAATTCTTGATTTCAAAGTACCATTCATCTGTTCCACTAGTCCTGATGCTTCAGGGCAGTAGCTACAATGCAACTTCTGCTCAATGTTTAGTGCTGCACATAAGAGTTTAATCACCTCGTTGTTGAAGTGAGTTCCCCAATCTGATTCTGATTCTTTAATCACCTCGTTGTTGAAGGGAGTTCCCCAATCTGATTCTAAAGAGATCGGAAACCCGAAATATGGTATCAACTAACTGAGCAACAACTTTGCTACAGTGAGACTGTCATTCCTTCTTGTGGGGTATGCTTCAATCCAATGACAAAAAATTCACACAATCACCAACACCTACTTCAAACCTCTACACGCAGGTATCTCAGTGAAATCCTATTGCATTCTGCTGAATGGACCTCCTGCTCTTCCAATGTGGCTCAAATTCACCACTGTCCCTTTTTCCACATTTAGCTGCTGACAGATTATACAGCGATGACATACTGCTTCTGCTGCCTGCCTTAATTTAGGATTGAACCAGTCAATCCTGAACAACAGAACAATTGCATTCCTCCCAATGTGTGCCTGTCCATGATAATACCTGGCCATTTGCGACACTAAACTACTTGGCAGGACCATCTGACCTTCCTCAGAAACCCATATCTCATCAGGCCTTTAAACACATTTGAATTTAGACCAAAGTCGTTTCTCTTGCTTGTCAACATTATTTTGCAGTGTTTCCAACTCTTCCAAAGTATCGATCACTTTTAATGCAAAACTTCTACATGTATTCTTCTGACAGCAATTCCCACTTGTCTTTGAACAATATATATTTCAATGCGCAAAACTTTGCGACTTGATCCGCATAGCCATTTGCTAGTGAGATGTAGTCTTGTGACTTTAGATTTGCACTGCATTTCACTACGCCAATTTCTTCAGGTAACTGTATTGCATACAGCAGCTCCTTTATTCTGTCACCATTTCTAACTGGTGTACCAGTAGAGGTTAGGAAACCTCTTTGCGACCACAGCTGGCCAAAATCATGAACACTTCCAAATCCATATTGACTATCTGTGTAGATGGTAACTCTCAATCTTGCAGATACGTGGCATGCTCTAGTAAGAGCTACCAATTCTGCTAATTGTGCAGAATATACACCTCAAAGCCAAGAAGCTTCTAAAGTACCTGTAATTGTGCACATAGCATATTCTGCTCTCAATGTTTCTGTACCATCCCTGAGACATGAGCCATCAACAAACACAATTTGGTCATTTTCTTCTAATCATGTATCTCTGACATTAGGTCTGGGTTTCGTGCAGAACTCAGTTACCTCAAGACAATCATGCTCAATGTCTTCTTCTTTTTCAATTTGAACAGTACCACTTCGAAGTAATGTTGCCGGTTTCAGCACTGTGCATCTTTTCAATGTTACATTTGGAGCACCTAGAATGCTCATCTCATACCTTGTCAGTCTGGCACCAGTCAAATACTGTGTTTTTGTCCTTGTCAGTAAGATCTCAACAAAGTGAGGTACCATTACCGTAAGAGGGTATCCCATCACTACTCCTTCATACTGTGAAAGGCTTTGACCAAGTGCAACAACTGCATGCAAACAACCCGGTAAGGCTGCTGCAACTGGGTCCAAGGTAGCTCTAAAATAGGCTACTGGGTGATTAGCACCTCCATGGACCTGTGTCAAGACAGACAAAGAACAAGCAACACGTTCATGACAAAACAATATGAATGGCTTTGTGTAATCAGGCATTCCCAATGCTGGAGCTCTGCACAAACTCTCTCTCAACTCAGTGAATGCCTTTAATCTGATCCTGATCTAAGGCAATGATATCTGTAACATCCTTATGTGTCAGCTGCTGCAATGGCTTAGCAATCTCAGCAAAATTTGGAATCCATTGATGACAATAACATACCATTCCCAGAAACATTCTGACATCTCTCTGTGAATTCGGGGGACTTCTCTGCAATATCATTGTAATCCTTTCTGTGGAAATTCTCCTTGAACCTTTCTCATTTTGGTGTCTCAGGTATTTCACTGACTTCTGACAATACAGCAATTTCAGTGGTGACACTTTATGCCCAAATTTTCCCAAATGATTTAACTGGGCAATCAAGTCATACTTACACTCGTCCCTCATTTGGGATGCAATCAGTAAGTTGTCAATGTACTGCACCAGAGTCGATTGGTATGGCAATTCCAATGACTCCAGATTCTTTTTAAAAATATGATTGAACAGAGACGATGACTCCGTGTACCCTTGAGGAAGCCTGCACCAGCGGTAGACTCTGTCTAGGAATTTGAAATTAAAAAGAAACTGACTATCCTCATGAAGAGGCACAGAAAAGAAAGCTTGTGACAAATCAACCACTGTGAACCATTCTGCATCGCATGGAATTTGAAACAATATTACTGCTGGATTTGGCACCACAGGACAACACTTAACCACCATGTCATTCACTTTTCGCAAGTCTTGCACAATTCGTACTTTCCCACAAGGCTTCTTCAAGCCCATTATCGGTAAATTACATGGACTACTCAATACTTCCTTCAAAACCCCTGGTTTCAGAAAATCTCCAATTATCTGCGCCTCTTTCATCAAAACATCTTGTGCCATGTTATACTGTGGAAGCTGCGGGAACACTACATCCGGCTTCAAAGTGATTTTAATCGGCTCCACTCCCTTAATCAAACCCACTTCTTTACCTGTTAGGACCCACACATTTTCCTGCACTGTTCCCTGCAAGTCTGCATTTAATTCTTTCACAGTAAACATCGGCAAAAATTCAATCAACGGGTACTCTTCACTAGTTGTTTCATTTTCTGTTTCAGGAGTTTTTTCTTCCTCATCATCACTATTCGTTTAGACCTCTATTCCAGCAGTTGAACAATTAATCGAGCATCTGGTCTTGCACAATAAGTCCCTTCCCAGTAGGGATACTGGACTTGAATCATAGACTACAAACTTATGTAGTCCTTGAAAGTTGCCAATCTCAACCTGTACTGGATCTGTGATCGGGTTTATCAACTGTCTATTCGCTACCCCTACAATCTGAAGTGTCCTGCCTGAAAGAGGTAAGTTTGGAACTTCTGCACTTCTTACTGTAGAGCGCGTAGCTCCTGTGTCCACCAGAAATGAGACCCTATGACCCATCACCTTCCCTCTCATAAAGGGCCCTCTCTGATCTTCCTCTAGGGACGCTGCAAGCATGTATGGCTCCTCATTCAAACTCTTACACATCCATTTGTCTCTTATTTTATTCTCACTGTCTAATGGAAATTTATGCACTGCGTCACTACTTCTGTCTTGCCTCTGACCTGTGACCTGCTGAGTAAGCATCATCTGTTGCTGTTCCATCGGGGCTTGAGGTATCTGCATTTGCTGTCTAAGTACCACAGGATCCTAACGCTGCATTGGTTGAAACTGTGTCATTTGTGCACAAGGTATTTGCACGTGCGGAATGGTTGAAATTCTTCACTTGATTCATGTTACTCTGGAAATTCGGATTAAGTCCTCTCATTCTTGGAACTTTTACAGTTTGAAATGTATTGGCATCACCACTTTGCTGAACAACACCATCCTGCACCATCATCGGCCACTCCCACTTCCAATGTCCCACGTTTCCGCAAAGATGACATGGTAACATCTTTTTCATCCCTTGCACATCATTTTTAACCACTACTGTATTAAAATCTGGACCACGATTCATATTAGTTCCATGACCTCTGCCTCTCACCTGGGGTTGGAACATAACAGTTCCCTGCGGCTGCGGCATCTGCTGCACTAAACTCCCTGCACTCTCGTCTGAGCTGCCGAAATTTGCATCACCATTGCTTCCTCCTTCAGCTTCTTCTGTTTCAACTCAATCTCATCACTACAGTATTTCGCATACTGCAACACCTCATCAATCGATTTTGCTTGCCAACAAATTAAATGACTCTTAATCATCTGACCTATTTCAGGTCTCAATCCTTCCACGAACCTGAACACAAAGTGTAGCATGTCTTTCAGCTCAATCGCTTCCTTGCCACTGTATTCCTTGAATGCCTTCAACAACCTCTCATAGTATGCATGAATCAATTATTTGACCTCCTGCACTGTCCTGTCAGTTCTCTGCCAATCAATATTTTTAGGTGAGATTCTTGTCTTCAGGAACTCAATCACCCTATCATGTTTCATCACTTCGGGTGATGGTGCACCTGTAACTCTATTTCTTTCTGGTTCACTCGTCGGCCAATCTACTGCTCTCTTGCACTCAACCCACATAGCAGCTGGCACTGCTATCTCCAACAGAGTATTCAGGTCTTCCCACGGACATTTCAAAAGTTTCACAAATCTATCTGTCTGCTGATACCATTCAACTGGTTTCTCCTTCAATTTTGGATGATCATTTGCGAATGACAGAATTTCACTCCTGTCCCAAGGAACGTGAACAAATTGCCCTCCTGGAATTTCCCTCATTGGTAAAAATTTTACTAGATCCTTTTCTTTCTGAACACTTTCAGACCCTTCTTGTGAATCTCGTTTTCGTTTATCCTTCTTCTTTGCCCATCTGCCTTCCCACTTCTCTAATGCTTCCCAGATCTGAGCACTATGCAATAGTCCTTTAAGATGCGCTTTCATCCCAGCTGACCTCATATGTTCAAAATCCTTTACCTCAAAATCTAACCTGTAACTTCTTTTCAAATGCTTTGTTTTCTCAATTTCTATGTCATGCTTCTCTGCCAAATCTGCCAATTTCTGATGTATCTTGCCCACTTCTTTCATGATTGTCGGACTCAATTATCTCAGCTCCTCTTCAGTATAGGATTCTAACCTATTCTCTCCCATTGATCCCTCAACCAGTTCAGTCATTTCTGTAGCCAGAATTACGCGATCAATTTGCTCTTCACCCTTGGATGTGTTTTGTGAAGTATTCAAACTATCTAACTACTCCTTTAACTGCTGTGCTGTCAGTCCTTGTAACAAAACATTACTTGTGTTCGGCAATGGTACCTGTTGTACCACTGCACCTGGAATTTGCGGTGTCAAAAGCTTCAAGCTCTGACTTACACTCGGGCCATTTACAGCATCTGGAAGTGCAACAAGAGGACTAAGGTCCATTAATGGCCTAGATCCATCAAAGGTCTGACCCATAGATGAAACCACCTGAACATGCTCTCTCACCCCCCCTCCTCGTGAGGCTTTGTGACATTTCACCCTGTTCTCCTGCAATCGGCTTATTCTTCACAAATAATGGTCCCGCTGGACCAACAGTAATCAGCAGCGAAATCACATCTGGTGTCGCTCTCACACCTGCATTTTGTGGAAGGACTACTCCCATACTCTTATTCATTACTGGTGTCACATCTGACTGTGTCCCTGTCATTGGGTGAACTTCGGCAACCCCTGTGGCGGTGCCTGAGGCATCAACATTGGAGTCGGTTCAGTTTGAACTAACATCGGCCTTGGAACCACTTGTTCCGTATGTACTACTAAGTTCAAGGTTGTCTCGAGAATCGGTATCTCTGGATAAGTTCTCTGTACCAGTGGTGGGTGCATTTGTGCTTGAACTACCGAAGTAGTCACTGCATTAGGAGCACTCTGCACTACCCCTTGTACCTGTCCATTATCTGCTTGCACTGATCCCGCTGTCCCCGACACTTGAGCTGGGGCAGTTGGAGCAGTACTAGTACTGGGACCCCCTTCATGCACCACATATGGTGGAGGTCGGTCTCTCAACACCTGAGTAATAAGATCCTCAACATCTGAATCTTCCTCTTTTACGTAGGGCTTTTTTTTCTTCTTACTCCCTGACGAACTCTTATCACGCTTGCTAGTTTCCTCTTTCTCTTCCGACTCATCTTCCTCTATGATAGCAGGAAACAACTTAACATTTTGCAATGTCGCTGTTCTCCACCTCTTCTGTTCCCACTCCCATCTTGCCTCTGCCAGAGACTTCTCTACTTTCCTTATTCTTCTCTGGAATTTAATTTCTTGTTGCTGTCTCGCTATGAGCTCCCAAACCACTAATGCCTCAAACTGTGCTGGTCTCGGAAGAGGCTTTATCTCATACAATGTCATTCACAACTAGTCCAGAATTCTCAAATTAACGTTCCATGCTCTGGAAACGCTAAAGCTCCCTGTTTCTCAGTAAATTTGCACCACTGTTTTAACCAAAGACATGGCTCGACACCTCGCTCCTCCATCACAATATAAGCCGGAGAATTTTCCGGTGGGGTAGGCTCCCCCACTGTTCCCTTAATGTATGTATCACCCTTCACGGCACTTCTAAGCGCCTTTAAAAACGCCATCTCTCTCTCTGTTGTTTTATTCGATTCAATAAGGAAATGACTTTTACTCCCAGTCTTCCCTTCACCTGCCTTCTCAACCAATTATCTCTCACAGACGGCTGCCAATCCGCTCATGACGCTTCTTACTAACCAACCTATCCCAGCGTGGCTCACTCTGACATCACACTCACACACTGCGGCTGACAAAGTCTTGCGGCTCGTCCTCCTAATCTCCGACTCACACAAAACTAATGCAAATTACTGTGAGCACTAATCAAAAAACAATAATCAAAAACAAATCTGCTGGTTTACTACAGGAAGGTACACAATCGCTTCACAGACCTTATGGATTTTCACTGATGGCCCTTTTTGCTCATGCAGCTATTCCTCTTTCTCAGTCTCCCAGATTCGCAAGCAAAATTCGACCCGCAAATGTTACTCTCAACTGATCAATGGATCTGTCTTGGTGCACATAGGACTCACCAAATCTCAGTTGAAATATTTCTCTTACTCATTTAACTTACACACCGACTTGTTGTCCACCCACGATCAACCTACTAAACCATACAGATTACAACATATACCCAAGCGTCTCCTACACTTGTCAAAATACTTCGGAGTCTTAGACCACGCAGGGTCCAAACATCACCAACAACCACGTGGTAAATTATTTAGCACAAAGTGCGACACACATATGAAGTTCAACGACTTCCCTATTCTCATACTGCGGAGTACGCACACTCCTACTAAACCTCAACTGGAGTACGCAGACCCCCTACTTCCCTTGCATACGTCACAATTCACCGGCGGTTTTGCATAAGCCTTTGCAAGCGCAATCTACCACTTTCACACTATCACAAAGACGCCAAGAACATACCCAACTCTACTTGCAGGATCCAGAATCTGGGAAAGTCACTTCTGGGCTTAAGGGGACATCATCTTTCCTACAATTGCCATTATGAAAAAACAAAATCTAAATCTCATAAAAATGAATAGCTACCCCTAATTCAAACTACCACCATAACCATTGGTCACCACATAACTAGTTCTCCAAGGAAACTAACCATCAAGCTGCTACCAAAAACTGCTAGCGTGCCTAGTACTTAGTAAGTAAACTTACAAGGGGACGCGTATAGTTTGATGAACCTTTTGATTTGCATGGAGTATCCAAGCTATGGTGTAACCAATGTTCCTCAATAATCAATACACCAACCAATAACCATTAAGCACAACAATGATCAGTAGCTATTAATGTCAGCATTCATGAATAACCACAACTCAAGATACGTTTTAACAATTTTATTTCCCTATTAGTTACAATACTAAGTCATGAGGTTAATTCCAACCTTATCCAAATCCACTAAAGATTCATTCATTAGTGACCACCAATAACATAATGTAATCAGAACTTGAGCAAACATGTATTCTAATGCCTCAACATAAGCCAATAACGATGAATATGCTAACATGAGTAGCAAAGTTCAGCAAATCAGTCCGTCAATCATTTGTCACCGTTTATGTAAACGTCTTGGAATAGGAACCCTACCTAACCCAGATTAGCATTAGCATGTGGGACTTCATAAGGAAACAGTTTAGAACATGAATTTGAAAAAAAAACATCTAGCTTAGGAGAAGAACTATAAAATAGGGCAGTTGGTACCTAGAAAGAAAAGACACAAAAAGTGAATCAGTCACATTGTCATAGCTACCTATCCACAGTATGTATCAGCAACAAAGTCAGTGTTTGTCTTCAGGTCATCAATCGATCAGCATCCCATCAGGCTCTCCAGAGCTTGAGCCCAATGACAGAATCTGGAATCTCTTCGAACATCCACGCCTAGCCTCCAAAATCTATTCTGAAGTTTTCCCCCTTTGTCACAACATTATATCAAAGTCACCCAGCCTATCCCCCAATTCCTAATTGGTCAATTAGTCACCAGTTATGACTCTATCCAATGATCTTAGTTTTTCAAATCTATGAATTCTAGTATTACACAGTTCTCAAGGTGTTGATTGGTTCACTGTACGATGTCCTCATCATCCGGCTCATTAGGTATCAAAAATGTTGCATCTTCTTCTCCAGTCAGTGTCTCCAAAGTTCGAGTCCTTGGAAAGTACATCTCGGCTGCTCTACACAGTATATGTTGCAAGTTGATGGCCTCATCTCCTGTCCATCAGTACATTGCAGAAAATTCTAGCTAAGCAGACTTTGATACATTTATGATTTCATCATCTCCTGTCCATCGGTTCATGCATAGAATATTTGCTGAGCAGATTTTATTAAACAACGAGGAGTTCAGGGTCAGTTCAGCACATTAGCATCTCTACATTGTGCTAATAATTCAGCTTCTGCATGAGGCCTGACAAAACTAGGCCACAACTTTGGCTAAGTTAACTCTACAATATAATGCAAAACATACGTTATGTATCTCAATATGACATACTACTACATTTTTCTATATTTCATACGTTATTCATTTTATTAGTACATTGTGAATCTTGGTGACCACTCTCCGAGGGCACATTTTCAAAACGTGCACATTATTTTTCTACATTATTTTTATTATTCAAAATGCATAAACACTCATTAATATCTCTAATTAACATATCTGCTGTAGCATCTTCTTTGGATATTTAACCCAACACAGAATCACTTGTTATTTGTTCTTAAAATCGTACTGTATGTTATTCTGGGTCAGGACGTGTCTTAAAATACCCTTCGTATCCATTACAATGCAGGTTTTAAAAGTCAGAGCCCCTCTTTTAAAATGAAGAGGCTAGGCAGAGGCATAGGAAATGTGCCATTAGCCTTAAGACAAGCAAGAAGAATGATCCCCAAGTGCCACAATTTAAAAACAGCTAAACTTGTTGCAGGGGTGGGGGGACAGCTCACGTACCAGTCACTGGTTCCACTGCACTGTTTATAGCTGGGCCCATCCATGCATAAGTCTGAAAGCAGTGTTTAGGATTATAACCCGTGCAGACGACAAAGCAGAGTCTTAGAAATAGCAATCAATGGGAGATTGATCGCTCAGAATCTTCTATTGGAAGAAGTCCTGAATGTAACTAATATAGACACATGTTAAAGTTTCATTCTGACACTCCCACTGTTGCCTAGTGACACAAACGTCATGGCTCACTGATTCACATATTAATTATAATCCTATAGCAGACTTCAACCAATCTGAGTTTATAGGAGCTGGAGGTAAATACTATTATTAGGCAACTTGGGCATATATGTGTGAGGTTGTGAGGTTCAGAAATCACTTTAGTCGTAATAGCATACTAATTGAGCATGATGAATATTATTGTGTGACTTTTATGATTCAGAAATATTAGGTCCTGAAGAAAGTATTAAACAAGGCTACAACAAGTGTCATGAAGATAAAAAGTTTGAATTTAAGAAAAAAAAAAAGATTTTATCATTTTCTTTCACATTCTATAGCATTTTTATTTTCATGCCTCCAAGATATTTTAAAGTGACTGGACCAACTCTGGTAAGGGATACTTTGTTCATACTGAATAAAGAGCCTCATGTGCCTACGTTGTAAGTGAGTCCTAAACATGGCTCATTTGATAAAAGAAGGTACTTCATTATTACAATATTACAGAAATCAAGAGGCAATCAAGTTATATTTAGAGGAAGTAAATTTGAGACTTTTGATATTGAGGGGTCTTAGAATTAAAATATTTTGTTCCTGGGCATAAATATTTAATTGTTGCACTCAGTACATCCTGAAATACAGCATGTCACACATTTTAGAAGTAATAAACCAAAACTGCCTGGCTACTGAAAAGAAAAAGAGCATTACCTGCTATCCCGGCTCCTGCTTTCATGTGACTCTAGACTGTAAACAGTGCTACTGGATTTGCCAAATCAGAATGGGTGTGTGAATTCTTTTCCTGCATATCTTCCACCCTCTGGAATGCTCCTGTGACTCATCTGAGCACTGGAATTCTAGGCCTTTGTCATTGCCATCAGCACCTGGAACCTATTTGTGGATTAGCTGTGCCTTGAAAATCCCTTAGGGGAAGCTTAGCCTGCATGTGAAAATTGTTCACCATTCCTTATGGAAAGAACTGTGACATATGGGTTAAATTCCCCCAGCCATACATTATAAGGATGTTGCAGGTCACAGAGGAGTTCCATGACCATACAGAGGAACAAGGCAAACACGATTTCATTTATAAGGTGATGGAACTCCTAGGTGACTGGTACTTTATCCTTTACAACACTAAGTCACCCAACCACCTTTCCAACTGACCACTCAAATCCTTGGTACATAGCTCTTTCGTGCCAAAGAAAGAAGCATTTTGGCAAACATGAACTAGAAATACCGAATGTTTACCTCAAAATTAAGCACATCAAAAAAGCTGTGAAATGTTTGTTACAAGAAGATATTAGAAACAGTTTAAAACACGCCTTTTTTGAAGAAAAAAAGGGCAGTACAATGTGTAGTAACATACAGAAATATTCTAATGTTTCTATGATTACCTAAGGAGTGCAAAAAATAAATATCTTATTTTTGGCTGTCACTCTACAGCTAGAAAAGCAGAGCAAAAGAAGGAAAAGCCACATTTACTTTTCCTTATATAAACAGCTGATTTAAATGTGCTCGATGGCCTGTGCTGCCTTTCCCCTTTATTGTTAGTCCTGGCAGCTGGGACACCAAGACTAATAATTGATTCTGAAGTCTGAGGTTTTCATCATAAGGAATTAAAAGAAAAAAACTGTCCTTAAGCTGGTGGCCCGTGGAACAGTGAGAGGGCAGACACTCAAAGTGCAGTAGTAATAATCAAGCTTAAATAACCAGTAGAGAAGAGAGGTACATAATCCGAGTAAGGAGAGGATTCCACAGTCCGAAAAGAGCAAGTCACATTCCGGAACACCAGAATTTTATGTCACCAATTCGGAAGTTATGAACATGAAGTCATGTATTCTTGGAAGGAACCACAGGAGATGCTGCAGCTCACCCAGTCGTCAGTGTTCTATGTCAAAAAGCTGGTTCAGCGCTATTTTACTACCTTACACAGAGATAAATGGTTGCCTGTCACAAGAATGTTAAGAGCACATGGTGCTGTTAGCTGAAAAGACAGCAGTATTTCTTGTGACATTTAAAAAAGCAATGGAACATTAAGCATTAACATACAAAAATCAACTAACTCCTTAGCTGCTGAGGTTTTCCCATCCCCAGTGCTAAGATATTTTGGGGGTGTTTGGGGCACTCTGGGTTCAAGCCTTCATAACATTTTTCCATAAAAGTTATCCAGGACAAACTTGTGCCCTTTTTTCCAACATGTTGGGAAAGCTAAAAATACCTTGGGTTTGTGGATTCTTCAGGAAAGAACCAAGAAATACCCAAAATATGGCAAAATTGTGCTTTTTCTAAAAAAAGTGCGAGAATAGTGCTGCACAGGAAAGCTGTAGTTTATTGTCTAGGAATTGCATTAAAAAAGTTTGCTGTGCTAAAATGCTAATTGTGCTTACTTTTAGAAACAAACATCATTGTACAAAAATACATTTGTGTCATAGTTTTTGCTTTTTCCAAAGTGTGGTCGATTTTTTTCTATCTTTCGTTTCTTCTAACTTGCAGTTTCTTTGTTTAAAAAATAGAAACAGGTAGCAACATTTTTATTTGCAACTTTTTTGCCCTGATATCAGATTTTGCATAAGTAATATACCGTTATTTCTATTAGACCCTTCTTATTGCATAAATATACAGCCCCATATTTATGGATTTTGCCGCAAAACTGCGCTAATGCAGTTTTGCGACAAAATCCATAGCGCCTGTTAGCACCAATTCATCACTCCAGCTGGGTGTCATATTTAAGGAATGGTGAACGGTGGCACAAAGAACAGGCTAGCATCTAAAGAAAAGACGTTAGCCGGGGGGAGGGAGATCGGGAAAGGGGAAAAGGCGTAAGTGGGTCAGAAATGACGCTAGGCTGGTTAGTGACAATAAATATGCCACTAACCAATCTTGCATCATTTTCTGACGGACTACCACCCAAACATGACTCCTTTCTTACCGAAGATAGGAGTCATGCCCACCACCCCAATGGCCAGCCCAAAGGACCAGTGTCCCCTGGGCAAGGCCATCACACCCAGTGCCAGGCAGGGGCACCCAATGGCACAGAAAAAAAAAATAAAAAATTATACTTACCTCTACTTACCCAGGATGGGGGCCCCCCAACCTATGGCGTCCCTCTGGTGTGGGTGTGGGTGTTTCTGGTGCTTGAGGTGGGCATCTGTGGGCCCATTCCATAGTGGTTAGCCATAGAAATTGATCCACAGGTCCCCTAACGCCTGGTCAGACCCAGCCGTTAAATAATGGTGCTAAGCAGGCTTAGCACTGTTATTTGGGTCCACCTACTCCATGCGCGTCGTTTTTGCACCGGAATATAAATAAGGTGGTAGGGGGTTAGTATGATATTGTGGACAGGAATGCCTACCCTGCATCTAATTGGTGCAAGGTAATTTGCCACATCCACAATATGACACTAACCCCTATATTTTGATGCTAGACAGGTCTAGCGTTAAAATATAAATATGGAGCTATAGACATGCGCCATTTTAGCATCAAATATTTTTATTCTGAAATGGCAAAAGCAGAGTATAAATATGCCCATAGTGTTTTTGGTTGTCCAGAAACACTCTATACCAAGAGCCAACAAATGAGCTAGAGAGTAAAATTACATTCCATTGTGCACAGATAATGCATCAATTCATGTGTTATAATCTAATGAGTGAAAATGGTTATGAAGTAAATGTATTCAGTTTGTAAATGTGTCCTAGACACTAAGTTTAGGAATAGTGGTTATTTACACAGCTTTGAATTTAGAGTTACTATTGTGCTTCAAATGACATTTTGCAAAATGTGTTCTTTCTTGCAATGTGGCTTGCATTTGGAGAAACACAATTGATTATAACAAATGTTCTACTACTCTTTGTTCCAACACTTCTAATAAAAATAATATCTCATTTATGTGGCTGGGCCTATTGGCCAAATCTGGAAAAAAACGAAAACGCAAACTGGAGACATCAAAACTTTTGCTTTGCAAATTGACGCATTCTGGTGATGTGGCTAGTTGGAGAGTTTGGGCCATCTTTAGCCGCCACCCAGGGAAATCTACTACACCCAGACATTTCTAAAAACTAGACACCTGTGGGTGTCTAGAAAGGTGTAACTTGCAGAGATCCAGCTTTTTTTTCTTACCTATGCTTCCATGCAATCCTTGAACTTTGGGCAAAATTATGCAGTTTTATCACTTTTCTATGAGGGAAAGTTATGGAATCAGCGGAATCTAAAAAAAATCCTACCACCCAGCATTTCCAAACCTTTCCCGCTAAAAACAGTATCCCACTTTTTGGGGAGCAGCCTATTGTCTGCAACAGGAAAAGCCCAAATTTGACATGAGACTTCAAGTCAAGTTTTTGACTTGAAAATTGACCCATTTTGGCAATTTGGACAGCTGTGTTTTTAGGCATTTATTAATTCACGTAGTGGGATCCACGTAAGACTCAACACCCTAGATTTTCCAAATGTATCAGATATCTTCCTTTTTAGCACTCAGGAGCATGGTGAATTCCTGTAACAAGCAATATTCTATACAAGTTGATATCCTACTTTGCCACCTCTCCTTCAAAGCCATGGACCAGATGCGAACACACATTTATTTTTCTCTACAGTTCATTCTGAATTCTCAGCAGCACAATAATGTAAGAGAAGGTACTATATTTAAATCTGAGTACAAAAATAAAAATGGGCTTTTACTCAGGAATACGTTGCAACGTTATGGAATTTTTAATGCAAGCAAATCACACAAAAATTCACTCTGCTTAAGACAAGTGGATCAAAGATGGAACAATCAACACAACATAAACACTGATCAAAACTCCATAAAAGTCACTAAAATAGATGTATCTAAAAGTACGGGGCTGCATCTCACCTCACGCTGAAAAGATATGAACAGAAAATCGCTGGCTACAGTACTCAGAAGACCAAATTACTAATACAAATACAGGTTCCACAAGTTTCCACAAGTAACAAAGTAAAGACATTTAGAGAGAGCACACATATTTGGGACTAATAACAAGGGACAACAAATGCACATTGTTTATTTACGACTTGCTTCACTAATAAAGGGTAGGGGAATGAACTAGAAAGATCTGCCCTCCTCTGAAAGTGACAAGAATAATAGGAGGGGACACGGGGAGACACAGGAAAGGAAAACAAATCAAATATGTAGCATGCCAAAGGCAGAGTGTCAACAATCGAAAGTGGGGAATCACAAAGAAAGATTGCAAGGCAATGTAACTTTCTTCTGACTTTGATTATATGTTCTTGAAAATACCTTGCAAAAGCAATGCTGCTATGGTTAAAATGTCATATCAGAAAAATCAGTTTTAGCCTGCCCTCTCAAAGCAAAGGGAGTCAACACCGAAAGGAACGGTACCCGCCCATCTGCTATTCAATTCCCAGTATCAGGCAGCCACTGAATTGTTATTTAATATGTATGTGGTCCCCTATTTCAAAGGTAGTTTTACTAACATGGTTACAAATATAACACTAAGTTCAGCATAAGATAGCCAATCAGGGCAGAACTGGTCATTTTGCCACTCTTATATTGTTTCGTTGGAATGCAGGCAACGTAGCTGTTATTGATGCTAGGTGGGCTGAAATTCAGGAAAGTCCCTATGTACACATTCCAGTCACTCCAAAAGTGAGCTATCTGGTTCCATCCTTTTTTCCAAAGCTGTTTTTGGTTTCAAGGTCAACCCTGGAGCCAACGTTCTTATTTGTGAATTCCTAATCACCCTAAAAAGCCTCAAGAGCCATTAGTTACATTCCAGGAAGTGGTGCAGCATCATGTCCCAGTACACAGCAGGGACATTTGTCCAACTTCCCGATGTCTTCAAATCACAGACTTCACATTTCCTCATCTCATTTCCAGAATGAATCCCTCATTACAGCCTACTCCCAATTCCAAATCCAAGACAGACAAGACCCATTGCAGAATCAGAGGGCGATGTTAGCATTAAGCCATCCGTTCCCAATAAATCAAATATTAATTATATTATTATAAAAAACAATGATAATGACAATATGAAGAATAGTATTAATAATAATAACAACAACAATAATAATAATGATTAATATATATGGGAAGCGTTAAGTAGATATAGGGGATTCCTTCCTAAAATGGGTATAGCTACTATATAAGAAACCGACGCGAGGGTGCGGGGGGGTGGTATCTCACCAATTCACTTTACATCGCAGAACTAGACTGGGGTGCTCATTGTCACCCTTCTATTTGCGATAGTGATGGAGCCAATGGCTTGCTGTGCATTGAGGGGCTGGGGTGTGCAGGAGGGAATGAATACTCAGGTGCTCTCCCTATATGCAGATGACAACCTACTTTACTTGTGTCAATCTGAATACTCGGTTTCCATCATGCTAGCCCTCCTTACTGAGTTTGAAGAAATATATGGCCGTGCTGTTACCCGCACCGAATCTGAACTGATCGCCATGAGGGGTTGGCCGGTAGGCCATTGACAGCACTCCCTCAGATGGACCTACTCTCGGAAACAGGGGGCATCAGCACTAGTCAAAGTGATTATACTGCCCCGATGTTTATATAACTTTCACGGCACCCGTGTGAAATCCCCAGGAAGGTGTTTCTGGAATAAGACAAATTAATTGTTGAGTTGTTATGGGCAACGGACAGGAAGCAGCTGAACCTTTCTACACTTAAGCGGCTGGAGCTGCCAAATCTGGAGCTGTATTATTATGTTGCCCAGCAACAGCCTGCGGTCAATTGGTTTGATGATGGTGAGAAGTGGGAAACCCGGTTGCTGAAAGGCACTTGTGCTGTTTTTTGCTCGCCCCGAGCTACTGATGATAGGTGCAAGAGTTCTACCTGATAATCAGCAAGTTTGTAAAACTTGGGAGCGAATGGCAAAGAGGGTGCTATGGAGGGCTCCATTTGCCTTCTACATGCCACTGTGGGTACTTTGTCCTTTTTCCTTGATTCCGGGTCCATGTCTGTTGCCAGGTGGTGGGAGTGGGTGGGGGGTGAGACCTTGAGAGACCTATACCCGGATGCCCGTTTTGTTACAATGGCTGACTCTATGACTACCATCAGCCTGTGGTGGGACAATTTCTCCAGTATGCCAAAAGTGCAGCAATGGCCCGTGAAATTTGGTCGTCCTTCCCTGAGGCTCCCCTGGAGTTTCAAATCTTGGTGGCTTTGTTGAACTTAGGGGGGGAGTGAAAAAGGTTCATATGTCACTGGCCACAGAGCTTCCAGTACACACTAAATGGCATATTATTCTGGGGACACCTCTTTCATCAAAGGAATGGGTGGCCATACATGAAGGGGTCAGGACAATATGCTCTATTGCCCATTTTAAATTGACACAATTCAAAGTGATACACCAAGTGCACCTGTTTCTGATCAACCTGCATAATATATACTCTGCAAAGGCCTCCCTCTTGTCTCAAAGCAACCAAATGGATGTGTATCTTCTACACCTGATATGGGGCTACCCAAGCCTTTGAGGGTTCAAAGATGAGTTATTGGCCACTTTGGATAGGACCACCGGATAGGCCACTCCCAGGAACATAGAGCAGTGCATCTTGGGATGGGTCCCCCTTGGAAAAAGGAAGAAGTTAAGGAGGTTCCTTAATTTGGGGCTCACATTGGCCAAACGTAGGATAGCTATTTAATGGTTGTCCTCAATAGTCCCAACTTATGCAGAATGGCAGAGAGACATATCCGAATGGGCAATGCAGAAGAGAGTCACATGCTGAAAACCCGCAGGGATGATAAACTGCCTGATGACCTAAGGGCCGGGCCTGCGATGCTTACAGATATGCTGGATCACCAAATGGGCAATTGCCGTGGTTCTAGATTGTTACTAGGACTGTTATCTCTTTTTTGCAGTACCCAGTCCTGTCTAAGACCATAAGGGTGGAAACCTGGGAGTGGAGGGGGGACTTTCACAGTCTGTATTTGTACACTGATATGTTTTCATTATGACGTCTTGCTGAATTATCATCAATGTGTCTTGATGTTTTGTAAATACCAATAAAATCCTATACTACCAAAAAAAACCAATAAGAATGATAATTATAATGATAATAATAATAACTATTAATATCACAGTAATTATTAAAACTTTTTTATATTGAGCTAAGAAAACATTTTCCCATTTCTAAGCACTGTAAATAATAAGTGTTTCTACTTACCAATCTATTTGTATTCAATTATATGACCTCAAATG
Organism: Pleurodeles waltl; assembly: GCF_031143425.1. Lineage (NCBI taxonomy): Eukaryota > Metazoa > Chordata > Amphibia > Caudata > Salamandridae > Pleurodeles > Pleurodeles waltl. The sequence continues at coordinate 161,802,885 of NC_090447.1, forward strand.
ATAGAAAGCCTAGTTTACCTTGCTGTGATTCAAACCAGTGACCGACAGATCAACCCTATCTTAGAAGGGATTCTTCATCTTTTAAGAATATTCACCACTGTAGAGCACCTTATATCCCTTTAGAGATTCCACCGCAGACTGGGATTGTGTTGCTCTGCTCTTTCCTGCATAGATTCAGTCCACACTGACAGAAGTAAGTAAAACTGTTCCAATTGATAGATGAGTGAAGGATTTTAATCAAATAGTGAGAAGTGTAATTAGTTTGAGTCAAGTAGTTCTAATCCTCTTGACTCAATGAGCAAGTAGTGCAGAAGTAGATTACTCAATTTTACCCGTTTAATTTAATCTAAGTGCCATTGTAATAGACTATGGCCCTCATTACAACTTTGACGGGCGGCGGAGGCCGCCCGCCAAAGTTGCGCCGCAGGAATACCGCACCGCGGTCTGAAGACCGCGGCCGGCATTCTGAGTTTCCCGCTGGGCAGGCGGGCGGCCGCCTTAAGGCCGCCCGCCAGCCCAGCGGGAAACAACCTTCCCACGAGGACGCCGGCTCGGAATCGAGCCGGCGGAGTGGGAAGGTGCGACGGGTGCTACTGCACCCGTCGCGTATTTCACTGTCTGCTATGCAGACAGTGAAATACAAGCGGGGCCCTCTTACAGGGGCCCCTGCAGTGCCCATGCCATTGGCATGGGCACTGCAGGGGCCCCCAGGGGCCCCGCGACACCCCCTACCGCCATCCTGTTCCTGGCGGGCGAACCGCCAGGAACAGGATGGCGGTAGGGGGTGTCAGAATCCCCAAGGCGGCGCAGCATGCTGCGCCGCCTTGGAGGATTCTGACGGGCAGCGGAAAACCGGCGGGAGACCGCCGGTTTTCCTGCACTGACCGCGGCCAAAGCGCCGCGGTCAGAATGCCCTAAGGGGCACCGCCAGGCTGTCGGCGGTGCTCCCGCCAACCGCGAGCCTGGCGGTCACAGACCGCCAGGCTCGTAATGAGGGCCTATGTGTCCTGAGGGTCAAACTGGAGTAATAGATTAAGGGCAAAGCTAGGTGGCTGCAGTTTGGGTGGGTGTGGTAGGATTCCCTCTCTTTTAACAAGACTGTTAGACCAAGCACAATTCAAAGAATTTGGTTCAAATGAATTGCACTTTCTATATAAAAGGGCAACTTGTCATAAACCAGTGAACAATTCCAAATGTTAGCTTAGTCAACATGTATTCAAACTATGCATATGCGATCAAACAAGTATTAAGTTCAAAACCTAAAAAATATATATGAGGGCCCCCAGACAGCAACTATTCAGTGCATATATTTCCTTCATTACAATGTAAACCACTTCCCGTCAGGAGTCATTTGAAACAGAGCTTGCAGGCTCAAGTGCTTCGGCCCTGGTCTCGAAATTGTCAAAAAAATGCATGCGTGAATCTGAGTCTGTCGGTTATTGAAATATAAAAACATCTCCATTGCACCATGACATCAGAAATAAGTCCTGATTTTTATCAAAGGGTTTTTCATTGATAATGCCATGTAATAATCGTCAGATCAATATGAAAGAAGCGGTAATGGTAATTCGCCATTTGGTGAATTTCTAAACTGAAGAATGTCAGCCTGATATAAACAGGCTGACGAAACGTCATTTAGAAATTTTTTACGACATTACAAAATTTATTTTTAAAAAAATATAGCATCTTTGTGGCAAAAAGTAAATGTAGAGAAAAAAAGGACAGTGTGACAAAGAGGTAAGAAGGGAAAAGGGGTGAGCATAAAGGACGGGGATGGTGTGCATGGGAAAAGGGAGATAGTAAGGGTTTGCAAACAAAAAACTGGAATAAAGGGTGAGTGAGAGTAAATGTTTTTTTTAAATAGGAGGGAGTAAAGCAAGAGGGGAGGAAGGCATAATGTAAGGGGGTGGTAAAAATGGGGCAAATTGGCAGGGAAGTAGGAAGTTGTAAAAAGAAAATGGAGCCACGCAGAATGGGGAGTAAGAGGTTAATAACAAAAATAATACTGGAATACAGCGAGGTGTGGAAGGCAGGGGAGATGATCTTGAAAAAGGAGAAAAAGGTACAGGGTTGAGGCAGTGACCCCTACCCTCCTTTTAAACAACCAAAAAAAAGTGTGAAGTAAGGAATAGGCTTTCACCAGGTTGAACTCGTCAACATGGTAAAATCTATTCTTGATTAAAAAAAAGAAATCATCATTGGTTGGAGGAAAACACTGCATTAGAATCATGTTTAAGCTGGATTTTCGTTCAGAGCACAGACATCTCTGTAGTATCTCTGTAGTAACGCATGCTCTTCATTGGGAACCATCATGGAGATCTGGAACTTTCGGGTGTACCTCCTAGGTAATAACCACCTATGGTTTATGTTAATAAAATGACTTAACAGAAACTGTCCCCACAATGGCAACAAATGACTTCAATGCATCATAAAACATTCTATACATTATAATCTATCTAATCTTTAAATCAAATACTATCGGGCATGAAAACGTATGTTTTCTAATGTATCAGACCCGAGCCACACAACGCTCAGTGCTTTGCTGACCTCAGTCATGTTTCCAACGTAAAAAAAACATAAATAAAAAGCCCTGGCGTGCACTGAGATTGAATCAACCTTGTTTTCCTTTCCCTTTTCCAACTGGCTAACTTTCAAAAACTAATTTGAAGATATTACAAAAAGAAATCACAATGTGACACATTTACAGAGACTTGACAGCTCAAACTTTTCCCAAGAATGAACTCTTGGCCGCCCCAAGCCACTGAACTGTGTCGGGTGCTTAGCGCCCTCTTGGTTGTCATGGGCTTGATTTGCAGCTCAGAGTAACATGATGGCTCCCATCAGCTTTATGACAATCAAAGTAATAACATTTCAAATCGAAGCAGACAAGGCTCGAAAGTTTGCACACTCCGCGGTACTTCGCGTGGGCAGAAAATCAATGTGTTTATCAGCAGCAGTCAATGGATTAACTCTGCTTAAACCTGGGACTGAAAACTGTTCTTGCTTTGAAACGTATCACCTAGGAATGAATAAAGATGGCGGGAATAGTATTCTTGTCTAATTAGAAATATGAGATACCAAAACAGACCTGTGAGTGGCTGCTCCTCTGAAGGCCTAGATACCCGCTGCGACGAGGATAGTAATTGGGAAAAAGCAGTCGAAGCGTCTTCTCTAAGGTGAGTTTGGCTTTGCAGATAGACTGTCAGTCATTGATAAAGGAACTTCTGCCAAAGCGGGGAAGTACAAAAGGAATATAGTATTAATAAAATATTAATGGAAGCATCTTTGATGAAATCCTTAAAACCACACCAGTGGAATTCTGAGAATTCACTGACAATAGCAGAGCCAAACTTTAGAATAAAATGAAAAGTAATAAAAAGGTTTATTTGGCTCAGACAAGAGGACCTTTGTCACCTGCCATGCTGGATACGGCAACACATGCACTGTTGACATAAAAGTTTAGTTGTAAGAGTGAAGCGGATTCACTTTCACAACCCAGCCACTAAATAGGAGGATATGTGCAGCATACGAAGCTATAATGAATCTGCAATCTCTATATGAAAACCCATCTCTCATTTCTTTATAATCAGCGACTTGTGACACGCCCAGTCATCAGTTATAAAAAAAAATACATTAGAACTCGGCTGCAATAAGTTATTACAGTCGAGTTCTGAGGTCACAATGCCTCCTGCCAGCAACCAGGTGAAAGGCAGGTGAGGTTATGGTGCAGCTGTTCAAGGCAACAAAAAGTTGCTTTTCTTTCTTCTGCTCTATTTTTCTAGCTTACAGTGACAAGCAGAAAGAACATGTCTATTTTTTCCAGTCCATAAGTGGGTATAGAAAAGTTAGAATCTTTCTGCATGTTTCAACACATTCCAAGCTACTGCTGCTTTTGTTTGTTTTTTAAAGTGAACTGTTTCTAATTTCTTTGTGCAATAAATATCTAACAATTTTTTGATGAGTTTAATTTTGCTCTAGAGGTTCCATTTTAAAGACTTCATGTTTGTCAAAAATGTTCTCTCTTTCACGGGTAAGAGATACCCATCAAGATTTTAAGTAGTTTATGGGAAATGTAATGGTGTGACCATGTATTATATATGATAAAGTTTTCCTTCCTGTACATGATAAGGATTTTGCTGGTCACCTCGGAGCTCCAAAACCTTGTAAAGGAACTCAGTCTTCAGTCCTGTTCCTCAATCTAGTTATGGAACTCTTCAGTAACTTGCAAAATCTTTACAATGTGTGGCAGGGGGTACTTTATCAGTTATATAATTAAGTCAGTCTGCAAAACGAATATTACATGTAAATACCTTGCTGCTTGCATGTAGCTGGAAAGTGTATCAAAAAGTTGAACAGTTTAAGATGCTTTGGCAAATGACCTCAAGGGCTTAGGTCAAATCCTGGTGGGTCCAATCAGCGTTTTCGTTCTTCTGGGCCTGGTAAAATAGTACCACTTTCTTGGGTAACACAAAAAAAATTGTTCTTCAGTGCCAATATGGAACAAGGGGTGAAAGTACGCTTTACAAATATTTATATTTCATGTCACAGAAGAAAATATAGCTACTGTTGCCATGCTTGTAAAAGGGATAATCAATTTCTTAAGGACAGAAGGACTGTGTGCCCTGAAGCTTTCATCGTAAAGTGCTTTACTTCAGCTGAATGGGTAATGAAATTGTCTCCTTCAAATGTTTATAGAAAGATAATGCCGCTTAAAGGTCTTTTAGGAAAATAACAAAAGGAAGTCATTTGCAGGGAAAGTTCCACAAACAACCCTTTTACTTTGAAGCAATAAACATAGGTCACGTGATACTTTCCATTGATAAAATGAAATAAATAATTTAAGCTGCATCACCGAAGGGACTTCCAGTCCCAGATCACCGCAGGGCAAATGAAAAGACTCTGTAATTGCCCCCACCTGCTTTTGCTACTTCTAGCGCTATATAGCACATTTGCCATACCCGCGGCGCAGGACAGTATGAGCTGCATCATTGGATCCTTGGGAGGACTTTCAGTTCCAGACCACCGCAGGGCAAACGAGGAGGCCCCGTATTTGTCCACACCTGCTCCTTCTAGTGCTATATAGAGCATTTACCTTACCTGAGGTGCGGGACAACGTGAGCTGCATGTTTGAAAAGACTTCCAGTCCCAGATCACCATGGAGCGAACAAGGAGGACCCGTAATTGCCCGGACCTGCTTCTTCTAACTATATACAGAGCAATGTACAGGCCCGCGGTGTGGGACAATATGAGCTGCATCCTTGGAGAGACTTTCAGACCCAGATCACCGTGGGCCGGATGAGGAGGCCCCGTAATTGGCCGCACTTACTCCTGCTACTTCTAGTGCTATAGAGCGCATTACCTCCCGTCCCTCCCTCGCCTTCCTTTTAACCAATGAGGCCTCCTGCCTCCCCCCTAGACCCTCCCTTCCCCTTTCAAAACCCCCCCCCCACCCTTATCCCCTCCTGTTCTTTTGTCTAGCCCACGCTAGACGGTTTTCTTTCCCTTTCTTACCTGCACGGCGGGGCCTGGAGGTCGTCGATTGAGGCACTCCTCGGGACGCGGTGCTCCGCGAGGAGTGCTACGGCTGGGTCACGTCTTGAGCGAACGGCATGGCTGCTCGAGAGGCGTGTACTGGGGGCCGGCTGACGGGGTCAGCCGGCCCTCTGTGGCTGGGGCGTTAGTTTCCGGGTTTCCGCGCCGCGGAGCCGCGAGGACCGAGGAACTTCAATTTTTGGATGCTGGTCAGGTAGGACGGGCGTTCTGCCGGTGGTTTTTTGGATTTTTACAAGGATTGTGACCTTTTTAGGGTTTGGTGGAGCCCTGTTGGGGAGGACCAGGGTCCTATATGTAGGGTAGTGTTTTGGAATGAAAGGCAGTGTTATTTTGGTTACCATGCCTAAAGCTCCAGCAAAGAGACGTGGTTGTCTCTTCTTCCTCCTCGGAGGTGGGAGGGGAGGGTAGCATTGCTCTTCCTGAGAACCCACAGGTACCTGGCAGGGGTACTCCCCTCATGTCTAGTGAGGAAGTGCAGGATATGGGTGGAATGGCTGTCACCAGGGCACTGCAAGCTGGCGTGGCCAGGACTGATCAGTCTAAGCGTGCGCACTCATCGGTAGCGGCAAGGAAATCCTCATCGGAGAGTGAGGATGAGGCCCCATCAACGTCATCTGGGGGGAAATAGGTTTCCAGAAGAGGTAATGTGGGAAGTGATGACACATGTTCGGGACAGTTTAGGTTTCCCTGTGTTTCAACCTACAAACTCAGAGTCTCATTTATTTCCTCAAATATCAGACGCCTTTTATGTTTGCCATGCCTTTCCAGGGACCTGTGAAGGATATGGTGTTTCGTGAGTGGAAGGATGTGGAGAAGGCTCAGGTTCCACGATTCCTTCAGAAACTTTACTTACTTGAGGGTGAGGGGGTTTTTCCTCCTTCAATACGCCTGGACTCTATTCTGGCTACTCTAATTGGCAAAACGGCAGTCAATCCGGAGGATTGTGTGCCTACGTATGCCACAGACCGTAAAGTGGATTCAGGTCTTAAGAGGGCTTTTGCGGCGGAGAATCTGGCGCTGAAGGCAGGGATTTATTCTGCTTATGCGTCACAATCATTGGTTCAAGGCTTTGATAAACTGGCGGTGGCTGTACAGAAAGGGGCGGAGTGTTCGGAGCTCCTGGCTGGTATGGAACAGCTGGCCAGATTTTTGGCGGATGTGTCTTCAGATATAGTCCGTACTTCGGCTCTGGCATCTGGGTCTTTGATTGGGGCTCGTAGGTCCCTCTGGTTGCGTTCATGGAAGGCTGATCCAGGGGAAACGGCGGCCTTGTTGAGACTGCCGTTTGAGGGTTGTAACTTGTTTGGAGAACTATTACCATCCATACTTTCCAAGGCGTTTAAGGAGCGGAAGCATGCCTTACCTTATAAAGGGGTTTCTTCTTCGGGTAAAGGGTGGAAGAAGCATTCCAGATCTTCTCCTACTAGGGTTGCTAAATCCTTTTCGTTTAGGAGACGGCGTTTTCATCCGCGTTTTTCACCTAAGAAGTCTACTCCTGAGACCCGGGGTGGTTTCAAGAAGGGGTCCTGGCATTCGCTGTGGGCCTGGCAGAGGGCCGGTTGGGGGATGACTGTGTCACTTTCTTTCAGCTTGGGAGGACAGTGTACCCGATCATTGGGTACTAGACATGGTGACCAATGGTTATGTCATAGATTTTGTGGCGGTTCCTCCAGATTCCGGGGTGCATCCCACACCTCTGCCTTCAGAGGGGTCTTGGAGTGGAGCATTATTGGACGGAGTGCGGGACTTACTGGTCATGGGGGCCATTTCCCATGTTCCGCTAGACGACCGAGGTCAGGGCACTTATGCGGTCTTTTTCTTGTGCGGAAAGTTTCAGGGGGATTTTCAACCGGTGCTCAATCTGAAGGAGGTGAATACCTGGATCAGGACAGTGCATTTCCGCATGCTGTCCATTCGGACTATTTTTCCATTGGTCGGCAAGGGGATTTTCTGGTGTCACTGGATCTGCCGGATGCTTACCCACACGTACCGGGGGCATGGTCCTCTCAAAAGTTCCTGAGGTTTGCTGTGGGGCAGGATCATTTCCAGTTTTGCGTTCTGCCTTTCGGTCTGAAATCTTCTCCCCGAATTTTCACGAATATGCTGGCTCCTCTAGTGGCTTTGCTTCATTCAGAAGGGGTGTTTCTGCACCCTTGTCTAGTCGACATTTTGATTCATGCCCATTCACGAGACCTTTTGCAGAGGCAGGTGGCCCAAGTTCTGGGGGTCCTGCAATAACACGGGTTTTTGATCAATTGGGTGTAATCAGACTTTGTGCCGTCCCAGGATCTGGTTTTTCTAGGGGCTCGGTTTCAGCCTATTCCAGGGTTGGTGACTGTGTCCGAAAAGAGGTTGGATGCTCTCCAGGCTTTGGTAAAGAGGGTATGGTTACTGTCTGCTCCCCGAGCTCTTCTATGGTTGCGACTGCACATTTGGCGTCAGTGATATTTTGGGTTCTTGGGCACGTTTCCATCCCCTGTGCTTGATGACGTGGTTCTTGAGTAGGTGGGATCCAGGGTCCGGTTCTCTGAAGGACGGGGTTCCAGGGTCCGGATTGATTCACAGAGAGTTGCAATGGTGGTTGGATGCAGACCACCTGAGGGTAGGGGTGTCTTTGTCACCTCTGAGACCCGTGGTGGTGACGACGGATGCCAGCCTCTCCGGTTGGGGGGCATGGATGGGGTCAGCTCAGATTCGGGGGTTTTGGTCCCCTCGGGAGGCGAGTCGGTCATCTAATTGGCGAGAATTGCGGGCTATATTCCTGGCTCTGGTCCATTTCCAGGATTCCCTGAGGGGGTTGGCGGTTCTGGTTCTCACAGACGACTTAGTGGCCGAGGCTTATGTCATTCGGCGAGAGTGGTAAATGTTCGGGCGGATCTACTGAGCAGAGTGATTCCTTCCTCTCAACTTTTCTCTCTCCGGAGGTCTCTGTTTCGGCATCTGGTTCGGCTTTGGGGTCTTCCAGTGCTGGATGTGTTTGCGTCAGTAGAGAATGCGATAGTGGAGTGCTTCTGCTCCCGGTTTCGGTGTCCCCAAGCATGGGAGGTGGACGGGATGTCATGTCCTTGGCCGCAGGGCCTTTTATATGCGTTCCCTCCGTTTCAACTATTCAGGGCGTTTCTGTTAGGTGCCAGTGGCTTTGAGTTCTACCTTGCTGGCTTCATGGAGACGTTCAACTTTGCTTTCTTATGGTAGACAGTGGAAGGTGTTTTCGTCTTGGTGCTTAAGTCGTGAGTTGGATCCTTCCTGCGCTTCTCTCTTTGAGGTGATGCAGTTCCTGCAGGACGGTGCTCGTTTAGGGTTGTCAGTGGCTTCTCTTCGGGTACAGTGGGCGGCTATTCAGGCATTTAGGGACCATGGCGTAATCTTCAAGTTGAAGGGCGATTGATGCCTGGATTTTTTCAGGGGCTTATTAATTTATTTCCTCGGCCGGTACGTTCTTTTCCCTCATGGGATCTGTCCTTGGTTTTGGATGTGTTGACGGGGGCCCCTTTTGACCCATTGGGGGACTATGATTTGCGACGTCTATCTTTGAAGACGTTCTTTTTGGTCGCCATTACTTCGGCTCGTCGGTTGGGGGAATTGGGGGCATTGGCATGTTCCTTTCCTTTTTTGTAAGATTTTTCCCGATAGGGTGGTTCTGGTTCCGGTGCCTTCCTTTATTCCAAAAGTCAATTCTTCGTTCCATTCCAGGCAGGCGGTCATCCTTCCTTCATTTTGTCCGGATCCCTCATCAGGGGAGGAGGTCCGTTTGCATTTGTTGGATGTACGTAGGGTTTTGTTGGAGTATCTGCGGGTGGTGGCTCCTTTTCGTACAGGGGATTCACTGTTTGTTACTTTTGGTCCGGCGCGCTAAGGTGAGAAACCTTCCACGGCTTCCTTGAGTCGGTGGGTTCGATCTTTGATTCTGTTGGCCTATTCCTTGAAAGAGGTGGTTCCTCCTCTAGGGATTCAGGGGAGGTCTTCCAGAGGCATGGCGGCGACGGTGGCAGAGCTTCAGGGGACTTCAGTGGTGGAGATTTGCAGGGCCGCCACTTGGGCTTCTCCTTCGGCGTTTGTGCGTCATTATAGGCTGTCGGACTTGGGTGGTTTGGAGTCGGTGTTTGGTCACCGGGTCTTATCCTCTATGAGATAATGTTTGGGATGTTCTTGGTGCAGGATATTAACTAAGGGTCTTGCAACTCGATGTCCGTCTCTTGTGTGTTTTTCTTGCTATGTCTCATTGGTTAAAAGGAAGGCGAGGGAGGGACGGGAGGTAATGCTTCCATTTTCTTACGATAATGGCATTACTCCTAGTCCTACTCCCTCGCCTTCCTTTTCCGTTCCCTCCCACCCTCCCGGTACGGACTGTCCGAGTTGCGGCTTGGGCTTGGTTTTTGTACAGGAGGGGATAAGGGTGGGGGGGGGGGTTTTGAAAGGGGAAGGGAGGGTCTAGGGGGGAGGCAGGAGGCCTCATTGGTTAAAAGGAAGGCGAGGGAGTAGGACTAGGAGTAATGCCATTATCGTAAGAAAATGGAAGCATTATTAGCCATACCCACGGTGTGAGACAACGCGAGCTACGTCTTTGGAGAGACTGCCAGTCCCAGATCATCGTGGGACGAACGAGGAGGCCCCGCAATTGCCCGCACCTGCTTCTTCTAAAGCTATATAGCGCATTTGCCATATCCGGGGTGCTGACGCGTGTGAGTGAAGTCCAGACCAAGGGCGGGCCCGTCCTGTACCCATCAGTGCCAGGAAAAGACAGGGAGCCCCCCCCCCCCTTGGCTTTGCGCCCGGGCACTGCCAATTGTGAAGTTTTCCAGGATTTTTTTACACCCATTCAGGTACTGTTGCTGTTCTACTCAGACAGCCTGACAATCTTTACTCTTTTAATGTTTCTCTAACATAACTGTTCACCTCTGAGGGTGGAAATTAGCCCACTTTTAAGAATCGTGCTTGGTTATGTTGCACTGATCTGCTGTGTGCCAGCTGGAGAGTTACTCGGCGACCTGGGAAGTGTCAGTGGTCTTTGAGATTCTTGCAGAATTCTGCAGCTGGAGGAATGGTAAACTAGTATTAGTGCTTGGTTGCTTCCCCTCCCGTCAAAACCCATGGATTTTCAGCTCTAGTTGGACTGATTATGTCAGTAATATCTTCGTTGTTACAGGCAAGAGGGCTGGGCTAAACTTACCTTTCTGTGGCTACAAGAAAACAGTGGAGGACTCTATCTTTAAGGCCATGGGTGCTCTATCTTTAAGGCCAGGGTCATTTGAATTAGAGCACTCTCAAGTGCATTGTAACACTGCAAACGGGTTGCTAAAATTACCTATCTTAGGCTCCCATCTCAATGCGGTGCTCTCCTAACAGGGGACAGTTGTCTAGAGGTGGTTGGTCCTAAGTTAAAGCGCTTTCCCAAAGTGCATTATTTTGGTCAATCTTATTGTTTTTTTTTTCCAAAGGTAATGAGGATATTTGACACAGCCTTGATTCTTTCTTATTGGGATATACCCGAGCAAACTCTTACTGAGTTTTCCTTGTCATAACAGTGTTATTTCGCACTTATTTTCTCAGTCTAAAATGTATGAAACTTTAGCTATTTGTTGTTGTTTTCCCTTAGGTATTTGTTAGCCATTGCAGCACCTACCATTTGCTCTCCTTAGTCTGGCTCTGCTGTGCATTTCATTCTGGTAGTACTTTTGCATTGCCCGTGAGGTGAGTGTTTGGGCAAAATATCCCCCTGATTGTGCACTTTGTTGCCAGCAGTTTGAATAATGGACGAGACCTCTACTGGGGCCTTGGAGATCACACCACAGAATGGGGAAACGTATAGCTCCAGAAAAACTGCACAAAGTAGGAAATGCTAAAAAGCAGCCCAGGCACTCATCAGATAACCGTACACTAGACAAAATTGATGTATTGGTAGAAGAGGTTGAGGACCTTTTAGCTGCAAAGGAAAAAGGGAAAATGGTTGGAAGGAGTGGAAAGGGAAATATAAAATCCTTTTTTTTTTTTTAAATCCATCAACATCCAAATAAACCTACTCAAGGATGAGATATTGGATTTAAAAGATTACAAACGTGACAGACATACCGTCTGCCATATTATGATTCCCATAGGATATAATGGGATCGTAATACGGTGGACGGGCTATCCGCCATAGTTGTGACAAAGTAACCCCATCCGTCAAACTCTAATTCAGGCCCTGTGTATCTAGACTTTCCAAAATTCTGATTGTGAAAATGGGTAATCCATCCACTCTTTTGACAAATATAACCCCAAATCTACATCAAACCAGGGAAGCCTCCATTAAAGCATTGATCACTCTTCTGATTTCCAATACAAGAACTGCTCGCTCCAGCCCTTCAGTTAGTCTCACAACAGGCAATTCATTATTATTTCCCCGTACACATAATGAATCTAGTGAATCGAATACAGCTTTCTCGACTAGTAGCATAAACAGGCCCCTGAGTTCCCAGAGAACCTTATGAACAACATCAGCATCTCTAACCCTTCAGTTGAAATTCCATCCTTTTGGGGTTCATGCCCATCGAGCCACGTCAGGCCATGCTTGCCCTATCAAAATTCTGAGGGTTTGCTACCAGATTGGTTAGGAACTTTCCTAAACCATCAGACATTTACATGTTAGACATCCCTAAACTCATAGAAAGCACCAAAAAAGCATGTGAATCTTTTACCAATAAAGTAATCCACTTGTTTTGCAAAGTTCGAGCATGTAGATCGATAATCATGGGGGATCTTCTTGATGTATTCACTTACACCAATAAGTACATATCTTCTGACGATATGAAAGTCTGTTTTGCTCTTGTAGAAGGACTAATTGTTCTAGAGCATAGATTAAGGCTTAACATTGGCTCCAATATAACATTAAAGGTAAACCTCCTGCAGTGCTCCCCAGTGCTAGCACACATCAGCAGCACAAAGCAATACCTCGACTGTGCAAAACTTTCTACTGTTCTATCTCTTTTAATGATCTATCCGCAGTAGAATGACTACTTTAAGTGACTAAAGACCTCTTGCAACATTGTCAAAAGGAACTATATACTCTTGAGGTGTCAGGTATGAAATCTAGAGGCAATGAATCCTCTCCTCAGGTTTACCCAAGTTTAGAGGGGACCGCCAGGATCAGCCGAACCCCCTCCACTCCTGCACACCTGCACCCCCTCATAACTGATGACAACCTCTCCACCATGAGCAGTGTCCACTCCGGAGTCCCGATTGACCCCTGCCCACACTACAATTTCAACAAGGCCAGGGTTGCGATTGCACCAGAACTCTGCAAGACCATCAACTGCTCCCTAGAAGCAGCAACCTTCCCCCAAGACTGGAAGCATGCCGAGATTCACCCTCTTCTAAAGAAACCCACAGCCGACCCAACCAACCTCAAGAACTACTGCCCCATCTCACTTCTACTCCTCCCAGCTAAAGTCTCTATGAGAAAGCAATCAACACTCAGCTATGTCAACACATCGAGGACAACAACATCCTGGACGTCTCCCAATCAGGATTCAGATCCAACCAGAGCCCCAAAACCTCCCTGCTTGCAGCTACAGATGACATTCGCTCACTCCTCGACCAAGGACAGAAATCAGCCCTCATCCTAGTTGACCTCTCAGCCGCCTTCAATACAGTATCCTACCGTACACTATGCACCAGACTCCACTCAGAAGGCATACGAGGAATGGCCCTTCAATGGATTCTCTCCTTCCTGACAGGCAGAACCTAGAAAGTCAGACTCCCACCTCACCAGTCAGCTGTACCCCAAGGATCATTGCTGAGCCCCACGCTATTCAATATCTGCATGATCCCACTTGCCCCCATTGTCAGAAACTATGGGATGAATATCGTCTCCTACGCTGATGACACCCAACTGATCATCTCATTGACCGAGAACTTATCAACAGCCAGGAAGAATTTCAGAGACGGGATGGAAGCAGTAGCCACCTGGATGAGGGAAAGCTGCCTTAAGCTGAACTCAAACAAAACTGAGATCCTTTGTCCCAGTACCCTCACCGTCAGCCTGGGGAGACTCATGGTGGCTCTCAACACTCAGCAAAACTCCCACTCCCACGGACCACGCACGCCTCCACTCAATGTTCACCATGACCAGGCAGGTCAACTCTGTCGCCTCCAACTGCTTTTACACCCTCCGACTCCTATGAAAGATCGTCAGATGGATACCAAGTGACTGCCGGAAAACCGTGACACACACCCTTATCACAAGCAGACTATGCTGGAACCTCCAAGAGAAGCCGGAACAACAGCTACAACAGATCCAGAACACCGCAGTCAGACTAGTCTTAGACCACCCCTGCCGAGAACACATCACAGAACACTGGAAGAACCTCCACTGGCTCACAGCTGAGAAGAGGATCAACTTCAAACTCCTTATACATGCCTACAGAGCCCTCCACGACGATGGACCCAACTACCTCAACAAACGCATCAACTGGTACTCCCCTCCCCGACCCGTCCACTCGTCCCAACAGTCACTCACCAATATACCCCGAATAAAGAAGTTCTCGGCTGGAGTAAGATCGTTTTCATACCTGGCAGCAAAAAGCTGGAACATCTTACCACCACACCTCGGACAGTCGCCATCGCTGCCTCAGTTCAGGAAGGACCTCAAGACATGGGTCTTTGACTGCTCTTTGAGGTCACCCCTTCAGCGCCTTGAGACCCTATTGGTGAGTAGGGCACAATGCAAGACCATGATTGATTGATTGATTATAGAGTTTCCACCAAATCCATCATGACATTGAGTACCTGTACAGAAGAGCCCATCAATTTATTGTCATAGAACATTGCATGGATAAGAGCTAAGTTAAATCCTGAGTAGGGGTCATTTATGAAGTGACATCATATTATCCTTTTACAAGAAACCTGGGTAACTGAACACTTAGTTAAAACAGGATATTTATCTTTTTCATCAAATGCTACACCCTCAAAGGCAGGTAGAGCTTCTGGTTGGCTGCTAATTTGGTTAAGAATGGTGTTCAACAACGTCAAGAGTATCCCTACTTTCTGCAAAGATATTCTGTGTATTGTAATTATTTGTGGCAGTCCCCCTAAGACCACACAGATCGGCAATATTAATATCTTTTTTGGCTCTCTACCAGACAACTCCCAAATGGGCCATATAGACCAATTGTCTTTAGTGCTTGATCAGCTTCACCCTTCTTGTCCTAAAATAGTTGCTGGTGACTGTAATACAACAATCAGGCTTGGGGAACCATAGCTAGTGAGGAGGACGTGGTAAGTGGTGGGTCTGCTCTTACAGCCAACCCCTGGTATAAGAAGACAAGGGTTGCTGTGCAATTTACTGATATTCTGGTAATACACAGGCTTAGGGCATTAAGGGCCAGATGTATCATCACAGCCCTTTGCGATTCGGAAATAGCGATTTTTAAGAAATCGCTATTTCCGACTCGCAAAGTGCCATGTATCACATTTGCGATTCAGTAATAGCGATTTCTTAAAAATCGCATATGCTATTACCGAATCGCAAATTGCGATACCGGCCCCATTCGCAGCTATGGGCCTGTTAGCCCATATCTGCGAATTATTTGCATTTCCAAAATTGCGATTTCTGAACCAGAAATCGCAATTTTAGAAATGCAAAACCACAGGGTGCTGGGGGGCTATGGCCCCCTCTGCTGCACCCCAAATTTTTTTTGGGGGACATGTAAGGTGCACACATGCCAAAAGGGCATGTGTGCCTCACATGTACAATTTAAAAATGCATTTTAAATGCATTTTTAAATATTGCACATGGTTACTACCAAGTTCAACTTGGTGGTAATTAGCGATTCCTAAATGCCAAAATCGCATTTAGGAATTGCTTCATACATGTGCTAAGAAATCGCAAATAAGGAATCCTTATTTGCGATTTCTAATTTAGAGAGTCGCAATTTGCGACTCTCTAAACAGGGTTGCAATTTTAAGGAGTCGCTATTTTAGCGATTCCTTAAAATTGCGTTCAGAATGTATTTCATACATTCTGAACTGGCATTTTGCATTCGCAAACGGGCATTCGCACCGTTTGCGAATGCAAAATGCTTTCGCACATCTGGCCCTAAATGACCACACAGTCTCTGATACCTCCAGCAAACCCAACTTTAGAAGAGGCCTGAACTCTAGTAACATCAATTACATATTTTTAGACATCAGGATCCCATGTAGACTACATGGAGGTGGTGTGAAAGCGGATAGCGAACATGAATACCTTTGTGCTCAGTTACAACATATCCTTTTCATGAACACCCCAATAAATCAAGATATGCTTCTAAATTCTATCACTCTAGTCAATAATCATTAGAATGTAAAATGGGCTAGTATTTCTAACAACTCAGCACTGAACTCCATCTATCAGATCTTTCTAAAACTTCTGAGCCCTCCTGAACTAATGCACAAAAACTCTGCTGGTTTTGTTGGCCTACACAGTGAGTTGCCAGCTTAATTGAAACAACATTTCATCAAAGAAGGACGGAGGGGCCACGCCCCCAGTATTCAACCTAGCTGTTTCACCCAAGGATGTGGAGCAGCTGAAGAAGAACTGCTTAAAGCACTAAAGATTAGGGACCATAAGGCAACAAAGGGGACAAAGAAATCTTTTAAGGCACTCTTACTAACAGGATCAGTTCTAGTTATGCCAGAAACCTATATATCAGATTTAGATCGGGCAATCTTCCCCTTAAATGTCCCTTCTGCCTGTTGATCCCCAATTCAGAAGATCACTTTCTATTCTTTTGCCCAGAATATTTGATCTAAAGAAAAAGGCGGATTGCCCCTATTTGTAGGCTATTAGGCCTAACCCACTTTTGGGAGGCTGCTAAGCTCATGAGGTATGACACTATGGAACACCTTGATTTTGCCACTTCTAGATATCTACTCTGGCCCTGGAGAATCAGATCATAGAAACTTGACAAACACTCTGATACCCCTCCCTAAGCCTCACCGTTCAACTGTGCCTTCCGTCTGCACCAGTTATGCATTTTCTTCACTCTGTTTATGCATTTCAGGCTTCTTACAAAAGGGGCTAAAATTTGTGCTTCCTTATAATTGTTATTTTTCTTTTTGTTGTTCCAGATTGTCATCTGTACCTGCTTTTTATAGGTATTAGGTCACAAGGTCTGTTCCTAAATATTACAAATTCTCAAAAATGGTGGGAGTACTATGGACTATCTGCTAAATTGGATGATGTCCCTGCTGTTGATGATTGAACTGTGGGGTAGGAGGTAGATGGACTGGGATTGCGTTTAAATACATGGACCCTCATATTCCCTTATCTTCTATTGAATGGCATCATGCTTTCTTTGTACTTTTACACAAATTTAAATAAAACCTGTTTATCAAAAAAAAAAAAAAATCTACTGGCAAACATTTTCCAGCTTTTACCATTGTTGCACATGCACTTTGTGATCCTAATTGTTTTAAAATTATAGCAAAAGATAGGCAGACGTGCTCAAACTGTATATTATTTTGTAAATATTTCTGATATATTATCAAAACAGTTGGTATTTGTTTTTTCTGTTCTTAAACTTGCATTGTTTTATGCTTTGCTTATATAGATTTTTTTAAACCAAAATAAGGTTGATGAACAAAATAAACTATGGCAGCTATTACATTAGTGTCTGTGGTGAGATGGGCTTAGATAGGAATATTTTTCAAATGTGACTGATTAATGTTAGGACACGTTGACATTTTGTTCTGCCCCATTAAATTTGGCCAAATATTTTCCAAATATTTAGTATTATGTCTTCGATACAAGGTTGGCTAGACAGCACAGTGACATACCCAAATCTTGGGCAGAATATAATTTTCTGTGGAAATTCTGCTTGGGATGGAATTCCAAGAACACCCACATCTTCTCTTCCAAACCCGATGATAGATAACAGAAGCTTGCTAAGAGGGGTAAAGGAATAAAGGGTCTGTTACTTATACTTATATTGTTTACCAGCCCATCAAAATGAATAGGTCACCTGTAAAGGACTAATGTAGTCAAATGTACTCCTTTACTCTGTTTGTAAGTTGTTAGTGAGAATTTGCACTTGGGAAAGACAGGGACTAGCCACTTTATTTGAATCTGCTGAATGTTGTAAATGCCTGAAAACCTGTAGGAGTTTCCTGTAACAAGTTTATTCAGCAGACTGAAAGCCCTCTGAAGGCATACAATCTCCACAAACAATATAATACACAGTAAAAAAAATACTGAATCTGGATGACATCTTGGGGCTATTGGAGTCAAACGAAGAATATAAGTGTAATGTTCTTACACCTTATAATGTCTCAAATCTTTACAACTGATGAAGTCTGCACCCTTCGGAGATGGGTGGTGAGGACCTTGATAGAACCCACTGAGTATACACTTTAGCAGATGCAACCATGACAGCTTTTTGATTAAATGACTTAACAAGAATTGAGGATAACTATAAGAGATTAACCCTAGGTTGTAGCCGATGGCTTCGTGAGACCCCCAGTTACCCTCATTAAGGAGTGGTGAAGCTAAACTGCCTTTCACCAAATTGCAGTGATGCATTCCGTATGATTTCCTCCTTCAGAGGCCTTCTCATGGTATCAATGCTGCACTAAATTGGTAGTGTTTATTTTGAATAAGAATGAAATGTGTGTATTGGAAATTGAGGCTTGGTGTGGTTTTGTGAATGCAACATTTTTTTGTGCACCAGGCCCATGACCACTTTTCATGTTGCTGTCCCACTGCGGAAAAAGAAAGCAGGCACTAACCTGTCACCACAGATCACGTCATCTCACCTTACCACTTCACAATAGCTTCTGTATTTTCTATGGCCATGTATGACATTATTTAAATAAGTTATGGGCTGTAGCATATCACATTAGTGCTTCTCTTTTAATGTCATCTAAACCTATACCTGCATTTGTGTTGTTTTGAATTTATCTGTTCATAACAGTGCATCCAGGGGATTTCAACAGCTCCTGTGGTGAAGGGCCATTGCATGTCAGCAACGGGGAGTGAAGGGAGATTCTACCTGGCTGAAGAGCCCCAACATGAATAAAATGTCACTATTGAAGACAGGCCGACTAGTTTTTCAGTCTTTACAGCAGGCCCTTGACAGCGTCTCTGTTGCTTCTGTGGCGACCAGAGATTCTCTTGCTACCACTGTGTCATGGAAGGCCACGCAGGCCCACATACATGTTGTTAGAAATTGGGTTTCTGGTTGGCACAGATATGCACCCTGTCCAAGCAGGAACTACAATCCCAGTCAGTGTAATTCAGATACACACCATAAATTAACCTGTGCTCACCCTTTGATAGCTTGGCACACATCAGGCAGGCTTCACTTAGGAGGCAATGTATACAGTATTTGTGAAGCACTTCAAACAGAAGTATAGTGAAAACACCACACATAAGATACCACATAGAAGATACCAATTTAGAAGTATAGAACTTCATTTAATGATCAAAAGAAGACCAGATTTTTAAAAGAATATCGGCAAATATAGTGCTTAGAAACATGAAGCCGCAACCGTGCTATCTTATTGCTCTTAACTGGGTCAACTCTAAAAGTTCAGGCCAACTGCGATGGAGCATGGGTTGGATACATTGACCAACCTTGTCCCAGTGAAAAAGTGCTTTTGATGGAGGAATGCGTCAATGTCAAAGACCGATGCGAGGAGCAGAGGAGCCGATGTGCCAGTGTTGATCCCTTCAGGTGCAGGCTATGCTTCGGTTCCGATCTGCGCAGTTGGAGATGTATCATTGTGAAACCCTTCTTGATGAAGGCGTTGCATTGTTGTTCACCCCCAGAGCCCGCGATCCGATGTCTTTGTTCTCAGCAGCAGCGGAGATCATCGGCATCAAGGGGAGCTTCATCGGTTCTGACCGGCGCGACGATAGCGATAAATGGATTTTACAGTTACAGCACTTTAGACCCACCTTCAAGGGTCCAGGATGGGATTGGCACCACTTGGCAGTGCAAGACTTGCAACAAGCAAAGTCCAGGTGCTGTTGCAGGATGAAGTAAAGTCTTTCATGTCCCTGAGGCTTCAGAACAGGCGGCAAGCCAGAAAGCCCTCGGAGTCACTTTGGTTCTGGGGATGTAGAGATGAAGATCCAGTCCTTTCCACTTCCGGGCAACGAGGGCAGCAAGGCAGGCACAGTAGAACAGGAGTCCTTCAAAGTCCAGCAGAGTGACAGTCCCTTTAACACAGCAGTCCTTCTTCCTGGCAGAATGTCTCAGGTTCAGAAGTGTACTGATTTGGTGGGGACAAAAGACCAGTTCTTATAGCCCAGTTGTGACTTTGAAGTAGGAGAGATTTCAAAAAGAGGCTTCTAATAGGCACAGAGTCCATGTCCTCCATCCCCTGGCTCCAGACTCAAGACAGAGGGTTATGCAGCCCTTTGTGTGGGGTCCAGACACGGCTCATTCAGGTGTAAGTGTCCGTTTCTCCCTCCCATCCTGCCCAGGATGCCCTCTCAACAAGCAAATGGCCACTCAGTCACACCTATGCTTCCTTTGTGGGTGGCTGTCTGGAGGGAATGTACAGGTGTCACCCATCCGGACATGTATTCAGAGATATGCAGAAGGCACTAGATGACTTAAGGTAAGAAAATGCCAACTTTCCCAAAGTGGCATTTTTAGAATTGCAATTTAAAATTCAACTTCAAAATCAGCTGTGATTTGAAATTGTGGTTCCGGAGACACCAACCTTGGGGGTCCCAACTCTTCCCAATTGGAAATTACACACATAAAAATTAACAAGGTAATCCCATTGTTAACCTATGGGAGAGATAGTACTTGCATTACTGAAAAACTATGTTAAGAGTTTTTCACTACCTGGAAATGTAAAAATTAAAAGTACATGTTCAACTTTTCAAATACATTGCACTCTGCCTTAGGTGCTGTCCAGGGCCTACCTTAGGGGGTGACTTATATGTATTAAAAAGGGCGGCTTGGTCCTGCAAAGAGGATTA
Organism: Pleurodeles waltl; assembly: GCF_031143425.1. NCBI lineage: Eukaryota > Metazoa > Chordata > Amphibia > Caudata > Salamandridae > Pleurodeles > Pleurodeles waltl. The sequence goes on from NC_090447.1 coordinate 161,823,388, forward strand.
ACTTGCCAGGTTGACATGGCAGTTAAAAACTGCACACACAGGCTCTGCAATGGCAGGCCTGAGTCATGTTTAAAGGGCTACTGAGGTGGGTGTCACAATCAGTGCTGCAACCCCACTAGTAGCATTGGATTTACAGGGACTAGGCTCATGTAGTGCACTTTACGAGGGACTTATAAGTAAATTAAATACGCCAGTTGAGGATAAGCCAATGTTACCATGTTTTAGCAGAGCACATTTACTTTAGCACTGATTAGCAGTGGTAAAATGCCCAGAGTCCTTAGACCAATAAAAACAAGGTCAGAAAAAAGGGAAGGAAGGTAGAAAGGTGTGGGGATGACCCTGCAGACAGGGCCAGGTCCAACCCACGTGGAGGGAGTTCCCAGATGTTGGGACAGGAAAAATCTGTATGGAAGTATGAGCTTTTTCCTCCTCTGCCCACAGTCTTCAGATTTTCTCAGATTCAGACATCTGTACATGGGTGAGGAGGGCTGCAGCAGTACTAGTGAAGTTGTTTTCTTCATCATGAAGACAAAGTAACAGATGAAATTGCTATTGCCTGGCCATCAAAGTGAAAGTAAATATAAACAATTATTTTTCAAACATTTGCCATTGAATGTTGATATAGTCATGCTCTTTAGACGATTGAAGAATCTGTGCATCAGAATGATAAAAAGATTCATGTATTGGTGGATGGATTTGGGAATGTTGATAGTTTATCTTTGAAAATAGTTACTTTTTTGGTTCTCAAAATCCTTTAGCCAGGGAAATTAGAAATTGTAGCCTGGCAGGGCTTCACAAGGCTGAACACCTTTGCAACAAAGTCCACCTAACTAATTGTCAGTAAAGCAAAATGTTCAGAATGTGAAAACCCAGGTTTCTTGCCAGTCTAGGGTCTGACCTTCCTAGGCAAACCACAGCCACACTTATCAGTCTCGAAAGGTTGAACAGTCTCACCTTTCTCCAAATGCATGGCATGTCCTCCTGGTCACTTCTGCTGCTCTCAGGCCCTTAGGACACGCTTTTAGGCACCAGGGCTCTCTACAGCCAGGGCCCCTACTGGGTCCATAGTTGTCAGCTATGCCTTCTTGGAGTCAGGAATCTTCCTGCTCTCTGTGTCCCTAGGTCAAGCAAACAGTTGGCAAGACATTTGAGCCTTAGAGAGCAATTCCATTTTCTGGGTGCCAGTAGGAGTCCAGGAGAATTCTTTCTTCCGGTACAGCCTTCTTCTTCAGGTATTCTTCCCCGGTTCAGAAGTGTTCAGAGGAGGTGGTGGTTGAGGTGCCAGTCTTATCTTGCACACTAGCAAGTGATTGAAGATTCTTTCCACGCACTCATTTACTTTTTCTCCCTATGTCTGCTTCCTTTTACAGTACTATTTCCTCATTTTGCTGTGGAATTTAGCAGGAATCCTAAATCAAAGATGGCTAACCCATCTTCTATCAGAAGGTGCTCTGGCTCTCCATAAACCACTTCTCTATTATTTTAGGTCTCTCCCATCTGAGTGGGTTACGAATTGTATCCCCCAGCAGCGACTAGAGCCAGAAAGTCTAGTTGGGCCCTAGGATGAATAGGTGCTGATACTGTCAGCCCACTATGACATTTCCAAGTCGAAAGAGGTAATACAAAGGCTGTCCTATGTTTAGACAGTTGCTCCTGTGACACACTAAGTTGGTTAATTCCTGTTAAATGGCTACTTAATGACAATACTAGAGCCATCCTGATTCCAGAAGCCATGTCAATATTCTGTAGAGCGTAGAGCATTAACCACAGCCAGGAATGTGATCTGGGCCTCTGGAACTCCATGTGCAGCACTATTAGTTATAAGCCAGTTTTGTTTCAGGCAGCACAAATATATTTTTATAAACTCACTCTTTTCAATAACTTTATAAAAATCTATTTTCACCAATAAATTACATTATAATTAGGCAGGAATTAAGCGGAAATAATTTTGCTAGTACTATTTTCGCAAGTGATGGTAAAAATGAAGGGTTTATCTTTACCTTAAATTTGCTCATGGAGAATCTGAAAGAACCTATACAGAGAGACATAATTTGCAGATTTAGTGAATGTAAAGTCTCACTATAACAAATATGTAGTGTGCAATTTTTTTACGTATTGAGCACCTATCTCTGTGGACTTACACAACACATTTTCGGAGTTAGAAGGAATTTTATTATTTTTATGTGTCACTCTTAGTGGCATTAAACTGCAGATTAGCCAGAGCCCAGGGAACCCCTGTGACTAACATGGGCCACTATTACCAATAAATAGGGACACTAAAATTCTTGCTGAAATATCGGCTAGTAGACTTGGACAACCAATGTATGGCCTGGATCACTCTGTATGAAACTAAAGCCTTTGAATCATTGGAACAGCTATTCCTGCAGGCTGTCTTATATAGAGTTGGGCTGGGAATCGACATGTTAGAATGGATCGAATTGCTGTACACTCAACAGTTGCAAAATGCAAAATTAATAAATTAATAATTAGATATAGTTCCCAATACAAATAAAAAGAGGTATGCGAAAGGGGTGTCCCCTATTCTGTATCTTCTTTGCCTTGGTGATTGAGCACCTGGCCACCCTACTTAGAGGGTTTCACCATACATGAGATATAAAATTTGGCTCCTGGAGGATTCTGCTGCCTCTATATGTGGACGATATGATATTAGTGAAGAATCATGAGGTCAGTCTAAACTCCATCATTAGATATATCATCATGTTTGGGAGATGGTCATGAATAACCAATTACTGAACCAAAACAATAATGTTAATAATTCACTAGAGTCTCATTGAAACCTGAACTGGAATATCCTATACAATAGTTGGAAAAACTATGCAGGTATTCGAGCATTCAAGACCACTGAGATATGGAGATCATGTTAAGAGAAGAGTTTGATAGATGTCTAAATGCTGTATTTGCTCAAAATGAACAAATGAATAGACTGAAATTATCATAAATCGAGGGAATAGGCATCATGAAAATGGATCTGCTACCTAATCTGCTTTAACTATTCCAAAACATTCCCATATAACTAAACCGTTTTTTACAAGTTAGTCTCTGTTGAAGAGACTAACTTGTGTGGCTAAGTATCCCAGAGTAAGTTAGAGCATGCTGCAACTACCATCTGAAACTAGGGGTTTTGTCACACCTAGGTATTATTTGGTTTCCTAGGCCCAATTTGTGCATCATTGGTTTCATGTTAGACAAGTACCACACAATGAGTTTGAAAAAGGGTTGGTAGACCCTTGCCCACTGAACAAAGTGGTAATGAAGAAAACCCATAGGCCTTGCAGGGAGATACACGCACTGGATTATATAGCATGGGCATGGCCTAGACTTGCAGAAATGAGAGATGATGAATTCACCACAATTTCCGCTAAGCAACAATCCTTGTATTGAAGTGAAATGTGAACAACAGACAATGAGGAAATGGCAACTGTACACTCTGGGAGACTTATTTATATACAGTAAATGTATTAGCATATATGTATCTGAAACCAGTGCCCTCCATACCTCAGTGGATACACTATTCACGTTAATCCATACACAAATCGTTTCTTTTGTCACCTGTGGAGCCGAGGAATGGTGGTTTATTAAGAATGAGCTTATCAAAACCATAACTGACTGGACTGATTACTAAAATGTATATCAAAGTACTCAAAGATATGAAGGTCAGTCGAAACCAGGCAAAAGAGGGTGGTCCCAGGGTCTAATCGGTACATAACAAACCACCTGACTGTGGGCATATTTCTGGGAACAGACCCTGAATGTATACCCCAATGGAAGACATAGAACTATACATCATAAGCTCATATGCTGAGTGCACTACACACTGGAGACAATAGTTAAACTTGAGCCAGTTTGGGAGTGCATGAGGTGTACTGTTCACAATGCGGACCTTTTACATCTGGTTTGGGAGTATACAGACATCAGTGAATAATGGGTGCACATTTTGGGGGAGCTATTGGCGAGATGAGTGGGCTCTACTTATTGCTCTTTAGGGATAGTGAAGGGTGGGCCAAAGGCTTACAGGAAGCACACCACAATGGAGCTCCTGCCGGGTAAGAGAAGAGTAGCTATATGCCAGGGAGGGGTGCAGTTTCAAACTGTATCATGCTTTCTGTTATGTGATTGGGTGGGGTCTTTGAGTCTTCGCACGTTCATACTGAAGTGTCTAACCGTTTCACTCTATAAAATGAGCGGTCCCCAGAGGATGTTGTGTTCTCTTTCCCCTGATCCTTAGCAGGGGGCACTCTAGCTGTCTGATCTCTCTCTGATTTATTACGTATTTACTGAGCTGCATTATACTCTGTTCTGCTATTTCATGATTTGTACTTTATTCTGAGCTTCTTGCTTGTAAATGACAAATGACTATCTTAATGAGTCTTAATCATTTATTTGCTATAAATAATGTTGTTTTAACTTTCAATAGTCAGTCAGTCAAAGATCTTTATTCGGCGATTGCCATAAAAGTACAAATTAAAATCACATATCCAAGTGAACAAACGAACAGAAAAAGATTAAAACACAGCTCATAGGATCATATCTTACATAGATTACAAAAAAGAGGGCAAAGTAATCTAGTCCAAGTTCCTCTTTCACAGATATTCCAATATTCTTATCAGAACATTAACTAATGTCATACAATATAAAACCCAAAGAATTGTTTTAGCTACCGTAAAATATAATACAATAACCTTACTCCCTATGGAAAGATCTATCTTATACCAAATATGAAATCTAGAATTTTAAACAGAAATAGGTTTTAAAGGTCAGCATAAATAGATTAATACATTGCAAAAAATATTAATATTGATTCCTAATAGCAATAGACGATCTAATAAAATTGAATTCCTGAAAACAAATTTTGACATTTGATAATTTCTGAAAATATATCAAAGCTTCCTTATAATGGATCGGTCTTAATGTATGTAAAATAGGTAAGATAAAAGCATTCCTCGGGTGGCGTAAAAGGAACAAAAAAGAAAAAAGTGGGAAGTATTTTGCTTCGAACTAGCATCGCAGGTACAAGGTGGTAAGTCTTTTTGCCAGATACACTGATTCGGTGAGGCCACCTTAAAATAAATCAAGTTCAGTCTAAAAAAGGTTAAAAGAGAGTATACTTTTGGACATGAAAACCAGGTCAAATAGGGTTCTACATGTAAGGCCGTAACAATCTGGGTATAAGAATCTAAGGATTTCAGTTTCAAACAGCTATGAAGTCTTATGTCTAAGGTATGCTCAGAGTGTCGTGATTTCAGCAGGGACCTAGCAGTTGTGGTTAGCAGTTGTGGTTCTTCAAACATATACTTAAGCCCCAGCTTATCAAAGTATGATCGCAAATATGAGAGCCAGGGAATCCTGTTCGAGTTGGCCAACTGTATACATTCAGTAATACATTCCTGTATAAGACTTGCCGCTGGATTTGTCCAACATCTAATCCACAACAAAAGGGGGGCAATAGAGACTGTGTCCTCTAAAAAGCATTGACCCACCTCCTCGTGGATAATGATGTTTGCTACACACTTGGGTACCATCAATAATCTGCGCATACATTTATTCTCAATACATTGGAGAGTAGGTACTTTAATGTGGCCCCAGACACCAGCCACATATAGGGCTGCTGAGGCACACTTGGAGTTATATAGCATCATAATCTGAGAGGACGGTCTATGACCCAGTTTACGGGCAAAACAAAAAATCGCTTCCGTGTTCCTTGACAATTGTTGGGTCTTAAATTTAAGGTGGGTATTCCAAAGCATGGAAGAACTTCATGCATACCTAGATAACAGAAATCCCTCACCTTATTAATGTTATTGCCCCCCATAGTAAATTGTTTAGGTTTTGTCTTTCGGGGGCCACATGTCATAACAAATGTCTTTGAATAACTAACTTTCAAATCAAGGTCCAGCATGAAGTTCAAAAAGAGGTCCAACAGGCCTTGTAAACAGTTTGCAGTGTGTGCAATAAGTACAGCATCATCTGCATATAATAAAACTGGAAGCAATCTCTGACCCATCTTTGGCACATCCTTCCCATTTTTTATCAAAAAGTCATAGAGCCCATTTTTATATATCAAAAAAAGAAAGGGGGCCAGAATGCATCCCTGTCTTACTCCCCTAAAAAAGGGAATCGGGCGGTTCTCTGTCCCGATGGGCCAAACTGAACTGAAACCTTTAAATCCATATGAAGGCACTTTATAAGCTCCAATAGAGTCACGTCACATCCCAAGGTTTCCATGATTTGCCACAACTTCTCCCTATTTACAAAGTCAAATGCGCTGGATAAGTCAATAAAAGCCATATGAATTGGCTCCCTTTTGGCAGTTACATATTTGCTAAGAATGAGATGCAAGTTTAATACTTGCTCAACTGTATCCAAACCGGGTCTAAAACCAAATTAAATCGGAGATAAAATTTGTGTCTAACACCCAATCCACCAGACGGGATAAAATCACACTGCCCAGAATCTTGGCCGTAGAGTCAATCAAAGATATTGGTCTGTAATAGGAAGGATCTTGTCTATTGCCCTTTTTAAAGATAGGTATAATAGTTGCCAGTTTCCAAGAAGGGGTTATATTACCTATAACAGCACTTCGTAGGACATTTGTAACTAAGGGGCCGCAAAGATTAGGCATAGATTTGAAAACATTGATGGGAACACCATCAGGGCCAGGAGCCTTCCCTTGTTTTGAACGATTAATGGCTCCAAGGATCTCATGTAGATCAAATGAAATATCAATGGCATTTATATTGGGGTCTGTGTTGATCCGGTTGGTAATATTATCCTCCCTGGTCAAAAAGTCATTATCTGGATCAAATACTTTCCTAAAGTGGTTCAACCAAACTTCTTCTGCAAAAAGACAATCATCAACCTTAGTGTTACTGTCCGAGAAATAAGGATGATTAACCACCTTCCAAAATTTTGAAATATCCTTCAGATCGGACGCAGCCTGTAGCTCTTCCCTCGCCTTAGACCTTATCTCTGATTTCCTTTTTTCCAAGGTGGCCTTATACTCAGCCCTAGCTGATTTAATTAAGAAACGGGAAGGAGGAACTGATTTAAGGGCATCTTTTAGTTTTTTGTGAGCAGTTGAACACGCAGAATCAAACCATCTGTGTGCGGGCAAACCCATAGTAGGCCTGTCCACCACAAGGGCATGCGAAATAGCATTACTTAATAGTTCAAATTCTTGAACTATATGATCATGGTCAGACTGCTGAGATAAACATATGTTAATGGAGTCAAATCTAGATCTTATAATTTCTTGATTGAAAGTCGTTGGGTTTATTTTGTCCCAATTCAGGCGTAGGAAAAGTGCTGTTTCTTCTCAATCCCTTATCCCTAGATACCTGATCTATAATTAAATCTAGGTTAATACACAAGGGATTGTGGTCACTGGCACAGTGAGGGATTATTTTAAAATCACAGATTAAATGATAATCTTGGGAGCCAATATGAATGAAGTCAATAGTACTCCCCTTCGCATTCCCTGTGAATGTTGGAACATTTTAAAGAGTCTAGTGCCACTTTCTCCCTAACATGAACCAAATCAAAATTACATAAAAAGGAGTTCAGAGCTTCTCCTTCAGTTAAATGATTAAAGTGGATTAGCGACTCTCTGCCTTCAGTGGGAATAGCACACAATTCTAAATGTTCCTGACAGCATAAGGGAGTATTAAAATCACCGACCCATAAGACTACTAAATCTTCATCCTGTGATTCAGTGGAAGAATCAATAAAATCCACAACGTCCTCTAACATTCCTTTAAGGAGACCACGTGGGGCACTGTTGTAAAAATGTTTAATCAAAATACCTTTACACCCCCTAATGGATAGTAAAACAATCATAAAATAAGGTGAAGACCAAATTAAGGAAGCCTTCAATGATGGTAGTTGTAAGGATACAAGCACTAAAAGACCTCCCCATGCTCTTCCCATTGAGGAAGTTAATGCCGGCTGGTAAAGAGTTGTATACCCATCCAAAAGGAACATATCTTTTGACCAAGTTTCCTGTAAACAGATTATGTCAAAAGATGATATAAAACTCGTCCAGTCTGGGTTATTTATTTTAGATCGAAGCCCCGCAATATTCCAACTGATCAAAGATATGGGCTTTGGTCCTGAGTGTAACGCCAATTTATCAGTATTTTTTAAATGGAGGGTATCAAAAATGGTCTCTCTTTCTTCCTGTATAAATTCATCTTGGTCGTCGTCAGTTATTAATCTCAACAAATTTATTGGACCCGGACTTGCGATGACCGTGAGTCAATCATTCTCGTCAAGAAAATTAAAGGCCAAAGGACAATTGCTAGTGGGAACATTCACCTGCGCAAATGGCCTAGCTGGAAATAAGCTGTGGTTGCTAGGGAAAGCACTAGAGCATTGTGGAAAAAGGGAATGGTCATTGAAATGGCACAGGGAGTGTATTTGGATCCCATTATCTAAAAAGTTAGAGTAGTCTAAATTTGCTAAAAGGTGATCAACTGAACACGGGTTAGCAAAATTGATTACAACACCAGTCCCCATCATCCATATTTCTTCGGTGGCCAACCTGCTTCACTCTACGCGCCATAAGAATCTTATTATTTGGATGATATTTAACCTTAAATTTAGATTTCAACCAATGAGCAGACTTCCTAATCAAAGCTTGGGTTTCTTCTTTTTTGTTACTATCCAAAGGAGGCACGTTTGTTAACACCAGCACATAAGGAATACAATCAGGAGGTAAGTGCAATACATCTACTTGATTAATGGATTTATTTGATAGTGGAAGGTTTGGGCCAAGGGAGATAATATCTTTTGGGATTGCTTGCGGCAGCTTGATCACAGCATTACCTTGGCCAGATATAGCCAAAGATTTGGCCATGAGTGTGCCGGAACTTTGAGATAAATTTTCCTTTGATGCCACATCCCGGCGAGGTACGTTTCCCTCACTTGATACTCCCGAATTGGATAACTGGGCAAGAGTACTAAGCACATTGTTACAAAAACAGTCAAGTTTTTTTAGTAATCATGGTAATAAGTGGGAAACGGCCTTAAGGCCGACTCCCGAACAACGAAGTCCTGGATAACGAAAGCGGAACACCGCTTTCCTTAACCACGACTTCGTTATTTTGTGCCTTAACCACGCATGTGCTGAACAACGCACATGCGTGGTTAAGGCACAAACAAGGGAGTCCGCTGAGGAGGACGACGCAACGATTCAGGTAAGTGGGGCGGGGTTGGGGGGTTGGGGTTTAAGTTTTAGGGCCGGGGGTGGGGGGCTGGGGTATTTTGTGTTTTTGGGGCGGAGTGGGGGGTTGGGGTTTAAGTTTTAGGGCCGGGGGTGGGGGGCCGGGGCATTTTGTGTTTTAGGGGCGAGGGGCGGGGGGCGGGGTTTAAGTTTTAGGGCCGGGGGTGGGAGGTCGGGGTATTTTCTGTTTTTGGGCCGGGGGCGGGGGTGGGGGGTCTGGGTTTAAGTTTTAGGGCCGGGTCGGGTATTTTCTGGTTTAGGGTCGGGGCGGGGGTGGGGGCTCTGGGTTTAAGTTTCAGGGCCGGGCGTGGGGGGTCGGGGTATTTTCTGTTTTAGGGGTGGGGGGTGGGGTGGGGGGGTTGGGTTTTAAGTTTTAGGGCCGGGGGTCGGGGTATTTTCTGTTTGGGGTGTGGGGGTGGGGGATGGGGGGTCGGGTTTTTAGGTTTAGGGCCAGGGTTGGGGGGTCGGGGTATTTTTTGGTTTAGGGGCTGGGGTGGGGGGTCGGGGTTTTAGGTTTAGGGCCGGGGGTGGTGGGGTCGGGGTATTTTCTGGTTTAGGGGCGGGGGTGCGGGTTGGGGTTTTAGGTTTTAGGGGTGGGTTGGGGGTCGGGTAATTTTAGGGGCGGGGTGGGGGGTTGGGGTAGTTTAGGTTTAGGGGCAGGGTGGGGGGCTCGGAGTAGTTTTAGGGGTGGGGGTTGGGGTACTTTAGGTTTCAGGGATGGGGTGGGGGTTGGGGTTTTAGGTTTTGGGGGTACAGTGGGGGTCAGTTTTAGGGGTGGGGGGGTTGGGGTTTTGGGGGTGGGTTGGGGGGTCGGGTAATTTTAGGGGCGGGGTTGGGGGGTTTAGGTTTAGGGGCAGGGTGGGGGGCTTGGGGTAGTTTTAGTGGTGGGGGTACTTTAGGTTTCAGGGATGGGGTGGGGGTTGGGGTTGTTTTAGGTTTTGGGGGTAGGGTGGGGGTCAGTTTTAGGGACGGGCGGGGGTAGTTTTAGGGGCAAGGGTGGGGGGTTGGTGTGGTTTTAGGGGGGGGCGTGGTAATTTTTAGGGGTGGGGTGGGGGGGCCAGGGGTGACGCATGCAGGAACAATGGATGCCTATCACTAATGCCTTTACCAGGAATGCCTTTACAATGAAAAATCGTTGTTAAGGCATTCGTGGTAAAGGCATTAGTGGTAACAACGAGGTCGTTGTTCCGACCTCGTTGTTCTGGCATTCGTTGTTCCGGCAGGCGTCGTTCCGACATACAACCGTAATAAGTTTCTCCTCAAGGGTAGCACAGAAAGATTTAAGTATGGAGTCTATTACACCAGAGGGATCACTGTAAGCATTGTTGCTTTTAGGATGTTCATTTGATGTAACCAAAACAAGTGATTCATTGGGACTAATTGTCAGTGAAATATGAATTCTCTTTTTAGGGCCCAACATCTTTTTTATATTCTTGGACCTTTTACCCGATCTCCTCTTCTTCAATGGGGGGGAAAGCGCAGGGGAGCGTTCAAAGGATGAGTTAACACTTTGAACAGGGGTTTAGGTAGGATTTGTGGGGGCATATCGCACTGTGTAGTATTAATAAACGGAGCCAGTGGAGGTGATCCCTCCTTTGAATTAGTGATTATATGAATAATAGGTTCCAATGGGGGCTGCTGAACAGTTTTTTGAACAGCCCGATCCTTTCTTCAACTTGCTCCAGTTCGGATTCAATAACCCCCATTACAGAGGATAGATAACTGGTAATAGAAGACTGGGCCAAAGAACTAGACCCACCTTCCCCCTTTTGGAGACTGATCTTTCTTTTCCCCATTTTGAATAATAATCACACACGCCTCCTTTAGTAGCTTCCAAGAGAATTTACCCCTGGATAAAAATTAAAATGTTAGGGGGGGGGCCCAGCCCAGCCTCTTCCTGTCGATAACGGGCGAAGGACGGGCCCGCCATTGGCCCGCGCACGTCCCACAGAGCGGAAGCACGATAAATGTTTTAAAGGGGCTCAGAGCCCGCCCCTTCCTCCAGGCACCAAAGTCAGGCAGAGTCAGGCAGCAAACAGCATAACCTTCGTGAGTTTCATTATAATACCTTCCAGTCTTTATTATGAAGCTTAATCTGCTGTACATTTAATTATGAAATGTTATATGATGTTGATTTTACATGTTTACCAGATCCAGAAAGGAGCAACAGAATCTTAAAAGGGATTAACATCACTCCTGGTTCATCAGTCACTAGCACTTTAGATTGAAGATGGAGAAAAAAGCGCTACATTTTAGGAAAGGGTAGGAAGGAAATATAACGCCTCCTTATTAGACACGCTGCTTTGTATGGTTGAGCTATTGACTGTCAATATTTCTACAACTTAATTTAAAAAAAGGGTGATGTGTTAAAAACAAATCTTGGCATTCAATTTTGGTTCAAGGTTAGACAGTGCAATGTTTTCACTCTTTTGTTAACCAAAAGCCTTAAGCTATATACATCAACTGGTGATCCAAATCACAAGGAAACTACTGCCAATGTCCAAAAAAATAACTACTCCAAATATTACTTTTAGCTGTCTGCTTCGAACTATTTGGCAATCAAAAGTTGCTTCTTAACTATGTTCACACACATAAACTCTGCAAGTTTCAGTTTGATTTTCTAAACTAACTCTTTTTGTGGAGGGAAGTATAAACAAACCTTTTATTATAATCCTAATTCTGCATGGATTTGTAAAGAAAAAAAAAGTGTATAATTTCTTACTGTTGCAGGTTTTGTTGAACTTCGGGTTTTCCTGGGCATATCCTTTCAGCTTGCACTGGAACCTGTGCTGCCAGAATTCTTGGAACCAGGGGTTTCGGTGATTGGTCTCGGGCCGCAGCTGCAGGTAGTAATCGTCGAACCATTTCACATCGGGAGACTGGAGTTTGATGGTTATCCCACCGACAGCTTCACGCTGGTACCCATCTGTGACATCATACCTGTCGGCCCAGCCGTCACTGTGGAGACAAAGACTGAGGGTCAGAACTTGCCTGCAAAGGGCAATTATTCACGGTAAGTGACGCTTCAGTACGTGACAGCAATTGTCCTTTCTGGTGTATTAAAATGTGAGTATGGCTGATGGTGGAGAAGGCAACAGAGATGTGAAAGGTCACCTAAATTGTAACAAATAAAGGGTAAAGGAGTTCGGTTAGATCAGGCAGGGATAGGGAAGAGGGGAGGTTTTAATGTCGACAATGCACCATTCACTCTGGGTTGCAAAGAACAAGCCTACCCGTTGAAACTTACAGTGGCTAATTGCTTTTGGACACGAGAGGGGGCAAACAGGCCCATGTTACATTCAGCTGAACTCTATTGGAAAGTTTTGCGAAATGTGATCCTAGTTCAATGAATATGGAAGACTCAAATGGGGAGCCAAATAAAACCTTCTGATTTACAACATAGAAACGCAAAAACAGATAAAGAATAACTCACAAATAATGCGTTCAAAAATGCCTAGTTATTTTAGAAAGTCCAAAGTTTTGAAACCGTTCATTCGAATTGCCCCAACACGTGTCTTTTAAATTATGAATCGCTTTACTGTGGCTCTGCATCACTTTTTCCCAAGTGATATCTAGTTCGGTTTGAATGAATAATTCCATTTGTTTTTCTGCCCTTTCCAATAGCGCTGATATTTGTGGCACCTCCGCCGCGCTGAGGTATCTCCTTTTGCATAGCATCTCATTAATGTGATGTTGTTTTATTGTGTCACCCCAGCTTTACCTTCAGCTTCTCCAGTACCTGCTACTCTCCCTTTGAATGCCTTCTATTTTTCTTTATATCTTTCATCAAACCTTTTTAACTGTTTGCAATGATCGCCTCGTTTTCTGTAATATTAATCCTACTTTGACCGACTTTCCTTTCTCTGGTTTAATTTCACATTTTCCAGCTGTTACCCGATATACAACTGTTTACAAGAAAGTAAAGCATTACAACACAAATACTTTTATATAAGTTATCCCGTTGACAATTCCGGAAACAAAGCATGATGCGAGGGTCACAGGAGGATGGATGCGGATTGGGTTAAACTATTCTGGACTGGAGGGGGATATTGAATGGAATGACTGAATGTGTGATAAATTCCATATGCCCACTTTGTACCTCAATACTTTTTTGGACACGCTGCTTTTTGACATCAGCTACTTTCTGAAGAAGTGTCAAGAATATATGCTCTTGATAAATATACTAATAGTGCAGCCTCTGTCAGGGGCGCAACTAGCCCCAAACTTTGTGGCCGGGGCTGACATTTTAAACGTGGGGGCAGAGCGAACATCAAAGTCAAAATTACACTTAGGGTCTCCCTTCAGTGTTAAATACTCCATCGTATGGAGAAGGTTGTGCTTCAGTTTCTAGGCCAATCAATCAGTAGCAATTTGTTCTTTCTAAACACATTAAGGGTATTTGGAAAGGGCTTAAAACATATTTTCTCTGTATATGGCATAATTCACCTCCCCTTAAACCTGCGCCCTGTATTTTCTTTTAAATTAGTGGCCAGTTCTATTCCTATGTCATCCATTAGAATACAATACCTTTACAGTATTTGTAGGGTGGAATGTACACAAGATAACTGCATTGCTGCCTTGGGCAAGATGCCTCATGTCCAGGCTCTCAACCACACAGAATGTAGAAAATGTGCACCCTGGTACTACATTGTAACGCTAAGTTCCGGTTAGCATCAAATGGACTTGATTTTGATATGCTTTGGCAGTCCAAAAACCTTAAATGGAAACCACGTTTGGAAAGCTATCGGATGTAAAACAACACAAAGCACTAAAACTGAGCAAGAGGTGTAAGTACACAAGATTCCCCCATAGCAAAGAGTGAATACCCAAAAGTGCAACATTCCATTGAATACTGATAGATGCAGATTATGAAATAGTGATAGTAGCTGTGAAAATATCTGCTATGGTGCATGAAGAATAACTCATCTACTATTAAGTTCTGAAAGTGTTACATATGTGTTATTGATGGCATAGTGAGTGTAATTCAGTAGGATTTTTCTAAAAGGTGAAAGGATCGTGTAATAGTAGAAAATCTGTACTTTGTGCAGCAAGAAGATACTCCTTTAGAGTGGCCCAGCTTCAGGTTTCTATCAGAGGAAGTAGTGGCTACACATTTATCTTCTATGAAATTAAGTTCCTCTGACGAGCCCCTACACACACATGCGGTGCTCAAAATCTTGCTCCTTTAGTGACAGGAAAGATCACTGAGCTGCTTAAACTCTTACTTCTACCTGGCGCAGGCCTCATAGAAGCAAGATGCATTCACCACACTACTATAAAAAAACAACCTGGGTGCATCTGATATAAGAAAATAATCTTTGGATAAGACATCTACTAGTCTTTGGAAAAAATAGAAAAGCTTTTAGGTAAACAGCTGTCCATGGTCCTGGAAGAAGGCTGTTAGACCTGTCAGCCTTAGCGTGGTCTTCCTCTAAACGTTTTGCCTTATGTCTCCATTTTTGCTGAAAGCTTATTTGTTGGTTTTAGGACTCTATACACTTTACCACAAATAACCAGAGCTAAAGAGCATGTGCTCCTTCCCTAAAATAGGGTAATATTGTCTGACACCCACTTTGCACATTTGATTTTCTTACAAGTCCGAGTAAAGTGGTACTACATGTGTCCAGGGCTGGTAAATTAAATGCTACTGGCGGGCTTGTAGCACTAATTGTGCCACCCATTTAAGTTGCCTGTCAAACCTTTCCTGGGCCTGTCAGTGTAGCCTGTGTGTGCAGTTTTAAACTGACATTTTGACCTAGCAAATTAAACCATTTCCCAAAAACAAACCTTCCTTTTTAATACATATGAGTCACCCCTAGTGTAGGTCCAAAACCGCCCATCAGGCAGGGTGCAGTTTAATCAAAAAGTTGGACATGTACTTTTAAGTTTTACATTTCCTAGTAGTGAAAACTCTTAAATTCGTTTTTCACTACTGCAATGCCTTCCTCTCCCATAAAATAACATTGGATTATCTTATTACATTTAATAAGTGATCACTTTCAATTGGGAGCAGGAAGGACTGTTTGGTGTCTAATGAAACGTAACTTAAAACCCTCTGTAACGCTCTCTAGTGGTAAGGCTGGGTTTTAAGTCATAATTCTAAAAATGCAGTTTTAGAAAGTTGGCATTTACTTGTCCCAACCATTTGGTGCCTGCCACTTGGGTCACATAACTAGGTGTAGCTGGCAGTTGGTCTTTGTGTATTACTCCCTGGCAGTTAGTCAAAGGAGGGATAGGTGTTGGCAGGATGGGCCATCTCTAACTTGATGGAAGGGAAGGAGCTGCCACCTACCACACTTACACATCAGAAAGACTGTGCCTAAGCACGCTCGCAAAGGGTTTCACACCAGTGTTTGGTGCCCCCAGACAAGTTATGACTGAGGCTGGGAGGCAGGAACTTGAAAACACCTTTGGAGGGTGGAGGCATATAGAACTTTCTTCTACTTCAAAGCTGACAACAGGTATATCTACTGGACCCCGAAACCCAACTCTTCAGTAGACCTAGAGCTGTGGAAGACTCAGAGGGACTGCTGTGCTGATCTGCTGTAAAAAGGACTGCTGCTCTGTTGCTGTGCTGCCTGAGTAAAAAGGACCAGACCTGCATCTTGAACCCATGACCACCAGAGTGACTCCAAGGGCTAGTTGACTGGCCTCCTGATCGAAGCCTCAGGGACAGAAAAGGCTCCTGTCACGTAGGTTCTCACTAGGGCAATGAGGATACTGGATTTGGGTGGTAGGATCGCCTAGGTTGTGGGTAGTGAGTACAATTCCACACCAGGTGAAACCTGTCAGCCTAATCTGGGGTTTCCGGCTAACTAGCAGCATCCCATCTCTGACCGAGATAATTGTGGCAACCGAGCTAATGGTAAGATAGACTCCCCAGGGAATCGTGGTTCATCAGATCGTATCCCGTTCTCTCAGTTACTAAAATCTCAGTCAGGCAAAGACAGCAGAGGCAGAATATATTTAAATAAGCCATTATTAAAATATCTGCATCCTACATAATAGCATATGCACAGCAATGACGAGAATAATAAAAGACAATAGGAGCAGGCATGTGACTAAAAATTTAAAACACAAGAACAATCCTACATGCTGTCTATTCACGGGAGTCGATCTATAGTCCCTCACACACCCTCCGTGTGAGCACAGCATACTAAGCCTAATCTCCGCTTCAGGTTTACCCCTGGGAGAACATCATCCATCATACCTGAAGAAAGGGCCTGATGTCTAAAGAGACATCGTCCACATCTTGATCAGGGCTCCGTCATCTAAGCAGATAGCTGTAGTGAAGCTTGCAGCAAACAGTCATGGTCATCTGGCTGTAATCACCCTTTAACGTGCTTGGGACTAAGGGGTGTTAAAAAATAAATAGCTGACATTTTAAGAAATGGTCCCCACGTATGAGTGTGTGTTTTTCTGTGAATGCTGGAGACACAGCATACCACGTTTGTCGGCAACCCTATCTGACTGTAGCCTTGGAGAAAGCACAATGTGAACTATATGTCCTACTAGGAACACAATGCTTTCCTAGGTGAAAGAACAATAGGATAAAGAGAAATAAAACAGCACCACAAATGAAGCTATTGCTAGAAAAATAAAGCAATGCTGAATAAAATGTAAATGGGATAAAGTGCACAGCTGCAGGCCTAGTTAGCTAAAGCAACGTGCTCAGAACATGGCTAAAATTGCTGCACAACACTCCAATCACCTTGGACCCAGCAAATGGACTCTGTCTGCTGTGAGCCTTGCCCCAAGTGATGACACTCAAGTTCTGGAGTTTTGGAAGTGCTCCTGAAGGTGCTCTACTAACCCAGATAACGACTTTTCGGCAGAACCAATGCAGCACAATGCATCTCCTCACAGATCTGCATCGGAATCGCTGCTGTGCGATACATCCCCAATACAGAACTTCACATTGCAAGTTTCTGTTGACGGCATCTTCGAGGATGATGCAGGACCTCGCATAGCATGCCCCGTCAACAGCGTTATCGGAACCAGTGCTGCATGATGCATCTCCAATGCTGGACTTCACATCGCAAGTTCTGTCACTAGCATCATTGATGATGCATTCCAGACCACAGCTTCATTAAAACTGAGGCTGCACTATGCTTCTTCAACACAGGATCTCTCCATGCTCCACAACCAGGATTTTAGGTACTTTGCTCAGCGGGCCTAACTTGTTCGCTGTATCTGCCCTGAGCTCCATTGTGGTGAGCCTGAACTTGTGACTTTGTCCCAGTCCAGCGCGATCAGATGACCACAGTTGCAGCTTTGTTCTTTCAGGCACTATTTTTACATAAATATGTGAAATTGCATTTCTCTGGTTCTACTGACTGATTTTTGTAGTTTTGGTGTAAATTTTACTCTATTTTTCTAAATTGGTGTGTGATTTTTCTTGTATCATGTTGTCAATGTATTACTATTTGAAGTACTGCATAACTACTTTACACATTGGCTCTATGTTAAGCCTAAATGCTTCTGTGCCAGGCTACCAGAGGGTTAAGCCACAAGTTGATTTGGGGTTTGCTTGTGTTTCACCCTGAGAAGAATTGTGGTTGCTGCTTCAGTAGGGCTGACCCCCCCCCCTCAGCCATTAACCCAATTTCCTACAAAGGAAAACTGTTGGCTGACTGTCAGATGGGCCTTTGCCAACAGAGGGGCACAGAAATGGTGCAAGTGTCTGTGACAGATGGCATCAGAGCCATACTAGTTCAAGATGATACAGGTGGAATGATAGTCCTGTATCTCTCTGTTGAGGTGCTGTTGAGAAGATTTTAGAATCTGGGTTCAAATATATGATCTGCAATAGCTTTAGGTTCTTCCTCACTGGTCTCTCACAATTGATTAGATTGACTACGTTTTGGTTGTCATGTGACATGATTATGTGGTGTGCTGCAAGGCTGCCTCTTGTAACGGATGTAATTTAATCTCTGTGTTCAACCTCTGCTTTGCCTTATCAACTCATTTGGATTCCAAGAATTTTCATAAAAGGAAGACACACAGATCATGGTCCAGCTGAAATAAAATAAAAAGTTATGATTTCTGACCCAACTTACATGATTGTCTGGACACTGTTAACCAATGTATGGACCCTAACTTCCTAAACTGTTACGTCGACCAGCTAGAACTCTTCCTTTTTGGTAGCAAAATTTCACTGGAACAATTGTTTATGGCCTTTATCCATAGGGGACCCATCAATCCTTGTGGTAAAGGTCTAACCATTGAGTGTGATTCTTCATGAAAATCTGTCCTTCGCCAATCATATTTCATCTGTTATTAATCCCTGCTTTGAGTTGCTCAACGCACAAAGGAAATTCCTACTCTTCCCTTTAAGTGATTCCTGCACTACTGTAGTATACTCTTATGTTATAGTAAGGGTGGGTACTTTAATTCCCTGAATTTAGGCTTGTTTCCAGCCCACAAAAGAATATGGTTTTGTAACAATTGTAAGGCATAGGTTTCACTGCCTATCATGCAAAGACAGAATCAGGTTAAAACCATCTGCCTTACTCATAACACCTACAGCCAAACAAAAACTGACTCTCACAACCCTCTAATGTTTGCCTATCCACAAAGAATCCTTGAGATCCTTGGGTCATTTCCTACGTGAGATTCCCAGGATAAATGAAGCTTGCAGTTGGGAGGTGGGCATTCCACTTGCAGAAACCTATGCTTTGGAATGAAACTTCCAATCCCCTTCAGACAAACCAAAAATGATCTGGACTTTCAGAAATCAATCAAACCTTTCCTATTTAATTAACTGAGGTGATGGTCATTGCCCCTGCTGTCAGACATGCATGATTTTGCACCAACTTTTTAAGTGTCTTAGTCCACAAAATATATTTACGTTGAGTGATGTTTGAACAAGATGATGAAAGCAAGGTGTGTCTAGTGCAGCTACACATACACAGAGTGTAGTGGAAAATTTGAGAATAGATGCCATTGTGCATATACTGTAGTTAATTTTCAACTGTTGCGTAAAAAAATCATACATAGAGTACCCGCCTATAGGATGCAATGGGAAACCAATGAAATACTTTGCAAAGGGATATAGCACCTTTGCCATTGCAACTATTTGTGGAGGAAGCTTGTCTTTAAATACTGGAGCCACATAGGGCCAGATTAACTAAAAAGTGGAACAGTGCGGTGACAAAATTTGCTGCGCTGTGTCACTTTAGAAACATAGGAGTATTTACTAAATTACAGCGCACCCCTGTGTTCGCCCCTGAGCCTGCGCTAAATTTAGCTGTCAGAGCCAATGTAGATATCCTTCCACCATAGTGCAAGGGTGGCTGGGTTGAGGGGATTGATTGTTAATGTGCAGGAAGGCTGTCCCTTCCTGCACATACACAATCTACAATGGCTGTTAGAAATGGGGTCTCTAGTTGGCAGTCGGTTTGGCCCTGTCTAAGTAGGGACCCTCACACTAATCAGGATAAGAGAGATACCTGCTCAGATAACCCCTGCTCACCTCCTTGGTGGCTTGGCACAAGCAGTCAGGCTTTTCTCAGAAGCAATGTGTAAAGCATTTGAACATAACAGACAGTAACACAGTGAAAACACTACAAAAGGACACCACACCAGTTTTAGAAACATAGCCAATATTTATCTGTGTAAAACAAAAATGATAAAAATCTGGCATGCAGATATAAAGTTATGAATTTTGCACTTAAAAATACAGTTCCTTGAAGTCGAAAGCTCCACCTGGGGCTATCATGGCGTTGCGATCAACAAAACCAACATTTCAGGCCGGCTGCAGCGTTGCGGGCCAGCTACGGTGTCAGGAAGACCCACAAACAGTACCTTTGGATTTGCAGAGCGTCGTTATCCTCATGATGAGATCCGGAGAGTGCCGTCGCCGGCATCGCGGTGACAGTTCCGGAGTCGGTGTGGGGGTCATTGGCCCCTTGAAGTCACACGCAGTGCAGATCGAACTCTGGACTTCTGAAGTCAGGACCGTTGGAGTAGGGCTGCGGTGTAAAATGGGATGATGTGAAATGCAGTGCCTACAGGTCATGGTGCAGGCAGCGGCTCAATGATGGCATCCAGCTGTGTCGGTGAGACCAGGGCTGTGTGAAGCAGGGCGGGCGACGTGCGGTGTCACCAGATCATGGTGCAGGCAGCAGTGTCGTCATTGCTGAAGCGCCGTCATAGGTAGGCCCAAGTCATCGGTGCGACATGGAACAGGCTCCGTGCGGTGTCCAGATGTTGTGGTGCAGGCAGGGACAAATGGTAATGACACTGGAGTTGATGGTGCTGGCGTCAGTGACCGGGGCTGCGTTGCGGGACAGGACGGTGCTTCGTGTTCCTCACAAGTAGTGTCCACAGGCCATGGTGTAGGCAGCAGCATCGGTGTCAGCAGGAGTATCAGGGATGCCCAGACTGCAGTGTGAGCAAGGCGATGCCAGAGTCTGGGGCCCACAGGTCACGGTGCAACGAGCGGCTCGGTTGCGGCATCAGATGACGGCATCAGTGAGACCAGGGTCACGGTGCAAAGCATGGCAGTACAGCTCCGTGCAGTGTCGGCAGGTCACGGTGCAGGCCAGCGGCGTCGTTGACGGCTTCCCAGTGTTTTTTTTTCTTAAACAGTGTAAAACACCCCGTTCCAAGTACTGTAGGCAGATGAATTGAAGTCTTTGGTGTCCCTGAGACTTCCAACAACAGGCAAGCTCTACTCCAAGCCCTTGGAGAACTTTCTCTTTGCCCTCTTTTAAGGCACAAGCAGCAACTGCAGGCCAATCCAGCAAAGCAACACAGGAAAGGGACAGTACTCCTCCTCCAATTCTTCAGATCTTCTCCTTGGCAAAGGTTCCTCTTGAGTGCAGAAATATTCTAAAAGTCTGGGGGTTTGGGTCCAATACTTATACCCCTTTTTGCCTTTGAATTTGGCAATATTCAAAGGAAGGTCTCAGTTGTTTGCAAGATTCTTCCTTGTCCAGGCCCCAGACACACACCAGATGGTCAAAGACTGCATTGTGTGAGGGCAGGCACAGCCCTTTCAGGTGTAAGTGACCACTCCTCCCTCCACTCTAGCCCAAATGTCTCCTCAGGATATGCAGGCTACACCCCAGCTCCCTTTCTGTCACTATCTAGAGGGAATTCACATCAACCCAACTGTCAGTCTGACCCGGGGTGGAATACACAAGGAGGCAGAGGCACAGAACAGTTTAAGCAAGAAAATGCCTACTTTCTAAAAGTGGCATTTTCAAACTAACAATCTAAAAACCAACTTCACTAAAAGATGTATTTTAAAATTGCGAGTTCAGAGACCCCAAACTCCATATTCCCATCTGCTCTTGAAGGGAAAATGTACTTTAAGAATAGTTAAAGGTAGCCCTTATGTTAAAGTATGAGAGAGATAGGCCTTGCAACACTGAAAACCGAATTTGGCAGAATTTATTTGTTAGGACATGTAAAACACACCAGTAGATGTCCCACCTTTAACATATACTGCATGCTGCCCTGGGAACTACTTACGGCCTACCTTAGGGGTGCCTTACATGTAGTAAAAGAGAAGGTTGGGGCCTGGCACGTAAGTACACTTGCCATGTCGAATTGGCAGTGCAAGACTGCACTCACAGACACTGCAGTGGCAAGTATGAGACATGTTTATAGGGCTACCTATGTGGGAGGCACAATCAGTGCTGCAGACCCACTAGTAGCATTTGATTTACAGGCCCTGGGTACCTCTAGTGCACATTACTAGGAATTTACTAAGTAAATCAAAGATGCCAATCATAGATACACCAATCAACAATACAATTTATATAGAGAGCACTTGCACTTTAGCACTGATCAGCACTGGTAAAGTGCACAGAGACAATAAACTAGCAAAAACAGATAAAAAAAATAGGAGGAAGAAGGCAAAAAGTTTGGGGCTAGCCTTGCAAAAAAGGGCATTTCTAACAGTGGCAATTTGGCACTTCTATGTGAGCTGCAGAATGCGCCACACATAGAAGTACTTAATCGTCGTTTTTTTTAACATGATGTGCAGGAAGGTGTCCCTTCCTGCACATAGACAACCATTCATGGCCTTTTGCTCTTCCTATGTGTGCTGCAGAATGCTATGCTAATGCTACCCCTGGCTAGCTTTCCATCTCTGACACTTTTCATCTCCACAAAGCATGCTTACTGAGACTTCATATGGACAATATGTTGCTTCACCATTATCATGCCATTACCGATTGCAAGCGTGACCTTCCAGCTTGAATTAATTCCCATTAAATTTCTAAATTTGAAGGTAAAGATAGTGACTAGCAATAGTCCCAACATACATTTCACCTTATTCACTTGCAAGCTGATCTTGCTTGGCCATTAGGTCCACTGAACTGTTGCAAGCACACCTACTTTGTAATTTTGTCTTCATTTCTGCCACTCCCATCAGTTCAGGCATTAGCCATGACCTTGAGATTTGATTGCAGTCATATGTGCAATATATTTCATGAGACTTCTTTCATCAGGCCCCCTCCTTCCACCGGTCTGTTGTGCCGTTCCCATTTTATGTCTGCCCACTACAGCATGGAGCAAGAAGCAGTGGATCGGTCCCCTTCAGCCATTGGCTAACTTCGATGTGAGTGACGGCATTCTGCCATTTCAAAAGGAAGGCATTCTCACACAAAGTAGCTCCCTTCGGTGACAGGAACCACCATGGCAAATCTTTTTGCTTTTAGCCATTTTTTCTTATAAATTGATGAGGGCCCAGCCGTTTCTTCAACAATAAAGTTCTGTAAAAACCCTGGCAACATTAATAAAACCAAAAGGCTTCCAGCCAATGTCAAACCTGTTGACTTTGCAAATGCTTCTTTTTCGTTTGAAATATCCCTTACATTGTTTCAGGGGGAAAAATTACGTCAATAACTTTTTAACCCTTGACCAGGTCTGATTTATTTTTGTGGTATTGTCTGTACTATGTTTTTACATCTTCAAGTGGACTTTCACGTTAACGTTCTTATATATGAGGTTATTTATTTAATTATAAAAATTGGACTTTCACTTTAACGTTCTTTACATGAGGTAATTTATTTAATTTTAAAAATTAGACACCATGAAACCTGAAATCCTAATTGTAAAGAATGAATGCGCTCATTGATGTGTAACACTAAAAATAATCTTGCATTGCTTTTGAAAGTTGATCGTGCCTTTGCAGTAGCCCGACAAGTATGTCAAATAACTGTGATTTTAAAGAACGTGGCGTGAACAGAGTTAGAAAATCAAATGTATGCTTTGTGCCTTAATAGCCATGTGCTGGAGAGGAGTTCGTCATCTGAGCAGAAACTTGACTGAAAGCAAAACAGGTGGGCAATTTGAATATTGCTCACTGTGACCACCACTCTGTGCTTCCCATCTGATCCTTCCGCCCACCCAGTGGGCCATTTATAGCCCTGATTAGCAGCCATGTAATTGGCATACATATGCATCACCGTAAGACAGAGGGTGGGCCGAGCTATACTTTTATAGAACCTCTATGCAATTTAGTCACCAGTGAGGAAAGAAAGAGGCTAATTTGCGAACAATTACATCTGTACAAAGCTTGCAACCTCCTCCAAAGGAGGTACTGCAGCCCTGAAACGCACTCCCCCTTTCGCACGCCCCTTCGCGGCTCATTACTAGCAGCGAAGGAAGGCTTGTAAGTATTTTTTAGTAAACATTTGTATTACTGCATTTTAACTTGCCATATACAAGTCAAATGGCCTGATGATTGTTGCCCGAAATCGAATGGGTTAATTATCGCGTCTGATAACCTCTGGGACCAAGGCGTCCAGAATTTACCCTGTGTGATAATTGTATTATCACCCATCCCGAGTTTTGCCTTAAAAATTGGCCATAACAAGGGGATTTGGGGGTTAGTGCGCAATAATCTCCCGGTCTCTGTGTTTTCTAGGTCTTTTTCACTCCTCAGATTCTGGCAATTTCTTACTGCCGAAATGTAACGAAAGATGTAGACTCTGTCAGGCGTGTTAAGTATTGAGTGCAATATGCATCGCACCACTTACAACTGAGATCCCTGTGCAAACGTGTTTGAACAGAGACCCTGGCCCACTCATTATCAGGCTCCAAGTAAGTAACAAAAAGTTTCCAATAAAGAGTACATTTTATAAGGAGACAGTAACGTGAGTGGAGTTTGACGCAAACACCTGTAAATAAATTACAAGCAAGTATTCACATAATAGGAGATTTAGCAAAAATGAATCTTTGCAAGGGCCTATGATTTCCAACTCCTCTTTTGGTTTTCTGCTGAAAGTGGACATGCTAATTTTATTCTTAACCCGTGTATCCAACTAGTAGCAAACATGTAGATGATGTTTACTTGGGTGATTGAATCAGTGTATAATTACAAGTTTGCTCATATGATACATACCTCTGGAATTCTACATACTTGCTACTGGAAAAACGAGATTGTGCCTTTGTGGCGTTTTCCACTTTATTGTTAATTTGCTGCACTTGGACCAAAAGCTATTATCTTTTGCATAATTTGCTGATTCGAGTAATTCTTTTTCCTCAAATGGATCAAATGTCATTAAAATTGCTATACATGGGGAGAAATGAGTCACCTGATACTTTACAAAATGTAACTAGACAACTTGGGCTAGTAATTGCTATAGAACGCCATTTAAAGAGGTGACAACATTGCCAAGACCGTGTGAACATCACCATATTTCATCCCGGGAGGGCTTTCCTCTGCTTAGGAAATATAAAACCTTAAATGCTAATTCAGACAAGTTGGTTAGAATGAGTCCTTCTTTGTCAGCATTTTATTTTTACTATGACAGTTTCGTGTTCACTTCACAGGTTCTGTTAAGAAAGCTGCGAGTATGTAAACACTCAGACTTTAGAATAACCCACAATTTGTTGCATCTTTTTTTTAGGAGGTAGTGGCTTGAAAGCTAAAGTACATCCTAGTGGACACGTATATAATGCATAGAAAATCAGTGCACTGTTCTGAAGAGCTTTTTTTATGATAAGAGGTGTTGCGTTATTACTGGATATTTTGCTTTTCTTAATCACATGATCTAGTCAGTCTTGTTGCATTATTTGGTTCTTTAATGCTGCATAGTTCTAGCGCGTCTGTCTTTAAACCTGGCAGTTTCCAAGATATGAGTCATGTTTGGGCTCGGGATTATGGTATTCTAGGAACAATTTTCGATCTTTGGGCACGAATTTGCTGTTTAGAATTTCCCAATGTATATGCCGTACATTTGACATTTCAAGCCACAAATCTGTCAGTCTGCAAGCTAAGAATGAGCCATTTTATAACCTATGCATTTGTCAATACCGGCCACAAACTTGCCAGTCTTGGAGCTATGAATTTATTAAAACACACATTAAGGAATATGCCAGACACAATACTTCCAAGTATGAGATTTAGACATGTCAGGAGGAAGCATTGTGTTTTTTTCCAAAGTCTGAGTCGTGCTATTGCATTACATTAGGTTTTCATTAGCTAACAGATAAATTATTAAATTGAATGCCTATAAGCAGGATGTTGCAGATCACAGGCTCACAGTTATAGAAAAAAACATATAACTAACCAAGACCTGGTGCGGATACAGCATGCACTTTTAGTAAGACCACAATACATGATTTCAAGCAAATACATCAGGATAATTAAATCACAGAAGGGATTTTGAATAGAAAGAGAATCCAATGTGTCCCATGGCAGAATGGACGTCCTTTAAAAAAATGTGCCTTGCAGCACCAGGGATAAACAATACCTCCCAGGTGATGCCTGGCATTGGGCTAAGGCCAGCCCGGATAAGTGCTGTGACTCAGGTCGTTGGTCACAAAAGTATCCTGTATTGCAATAAACACTTCAATGCGTCAATGTTACGAATAAGTGTTTATTGTAACTGAGGAGCAATGATGGACACAGCTTACAGTACATTGTCTTTCCATTAACTGTCCCTGACACTACGTATCAATTGGATACTGACATTCTAGGGATGATAGGGATGATGGCTGCACCAGGCATTCCGTGTATCTGAGAAACATAACACAACCACTTCTTAAAGCACTCCTCTGAATCCCCCTCATTGTTATGTTTTCCCTGGGATTATGCCTCCTTTACTGGAAACGTGCTTAGAAGCTGGAATGCACTACGTCACATTGCACAGCAGCCTACCAAAGACCCCTGCCTTGTCTTCAATGCTTCTACAATCCTTACATTTACCCTTCTACAAAGCTCCACACTCAATGCATACCCTGTCCTCTTAAAAGTATGATGCTTCAAAGGACATGACTGGAGAAGCTAGAGTCTCTGCACAGAACAACCATGTCACAACATTTATCTCCTCATTATTCCTCCTGTTCGTCAATTAGACACAACTGCTTAAGGTCTCAACAGCACAGAAAATAAATTCAATACCATGATCAAATTGTTCTGCTAAAGCCTGATTGTAGGAGACCCAAAGGTCCAGTATAATGACAAATCAAAATCCCTGTTGTCTAAGCGGACAAACTGTCCCCCTTCTAACAAAGTTGTATGAAATTTGATTCAGCATACTTTGCATGTCAAACACTTTCATTAGTGAAAGGCATCATTCTGCTGTGATATTTCAGAGCACAAATCAAATATAACTTGGATAATTGCACCTCTGACAGTGGCTGAAGTGTGCCAATGTAACCCTATCATTATATCAGTCTGCTTTAAATTAGGTGTGCTCTACCTTGAGGCTATTGAGCAAACACAGGGCAATTGTTTACAATGGACAAATTCCAAATTCCAGGATACATTCATTTTAGTGCTAGACAGTCACACGTGGGAATGACTTCATGCATTTTACTTTGATTGGAGCAAGAAAGCTTGAGTTAATTATTCACTATCATTTATTTCATGTCAAAATGTGGAGTTATAGATGAGGTGGCATAACATTTCAGAAAGAAGTGAAAATACTCAACAAACAGTGTGTGTATGTGCGCGTTCATGCATGTCTGTGGTGTGTGTGTGTACAGCTCAGAGGCGATTCCAGTTTCATTGGACATTTGAGGAGATTATCTGGGAAATGTTTTTTCTTGTGTGCCTCAGGTAATGTCATAATGTTGGTTTATTTACTTCTCATGAACAAAGGTCCCAGACATTTCTGCCCAGGTCAGAATGTGGGTTGAGGGTTGTAACTTTTTTTGAAAGTCATACAATTTGGAAAATAATTCAAAGCTCAACTTCCAAGAACTGTAGTTGCGTCTTGTTGAGGGATTAGTAAAGGGTTCAGAGGTTCGATTCAGTTGACGAGGCACACAATGGTCCACGTAGTGGCTTTACATAAAAGGAATGTGTGGACCAGAGAATAAGGCATTTCAAGTTTGAAAAATAATGGCTAAGAGAAAGTGTTCAACATTTCGTAATTTGGAGGATTAATGATTGGCATAATTTTTCTAACTAGACATATTTTTTTAAACAAATGTTGAATACTTTTATTTTATTTCCTGTAAAGCTGCTATACCTTTGAATGTGTCGGTGTGCTTCACGAATAGCCACAGAAAATGCAATAGAATACAGAGTGATAATCATAGCCAAACAGTCAAGCCCACTCCCTTTGTCTTCTCACTTTTCATCCATCCATTCCCTCTCTCTTCCTCTCCTCCCTCTCCGATCGTGTTCTCTCTACCTTTCTCTCCCCCTTCTCCCTCTGGAAGCATCTCAGTGCCTGCTGCAATAAACCTGGGGAGCTGGGGAGAGTGACAGACACACCAGGAACAGTCCTGGGCTTTTAGAACCAGCATCCATATGTTACAGTCCACCAGAGAAATGCCCTGTGGAATAAGAGATACTGGCCACTATCCAATAAAGTGATTTTCCGGTTTAAAAGCAGCATTCATTAAGCCGCCGTCCGCTCTTTTTCTGTTTTACAAAATCATTTCTCATCTTGCATCATTATTGCGGAAAATAATGTTCCGCCAACATGAAATCACTGCTGTCCAAGCTCGAACAGATTGCAGCCCAGAAGATTCCCATTGGCCTCTGGAGTTCAGATCTTTTTCTGCTTCTCCTCATCCCGCCTTTTAATGATTCTGCCTTTCCAAGCTCGTGCTCCAGAAGGTAACATAAAGGTAAATGTGCTTTCTGCAATGCAAAATGTGGAGATTTTGCAACAGACGCAATTCTGTCTAATGATCCTTTTATATGTAAGCACATTGTTTTGTAAATTCTAGCCTTTTAGTAAACAGCATCAATTTCACTGGTGCAGATGCTGGAGGGTTGAGGCATGGGGCGGGTGCCAGGGTATTCGCTGCCTTTGTCTCAAGCAAGGCATGCTTTCTGCAAAAAAACATGTCTACTGACTGTTTAAATAATAAACACAGCAATCGCTCAAGACATACCTCTCAAAATGTTGTAGCAGCTTGGCGTGGGTGACTCTTGTTGCTTCTTTTTTTTTAATGTATGACATTTTTGTCAACTGTGTATTTTCGTCTGTATATTTAGAACACATAGATCATCGTTTTCATAAGCAGATGTATTTTTTAACAAAGTGAAGTGGGCAGAGTTGCACACTGGCTGGCAAGTCTGTCCTAGTTATCCTTAAATTCATGATTGTACAATCTGTACTCACAGTATAGAGCCCAGTGCTTGGTAATCTTTGACACGTGTTTCATTCATTCAGTATCCTTCAGAAGAGTACGTTTGTTCCTGGGGGGTTTGTTTCAGGGCATGTATTGTATTATTCTCGGATAATTGCCAGCACAGCCTCGCCTCATCTGACCCATGATTCTTGTGTGCTCCTACCCTTATTAGGGTAACAATGTACAATGTATCAGAGGAAGGCCTTAAATGGCTTGACACACATTACTAGGCTATTTTTTTGCCCTGTGGATTTTACTTCTTATTTTGCTATTGCTTCTCTTCGTCTACTTCTGTGGCAGGGTGCCTACACCAAATACGGCTCTTGGTTGTGCTATGGTTGTGCTTAACTATTGGAGGTGTTTGTCCACAATGCATCCGACATATGTCTTCACCACTCCTACACATTTTAAAATGACCATTTGGAGCCCTATCACACATAGGGCACACTATCCCTGTTTGCACCACAGCGCACCTTAACCCCTTCGCTGCCAGGCCTTTTCCCCCTCCTGTGCCGGGCCTTTTTTTGCCTATTTGGGGCAGTTCGCGCTTAGGCCCTCATAACTTTTTGTCCACATAAGCTAACCAAGCCAAATTTGCGTCCTTTTTTTCCAACATCCTAGGGATTCTAGAGGTACCCAGACTTTGTGGGTTCCCTTGAAGGAGGCCAAGAAATTGGCCAAAATACAGTGAAAATTTCGTTTTTTTCAAAAAAATTTGAAAAAGTGGCTGCAGAAGAAGGCTTGTGGTTTTTCCCCTGAAAATGGCATCAACAAAGGGTTTGCGGTGCTAAACTCAGCAGCTTCCCAGCTTTCAGGAACAGGCAGACTTGAATCAGAAAACCCAATTTTTCAAGACAATTTTGGCATTTTACTGGGGCATACCCCATTTGTGCAATTTTTTGTGCTTTCAGCCTCCTTCCAGTCAGGGACAGGAATGGTCATGAAACCAATGCTGGATCCCAGAAACCTAAACATTTCTGAAAAGTAGACAAAATTCTGAATTCAGCAAGGGGTCATTTGTGTAGATCCTACAAGGGTTTCCTACAGAAAATAACAGCTGAAAAAGAAAAATATTGAAATTGAGGTGAAAAAACCATCAATTTTTCTCTACGTTTTACTCTGTAACTTTTCCCTGCAATGTCAGATTATCAAAAGCAATATACCGTTACGTCTGCTGGACTCCTCTGGTTGCGGGGATATATAGGGTTTGTAGGTTCATCAAGAACCCGAGGAACCCAGAGCCAATAAATGAGCTGCACCCTGCAGTGCGTTTTCATTCTATACCGGGTATACAGCAATTCATTTGCTGAAATATAAGGAGTAAAAAATTGCTATCAAGAAAACCTTTGCATTTCCAAAAAGGGCACAAGATAAGGTGTTGAGGAGCAGTGGTTATTTGCACATCTCTGAATTCCGGGGTGACCATAGTAGCACGTGAATTACAGGGAATTTCTCTAATAGATGTCTTTTTTACACACACTCCTATATTTGGAAGGAATAAATGTAGAGAAAGACAAGGGGCAATAGTACTTGTTTTGCTAATCTATGTTCCCCCAAGTCTCCCGATAAAAATGGTACCTCACTTGTGTGGGTAGGCCTAGCACCCGCGACAGGATATGCCCCAAAACACAACGTGGACACATCACAGAAAACAGAGCTGTTTTTAGCAAAGTGACTACCTGTAGATTTTGGCCTCTAGCTCAGCCGCCACCTAGGGAAACCTACCAAACCTGTGCATTTCTGAAAACTAGAGACCTAGGGGAATCCAAGGAGGGGTGACTTGTGTGGCTCGGACCAGGTTCTGTTACCCAGAATCCTTTGCAAACCTCAAAATTTGGCTAAAAAAACACATGTTCCTCACATTTCTGTGGCAGAAAGTTCTGGAATCTGAGAGGAGCCACAAATTTCCTTCCACCCAGCGTTCCCCTACGTCTCCCGATAAAAATGATACCTCACTTGTGTGGGTAGGCCTAGCAACCGCGACAGGATATGCCCCAAAACACAACGTGGACACATCACAGAAAACAGAGCTGTTTTTAGCAAAGTGACTACCTGTAGATTTTGGCCTCTAGCTCAGCCGCCACCTAGGGAAACCTACGAAACCTGTGCATTTCTGAAAACTAGAGACCTAGGGGAATCCAAGGAGGGGTGACTTGTGTGGCTCGGACCAGGTTCTGTTACCCAGAATCCTTTGCAAACCTCAAAATTTGGCTAAAAAAACACATGTTCCTCACATTTCTGTGGCAGAAAGTTCTGGAATCTGAGAGGAGCCACAAATTTCCTTGAACCCAGCGTTCTCCCACGTCTCCCGATAAAAATGATACCTCACTTGTGTGGGTAGGCCTAGCGCCCGCAACAGGATATGCCCCAAAACACAACGTGGACATATCACAGAAAACAGAGCTGTTTTTAGCAAAGTGACTACCTGTAGATTTTGGCCTCTAGCTCAGCCGCCACCTAGGGAAACCTACCAAACCTGTGCATTTCTGAAAACTAGAGACCTAGGGGAATCCAAGGAGGGGTGACTTGCGGGGCTCGGACCAGGTTCTGTTACCTAGAATCCTTTGCAAACCTCAAAATTTGGCTAAAAAAACACATGTTCCTCACATTTCTGTGGCAGAAAGTTCTGGAATCTGAGAGGAGCCACAAATTTCCTTCCACCCAGCGTTCCCCCACGTCTCCCGATAAAAATGATACCTCACTTGTGTGGGTAGGCCTAGCGCCCGCGACAGGATATGCCCCAAAACACAACGTGGACATATCACAGAAAACAGAGCTGTTTTTAGCAAAGTGACTACCTGTAGATTTTGGCCTCTAGCTCAGCCGCCACCTAGGGAAACCTACCAAACCTGTGCATTTCTGAAAACTAGAGACCTAGGGGAATCCAAGGAGGGGTGACTTGCGGGGCTCGGACCAGGTTCTGTTACCCAGAATCCTTTGCAAACCTCAAAATTTGGCTAAAAAAACACATGTCCCTCACATTTCTGTGGCAGAAAGTTCTGGAATCTGAGAGGAGCTACAAATTTCCTTCCATCCAGCGTTCCCCCAAGTCTCCCGATAAAAATGATACCTCACTTGCGTGGGTAGGCCTAGCGCCGGCGACAGGAAACACCCCAAAGCGCAGCGTGGACACATCCTAAATTTTGTAGAAAAACAGATGTGTTTTTTGCGAAGTGCCTACCTGTAGATTTTGGCCTCTAGCTCAGCCGGCACCTAGGGAAACCTACCAAACCTGTGCATTTCTGAAAACTAGAGACCTAGGGGAATCCAAGGAGGGGTGACTTGCGGGGCTCGGACCAGGTTCTGTTACCCAGAATCCTTTGCAAACCTCAAAATTTGGCTAAAAATACACATGTTACTCACATTTCTGTGGCAGAAAGTTCTGGAATCTGAGAGGAGCCACAAATTTCCTTCTACCCAGCGTTCCCCCAAGTCTCCCGATAAAAATGATACCTCACTTGTGTGGGTAGGACTAGCGCCCACGAAAGGAAAGGGCCCAAAACACAACGTGGACACATCACATTTTTTTATAAAAAGCAGTGCCTACCTGTGGATTTTGGCCTGTAGCTCAGCCGACACCTGAGGAAACCTAGCAAACCAGTGCATTTTTGAAAACTAGAAACCCAGGGGAATCCAAGATGGGGTGACTTGCGGGGCTCTGACCAGGTTATGTTACCCAGAATCCTTTGCAAACATCAAAATTTGGCCCAAAAAACACTTTTTCCTCTCATTTCGGTGACAGAAAGTTCTGGAATCTGAGAGGAGCCACAAATTTCCTTCCACCCAGCGTTCCCCTAAGTCTCTCGATAAAAATGGTACATCACTTCTGTGGGTAGGCCTAGCGCCCACAAAAGGAAATGGCCCAAAACACAACGTGGACACAACATATTTTTTCACAGAAAACAGAGGTGTTTTTTGCAAGGTGCCTACCTGTGGTGTTTGTCCTGTAGCTCAGCCGGCCCCAGGGGGGGGGGGCAGAAATGCCCTAAAATAAATTTGCCCCCCCAACCCCCACCCTCCCCTGCCTTGCCTACGGGGTCGCTCCCCCTGCGTGACATTGGCACCAAAAAACAAATCCCCGGTGTCTAGTGGTTTCTGCCCCCTTGGGGGCAGGTTGACCTAAACTCAGCCAATCTGCCCCCAAGGGGGGCAGAAATGGCCTAAATACAATTTGTACCCCAGGGGAGCGACTTTTGCCTGATGGGTCGCTCCCCATCTCTAAAAAAAAAAAAAAAAGAAAAAAAAGAAAAATTCCCCTGGCGCCTAGAGGTTTCTGCCCCCCCCCCCCGGGGGCAGATCGGCCTAATAATAGGCCGATCTGCCCCCCGGGGGGGCAGAAATGGCCTAAAATAAATTTGCCCCCCCAACACCCACCCCCCCCCCCGGGAGCGACCCTTGCCTACGGGGTCGCTCCCCCTGCGTGACATTGGCGCCAAAAAACAAATCCCCGGTGCCTAGTGGTTTCTGCCCCCTTGGGGGCAGATTGACCTAAATTTGGCCAATCTGCCCCCAGGGGGGCAGAAATGGTCTAAATACAATTTGCCCCCCCAGGGGAGCGACCCTTGCCTGATGGGTCGCTCCCCATCTCTAAAAAAAGAAACAACAAAAAAAAAAAACACAAAAAAAAAATTGCCCTGGCGCCTAGAGTGTTCTGCCCCCCCCCCCGGGGCAGTTCGGCCTAATAATAGGCCGAGGCCGATCTGTCCCCCGGGGGGCAGAAATGGCCTAAAATAAATTTGCCCCCCCAACCCCCACCCCCCCCCCCGGGAGCGACCCTTGCCTACGGGGTCGCTCCCCTGCGTGACATTGGCGCCAAAAAACAAATCCCCGGTGCCTAGTGGTTTCTGCCCCCTTGGGGGCAGATTGACCTAAAATTGGCCAATCTGCCCCCAGGGGGGCAGAAATGGTCTAAATACAATTTGCCCCCCCAGGGGAGCGACCCTTGCCTGATGGGTCGCTCCCCATCTCTAAAAAAAGAAACAACAAAAAAAAAAAACACAAAAAAAAAATTGCCCTGGCGCCTAGAGTGTTCTGCCCCCCCCCCCCCGGGGGCAGTTCGGCCTAATAATAGGCCGATCTGTCCCCCGGGGGGCAGAAATGGCCTAAAATAAATTTGCCCCCCCAACCCCCCCTCCCCCCCCCCCCCGGGAGCGACCCTTGCCTACGGGGTCGCTCCCCCTGCGTGACATTGGCGCCAAAAAACAAATCCCCGGTGCCTAGTGGTTTCTGCCCCCTTGGGGGCAGATTGGCCTAAAATCGGCCAATCTGCCCCCAGGGGGGCAGAAATGGTCTAAATACAATTTGCCCCCCAGGGGAGCGACCCTTGCCTGATGGGTCGCTCCCCATCTCTAAAAAAAAAAAAAGAAAAAAAAACACAAAAAAAAAATTTGCCCTGGCGCCTAGAGGTTTCTTCCACCCCTGGGGGCAGATCGGCCTAATAATAGGCCGATCTGCCCCCAGGGGGGGCAGAAAAGGCCTTCCCAAAAAATTGCCCCCCCTGGGAGCGACCCTTGCCAAAGGGGTCGCTTTGTTGTGTGACATTCGCGCGCAAAAACAAACTCCCTGGTGTCTAATGGTTTCTGCCCCCCTTGGGGGCAGATTGGCCTTATCAAAATAGGCCAATCTGCCCCCAAGGGGGGCAGAAATGGCCTAAATATATATTGCCCCGTAGGGGAGCGACCCTTGCCTAAGGGATCGCTCCCCACCTAAAAAAAAGAATTCATCACAAAAAAATAAAATAAAAAAAAAATGGTCCCTGGTGCCTAGAGGTTTCTGCCCCCCCTGGGGGCAGATCGGCCTAATAATAGGCCAATCTGCCCACAGGGGGGGCAGAAAAGGCCTTCCTAAAAAAATGCCCCCCTGGGAGCGACCCTTGCCCAAGGGGTCGCTCCCTTTTGCCAATTTCAAGAAAAGAAAAAAAAATCCCTGGTGTCTAGTGGGGTTTCAAAAGCCGGATTGCAAGCAATCCGGCTTTTGAAACCTGTGAGAGACTTCAAAGGGAAGGAAATACATTTCCTTCCCTTTGAAGCCTCTCGGGGCCTCCCCCATGGGATTGAAAAAGAAATGCAAAAGCATTTCTTTTTCAATCGCGCTGGAAGCTCTGCTTCCAGCGCGATGGGGGAGACCCTGTGACTAATCAGCGCGCGCTCGCGCGCTGACGTCACAGGGGGGGTTGGGGGGGTCGGGGGTGGGAGGGGAAGGGCTTCCCCTTCCATCCCTGACTTGGGGGGGTGGGGGGGAACCCCACAGAGGGAGCGAGAACGCTCCCTCTGGGCTCTGTGCACAGGACGTAATGGTTACGTCCTGGGCACAGCAGCACTGTGCCTCAGGACGTAACCATTACGTCCTGGGCACAGAAGGGGTTAAAACAGGTGCAGTAGGTGCATGCAGAGAAAGTGCACGCTGTGAACTTGCGCAGTGCATTCAAATGAAACCCAGAGCAGCTTTGAAGCAGCTGTTCCGTTTTTACGGGCGAGCGCAAAGCACTTCGTCCCGTGTTGTAATCTCTCTTAGGGCTTCAAACCCCACCCATGTCACAACAGTTTCTTTCTTGGGTTTGTGAGCTTGCCTTTTAAAATCTGCTTGCTTTCATTAGTGAAAGGCATGCATAAGTCATGCCTTTTCTGGTGTTTAGCCCTCCTCTAGCGCAGTGAGCAAGTACTGAAAACATACGAGGCTCCACTTTTTCCGTCCGGTTTCTGGACTACTTTTTCGCTTTTTTCACAGCGCCATCTCCCTGGGCAGAAGTCGAGCGTTTTGCATGACATCGACCCTATTACATAGTTAATTGCACTTTTGCGGGTTACATGGATAATTGCACTTTTGCCGCTAGGTTTTCACTACGAGTGAACTTTTATTTCCCTTTGTGTGTCTGCTTCCCCTTTGTGTGTCTGCTTTGTACTGACAGTGGCCGTCAGCTCGCTTATGTGAAACTTTTACTTTTCAGTTTATATGGCAAGAAAAGTCCAGCCAGTTATGTGAAACTGTTTTATTTTCATTTTCAATTTATGTGGTAAGAAAAGTCTGGTTAGGAGTTTACAATGCTAATTGCTCTAGCAAACACGAGACCGGTTGCACTGCAAATGCTTGTTCACTGTGCAGGTGGCAACCTGCCAGAAATGTTAAGGAGGATTAGAGATCCCCTTGCAGGGGGGTGCAGGGTGTGACTGCACCCACCTGCAAGGGGATGTCGGGTGGGTCCATGTGGCCCTCTTTCTCCTTTCCACAGGGCTGCCATCAGGGGGCGCATTGACAGTGTGCCACCTTTTAGGTGGTGCACTGTCAGTGTGCCTCCTGACAGCTTCTTTGACTCTGCACCCACATCTATAATACAGTGCAGGTGTAGAGGCAAAGGGATTCCCCCATTTGCATGGAGCCACGTCCCCAAGCAAATGAGGAAGCACCCTCTGGTGATAGCGCTGGTGCAATATGTACATCAGCGCTATCTGTATTACTGAAAGGGCTGCATAAGCGTCTGCAGTCCTTTCAGTACTACCAAAGTGCCCTCGGGTCACGCAAAGCAGGCACACATGCCTGTTGTGCCCTGGGGCACTTTGTATAATATGACTCCTGGAATCACAAATGCTGGAATTTGTAAGGTAGCTAGAGCCCTCCACATGCCAGAGAGGTCTCTCTCTACATTTCCATTGTTCTCTTGAATAGGCGAGACCGAGAGTAGACTAGAAATTAGCACATGCACCTGTAAAGTGACATCCTGAACTAGAGAGGAGCTCTTATTAACCACTGCACACACGCTCAGCTTGCTGGGGTGGTTTCTAGACAATATAGATAGGGCTCTGATCTTGGATAAAACCCAATCCTGGGTTAGTCTCACCAAGTATGGAAAAGGACAGACAAGTGAGACATGGTAGTCAACCCTGATTGGAAAATAATGTCAATTGAATGTACAAACCAAATTAGTCAACCCTGGGGGAATTAGCACTCCATAAGGTGGCTCTTGACCTCATTGTACCAAGAGGCCATCCTTCCCAAGAAATTGTCTGTCACCACTGCCACTCATCCACTGTAGATGATGACTTTATGTGTATTGAGAGAGAAGGGCATGTTATTTGCTACTCTGTAAGCATGGAAGCCTACATCCTGATCCAGTCCTGAATGATGTAGATGCTCCGGGAGGAAATCACTACCACTGGGATTGTGGACAGATGACAACTAATATACTCCTTTCACCTCAGCAGGTTCCCCCACCAGGGTGTATGGCTATGCATGTCATCATGGGAAACAACCTGCATATGATGCAAGGACTTTACTTTTTCTCACCAAGGATGACCCAAAGAGAACCCTTCACTAATATCACCCATTTATGAAAAGTTCATTTACCATGGGAGGAATTGCCAGACCTCAGCGACTGCCTTACTATTTCTTTGACCCAGAACATTATTTGGATGGTCGCTGTCTTTGGAGGCAGTTATGATGCACTTTCTTTCTCTCTGATTATGTCTCCTGCAGAATGAGTCTTCTGTCTGCACCCTAACCTGAGGCACACTCATCTAACATACATCTAAAGCCAGTGTGGTGATCCTGCATAATCTTCACTTATGGCCAC
This sequence comes from Pleurodeles waltl, assembly GCF_031143425.1. Lineage (NCBI taxonomy): Eukaryota > Metazoa > Chordata > Amphibia > Caudata > Salamandridae > Pleurodeles > Pleurodeles waltl. Next base: position 161,860,749 of record NC_090447.1, read on the forward strand.
CTGGAGTCCTTTCTTATCCCTGAATCAGGTCACCTATCCTCTCACATGGTATGGACTTGGCCTGTGAGGCTAATAAATCAAACTCCTTCTATGACATCTCCACTTCTGGACCCACCAGTTTGAAACCATATATCAATATGGCTCTTCTCTGCCTACCCTCTTGGATGTCATCCAACTTGTAATAATTATGACATATGGATTTCTTATTCAAATACATACTTTTATTTTCTGATTTACAGTGAGGAGTAAATTGAGACACATTATAGGTTGGCTGCCTTACACACTAAAGGTTTGGCTTACAATACCATATCTTAACAATATAATTAAGGCTGGTTCATCATCGAAAAAGCAGTGTCAAACTGGTGTTTAATAGAATTGCACTAAAAGTGTCTTAAATGCAAAACAACAGAAAAAGATAACAGTTATATTGACCCTACCAAGAAATAGACATGGTTAGACCTGACATCCTTAGTATGGCATATTCCCAAATTATTTGCCCTCACTCCATCTGCTGAACTCGTTTTTGGTATTAGGATTCTGTGCACTTTATCCCCCCTACCCAGTGCTAAAGTTCTAGTGCTCTCTCCTTAAACCATAGTAACATTTGACAACACCTAATTGGCACATTTAAATTACTTGAAAATTCCTAGTAAATAGTACTACGTGCACCCAAGGCTTGTAAATAAAGTGCTACTAGTGGGCACCAGCACTCATTGTGCCACCTACTAAGATAGCCTTTTAAAGCATGCCTCAGGCTTGCCACTGCAGCCTGTAGTGCAGTTTCAAAAGCCAGTTTAGATCTGGGAAAATAAACCTTTTCTCGGGCCGAGACTTCTCTTTTTGATACTTATAGGTCGCCCCTGAAGTAGGTCCTAAAGGATCATGAGGCACTGTGCATGGTATTTAAAAAGTTAGGTGTGTGTTTAAGTTTTACATGCCTGCAGTGAAAAACTCCTAAAGTTGTTTTTCACTCTTCTAAGGCCTATCACTCCTATTGACTAATACTGGGTTAACTTATTACATTTCGTAACTGATAATGTTGGATTGGGACCAGGTAGAAATATATAGTTTGCATTCAAACGAGTTGGCTGGATTACACTTCAAAGGGCTCTGCCTGCAGTCCACACAAAGGAACCTGACACCAGGCCTGTCCTTGCTTTTGTCACCCTACACTATTTGATGCCAGGACCAGGGGAAAGGGGAAAACTGACCAGAACAAGTTTGGGGGTAGGTAAGGGAATTCCCTCACACAAAGGCTCGCACCAGGTATGAAAATCGGTCCTCCAGATCAATCATCATAACACTCCTGGACCTGTGGAAGATTCAGAAGAAGGACTGCCCTGCTGCCAGAAGGACTGTTCTGCTGCTGCAAGGGCTGCCTTGCTGTCTGAAGAAAGAAGATTGGACCTGCTTGCCTTGCCCCAAGGCAACCAACAGTGACTCTAAGGGTCAGCTGACTGAACTCTTGTGTGAGCTACAGCGACACAACAAGCTTCAAGAGGCTGCCCTGCAACTGCCCAGCTGACCAGCACCAACTGGACCTGCTGCTGGCCTCTGCTGGAATGAGTCCTGATCCCCGAGAGGTGCCACCCAGGTCCTGGACCCTTGGCTGGCATCAATGAGAACTCCTCCTCAAAAAAAGGAGGAAATCCTGAAGTTTGGGTTCCTCTTGACTACAAAGTGACCTCTTTGCGTAGAGAAATGACCACTTGTGAAAACCGGCAACGCAAAGCTCCAGCTAGATCTGTTCTTTGCGCTGACGGTGTAAAACCAGCAATGATCAACCAGTGAAAAGTGCCAGCAGTTACTGGCTCTTTGTGCTACAGCAATGATGGTCTGCGATACTCGACCTGCCCCTTGCCCTGAAAGGCTTCTCCTCCTAGCCCCCTATAACACAAACTGAACTTTCTGTGACGGACTTGAGAAGGTAACTCTTCAGCAGGACTAACCTGGCCCCTATATCCGACCTACACTACTCTGCGGTCAGCCTGAATTTGTGACTTTTCCTAAGTCTAGAGTGACCAGATAAAGTAATTTGTGCTTTTTGGTGCTATTTTTACCTAAAAATTTAAAAATGAATATTTGGATTCTACTGATTGAATTTGGTGTCATTTTACTTACTACAATTATTAACATTTATTTTAAAGTACTAAGTTGGTTTGGGATTTTTTCGCATTGTGTTTTAACTTTATCTCTGTGTGGTGTAAAAATATTTTACACAATGCCTCTAAGCTAAGCTTTTGTGCTAAGCAAACTGAGGGTTAAGCACAGGTTAATTTACTGACTTTTGTGATTCACTCTAACAAGGTTTTTGTTTATTATTTGAGTAGGGATTCAACTTCTCTCACTTAATAACGTAACGGATAGGAAAGCTTCACCTAACTAATACAGAGTGGAGATCTTAGCAACATGTAACATAGAATGCTTCCCGTCTTTGCTGGCAATTTCACTGTACCTCATCCGTACTGAAATTATTAGCACAACATGATACACCATGTAGAACACAACAATAGCAAAAACGCTCATGAGAACTGCAAAAAATTTCTGCATAATGCACAGGCTTGAATTGACAGGTCTAGAAAATGTGCTTTGTCAGAGATACCACTCCTTCACGTGTCTAGGTGGACCACATTTTGTTTGGGTGAGGCAAGTGTTTTACGATTCAAGTGAATTAACAAAGTACAGTTCAGCAAGGGCAGACACCTAATCTCCATAGGCAGTCTTTAAAGTAGTCCTCGAGCACACCTGCCACCGTGTGTGGCTGTTTGGCTACTATGATACACATTAACCATTTCTGTGAGATCAGTTTCCACTCCACACACATTTTTGGAAGCCAGACAGCACTGCCAATCATTTTAAACCAGACCCACGTGACAGGAGTCCATAAATAGCCTGGTGCCATGGAAGCATGGTTAGGGTCTTAGCAGACCATCTCTCCCGAAAACTGCCCCTTTGCCTGCAGCCTACCATGATCGTTCCAGAATGGTACAAAGACCAGTCCAGCCCTTAATGCCGGCAGGTTACTTGTGATGACCGTAGTGTTTTATCCCACTACAACTCCCCAATACTGTTTCTGGACCAGCACCAGGAATAGGAGGCTAAGGCTAAGAGCAAAGCGGACCCTGAAAAGTGTTGATGTGGTGATGATGGCTGGGGAGCAGCAGATACCGCCCTGCATGTGCCACGAGCCTCACTACTTTAGAGCCTCTCACAATGATGTGCTGAACTGTGCCAGAAAGTTCTTGCTAGGCATCCACCCAAAGTTGGAGCAAGTCTAAATCCGTAGTGTAGTTGTGGTGGTGCATCTACACATTCTCTGCCCCCCGCTGCTGCTAGCATCATCAGAATGTGGATGGCCGCGACGCACGTAGGGCGTCTTTAAGGCGGACAGCATCCTAGCGTCGCTCCCCCGCCTGGTAGAGATGAGCCCAAGGGGCCTCCGTACTGGGAGGGTGGGCCACCTCACGTTTATGGCCCCCAAAGGTGTGATGGAGGCGGAGTGAGGCCACAAGGCCTCTTAAGGGGCAACTGGACTGGGCTGGGGCCTCTTTGGCTGAACTACGCGCAAGGGGTCGCAGGAGTGGCGTGAGAGCGGAGGAGGCAACCTGGATACAAGCGGGATGAGGAGTGACCAGAGGACGGTGGCAGCAGCGCTAAGGTGAGTCGGGAGATGCTGGGGGGGAGAGGGGGGTGAAGGAACGCTGCGACCAAGTGGGTCTTTGGCGATTGCTGGGGGGGGGCCATAGAATTCTGGTAGGGGGGTGGGGGGAATAGGGAACCACCGCGAGGGGTTGCGGACGCAGCGCGCGCCGCGGGACCCGAGTGGGGACCTCCCGCTGACAGAGGCCATGTAGAACATGCTGCCGATATAACAAAAAAAAAGGAAAACGTAACTCCACTTCCCTCGTTCGCTCAACCACTCCCCCCCCCCCGCCCTCGCAACAGATTTAAAGAAACCTTACCGTCATCCGGGGCGTGGGGCTGCGATCGGGCTCTCCGAGCCAGCTCCAGGAAGGGAGCAGGCAGTGGGGCACGTCACCGGGCACACGAGGCAGGGACCCATGGCTAGGGGGGGCACAGTGGCTGCAGGGAATCGGGGCTCGGGACTTGGTGCATGGCCAGGGCGGCCGGCTCCGTCGCGCCGCGCATGCGCGCGGCAAACACAAAAAAAACAAAAAAAAAAGACTAGAGCGCGGCACACGCGGAAGTTGTGTGCCGCGTGTGCTAGAGGCCCTGACTGCACGAGCCATTTGGCTCTGCAAATGCGCGCGAGGATGGGCGGGGCTCGGCCGCTTTCCATCCGGCGCGGTGCGGCAGAGCGCAGCACACGCGGAAGTTGTGTGCCGCGTGTGCCCGAGGCCCAGACTGCACGAGCCATTTGGCTCTGCGAATGCGCGCGGGGCGCGGCGAGGCTGGGCGGGGGGCTCGACCGCTTTCCATCCGGCGCGGTGGCCAATGGCGTGCCTTTTAAGCAAGAAGCTACCCAGGGACAGGGGTTCCATCCAGCCGCTGCCATTTGGCTGCGGCTGGGACAGACGGTGCTCGGCCAGTCGGCGCGCATGCGCGTGCCCAACCTGAATTTAAAAAATAAATAAATAAAATAATAAATTAAAAAATAAGTAAAATTAATTATCAGGGAGTAGACGCTAGGGTCCTGAACGCAAGGAAGCTTTGGCACAGAAGACAGCACGTAAACACGATTCCAGCCACTGCCCTAATAAAAAATTTGGTTAGGTTGCAACCCATAACAGGGTGAAGTCGGTATGACGCAGGGGTAGGTGGGGTGACATTAAGAGAGAGAGTGCATCCAGTAGTAGTATCATAGGGCTATAAAAAAAGGATTAAAGCAAATATTGGTTTATAAATGATACTAAAAAAAAAACAATTATATAAAAGGGGGGGGGGGGGGGGAGGACCAATAGACGGTGCAGAGGGGAAGTCGCCTGGGTCGGTGACACCTCCCTCCCCCCCTTCCCCAACCTAGCCAAGCGCAAGGAGACAGGCACAGAGCAGGTCCTGGCAGCGGGCTAATCGTGTTTTCCATGGGAGGACAGAGCTTATAAAGTATATGAGAAGAATGACAGGGCGAGCGAGAGAGTCGCAAGGGCGGCGACATAAAGTGCAAGATAATGAAGTGTAGCGACGACATAAAGTGCAAGATAATGAAGTGTATTATATCAATTGCAGGCTGGAATCATTAACCCATAACCACATTACTGCGATGGAAGTCGAAGGGTCGCCGGCGCTTTTTTCCCCCGATGAGAACCAGGAAGAGGCCGAGGTCTGGGCGAAATTCATGGCCTTGGGGCAAGCGAAAGGGCTGGATTGGGTAAAGAAGATGGTGGCGGTGCAGGGTGCCCAGCAGCAGTCGGAGGACAACGCCGCGGCCAACACACACGAGGTGCAGCCCACAGACTCAGGCCTTTGTCTACGGAGCGTAGAAAGTGTTACAGCACCGGCCAGACGGAAGCGGCCACCAAGGGCCACGGCGGGCAACAAGCTCAAACCGGCCAAAAAGGTCGGAACGGAGAACGTTTTGCCGGAGGTCTCAGCAACCCCGCTGGAGGACAGTGGACTGAGAAGGAACATTGACAGTATGGAGCAGGGGGGGCCTGTGGCAAGTGGGGCGCCCCTCACGGCTGGGGCTTCGACCACTAGGGAGAACCTACAAAGGGACCAGGGGCAATCTGGCCAGCCTGCAGACAATGGGTGCTGCGCTCCCGCGCCAGGACCTGCGGGGCAGGGGTTGCAAGTCGGGCTGGGTAAGATGATGGAAGCGATGCACAACTTCATGGCCTCAGCGAAGGCGCTGGCAGGCGGGGGCATGAACGAACAGCGCGCGGGTAGCGGGAGTGCATGCGCAGGACAGGTTTGGGGCCAGGGCGAGAGCTATCCTCCAAAGAGTCAGGGCCTGGTCACGGGGCAGGAGACAAAGAATCTGGGGGGGTCGGCGTCAGACACGCTAGCAGGTACAAGCGACAAAGGGACTGTGGTGAGGCCCGATCCCCCCCTGTTGTCCGGGAGGTCATCCCTGGCTTGGAGGTTCCCACTAGAAGCTAGAGAAAGAATATGGAACAGGGAATTTATTGATATTTTCTCCCTGCTCACCTTTGCGAAAGAGGGTGCAGACATAACCGTGCCCAGCAAAGAGGTTGAGAAGCATAAATGGAAGAGGAAGGTCAAGCCTGAGGAATCGATGGACAATTGGCTTGAGGCATTCGCCATGTTGTCCACAGTGATCATGGAGAAGTTCCCGGAGCAGGGACCAGCTCTATGCAAATACAACAGAGTCATATACGAAGAATATACTCGTAATGGGGGTACAGGGTGGCTGTGTTATGACAGGGAATTCAGGCAAAAAATGGAACAGGCACCCGAGATGACATGGGACTGCCGCGAGATTGAGCTCTGGGTGCAGTATATGGGCAATGGCTGCAGAACAACAACCAGCGAAACCCGTTTCCCTAGACACAAACAAGCAAGGCCGTTCTACTTTAAGCAACAGCTTAGGTCCCCCTTTCGAGGGAAGCCCCAGCAGAGGGGGAGAGGGGGGTACCAGTATAGGTCCAGCAACAACTCATGCAGGCCATACAATGCCGGGCATGCTCTTGGGGTCCTGCATGCAAATTCACTCACACCTGCTCCAAGTGCGCCGGTTGGCACCCTGCAACCGAATGCACCAGAGGGAGTAAGACCGATAAGGCAATGGGTACCTATGGGGGTGCCAAGCAGCCCTAACCATCCTCAGTCACACCACACTACACTAGCGCCATCTCCCATAGATTTTAACGCATTGGCCTCTATCCTTAAGGATTACCCAAGGGCCACTGAGCGCGAGCTGCTGTTTAATGGTTTCAGTGAGGGCTTTAGGATCCCATACGATGGCCCCTCGCTCTCGCGGGGAGCAAATAACTTGCGCTCTGCCATGGAGGCTCGGGGAGTAGTGCGGGAGAAGCTGGAGAAAGAGTGCCAATTGGGGAGGGTGGCGGGTCCCTTCATCCACCCCCCCCTTTCGAACTTTATTGTGTCACCGCTGGGGATCGTGCCAAAGAAGGAGCAGGGCAAATATAGGTTGATCCACCATCTCTCTTTCCCCAAAGGGTCTTCAGTAAACGACTACCTGGAGGAGGGCACATGCTCAGTTTGCTATGCATCATTTGACGAGGCCGTCGACTTGGTTCGCGCAGCGGGCTTAGGTGCGCTCATGGCAAAGGCGGACATCGAGTCTGCTTTCCGCCTCCTCCCGGTCCACCCAAGCAGCTTTCACCTCCTAGGGATGCAGTGGGCTGGCCAATACTTCTATGACAAGTGCATGCCCATGGGTTGCGCAGTGTCTTGTGCTTTGTTCGAGACCTTTGCCTGTTTTTTGGAATGGGCACTGAGGGAGGGGACACCCCCGGGGAGTTCACTGCACTACCTTGACGACTTCCTCTGTATTGGAAGAGCGGGTTCCGGCGAATGCAAGGCAACCCTCAGTGCATTTGAGCACCTCAGCCAGACGTTGGGGGTACCATTGGCCCCGGGTAAGACTCAGGGGCCAACAGACTGCTTGACTTTCCTGGGCATTGAAATTGATTCAACCACGGGTTTGTGCCGGTTGCCGGAGGACAAGGTTGCGGCGCTGCGGGCCGACATCCAGCTGGTCCTGAGCAGGGACAAGGCAACGTTGGCCACGATTCAGAGCCTCCTAGGCAGGCTCAACTTTGCAGCGAGGATCATACCAGCGGGCAGAATATTTGCCAGGCGTTTAGCAAGGGCGACAGCAAACGTGAGAAAACCCCTACACATGGTGCGTCTCGGGGCTGGGCTGAAGGAAGATCTGCGCATGTGGCTGTCATTTTTGGAGGAATTCAACGGTGCCTTATTGTGGCGCACCGCATGGTGCACCAGTCAGCAGCTCCAGCTCACCACCGATGCTTCAGGAAGGGAGGGATTTGGGGTCATACTAGACCGGCAGTGGTGTGCGGCGAAATGGCCGAATGCATGGGCAAGGCATGGACTCACAAAGAACATTACTGTGCTGGAAATGTTCCCAATTGTCCTCTCCATCTACCTGTGGCCACAGGTGTTGGCCAACAGGAGGATTACATTCTGGTCCGACAACATGGCAGTGGTCCAGGCCATCAACTGCCAATCCGGGAACTGCCCAGTATTGTTAGGATTGTTGAGGGAACTAGTCAGGGGTTGCCTGTTGAGGAATGTGGAGTTTCGCACGCGGCATGTGCAAGGGGTCAAGAATGTGGCCGCTGATGCTCTTTCTCGTTTTCAGTGGGCGAAATTCAGGGCGGCATGCCCTCAGGCGATGGCAGAGATGACACCGTTCAAGGCGGAGTGGTGGCACTTGGTACAGTGGAGCAAAGGATAGGGGCGCTAGGAGAGTTATCACTGGCCCCCGCGACCCGTGCCAAGTACAAGGCATGTTTCAACAGGTTCACGGCAGTAACGCAGGCTGGGGAGGCTGGGGACCCCCTGGCGACAAGGGTGCAGCGCTTCGTACTATGGGCAAAGGACAATGGGAAATCGCACGCATGGGTCTCCAGGCACGTGGCGGCTATCGCCCACTTCTCGAAATTGAGGAGAGAGGGGGACCCAACCGCGGGTTTCCCATTGAGGGCGGCACTGAAGGGATGGGCTAGACAGGAGGAGAGGACACCCGACCAGAGGGCGCCCATCGACATTAACATGCTCAAGAAGTTGGTGGGGGCACTCACAGCCATTTGTAGCTCGCAGTATGAGGAGCTCTTATTCTGGGTCACATTTTCCCTAGCCTTCTTTGGAGCCTTCAGGACCTCAGAGTTAGTGGCTGGGTCAAAGAGCGACTCGTCCAACAGGGCATTGAATTTGGGTGATCTCAAGATGGGTCTGGACATGGCGGAACTTAAGGTTCGTCGCTCTAAGGCGGACCAGAAAGGGAAAGGTGTAGTGGTTCGGTTGCGGGTACTGGGGGACACCAGATACTGCCCGATCGAACTTCTCAGGAGGTACATAGCATGCCGCCCCTCGCTACCTGGGTATTTATTGCTTCACCGGGATGGCCAGCCGTTAACTCAGTTTCAATTTAGAAGGATCTTGAAGGGAGCAATCGCAAAGGCCGGGTACCAGGGGCATAAATGGTCAACGCACTCCTTTAGAATCGGGGCTGCCACCACGGCTTTCAAAGAGGGTTTGCATGCGGATGCTATTAAGCGGATCGGGAGGTGGCAGTCCGATAGATACAAGCTGTACATACGCTCTGGGGAACGCTAAAGGGTTGGAAACAAGTTATATATAATGTGAACGCTGTGAGCGGAACGTATGCGATCTACGATGTCAATAAAGTGTGTGGTAATGTTTACTTTCTTGTCCATCTAGGGGCTAAGACAGTATGGGTGATGGGTCACTCTCTGGTGGACAGAGCAGAACACCGGGCCAGGGAGAGTGGCTGGACGCGCAGTTTCAGCAACACCAAATTCACTTGGAGGGGAACCCCGGGAATGAGTTGGTCCATGCTAGAACCTAGAGTTCGCCAGCTGGTGGGGGAGAAGGGGCCAAAACCGGACATTCTTGTAATTCACCTGGGCGGAAATGACCTAACGACTTGGGGCAGGGGCCCGCTGTTGCAGGCCATGACGCATGGCCTGGCCAGAATGGCCGCCCTGCTGGAGGGCGGGGAAGTAATATGGTCGGAGATTCTCCCAAGGGGGGTGTGGCAGGGGGCCAGGTCTCCGGTCGCACTTGAAATGTCAAGGCGGAGAATCAACAAGTCACTAGAGAAATTTGCGAAGCATCACGGTTATGGGTTCATTAGACATACCCTGCTGTGTAGACGCTTCAGCAGTAACTTTGCGGCAGACGGGGTACACCTGTCTGACACGGGCACGGATATGTTCTTAAGGAGCATTAGAGACGCTCTCGAGACAGCCGGCTGCAATTAGCTGGGAAGGAAGGAGCACAGGTGGGGGGCCTCGGGTATCACGAGATGCGATCCCCGAGGCGTGGCGGAGTTACAGGGCGATCCTAAAGCTTTAAGGGTGACTAAAAGGCCTCCAGATGGTGATTCCTGGAGCAAAGGCTATTCCTCGGGCCACTGGGAGCCTTTACGGCGGGGCCCGGGATGATGTGACGGCGCTCCTCAACCCCGCAAAGGGGGGCAGTTGGAATCCTGAGCAACTGTGGAGACTGGCCGGGGTCTCGCTCTGACTTGTCAGGAGCATGACTAAAATATCAAAGTGGTAAACCACGAGAAAGGAACGAGCTGTAAGATGCGGAGTACGCAGGTGCAGAGAGCACCACAAGGGACAGCTCTAGCTTTCTCAGGATGGGTGTCGGCCATATTCATAAACTCATCTCCGACACCTGGATCGCCCGTAAGATAACCCTACCTGTGTAATCAATAAACTTGCGACATATTATACCCACAAACATTGTCCTGGCATTTTATTATGTTGCATGTATAAGATTGTGATCAAACAACAGGAGTATGCAACCAAAGGGCTGGGGGTAGCAGCGCTATGTGGATGGCCGCGACGCACGTAGGGCGTCTTTAAGGCGGACAGCATCCTAGCGTCGCTCCCCCGCCTGGTAGAGATGAGCCCGAGGGGCCTCCGTACTGGGAGGGTGGGCCACCTCGCGTTTATGGCCCCCAAAGGTGTGATGGAGGCGGAGTGAGGCCACAAGGCCTCTTAAGGGGCAACTGGACTGGGCTGGGGTCTCTTTGGCTGAACTACGCGCAAGCCCTCCCACCCACCCCGACAACAAAGGGATATAGAAGGGTTTAAGGGCAGAAAGGGAGCGTAGGCTTAACATTACTTTCTTTACAGGAAACGTAAAAGTCGTCGCAAAGCGGAGTTACAGGGCGATCCTAAAGCTTTAAGGGTGACTAAAAGGCCTCCAGATGGTGATTCCTGGAGCAAAGGCTATTCCTCGGGCCACTGGGAGCCTTTACGGCGGGGCCCGGGATGATGTGACGGCGCTCCTCAACCCCGCAAAGGGGGGCAGTTGGAATCCTGAGCAACTGTGGAGACTGGCCGGGGTCTCGCTCTGACTTGTCAGGAGCATGACTAAAATATCAAAGTGGTAAACCACGAGAAAGGAACGAGCTGTAAGATGCGGAGTACGCAGGTGCAGAGAGCACCACAAGGGACAGCTCTAGCTTTCTCAGGATGGGTGTCGGCCATATTCATAAGCTCATCTCCGACACCTGGATCACCCGTAAGATAACCCTACCTGTGTAATCAATAAACTTGCGACATATTATACCCACAAACATTGTCCTGGCATTTTATTATGTTGCATGTATAAGATTGTGATCAAACACCAGGAGTATGCAACCAAAGGGCTGGGGGTAGCAGCGCTATGTCAAAGGCAAACCTCGGTATCATGAGCCACCAACCAACAAGAACCAAATTGCATCACCTCTCAACAGCACTGGCAGAGAGACCACTGGGTGGAAACACAGATGGATGAATCTGAAATCTGCATGCCTTTGATCCTGTTGACCCCTCGTGTGACTGCTGTTTGCAGGGCCAGCTTTAGGGTGGTGCGAGCGGTGCGGCCGCACTGGGTGCTGACCTGAATTGCGGGATGCTGACCTCAGGGGGCGCTGTGTTTAGCAATAAATTAGATGAGAAACTTGCCTTTTAAAAGTACCTGCTGAAAAGTTCCTTTTGCTCCAGCCTTCAGGGAACAGTTAAAATGTGAAGATACCTCTTGTGATTAATGTTCTTGCTAGGGAGAGAGATGGGGCTTGCCATAAAGTATCCTAGAGGGTTAATATGCCTGCTGCAAAGAACAGAACTATATTTTATGTGGTTAGCTGAGTGGATTAGTAAAGCCAGCCTTTACAAGCTCTTTACAACAAATGAATGTAAGTGAAAGGGGGGCAATGGAGAGATATGGGGCACGTTTACTGGGTGGTAGTGAGGGAATGCCAAAAAAGACTGTAGACACCAGCGCTAAAGCGGGCCCTGGCTGTTTGCTCTCCTAAAACGCGCTGTTTCGCTGTTTCGAGAGAGATAAAAACCTCTGAATGGTTTCATTCGGAAAAAAAGGAAAAAATAAATCATTCTACAAGCCGCATTATTATTTATTCTTGTTTTCTGTTTCTTATGAACACCGCTGGATTTTTCTGGGGTATGGAATTTGTTTGCTGGTGTCACACGAAGCAACAACTGTACCTGCATGCGATTCGGCAAGCAGTGACCTTTTTAGTATGTAAATAGGTTATCATACATTGCCGATACGATATGATTTAGTTATTGAGGTTGAAGCTGTGATTTTCTGTGTGCACCTAAACTGGGATTTATGATTTAAAGAAGTCGATGTTCAATCGCTTTTCATAAACTATGCACATTTCAAGATAGTTGATAAAAAAAGGCCTTGTGTGCAGAGCGACCGCAGTGGGGTGGATAGGTATTGGGTAAAAGGGGGAGAACATTTTATTTGGGTTGACCTCAGCATGACAAAATGCAAAGTGGACACTTCATAGAGAAAACGCTGAATGTTTCCGTCACTCTTTAAAGACCAGCAAAATAAACAGTGTCCAGTGTGTAGAACAGCCATCAAACCTAAACTCAGCCGTGTGCGTGTTCTAGAAACTGAACTAAGTGGCAGGATGTGTGACCTGATGTGCACTCTTGTGTGGATGCCTGGGGCGATTATAGTACTGATATAGTCATATATGTCCTAGGATTTCCAGGGAAAGGGTGTGCCCCTACAGCAGCTGGCACATGTGGCCTAGGCGGACTCATTAACTACCTAAACCCTGTGCTTAATTTGTAAATTAAAAGGTGACGGTGCCCAAAGCCTTCCTCTTAAACACGCGGCTGCCCCATTTATATGTGCGAGCACGGAATACTGAGAAAGCGTAATCCTGAAGCCATCTCGGGCCTCTTTAATCCACGAGTCACTCCCTGCACCTTTAGCTCACTCTTGCAGCTTTCTGCTTTCTCCGTTTGTGGCGCTTTTTCGTTTTTCTCTTCCCCCGTCTTTCCCATTTGTGTCTTTTGCTCGCAGTCAATGCTAGAGGCAGAAGAATAAGTCCCGGCCTTCAAAAATAAGTCCCGGTGCTCAGCACCGGAAGCAATAAGCACAAATTAAGCACTGCCTAAACCTTACCTTTCAGTGTAAGAAAAAACATCAGCTGCATAGAAAAGGATGGAGGCATTGTATCTTATTTTTCCTTGTTTACACGCTTTGAGAGTGCTTGTCACGGGTTGGACCGGCTAGTCACATTTGGTCGGAGAGAGATGAAGGACCACGAATGTTATCTTTGTGAAAGAACCAGATGACCATTTGGGACTGGACATTGGCTGTGCTCTGGCTTGAGTAGACTGTTTAGCCTATCCACTGCTGCTATTGGTGCCCTAGTATCGTCAAGCTCTAGAAGTTAGACAATCTTAAAAGTGAGCATCAGAAATACACGAAACATGCAGAGAAGTTTGTATTTAGATGATTTTGTAACCTTTGGGCAGAATTATAGCGTGAAATACAGTGTAAATAGAACATTGTGTCAAAAATATCAGAACCAAAATATTGAGGAGGTAAGTGAAAATAGGTAAGTATGAATTTACTGTATTAACTCCACATCTATTTACTTATACTCTCTATATATATATATATATATATATATATATATATGTCATCAAGGTACGTAGATGTGGAGTTATATATAGTAAAACTTACCTTCACAATATTTTTATCCTTGATATTCCTGACACAATATTTTTCTCACGATATTTTGTCTAATGCTGATGAGGCTACCTAAGAAAGGTACATTTTCTACATGATAGATTTCTTGCTTTTTCCAATCTCTGATTTTTGCTGCAAGGAACTAAGCTTCAATGAGAAGTGACTGAGATGAAACAAGCCACACATAAACCTTCCCAGCTGTAACTACCAGCCCTCCTGCATTGGAGGATGAGTAAAGAGTAAAGTAAAAAAAAGAGCTATCAAAGGTACAAAGGTAACGTCAGTGACAAGAGGATGCTGATTACTATGAAGTCCACATCTGCCCTCTTAGAACTTGGTGAGAATCTCAATACTTTGGCGGGACCTCAAACCTGAAATATTTTGCGCTGTGAGTCAGTTTCCAACCATAGCATCTTACTTTGATCCATTGAAGAACTCAGATTTTCTTTTGGGAGACCAAGTCCAAAAGTAAAACCGTTGATCGGGGTAAAGCACTAGATCATACTCAACATCAGGTTCTTCGTGTTTGGCCTGAAAAGGTACTTCGGGCTCAGTCATGTGTGCCACTATAGAAAACTGTCACTCACGCCCTGGTCAGCAGCCGATTGGACTACGGAAACGCCCTATATGCAGGAATAACAACCAAACTCCTAACAAAGCTGCAAAGAATCCAGAACGCATCCGCCCGCCTCATTCTGGACATCCCACGCCGCGACCACATTTACCCCAACCTCAGAGACCTTTACTGGCTACCAGTATCAAAGAGGATCACCTTCAAACTCCTCATCCATGCACACAAGGCCCTCCACGACACAGGCCCAGCCTACCTCAACGACAGACTCACCTTCCACACCCCTACCCGCAATCTTCGCTCTGCAAGCCTCGCCCTCACCTCCATCCCCCGCATCTGCTGCACCATCGCCAGAGGAAGATCCTTCTCTCACCTAGCCGCCAAGACCTGGAACTCCCTACAGCTCCACCTTTGCCAGGCCCAAGACCTCTTGACATTCAGGAAACGCCTTAAGACATGGCTTTACGACCAGTAGCTCCCCCCCCCCAGCACCTTGAGACCCTAACGGGTGATTAGTGTGCTCTATAAATCCTTGATTGATTGATTGATTGATGTTATTTCTTAAAGGCACTTTTTGACATTTACTTCACAAACCGCTAACTCCGGATACAAGTAACCTCTTTTTACCATTTTAGAGATGTTTTGCAAATTCCTTTATTCTTCCTTTTAGTAAATTGGTTTGGAGAACTTCTTATTTAATTTCTTGACTTCATCATTGTCTTGGGTGCTACTTGCATGCTTTGGAAACTCTTTTTTCTTAGCCTATTCCTTAGCCTATTCCTTGAGCCAAACAAAAGATTTCTCACTGAACTTATGGTTTCTTTCCATCGCCCATAGTTCATAATCTACATCTTTATAACTTATTTGGGGTGACCCAGTTTTCAACACCTAATTGAAAGCATCCCCACATAAGTGACATGGTTTGTGACATGATTTGCCAAGGATCACAAAATCTGTTGAAATGTGGGAGCAAAGCTGCCTAGTTCCACAGTCAACAATTTAACCTTGAAGAAGACGCATAGGGTGGAATAGGTGTGAATACCCTTTGTAATGCCCACCCTTACCTCTAAATGACACCTCTGCTGAGCTGTCCTCTCAGGAGCTAAAAGAACAGAGACATGTTGTGTAGGTAGCATAAATATACCGTTGTTGCACTAGGTATCATTTATGGACAACCTCTGAATAAAAGTAGTGCACACAGAAAATATAAAACTAAATACATTAATCCAACATTGTTGCACATACTTACCCTGAACAGTTTTCAATGCTTTAATTTCAGAACAAAATCCAGAAGTAATATTTAGGTCTGGGGTAACTCGTGAAGTTGTACTCCACAGAATTCTGCAGAGGCACAAAAAAACTCAGTTTAATTCCGCAGAGTTCCGCCGACTTGCCAAAGTTACTTATGTGTGTTTTATCAGAAGCCCTTTTTATTCGGATATTCTCAGGCTGCAACAGGGGCAGATGTGATCATTGATAACACCACTGATTCGAGCAGGACCACAGTACAACGACTATATAATGTAAGTTATCACACATTATCACTGCACATGATGCGTGATGCTGAACTGAGAATGCACAATGTATGTATCTCGCATGAAGCAGTGGGTCTCCAGAACTACACCTGCAGCATTTTATTCCTACTGAAGCACACAACAGAGGCTCGTCTGGTATTAGGTGAAATACAAACAGTAGAGAAGAATTAGGGGGCATCAAAATGTGCCTGACGCCATGTGGGTGCTGTTACACTCTACCACGTGTGGGTGGTGGAGTTTTTGCCAAAAACTCTGAGTTCCGCTGACTTAGCAGAGTTTACTGCCCATCACTAGTAATATTGCAAACATACCCGGTGACAAATTAAAAAACAACTGTGCTGGACATCTAAACAATCCTAAACAAATCATTCTTTTGCTTTTGGGTGTTAAGAAATACAGAATCAAAAGTGAATCAATCACTTTAGAGCATTTGAGAAAAGAACAACAGTACAACACCACTTACATCCATTAGAGCCTTGCCAAAAAGTAAAATATTGATTTGAACAGCAAACAAAAACAATTTCTCAATACTATACAATCACCAAAAATAACTGTGATTTGTTATAGGTTTTTTTGTGCTGCACAAAGTCTTCCAAACACATTTTTGCATGTATCTATGTGCTGAATAACAAAGGTCCAGATGTAGGAAATACACTAAAGGCATTTTTATCATGGCTTTGCAACGGGCTGCAAACGTGACACGAAACCTAGAATTACATTTTCCAAGCCATGCAAGGCCACTTTGTAAGTGTGGAATACGGCAAGGCAGCACAAGTCACTGCCCTGCGTTACTCTGCCCCATGGAGGCGTTCCATAGGGGAGTGTGGGTGTTCACACACATCCACCTGTGGATTGTGGCACATTCCCAGAATTAACATTAGTGGTAGACCGAAGAATGCACCAAAATACCATGCCTCACCGGGGGAGGACTTATAGTAAAGATGCTTATCTCTAGAAGGAGGAAAAAGCCTAAGTGCACAGTGTAAGGGTGCCTGCGTTGGTGCTAGGCAGCAGTTTGCACATAATTGCAGGATGAGAGCAGGAATGCCCCATATAATGTTAAATATGATGCATTCCTGCCCTGTCCTTCTGCAGTGCAGCGCAGCAAGGTAGGTTGCTGCATTGGAAGAATAGCTGATAAATATACCACCAGATTCTCTGGATTCACTAGTCTTTACACTGAATCCCAGATTCACAAAGTCCCAACTACCATAAGCTGCCTCCTATTGTTTAGGCAGAATTCCAACTTTTTGGGGGATTTACAAACATCATCAGAAATAATCCTATGATTTTCATAGGTTTACCAATGTACGACTGCTGGTCAATATTTAGTCATACGGATTGCCCACTTGATGGACAGAAATGCGCTTATGTACATTTACTTTTTTCTGTTCCCCCCCTGGCAAATAATTTCTTCCTGTGGAGAAGCCACATCCACACAACTTCATGACATTTGGGAAATGTCCTACGCATTGCAATTCTGGATTCATAAGTTCCTGAAACATATATTTATTTTAAAGTTTTATTATTTTCTTATTGTTATCTAGTGGGACCACTGTCTGCTCTGGAAAAATGTTTTCAAAACATTCACAAAGGGGAAGCGGTCCCATGAGGACCCCTTCCTGTTTGCCAATGGGTTAGCACCAATTTGCGATTGTTTTGTGACCGCATTCACAGTCCTGAAACAATCATACATCGCACTGAGACTTGCAATTAGGAAGGGAACAACCCTTCCTAATTGCAACTTCGAAACCTATTTTGCGATTTGATAAATAGATTACTGAATTACAAAATAGGGTTAGTACACACCAAAATGCATTTTTCTTGTCGCAAACGGGCCAATTCTGCAAATCGGGCCATTTGTGACCAGAAAAAAGCTACGTACATCTGGCCTTAACTATTCATTAGATGTCAGTCATTGCCAATGTATAAGGAAAGGCCTCTTTTTGCCTGTCCACCCCACATTTTTGGGCTGATGCTACTGTGTTTTTTTGCTTTGAGAGTGAACTGAGGCCTGCTAACCAGACCTTAGTGCCAGTTTTCTAACCTCTTATAAAGAGTATGTTGATTTAGCAAGGACTGACCTACTATAAGTCCCTAGTTTATGCTACCCAGGAACATGAAAGGCACAGTGTCCACCAAGGGCAACAGCACTCATGTGCCACTCTGTGTGTGGCAAAGTACACAATGGCTCCCAGCCTGCCACTGCTGACTGGAAGAGCAGTAGTCACACTGCTAGTTCGACTTTGTCATTCACACTAATGGCAAAGCCACCACTTCCTTCTCCCCTAAGGAAGATCTATGGAGCTCTAAGGCAGGGAACTATATATCATTAAGTAGGACATATATATATAAATATATATATATATATATATATATATATATAGCTTAGCAACAACACCTGTTAATTGTTGTTTTGCTGTGGAATGCCTAGTAGCCCCTTTGGCTAACACATGATTACCAGCTGACCCCCTCAGCCCAGCTATCTTCTAAATGGGACTACCTAGCTAGGCAGTGTAAGGGATAAAGTTAATTCTGGCATTAAAACTGACTTGATGCCCAAGTCAAATTTTATGTCACCATTGAAGAAATGCAACTTTTAGAAAGTTGCTACTATGTGACCCAGTTTGTTCAGTGGCCTCACATGGTCACTGGCTACCAGACAACATTCTGCCCACCTGAGGAGCCATGTGAACGACTCCCATGCTTAGGAACAATAGCAGCCTGCTGTAGGATGTGGTGTTTCCTCCCTTTTGCAGGAAGCCACTGAGGGTGTTAACCCAAAAGGCGAGCTTATAAGGAGAAGTTGCCTTTGGTGGACAAATGGTGATCACACTCCTGAGGGGTTGTCCTTGGTTCAGGTAGACAGGCTGTTGACAGGAACAGAGAGGGGAGACCAGTGCCCCAACCAGTTTTCATGCCGTTGTCTAGCTCACAGATAGACACATCTCCAGGGTTGGCTACCAAGCTCATAACAGCTGAGGAAGCGTGAAGACATCTTGGGAGTGGACAGAATAGTGCCATCTAGGTTTTTCAGATGCCACAGATTGGGGGAAAATCACCACCAAGAGGGAGGGGACCTGGTAGCCCACTGGCTAGTGATCACATCATCCCTTAAGACACTTTCTCGGAATAAATATGGCACACCTGGCACCTTGAACCACAGATCACGTTGGAACTGGAACATAGACCGAAGAAGGACTGCCCTGCTGACCCCTGGACTGCATAAAGATAGACTGCACTGTTTGATGGACTGCATCTGCTGCACATTGGGCTAGCGAAGAGAGGACTATGACTGTGGTTCCCGGCTCAGAGAAGGGTCATGCTCCAGGACCAATGAAATGTCTCCAGGGGTCTTTTGGCCAACTCCCTGGAACCAGATCCAGGGGAAAAGGAGCTGAAGTAGCCAAAAACAGCAAGTCAGAAGAATCTTCACTACCTTCTGTTTGGTGCATTAGGAGACTGATGAACAGCCAAAGGTTGCACTGAGTCAGCCAGACCCAGAATAGTCATCTGAGTTCAGATTGGTCACCCAGAAGGGACACCAGCCTTTACCAAAGGATACCACAGGGACTGCTGGGACTGCTATGTACGGAGACCGGTAGTCCAGCCACCACTGGCCTTCTACTGGCTCAAACAGGACATTGAGGAAATCCAACCTCTGTGGCCAAAGTCACCCGACTTGACCCAAGGACCGAGGAATGACCACAGAGGCATCCCAATTGACCACAAAGCACCTGAAGCATCCTTGAGCATCTTCATCTCCTGTATCCTCATCATCAGGACCGCTCCATTGAAGTCTATGGCGGTAATGTTATAAAGTTTGGAACTGATCTGAAAAATGATGTGGTGGTGAGGTAACTGTTCAAATCTACCCCAATGCCCCCTCACACCTTCTCCCTATCAGATCTGGTCACCAAGTTGAGCCAGAGTAGTCAAACTTTAAAAAAGGTTTCAAACTTTACCGTTGCCAATGCTTGTTTGTGATTGGAATAAAAATTATGATTTCTTTAAAAAACTGTATCTTCTGAACCCTCTGGTGGATTGTGCTTATCTTGGAATCTAAAATTCATAAATATGGAATCTATTTTTATTAATTGGTGTCATATGTCTTTCATGTTATGTAGCTTTCTTATTTCATTGTTTGGTACTTTTAAATGCTTTGCACTAGTTCCTTTGTTTAAGCCTTGCTGCTCAAAGCCATTCTAGAATCTTTTGTTGATGATGGAGTGGGGGAAGATGTATGCATTATATAGATATTTGGCCAGGAGTTTGGTAAACAGGCCACGAAGATCCACAATGCTCTGAACGTTCATGGAGTGAGTGAGCTTCCAGCTCCTGTATATGTGTGATGTAGCCTCTGGGGGTCAAGTTGCACTTGTGTGCAGTCCATGCCCCCCAGCACATGTGGGAAGCTGGCGATGGCATAAAGTCCTTGTTCGATCTCCAGCTGCAGTTGTAGTGTGCTGGGGAGGAGGAGATAATGTGGTATTAAGGATATGATGGCATCCAGGATTGTGTTGAGTAGAGCAGAGAAGGGTGGCTGGGGGGATACCAGCCACTGTGGCTGTGGTGATTTGAAAAGAGCCTGACAAGAACATGTGGAGATGAGCCATGAGCTTCACCTGTGGTGGGATGTTGGTGGACCACCCAGTTGCTGTTCGGAACATAAGTGCTATTTGATGTAGCAATTGGAAGATTGATTGCCTGCATTGCCGGCAGTGGGTGATGACCTCATCCTCCCTTAAGTCAAGGAGATTAACCCTTTGCCAATATATGATCTCCCTTCCCATGCACTGTGTTTGTGGTTGCGGGGTGGGTGGAGGTGCATTTGGTTTGGGTGACAGGAGTTGTGGTCTTCTCCTTGCCACACCCAGCTGCAAAATGACAAGCTCCATTTTGTTGTTGAGCTGACCAGACTGTTCTGTCTGAGTTCTCTTTTTGTTCCAATGCCAATACATCATTTCCTACATTTGGGTTACCGATTTGTAGGATTTTTTATGCATTTGCTCACTTATGGTAAACTCCCATCCGATGTATCACTTTTCAGTTTCCTTGTAAATATCCAATCTTTGTTTTTGTGGGGAAACGCATGCACCCATTAATAATTATGTAATGCATCCGAATCAAGCACACGGAACTTTTGATGCAGGTCGACTAAAAGTGATGCATCGGTCTAGAGCCGTCACCGTGTAATTATGGAGTGCTGACTACACTGCAAATGCATCAAAATATTTGTTGCATTGTTGGCGCAAGCTCCTTGTAAATAAGCCCCACTGCTGTTTAGTATCTGAAAGATTAAGAACAGTAATGTACTTGGCAATGATTTAATCTCATTCTTTACTATTCATTCTGAAACTTTGAAAACAATGGAGTGCTCTGGGCCTCTAATGGCTGGTAGAAGCCCGGAGCTCCAACATTCCAATGTTTTCATTCACAGCTTTTGCTGTGAAAAAAAAGGCGTCACAGAGCCTGAAGATTTCAGTTCGCTCCGGCCCTGTGAGGCCTTTGTTTTAGTTATTAGAACATTCTGCCTTCCAGTGGCAGAATATTCTAATAGCCTTAAAGCCCTCCCTAGTTGAGCTATACCGGCATTAAAGTCCTGCCCCCCCTTTTAAAGGCCTTTGCCTTTGGCTTGGGCCTTTAACGCAGGAGCTGGACTTTAGTGGCAGATATAGCCCGCTACGTTGGGCTATAAGGCTGTATTAACTAACTGTAAATGGTTGGAATTATGGGACAGTTTTTCAAGATTCCCTGGTCTAATTCACCAAGCCCTAAATAGATATCTAGACATGGCAAAAACAGGTTTTTCGGTGGTGTCACATCTCAGAGGCCTAAAAGCCTCCCAAAAGTGAGTTATACCCGAAAGCCTCCAAATCGGGGCAATCCACCTCTCTCTTGCAGACCAATATCCTGGTAGAGGAACAGAAAATGGTCGTCTGACTCCAAAATCATCAGGCACAACGAACAATGAGCTGAAATAATAGGATTTTTGGCCCATTTAGATGTAAATGTGGTAAGGTGAAGGTTGCCTGAGCTAAACCTAATGTAAACGTTTTTGGTATGGCCGGGGCTGATCCTGCCTAAGTAAGACTTAAAACTAGGACTACATTTGTGCTGGAGAAATTTAGTATTGAGACCCTTCTCCTTTTAGTCATTCCAAAGCTGGAATAGTGTGCACTTCGAACACTTTTCTTCGCTCTATTCACTGTGTTTTTATACATGCACCACGGGGTTGTTCCAAATTTCTTTCACCTTGGAAAAAGTATAAAGAGTTTTGATCTTACTAAATCATGGTGTGCAAACCCTTCTATCAAGCTCAATAAGTTCAAGTAGGGCATTGCGGTGAGGGGCTAATTCATCTGTAGTCCCAATTTGTACCCAGTATTTTAACATCTTTAAGAATACTATATGATCAACCTTAGTCACTGCTAAATCAAAGTGGATAGGGACTACAGGGGTGCTTGAAGGCAAATTAAATATAGATCTAATACTTTTATTTTGAGCAAGCACTAATGGCCATGTATCAGCATTATCCCACAGCACTGCTCATAAGTTGCCCTCAGTATTTTCCATTAATTGTTACTTCAATACATGCCAGTGAGGGATTTGCGTTTTCTTTCACTCAGCACCAGAATTTTATAATACGCAGTGCCTTTCGACAGAGAATATAGTTACTACCGTTAACAGAGGCGATGTTGCCCCTCGATAGTCCTGATGAGGCCCTGATTGAAGAGGCTGAAACGTGTTGACAGATATACCGGCGAGATTGTGTTTTCTAATTGGAGTCAGCATTACAAAAAATCACTTTATACGCACTACAAAATAACTTTAAAATGTATATAGGTATTTGACAGTTGCTTGCACGGGAACCATCAATCATCGCAATAGAGTGGATTACAACCATAACTTTGAAATTGTGACCACAAGTATCTTGTAAAGAAAGGTTGTTGGGCACAACCCTCTACTGACGGTATGGTCAGTCTCAAGACTTTGAGCAGCTAGATGCTGGCCTCAGTTGAACCATGTAGAAAATGTGAATTTGATTTCATGTGTGTAATGTTTTGTGTTGTAAATATTTGGTATTTTGTATGATTCACCAATGAGCCATTTTTCTGCCTGGCATATAATTAGTTGAAATAAATAATGGAAAATAATTAATCCATAAAGACAGCATTGAGCACTGTTTTTCCAAAATATTTATTTAATCTATCCCTACCTTTAGACCATTCCTTTGTTTATATATGGTTATTGAACCCAGGTCAGGTTAGGGTTATTGGGTTCTCTCCTTTTTTGCACAATGTTGCCTACTCATTTCAAGACATCATGGATGAAGTTTATAAGCCAATCCATTACACCCTTGATGTATAGGCTAAACAGTGCGGGGGGATATAACGCACCCCTACCTGACACCACTGTTTATTGGGATTCTTGGTGTAAGATCATGGTCCTTGTGCCACCTTACCTGTGCATATGTTTCCAAGTGAAGGCTAACTAGAATTTTTAATAAGTCACCCGGGATGCAATAGTTTACTAGGACCCTCCAGAGGTTAGTCCAAAGGATGAGGTTGAAAGCGGCCTTCAAATTTATGAAGGCCTTGTATAGGTGATTTTTCTTTAAGTCAACATATTTCTAACATATTGCCTTAAAGCAGAACACCTGATCCAGCGTGCTGCCCCCAAATCCTGACTGGAAATCTGAAAGAATATGGTTATCTAGGGCCCACTCTAGGAGCTTTGAAAGGACATACCTACAGATGATGATTTTACTAACATCGATCAAACTGATCGGTTTGCAGTTAGATGAAAGGTTCCAGCTCACCTTTTTGATGACAGGAACATTAATTGCGCCCTCCCAGGAGGAGAAATATCTTTGTCTCTCAGAATCGTGTTAATAAGAATCTTAAAATATGAAATCCAGACAGCTGGTTCGGACATGGACAAATCCCCAGGAATTCCATCTGGAGCTTTTTCCCTTTTTATTTGGTGCAAGGGCTGTTAGGTGTCCGCCAGCCCAAAGACCATGTGGAGCTCTTCCTCATTAATATTCAGAGTTTCTGCACTGAGGTATTTTCATTTCACTATCAGACTGGAAAGGGTCTATGACTTGTTCCTGATAAAGATCAACAAAGTGAGCCACCCACATTTCGGTTTGAACAACTGCATCAGCTTGGATATCTAAGGAACGACTCCCATTGGTCATGATCTTCCAGAATGCCCTCATGTTTTTGTTTTAAAGTGATACAGTGAGATCTTCCCACTGAGCCTCCTCCCACAATTTTCAGCTAGTAAGCAACATCACCTTATGTGATTTCTTTGACCCCTTTATCATCCTATGATCCCTGTTTTTTAAGGCTTTAAGGAGCTGTTGTTTAGCTGCTCTGCATTCTGAGGTATACCAGTTAGGGTAAGTACCAGGGGAATGATCCCTCCGCCCTTCTTTGGGGAAGTGCTGTCTCTGTGGAGCTGAGAGCTCACAGTGAGGCCAATGAAGGCAGTGTAGTTTTTTTCTGTTCCTTTGAAAGGGAACAATTATTTCAAAGAGCTCTAGCAGATGGAACCCAAGATTGCGTCAATGTTAGAAAGAGGGCCATTTTACATTTCGGCAATTTTTAGATAGCATAATAGAGTTATGAGACATATTGGCCCAGATTAAAGAGAGCCTAGTGCCATTCCAACGCCACATTGGCATAATTTTTGTGACGCTAATGTGGATTTGGAGGCCAAACATGCTGCGCCGCATTTTCAAAGTGGCACAATGCATGCATTGCACTACTTTGTAACCCTTTGCACTACATTATAACTGATCCAGCCATAATATATGCAAAGGGGGGGTTACCCCATTAGGAGGGCCGTAAAAATGACGCAAAGAAAACTAGGAGGTTTCTTTGTGTCATTTTTACCAGGATTGTGCTACGCTAATCCTGCAAGGCCCCAACTAGCATAAAAAATTATGATGCTAGTTCCCTAACTACTGTCATAGTGCACCGTATATTAAATATGGTGCAGACATGGTGGCGTTAGGGAGGCACTAAGTGGCACATAAATATGCCCCTTTGTGTTTTATTTGATGATTTATCAAAAAGAGCATAGTAAAACTGTGCACAGAGGGCTTCATTGTCGATGTCCGCTCTTTGCACTTTTCCCTGTCCACCACATGGGACCAAATCCTAATGTCTCAAAGAATGTAATCAATGTTACTAGAGTACATGCCTCTTTTATAGGTGGGATTGCAGGACATATCAAAAGCTTTTAAAGCATGTAATGCCATGAGCCTTTGTGTCATCGAAGTATCAGTTAATTGCTCAACAACCCTCATTTGCCTGTATTGAAGATCGACTACTGGCAAAAGTACATCACTTGCCTCATCCTTTTCGCTGGTGATGAAGCAGAAAATGAAGGTTTTCATTTATTAGCGCTTAAACGTAGTGCTGCAATAATCATGTGTGACTTTAACCAAACTAATAAAGATTGTACGGGGACAAAATGTGCCCTCAGAGTAGTTTGCCAACATTTATAAGCGTGCTTTATATAACGTGATGTATTAGAAGTGCATTAATCCGACATAATCATAAACGTGTGCTATGATTTGCTTGCTTGAAATGTTTTAGCTTAGCATAACTTTAGTGGAGGCTTTGGCCTAGTTGCCTGGTCTCACGGTTTAGATGCTCGTATTTTTCCAATGTGCTATTAAACGTGTATTTTTGCTTGAAGCTGTACTTTTCCACTGAGATCGTTCACATGCTTATCTTAAGGTTTCGTGCCAGCCTGGCATATTTCTCTCCTTACTCCAAGGTCAATCTGCAGGTGCGGACAATGGAAGCTCTGAAAGTGAGTTAATTGGTATAAAATGTTGCAACTTGCGTACTCGTCTCCAAGGATAATGTATGCTTAAGTAAAAGCTTGAGAACTGTTGTTTTTGATTGGACAATTTGAAGCTAACCTATGAACCCTCCAATGGAAGACCCTACTGGATTTGAACTGTTGTTTATAAAAATCAGGTGCACGAGAAGAAATTAGCCATTACAGCCATTATTGGACATCCCGCCATTTTGTAGACTTTGCAGCTATTATGGCCCACTTTGCTGCAACGCCATTTTGAAAGAGACTTTGATGCTTTCTCTAATCGAGAGAAAGAGACTTTAAATGATTCTTGCCCTAGAGACTTTAACTTTGATTTACCCCTTTGCATGAAGTAGTAGTTTTACCTTGCCGCCGTGAGGCAACTGCCCCGTCCACCCCTGCCCCTTTGCCCCGTCCCATGCCGATCGAAACGGTACCCATGCTGATCGAGAAACGGTACCTGTGAGACGAAGACTTCCTTGTATGCTGATCGTAATTGGTAAATATGAAAGGAAATTGTAAAATTGCATTGTGTTTCTTTTAGGTAACCAACTGCTGATTTTGATAAGATCCCTAGTTAGGAGTTTTTCAAATTTATGTTGCTAAATTGTTTTTGCATGAAGTCCCACATGCCGATGCTAATTTGAGGTTAGATGAGGATTCTTTTTGTTGCACGATGCAATTTGAGACCTTGTTATGCTGACTAAATGTATGCAATTAGCTCATTACAGATTATAGTATTAGTGATTTGCATTGCTATTATCGAATGCCTTGTTATTCAAATGCTGCATAGATTGCATCTTTTCCGTCGTTATGGACAGCTATTAATGTTCATTTATGTTTATCATTTGGTGTTGAGACACATCTATATTGTGCTAGCTTTGTTAATATAGGGAAATAAATTCACTAACTTTGAATAAACTGGTGTGGTTATTCCTGACTGAAAGGTCAGGGTTCGCCGAAATGTATTCTGGATTAATTGTTAAGTGTTATGTTGATCAAGGTATTGCTTATGTTCGTTATTGATTATTGATTTAATGAAATTGATCTATATAGAGTACGGAGAGTTCCACTTAGCCAAAAGATTCATCGGCCTAAAGAGCGTCCAAATACAGGTAAATTATTTGTACGGACCGCTCTATCAGTAGATGGTAGCAGAGGATGGTTGAAGCTGACCCAGAAGGATGCCTTGGATCAAATTGAGCTGAAAGGAGATGAGATGGATGCTTTTGTTGAATTGAAAGAATGCATGTGCAGGGCTCCAGCTTTAGGTATGCCTGATTACACAAAGCCTTTCACATTGTTTTGTCATGAACGTGATGCATGTTCTTTGTCTGTCTTGACTCAAGCCCATGGTGGCATAAACAGACCAGTAGCGTATTTTTCAGCTACTTTGGATCCGGTCGCAGCAGCACTTCCAGGGTGTTTGCGCGCCGTAGCAGCAGTTGGTATCAGCCTCACTCAGAGTGAAGGAATAGTGATGGGACACCCAGTAACAGTCATGGTCCCTCACTCAGTTGAGATACTTTTGACCCGCTCCCGAACGCAACACATGACTGGAGCAAGACTCACAAGGTATGAAACAATAATTCTGGGCTCACCGAATGTGCAGCTGAAAAGGTGCACTACGTTGAATCCAGCAACCTTGCTTCCTGGCGAAAATGCTGAAATTGAGAACGCTGAAGACGTCGAGCATGACTGCCTTCAGGTAACTGAATTTTGCACAAAACCTCGACCTGACATTAAGGATACTAAGCTTGATGAAAACGACCAAATTGTTTTCGTAGATGGTTCCTGTCTAAGAGATGGGATGGGAATTTTGAAAGCAGGAGATGCTGTATGTACTGTAACAGGTGTCTTGGAAGCGGCCTGGCTTCAAGGAGTCTATTCTGCACAAGTAGCAGAACTTGTAGCCCTTACAAGAGCATGTCAACTGTCTGCATTGATGAAAGTCACCATTTACACTGATAGCCAGTACGGGTTTGGGATTGTGCATGACTTTGGACAACTATGGTCACAGAGAGGTTTCCTGACTTCTTCAGGATCCCCAGTGAAAAACGGGGAGAGAATAAGGGAATTGTTACACGCCATTCAAATGCCAGCCGAAGTTGCAGTGGTAAAGTGTAGTGCTCATACAAAAGGACAGGACTATGTTTCTCTGGGAAATGCATATGCGGATCAAGTCGCAAGATTTTGTGCCTTGAATTGTATATTACTCAGAGATGAATGGAATTCAATAAGTGAACCAGAACTCGAACCAGCTGAAGCTTTTGCCTTGAAGGTTGTAGATACAATAGATGAACTAAAAGCACTACAGAATAACGTCAGGGAGGATGAAAGAGATTCCTGGATTAAATCACAATGTATAAAGAGACCAGATGAGTTATGGCTTTCAAATGAGGGAAAATTTGTTTTGCCAAACAGTCTCTTATCACAGCTTGCGCGGTTCTATCATGGGCAAGCTCACCTAGGGAGAGATGCCATGATAAGATTGTTCAAAACTGATTGGTTTAACCCCAGATTTCGTCAAGCTGCAGAAGCAGTTTGCCATCGATGTGTCACTTGCCAGCAGATGAACCCAGGAAAGGGAACAGTAGTGAACGCGAGCCACATTGGCAGAGCCAGTGGCCCGTTTAGTCGAATGCAGATAGATTTCATTGAGATGCCTGTGCATGGAGGTCTGAAGTATGTGTTGGTGATCGTGTGCATTTTTAGTCACTGGATTGAGGCATACCCCACACGTAGAAATGACAGCCTTACAGTTGCAAAGCTATTGTTGAGAGAGTTGATACCACGTTTCGGATTCCCGATCTCTTTAGAATCAGATAGGGGAAGTTACTTCAATAACGAGGTGATAAAGTTACTTTGCGAAGCGCTGAACATTGAGCAAAAACTGCATTGTAGCTATCGCCCTGAAGCATCAGGACTGGTGGAGCAGATGAATGGTACACTGAAATCAAGAATGGCGAAAATATGTGCATCGACAAATCTGAAATGGCCTGACGCATTGCCCTTAGTGCTAATGTCAATGAGAAACACCCCTGATAGAAAGACTGGATTGTCTCCGCACGAAATTCTCATGGGCAGGGCTATGAGACTTCATGCAGTTCCTGCAAACGCGCTTTTGAATATTACAGATGATATGGTGTTAGACTACTGCAAAGGTCTGGCTGACGTGGTTCGCTCTTTCTCTCACCAGGTGGAAGCAACCACCTTGCCACCGATCCAAGGTCCAGGACACGCACTGAAAGCAGGTGACTGGGTCGTGGTAAAGAAGCACGTGAGGAAGTCGTGTCTGGAACCCCGTTGGAAAGGCCCTTTCCAAGTGATCCTGACGACAACTACCGCTGTGAAGTGCGCGGGGGTTCCCAACTGGATCCACGCCAGTCACACAAAGAAAGTGTTGTGTCCCACAGATGAGGAAGTTGAAGCGCTAAAACTGCCAGTGCCTGATAAAACAGTGCTGAGTGCTGAGACAGAGCAAAACCGAACTGAAAGCGAACAGGCAGGAACGGAAGAGAGAAAGATATTCTCTGAGGACGAAGAGACCAACTCACTTGGGGGAGACCAAGGAGAAAGTTCAGACAGCGACGAAGCAGCTGAAGGTGACAAAGAGCCTGAAGCAGCTGAGGGTAGCAAAGAGCCTGAAGCAGCTGAAGGTGACAAGGAACCTGAAGCAGCTGAAAGTGATAAAGAGCCTGAAGAAAGTAACGGTGACGAAGGGCTCGAAAAGGGTGAAAAGGCAGGAGAGCCTGATCAGAGGAGGGCTTTCCCAGAAGCAGACGGTACAGAAAAAGAAAAAGAGAACGTGATTGATTCCCCAGAAGGAGGGGACAAGGCAGAACAGAACGAAAAGGTTCAAGCTTCCACAGAAAAGATCGCAGGTCCATCAAATGGACATGGTGCAAAGAGGAGACTAAGCATATCACCAATAAAACAAAGGACTGAAGAAAGTTTGAACGACGGAGAAAGGCCAAAAGTGAAAGAGAAAAGAAAAGAAGTAACTGTCGTGGTACCATCCCCGAGTGAAGAAAAAGACTTGACAAAAGTGGAAAGTACCAGCGAAGCAGAATCGAAAAGAGAAGCAAAATTGAAAAGGAAAAGGATACCGAACAGAAGATATTCCGGTCCTGAATGGGCATATGTAGTTCATGACGATTGGACTGACGAGTTTGTATCTCTTAGCCTCGAGAACGAAGAAGAAGAGATACCAATAGAAAAGAAAAGTTTTATGGACTCTGTCGATTGAAAGGGGGATAAATGATTTTGCTTGCTACAATCCAACGTGATACAAACAACCAGCTGAGACATTGCTAAACCGGATGAGACTTTTGCTGAACTGATAAAAGACTGAATTATTGCCGAATTGAGACAAATGCTGCTAACCGATAAGTGACTGCCTCTTGAAGAAAACTGTGTGAACATTGCGCTCGTTCAGCTTTGTAACTGAATTGCCAAATAGTTTCTTTATAGGTGCTTCTAGCTCTCTGATTCTATACAGATCATGACGCAAAACAGTAGAAAGAAATATTGTAAATATGTGTGTGTAGGCTTGGTAATTGCATGTGTATTAATAATAATGGCAATAGTGCTTGCAATGCATGGAAAGGGTGAGAATGAGAGAATTGATGCTTCTACTTTTGCTCCTATCACTGTCACTGAACTAACCGCACTGAAAAGACTAGAATTAGATGAGAGACACTTGCATGATAAGAAAGAGCTTTCATATAATGTTTTCTACCGCTTGCTAACAGAATATGTTGAGACTATGGATGCGAAAGATTGTTATGTGTGTACACAGATACCGACATCAGTAAAGGAAGGGGTGACTTATCACCACATGCCTCTTACATATGGGATTACATGTAGTATAGTAATGTCTAGATTTTATGGTCAAACTAACATACAGTATTTTTACTCAAATTATGATGTTACCTTTGCATATGTTCCTATAATAGCGCAGCTAAGCCAGATTGCTAAAGATTGGGATGCTAAGATAATGAGGGAATTTTTCGAGCCAATGCAACCTTTTGAAACGGCTCACGCTCATAGGGAAAACCTTACCTGCTCGCTCTCTGCAGTAGAAATAAGCTTTTTAGATCGCACAGATGATAGAAGGGCACAAATGAAGGCGAAATTAGAAAAAGAGTTACATAAGAGGACTTCAGTAGACAATTATGATTTTGCCGCAATAAAGACACAAGGGAGAATAGCTTTAGATGCTTGGCATGTAGGGAAATTTTGTATATATCGAGGTGAATCTTATTATGACAATATTTTTGTAGGAGCGAGTGAGTGTAAACATACGTTTATCTTTAAGGCCAAATGGACATTCATGATGAACGGACTTGACCCTGTCATTCCAGGTGTATATTACATTTGTGGGTATAATGCCTATTATCGTCTTCCAAAGGGATGGTGGGGGAGATGTTATTTGGGTATAGTGTTCCCAAAGGTTTATCAACTGGATGACCTATCGATGATTTCAAAGACATCTGGATCCCATCGTATCCAGAAAAGAGAGACCGCAGCTGCTGTGGTAGGAGATATATTTGGAGCCATGATTCCTTCATTGGGAGTTGTGCTGAATTCCATCAAAATAAGAAAGTTGTCTACTATAGTGGATAACATGTTGACAAAGTTTTCAGGTGCTATAATCCTGATAGATGCTGAACTTGCAGCGGAAAGAGCTATGACTCTTCAAAATAGGCTTGCTTTAGACATTCTTTTAGCAAAGGATGGCGGCGTTTGCAAAATGCTTGGTGCACGACACTGTTGTACGTATATTCCTGACAATAGTGTGAAAATTAAAACTATGCTTGCTAATCTAACAAAAGAGAGTGCAGATTTGAAGGAACTGAAAGAACCAGGAGTGTGGGAGAAGGTTGGAAAGGGACTTGCTTCAGTGGGAAGTTGGCTTGGTGGAATTTGGAATGGAATTTTGCTAAAAATAATACAGGGAATACTAATAGTTCTAATTTGCATTTTGGGAATTTGGGGAATAAAAAGGGGAATAATAATGATAATGGAAAGAATTAAAAGACGGAAGGAAGAGAAAATAATGAAAAGAATGGCAGAAGAATACAAAGCGAAAACTAGGGGAATTAAAAGGAAAAGAGAACTGACAGAATTTTAATGGAATAAAATTTGTGGGCATGATTTGGTGTGATGACAAGTAGTCATCAGAGGAGGGATTGATGAAGCAGAAAATGAAGGTTTTCATTTATTAGCGCTTAAACGTAGTGCTGCAATAATCATGTGTGACTTTAACCAAACTAATAAAGATTGTACGGGGACAAAATGTGCCCTCAGAGTAGTTTGCCAACATTTATAAGTGTGCTTTATATAACGTGATGTATTAGAAGTGCATTAATTCGACATAATCATAAACGTGTGCTATGATTTGCTTGCTTGAAATGTTTTAGCTTAGCATAACTTTAGTGGAGGCTTTGGCCTAGTTGCCTGGTCTCACGGTTTAGATGCTCGTATTTTTCCAATGTGCTATTAAACGTGTATTTTTGCTTGAAGCTGTACTTTTCCACTGAGATCGTTCACATGCTTATCTTAAGGTTTCGTGCCAGCCTGGCATATTTCTCTCCTTACTCCAAGGTCAATCTGCAGGTGCGGACAATGGAAGCTCTGAAAGTGAGTTAATTGGTATAAAATGTTGCAACTTGCGTACTCGTCTCCAAGGATAATGTATGCTTAAGTAAAAGCTTGAGAACTGTCGTTTTTGATTGGACAATTTGAAGCTAACCTATGAACCCTCCAATGGAAGACCCTACTGGATTTGAACTGTTGTTTATAAAAATCAGGTGCACGAGAAGAAATTAGCCATTACAGCCATTATTGGACATCCCGCCATTTTGTAGACTTTGCAGCTATTATGGCCCACTTTGCTGCAACGCCATTTTGAAAGAGACTTTGATGCTTTCTCTAATCGAGAGAAAGAGACTTTAAATGATTCTTGCCCTAGAGACTTTAACTTTGATTTACCCCTTTGCATGAAGTAGTAGTTTTACCTTGCCGCCGTGAGGCAACTGCCCCGTCCACCCCTGCCCCTTTGCCCCGTCCCATGCCGATCGAAACGGTACCCATGCTGATCGAGAAACGGTACCTGTGAGACGAAGACTTCCTTGTATGCTGATCGTAATTGGTAAATATGAAAGGAAATTGTAAAATTGCATTGTGTTTCTTTTAGGTAACCAACTGCTGATTTTGATAAGATCCC
Organism: Pleurodeles waltl; assembly: GCF_031143425.1. NCBI lineage: Eukaryota > Metazoa > Chordata > Amphibia > Caudata > Salamandridae > Pleurodeles > Pleurodeles waltl. Next base: position 161,893,597 of record NC_090447.1, read on the forward strand.
TAGTTAGGAGTTTTTCAAATTTATGTTGCTAAATTGTTTTTGCATGAAGTCCCACATGCCGATGCTAATTTGAGGTTAGATGAGGATTCTTTTTGTTGCACGATGCAATTTGAGACCTTGTTATGCTGACTAAATGTATGCAATTAGCTCATTACAGATTATAGTATTAGTGATTTGCATTGCTATTATCGAATGCCTTGTTATTCAAATGCTGCATAGATTGCATCTTTTCCGTCGTTATGGACAGCTATTAATGTTCATTTATGTTTATCATTTGGTGTTGAGACACATCTATATTGTGCTAGCTTTGTTAATATAGGGAAATAAATTCACTTACTTTGAATAAACTGGTGTGGTTATTCCTGACTGAAAGGTCAGGGTTCGCCGAAATGTATTCTGGATTAATTGTTAAGTGTTATGTTGATCAAGGTATTGCTTATGTTCGTTATTGATTATTGATTTAATGAAATTGATCTATATAGAGTACGGAGAGTTCCACTTAGCCAAAAGATTCATCGGCCTAAAGAGCGTCCAAATACAGGTAAATTATTTGTACGGACCGCTCTATCACTGGTCAGAGTAAGCAAGGATTCCCCAAGAACCATGGCTGTGTTTTAATCGCCAGCCGCTCTTTTAAAACAGGAGGAATGTAATTGATCAAGCATTTTGGACAATTGGACAATAGAGCCTGTTTGGGAATTATCTGGTGAGGAACTACCACACGTAGCTACGAAGCCCAAAATGTCCTTGTAGTTAGTAGTAATAATGTTAGTGCTATTAAACACACATATCCATCCATATTAGCAACCTCACAGTTGCTCCGCCCACCTTAGATAGCTCGCCTCGTAAATCTCTACATGCAAAAAACTCGTAAGTGAAAGTTTTTCTTTGTGGATCAGGCCCTTAGTTTGTTAGCATCTAATATTGAAGGATATTGATGTGTGTTTTCAATACTGTAATGCAGCAGCTCACTAATATTACTGCAAATAACCCAAGTGACCCCCTCCTGTTTCTCCGATTTAAGGTCCTGTTTTGCTCTGAAAGAAATGTTCTCTATGGATATTTCATGAAATGTAAACACATTTCTCTGCAAAGTGTCTCTAGAAGACTCCCACACATCACATTGAAAATAAATGACAGGAAAACGGTATTCAAAATAGGTTTCGAAGAATTATTCAAGGTCTTCAGAGCAAGACTCTCTGTAGAGTAGCGCTGGCTCTATCACGGGGCCTCCTGAAAGGCTGGTTGCCTGCGCCATAGTATTAAAACTCCTCTGGGATTCATTGCTGACTTCTTTTTGTAACCACTCATTTTTGAGAAACAAGCAAAAATGTGCCTGCCACATGCAGATATTCTTCATAAACATTAACACAAGAGGTTTGTTGGCATTGGGAATATTGAAAAATAACAGAAACATAGATTGTGATTGCCTAACCTATACAGTGTTTAGAAAGAGCGGGCTTCAGTGTCAAAGGAACTCATACCGCATTTCTACAATTTTTTCAAAAAACACATATTGTGTGTTTATTTTCTTTTAACTTGTAAGGCATTTTACTTTCCATGTTTGCATTCTGTACTCGCCACATTAGTCACCGCTGACGCCGAAGGGCGCTTCTTGATTGGCTAGGGGATGCAATCAGCTGTAAGGTGGGCAGAACCTGTAAGAGCTTGTAGCCCTTAAATGTGAGGAGCAGCACAGTTACTCTTTTAATACGAACTCACACTGCATTTGTAGAATTAAAAAAAAAAACCTACATCGTGTATTTGTTTTCATGTAACTTGCTAGGTGCTTTACTCTCTATTTTTGCACTCTATACTCACAGTATTAGTCACCACTGATGCCGATGGGCACTTCCTGGTTGGCTAAGGGGATCCAATGGGCTGAAAGGGGGCGGAGCCTGTAAGAGCTCTTAGCCCTTAAATGTGTGCAGCAGCGCAGTCACACAGCGGACGCGCTTAGCGGGCACATCACTGGCATGGGAAAGGCATGCCAAAGGCAAGTCCATCTGCGCCTGTACCAGATCTAGTGCCACCCCCAGTCTGTTTCCCCGCCCCCCAGGTAATTTTCTTTCTTCAACTTTTTAAAATCTCTTAAGCATTTTGCTCCTTACTGTTGCCACATTTGGGCCTTATGTCGTTTAGAGTGTCCATTATCTTATATCATGTGCAATGGTGAGTTTGTTTTTCCAATAGAGCTGTCCTTTGCTACTATTCATGCCTACAGCCCCAATAGTAAGTCATTATTAGGTGGGCTTATTAACTCCCATTCTCTTAGCAAACATGCCCAGGTGGTCCACAACTTGATCAAGGACCTCCATTTGACTTTCTTTCTATTACAGAATCTTGGTTTATAGAATGGTGTAATCCGGATGTTGTCCTTGCTCTCCCCCAGGATATACTATTCTTATGCATGACAGAGATGCAACTTGCAGAGGTGGCCTTGCCATTATCATTTTGTGATGCACTTTAGTGCTGCACTTTTAATATAAACTCTGAAAGAAGCAGAAAGCTTAGGGTTCTGTTGTAAGATTAGTTTCACCCTGTCTTTTGCAGGTGGCCTAATCTACTGTTACCCGGTCATAGGATTCCATTTGAGAAGCGCTGGCACCTCTTCTACTTCGATCACCACCTCCTCGGGCCCAGCCTATGCAAAAGAAATGAGGGGGGCCTTATGGCTCCCCTACTGGAGCGTTTATGGCCCTAAGGACCGCCATCCCCCGGGGCCGGCTCCTGCTATCTCCTCAAGTGCCACCTTCAGGAGATAGCTGTGTGCTTTTGCTTGGCAGAAACTATGATATCTCCTACCAATTAAAAGCAAACACTCTGCTTCCAGCAAACGGGAGCTGTCAAAATGCTCCTGCTTGCTGGAAGCAGAGTTTTCATCTCTTTCTCTACCCACAAACATGTGGGCAGGGAAAGACAGACCAGTTGACTTCACCAAACACCTCACAAGGGGCGGGGCTTTGGAAGGGGCATGGCCTCTTGCAGAGAAGCACCTAGGAGGCACTTTTGGCCCCACACTAGCCCCAAACCTAACCCCTAAAAAAAAAAAAGCAAGCTTGATATTGCTACTGCCGATGTCCTGGAGTGTTTTCAAACTCATTAATTGACATTGGCAGTTAAAAGCTTCCCAAAACAACCTGAAAACCACTGTTTACAGAGGTTTCCAGCTATTTTTTCCTCCTACGATGATACTGCCTCCTCACAGGAGACCATGTGAGGGAGTCCATATTGTGTGTCACACTGTGGCACCATGTGAGTTGGCAGTTTTGGAAAGAGATTAAAGTATTGTTCACACAAGCAGGGAGCTGCATTTCCAGCAGCACTCTGTGTGCGGGAGCATTGCTCCCACATGAGACAGGGAGCTGGCTGGGAAATCGGGGCCCTTGAGGATCCCAACGCGGCCCCCAACACACCCAAGTGTGCTTTCTCTGACCTTCCACATCAGAAATTTATCTGATGAAACTGCTTGAGAAACAATGACATTGGCAAAGTTCGAGACACTCAAGGTTACTGGATACATTATGGGGGTCATTTTGACCCTGGCGGTACGGGACCGCCAGGGCTAAAACGACGGAAGCACCGCCAACAGGCTGGAGGTGCTTCCAGGCATATTACGACCGCGGCGGAAGCGCTGCGGTCGCACCGCCGGGGCCAGCGGTATTCCGACACTTTTGCCCCGGCAGTGATAATCCGCCTGGGCAGCGGTGCTTGCATCGCTGCCCATGGGATTACGAGTCCCCGGTCTTCTGTAAGCTTTCTCTGCAGCATGACTGGGTGTGGTTTGTGGGCTGGGTCAGACTCTATATAAGGGAGCCAGCCCAGCTCCACGTGCTCACTATTCAGAGGACCCGGTGCAGAGCAGCAGCAATTTCCTGAGCTCCTGTTCCGAAGGCCTACCTTTGATCTTCTCGACCTTGTCCTTCATTGTATTGGTGATCCTTGATCAGGGCGGTAAGACGAAGGTCGGGCTGGGCCCCCGAGCCCGTTTTCAATGGCATTCGAGTTCTTGGGCCTAATTTTCATTTTGGGAGATTTTTCCTTGTGCATTTGAATGTGCTCTTGGTTTTCTGGCATTTACATGTTGATATTCGAATCGGCAAGACACGGCAAGATGCGCGATTCATCCCTTGTGTTTAACTCTTGATACCCATTGTGTGCTACCATTTCTTGGCAGTTACATGGTGGCATTCAAATCGGTAAGACGCGCAATTTGTTCCTTGTGTTTAACTCCTGATACTCATTGTGCGCTACCATTTCTTGGCATTTACATGGTAGCATTCGAATCAGCAAGACGCGCGATTCATTTCCTTGCATTTAACTCTTGATACGCATTGTGCGCAAGCATTTCTTGGCAGTTATATGGTGGCATTCGAATCGGCAAGACGCGCAATTCATTTCTTTTGTTTAACTCTTGACACTCATTGTGTGCTACCATTTCTTGGCATTTACATGGTGGCATTTGAATCAGCAAGATGCACAATTCATTTCCTTGTGTTTAACTCTTGATACTCATTGTGCGCTACCATTTCTTGGCATTTACATGGTAGAATTCGAATTGGCAAGATGCGCGATTCATTTCCTTGCATTTAACTCTTGATACGCATTGTGCGCAAGCATTTCTTGGCATTTATATGGTGACACTCGAATCGGCAAGACACGCAATTCATTCCGTACATTTAACTCTTGATAAATATTGTGCACAACCATTTCTTGGCATTTACATGGTGGCATTCGAATCAGCAAGACGCGCAATTCATTCCTTGCAATTAAAACTTTGATAATCATTGTGCGCGACCATTTCTTGGCATTTACATGGTGGCATTCGAATCGGCAAGACAAGCGATTCATTCCCGCAGTTAAAACTTGAAGTTTCAGATCGCTTGCAGTGTGCGCGATCAGTTCATGGCATTTGCATATTCTTGTTGAAATCAGCAAGTGTGTGTGATTCATTTTTCTGCATTTAAAACTAAGTGTAAAAATTCTAGATGTTACATTATATGTGCATAATAAGTCCTTAATACAATTCCTATTGTGTTCCAGGAAACGTTCAGATTATTTTTTGTCCTCATGCAAAAAGACCATGTTTGATTTTGAAAACATAATTCTAGAAGGTTCTTATATTCCTAGTCAATTTGTAACTTTTTGTGAAAAGGTTCACTGAGAAGTTGCATTAATCATTCTTGATTCCTTCCCAGGTAACCAGGCGCCTTGAGGCCTAGTTAGTAGTCCTTGAGTTAGCCATGGTTACAGTATGACAGTGCTTAGAATCATAGTCTAGTAAATGTCAATGTGATATAATCTTGATATTGTGTGTTTTAACCTTTTGTTTCCTACAGGTCTCCTTCCCAGCTGTTCCCATCCTAATTCCCTTTCCCCCGCTTGGACTCTCTTAGTCTCTGTGATTTATCTATCAGAGTCTTGGAGCTGTCTAGTGGTGGACATGTTGGGAATGTGCGCAGACCCTGAGGATCTGGTCTCCCTGACAATTCTGGCATGATGCTCATTTCACAGGAATCGAACCTCAAAGGGAAGCACTTACAGATATAAACAAAGCAGGTGCCTAAGTTCCAGCTCCGCTTCTGTAAAGTACTAATCATCCTAATTTCTTGCCCATGATCAAAGCAAGTGTTTTTCTTGGCATTTGTGTCTTGAAAAGATATCTGTAAACCTTGATGGAGATGTTTGCATTCTTGCTTTTTTCTAGCGCAATATCTCATGTAATGACTGTGAAAAGTGGTTTCTTCTTCTCATCTCCTGCTGAGACCAGAGATTGTGTTCTCTCTTTTAAAAACTAAAAGTATGAAACATGTCCCATAAGCCCGGACCTTTTGGCCCTAACCTATATACATTAGTGGTATGCAACATCTTCCCGACATATTTCCAGGATGATGGACAGCTTCCTAAAAGGAACCTCAAGTGCCTTTCCCGCCAATTTTGGAGACACGTTCTTGATGCACAGGAATAGGAGCACACCTCCACCAAACAAAGCAGCAGTTCATGAGTGTCATGGGGTTGAGTGGGTATAGGCTGCAGTTCCTGGCCGTGGGCCAGACCATGCAGTGAAGTCCCGCTTTGCTTGGCCAAAGGCTGTGCGCGGTGCAGGACAAGCCCTGCAGACAATCCCTGCCATGCACAGCCAAAGGCCATGCAGTGCACGTGGTTGGGAGGTTTTAGGGGGTTGGCCGCAGGCCCTGTGGCCAACCCCTGCTATGAATAGATGAAGGTAATACACAGTGGTGATTGGATTAAGGCCAAGTAATTAAAACAACTTTAAGTTTAAAAAACATAGAAACTGACTGAAAAAATAGATTACAGGAATATTAAAGTTAGGAAATAGAATTAAAACAAAACATAGCAATTCATTTTAAAACCCAAAGGTGACAGGGAAGTTATAGTTAGGATTTGAATTTACTCACAGTTATGGTTATGGTTATCTCAAGTAAGTATAACTTGCGTCCTAAGGTTAACTATAACTTGTGGCCTTGCCATGCACAGATATCTCATCAATAATTTGACTGCTGATGTTAAATTTATATTTTTAGTGATGTCATGAGTAATTAATTATCTGGGTTAATTAGCAGTGCATGGTGAGGTGGATTTCTATGGTTTGTGTGAGTAAACTCAGAACCTGACTAATATATATTGTAAAAAATGGGTTCTGCCAACGGGATTTTTTCTGCTTTTTGACCACCTGGTATATGACCTTTTTACTGCGTGTAAGCCTCACAACCTGTGACTCACCCACAGTGAACTTATGGTAAATAGACTGAGCATGGTTACCACCAGTGTCAGTCTTTTAAAATAAGGCCGCTGTGACACAGCAAGCGTAAGAGGCACTTGAGTGGTTACATGTGCACACGCTTGTGCACACATGTGATGGATGTGTGTGGGAGACTCCTGTCCTGCACAGCCGAGTAACTATGCATAGGAAGCCTGGTGCAGAGGTGATTCTGCAGAATAGGTCATTGACCTAGGGTATGCCTCATGATGTAAGTGTACATTCATAGGGAAGGTCATCGTTGTTTACTGTCTTGTCTGCAGTGACACTTCATTAAACACCTATGGGGAGGGCTGCCTTAGAGTGCAGTTTTGCTTCACCTTGACCTACAGATGCCAGAGAAGTACCAATTTAGGGTGTAACCTGTATGAGAAAATCAATTATGCAAGTTGCACAAACATATCCTTACAGCTTATGGGTCAGCCAGGAATGTCATATTTCTCTGGCTCAGCGCAGGATCAGAGCCCAGGCCTTTTGTCACTCTGCTGTGCTAAGTTAATTACATTTCTCTCCACCAGCAGGAACATAAGCTCCCCACATATAAAGGGAGCAAGTAACAGTGCTTAACTCAGCTTCTGAGGAGGAAACGGATGGGGCGGAATGCTCTTCATCAATCAGCAAGCTCTTTCACTGTGCCAGGGATGGGCCTGCCCAAACCCACTAAACAAAGGAGGGTGCCCAGACCTCTGGAACCATACTAGCAGAGGGGCCATGTTGAATATTTGCTGGGAAAGGTCCTGGCAGTGATGTCTGTGAGTGGGGGAGCTGAGGCCCCTAGAACAGATGTAGCAAGTGCCTCCTGGGTAACACCATTCTGAAATGTCCCAGCAGGCTATGCAGAAAGGTTGGGACAAGAGCGGAAAGGTGATGTGGCACTCCAGTCGAGGCCAGGGGTGCACTGCTGGAACCTCTCCTCCCCACTTTAAATGTCTTGAGCATGGGGGAGAGCTCTCTCTTGTTTGTGCTTTTCTGCTGGACACTGAAACTGGATGCAGCTGATATGGACAATTTGAGGAAAGAACACTCTGATAGCCATCCAGACTAAGGACTCTGACTTTAATTGACCCCAGGACCAGTGGGGCTCTCCCCAGGACCAGGGAAGCGGGTCGACTTACATCCCCTGAAGGGGGAAAGACTGGGCTTCTTTGCAAGGAGACGAGAGGCCCAGAAGAAAACAAGGACAAAGGCTGACACAGGAAGACAGTGAAACCTACTCGCTGCAAAGTTTGTCACCTTTGAGGCTCACCACCAGGAGCAAACAAATACCAAGAGCAACAAAAACAGACCAATAGGGCCTGAGATATGAGTCTAATTCCCTGAGGTGGGCCAGGGGTAGTCGCGATGAGTAAAGGCATGAAAATATAGCCAGGAGGCGGTGTGTGTGAGGCCCTCTCTCCAGCATTTCAAGGGCCTATAGAATCCATCCCCCAGGCTGATTTATTGATCGGGCAGCCCGGGATCCCCAACTAGAGGACCGCTGCTCGTACCCATGTCTGGGGAAGCGGGAAGCCACCAGGCGAGACTCGCCAGCTCCTGCAAAAGCACAGAAGAGTGCTGCCCACTCGGAGAACTGGTAGGGGGCAGTCAAGGATTGGCTCTCTGGGCAGCCCCCCACCACGGGCAATGAGCAAGATGAGGAGTCACCACCCTAAGTCTGATGGGACTCAGAAAGAATGACTATCTAAGGGTTTTACTTGAAATGAAAGCACTCCCTTGGCTATAGCATGTGCTCTCTAGCTTGGAGTGCAGCTCCATCAAAGGGCAAAATATAGAAACTGCCTTTTCTGTGGCCTGCAGGTGACTAACTAAAGTTTCCATGTCATGCAGCGCCCTCTAGAGGCAAAGTCTACGATTATAGATGTTGTGATCAAAATAAGATGCCCACTAGGGGCTATGTTTTATTTGTGTTTTCCAGGTTGCAAGGTTGTCATGAGTACACAAACCATTCAGACATGCATATATAATTTTTTGTGAATGCTTTATTGAAATAATGATGCTGACAGCCACTTGTGGTCAAAGTATAAATGGTTTATTCACAGTAATAAGTGCATTCATTCATGATTATAATCAATTATTGCATTTAATTACATGATAATGTTTTGACATATGGTCTGTTGAACTAGACCCTCCTTTGGGTGGGTCAGAAGTGATTACGCAATGTAATCAATGGTACTTCCATCAGCCTTATGTATATTTGTAAATTACTGTGCAGTATTGAGTAGTGTGCCTGTACTAAATGTACTTTTCCTTTTTCAAAAGAAAAGGCACAGAGCGTACAATGCCCGCGAATGGTGATTACAAGCCCACACCACCTCCCTTGAGTAAGCCTTGGACTGCTCTGCTTCACTACTCTGAGAGGTTCAAGCGCTACAAATGGTCTTTTGATTCCTAGTAAAGCACAAACGTGGACTTATTTCCTGTGGAGGCCATAGAACTAATGGCCCTTCAACTTTTGTTTTTTCACTGATTTTATATATATATATGGTTTGTTGAACTAGACCCTAACTATACTGATTTATATATATATATATATAAATATACATATAAAATCACTGGAAAAACAAAATTTGAAGGGTTAAAGTGATGTCATAGTTAGGAATTGTAATAATAACATTCCTTACATTACAATAACCCTTTTGAAATTCATTATAGGTAGGTGAAAATGTCAATGAAAGCATACAATTTTAAACTAACATAACCACTGAAATCCACTAGTTATACTTATCTCAAGCATAAATAACTCATGAACTAAAGTAACTATAACTTGTGGCCCGCCATGCACAGTATTAACATTGATCTTATCATTTCATATTTTGCAGTGATGTTACCAATGATCTCATAGAACATGTCATGAGTGATGTAATATGTGAGATAATTCACAGTGCACAGTGAGAGCTCAGGTGTAGCTAATTTCCTTCAACGTTTTTATATATTTTTTTTTGGGGTGCCCGGTGTCCTCTGGGGCACCCACACCATTTTTTTTGTTGGGAACTGTTCGAAATGGGGTTTTTGGTTGGCAGTCAGGTTACCCCCTTACCAAGCAAAAGCCCTCACTCTAGTCAGGGTAAGTCACACACAATCCAAGATTATCTGGTGCCCACCCTCTGGTAGCTTGGCACGAGCAGTCAGGCTTAACTTAGAAGGCAATGTGTAAAGTATTTGTGCAATAAATCATACAATACCACCATATAGCACCACAAAAATACACTACACAGTGTTTAGAAAAATATATAATATTTATCAGGATAATTGTAGGTCAAAACGAATAAAGTTTGTAGCGATATCACTGAAAAGTGATATAAAGTGTCTTACGTCTTTAAAAAGCAAACAAAGTCTCTTTCAAGCACAAAGTACCTGGTTTGGAGTGGAAAATCTCCTCAGAGGGCCACAGAAGAAGAGATACGTGGAAAAAGGGGGTGTGCGTCGATTTCTCCCCAGCACACACGGATTTGCGTCGTTATTTTTCACGCGGGGAAGTCGTGCGTTGTTTTCCGGCGCGCGGACAGTCTCTTTCTGTGGATCGTGGGGATTACCAGATGTCCCGGGTCTGTGCCTGGATTTTCCTGCTTGTTTTCCGGCTGCGCGTCGTTCTGCGGGGCTGCGCGTCGAAATTTCGATCTCACAGCAGGCGTCTATTTCTCTTCTGGAGGTCGGGCAGCGTTGTCCTTGCGAAGCCGTGCGTCGAAGTTCCGGTCGTCCCGAAGGCGTCGCGTCGATCAGCGTCCGTGTGCGGCGTTTTTCTCACCGCGGAACAAGCTGTGCGTCGAAAATTTCGGCGCACGGAGCGTCCAAGTGAAAAAGAGAAGTCTTTTTGGTCCTGAGACTTCAGGGAACAGGAGGCAAGCTCTATCCAAGCCCTTGGAGAGCACTTTCACAGCTAGACAAGAGTTCAGCAAGGCAGCAGGCCAACAGCAAGGCAGCAGTCCTTTGTAGAAAGCAGACAGGTGAGTCCTTTGAGCAGCCAGGCAGTTCTTCTTGGCAGGATGTAGTTTCTGGTTCAGGTTTCTTCTCCAGCAAGTGTCTGATGAGGTAGGGCAGAGGCCCTGTTTTATACCCAAATGTGCCTTTGAAGTGGGGGAGACTTCAAAGAGGGGCTAAGAAGTGCACAAGGTCCCCTTTCAGTTCAATCCTGTCTGCCAGGGTCCCAGTAGGGGGTATGGCAGTCCTTTCTGTGAGAGCAGGCCCTCCACCCTCCCAGCCCAGGAAGACCCATTCAAAATGCAGATGTATGCAAGTGAGGCTGAGTACCCTGTGTTTGGGGTGTGTCTGAGTGAATGCACAAGGAGCTGTCAACTAAGCCCAGCCAGACGTGGATTGTAAGGCACAGAAAGATTTAAGTGCAAAGAAATGCTTACTTTCTAAAAGTGGCATTTCTAGAATAGTAATATTAAATCCAACTTCACCAGTCAGCAGTATTTTATATTACCATTCTGGCCATACTAAATATGACCTTCCTACTCCTTTAAGATCAGCAGCTATCACTTCAATACTGTATGAGGGCAGCCCCAATGTTAGCCTATGAAGGGAGCAGGCCTCACAGTAGTGCAAAAACGAATTTAGGAGTTTTTCACTACCAGGACATGTAAACTACACAGGTACATGTCCTGCCTTTCACCCACACAGCACCCTGCTCTAGGGGTTACCTAGGGCACACATTAGCAGTGACTTATATGTGGAGAAAGGGGAGGTTTAGGCTTGGCAAGTACTTTTAAATGCCAAGTCAAGTCGAGGTGACAGTGAAACTGTACACACGGGCCTTGCAATGGCAGGCCTGAGACAAGGAAAAGGGGCTACTTAAATGGGTGGCACAACCAGTGCTGCAGGCCCACTAGTAGCATTTAATCTACCGGCCCTATGCACATAGAGTGCACATTACTAGGGACTTATAAGTAAATTAATAGTCCAATCAGGTATGATTCAAGGTTACCATGTTTTAAGGGAGAGAGCATATGCACTTTAGCACTGGTTAGCAGTGGTAAAGTGCACAGAGTCTAAAAGCCAGTAAAAACAGTGTCTAAAAAGTGGAGGGAGGCAGGCAAAAAGTTAGGGGTGACCACCCTAAGGCTGTCAGGTCTAACAGGAACCATGGCTCCCACTGCCCTGGCTGGCTCCCCAGCCAACACGGTGGTGGAAGCCGGTCAGCGTTAAAAAAACAATTCTATTGGATGCCCTGGTGACCAAATGGGGACCACCACATAATCTTAAAAATCAGGGGCCATGGAGGGAACCACAAAGGCCCCTGCAGTCCAGCTAGTTCTCCAAGCATCCACTGTGGTGCTGGCGGGAGTCAGCATCATTCTCCTTTCAGTACACATCTGCAGGCCTAGAGGGAGCAGGGTATCTCTACCTTACCATTAAATGTTTTTTGTTTACTTTGTTCTACCACAGGGGGTCGGGTCCCCAAACCCTAAAATGGCTACCATCATACCTTTCTTGGTGGTGGCACCTAGTCTGATCTCATCTTGAGATCTGTCAGCTTCGTGTGTTCTCCACCGTCTGAAATATCTATCATTTTTTTAACCTTATTTTCTCTGAAACTACAGAAAGGAATTACACCAAATCACAACAAGCACACTTACTGGATGGACCAAGATCTTGCTTTCTGATAAATTTGGTGTCATTCCTTTAATCTGTTCTGGCTGTAGCTGTCTAATTTTTCTATGGATAAAAAATAATGGGGAAAATGTTGTTTGGGATCCCCCTTTTTCTCTGCCCCACTTGATGGATCACCCCAAAACTTTCCAGGAAGGAGCTGAGCTGCAAGAACATTTTTTTTTGAACATTTTGTGAGGATTTTCAAATGGCACCAAAGTTATACGCAAAGGTTTTCCTATAGCGATGTGGTCCTAACTATATATAATATATATACATTATTTGTTTTTTGAGGAATCACTGAAAAAAACAAAAATCTAAGTAATGTTATAGTGACAACTTTGAAGTTTTGATCTAAAATTAACAAAGAAATTCACCGGCTGTAGTTAGCAGAGCTAACTATAACTTGTGCCCCATGCATGCTCTGCTAATGACCTCACATATTACATCACTCATGACATGTTCTATGATGTCACTCATGACATCACTGCTGACATCATTCAAAATAATTTTGTACACATTACTCTATAAACTAGTATGGCGTTAGAGGTCTGAAAGTAATTGCAAAATAGCTCAGCATAATGTGAAGCATCATTAATGCCATCACAGATACCGCTCCCTCAGGTGTAGCAAGCATGTATATGTGCAACATTGACTATATACTATGCAGTTTACAGGTAGTCAAGTTCACATTAACAATCAACCACAGGTGAATGGGAAACCCTCACTGCACATGGTGCTGAGTATGGACACAACTGTTCAGAGAAAGTCAAGATACTCAAGATACTCAAAGTCTGTTCCAAAATGAGTGCCCTACTACGTACAGCTTTTATTTGTATCAAACCCCTCACAGTCACCAAACCTACATTGGGAAATTAAGTTGATATGAGTAGAAAAGTGGGTACTTTAAACAGTGTTTACTCTATGGAGAGAGTTTTATTTGTACACACTGTTTGCAGACAGTGAAACTGTCATGAGAAATACACCACAGAGTATCAAAAAGTATATACCAAGAACAGAGTACACTCTAATCAATATTTGTCAAAACAGACACTATTCGTTTAAAATAACCAATGTCTGAAAGTGCTAAAGATTATGCTACCTGCAGCCCTCATACTGTGGTGAAAAAGTTTCAGATAGACCATCTTCTGAAGCAAAAGAAGCATAAGTACAAAGGTTAGTACCTGGTGCATACAGTTTGCTGAGATGATCCTGTCTAACAATTAAAGGCTGCTTGCAATATGAAACTTTTTCTGCAGAACCAAAAAAGCTTGTGTGGAACATATATTGCATTTTGTAAACAACCATTAGTTGGACAAAGACTGTACAAAATTAGGTGGAAAAGTAATATGGCAGCTATCCACTACTATGTAAAATATAAAACTAACACACTCATTAGATGATGTCATCAGTGATGTCATAAATGATGACATAGAACATGTCATGAGTGATGTAATATGTGACGTCAAAAGCAGTGTGTAGCGGGGGCTATGCCTATAGTTAGCCCTTCTAGCTGTAACTTGTGAATTTCTTTGTTTTTTTTTAGTTCAAAACATTAATGTCACTGACATATTCATCCTACTATAACTATATTTTAACCTTTGTTTTTTTCAGATAATTTCTAGTTTTAAAAAAAAATGTAAAGTAATATTTTATTATCGTACGTAAGGCCAAACCCCGCTGCACATAGCTGCTGCGACAAGCGCTCCCATGGGCAACCAACCCGACACGGTGCTCAGCCTTTGGCATATTCACCTAACTTTAACGTTATTTTAATCTTTGTTTTTTTCATAGAATTTCTAGGCTTTTTTTTTAACATAAAAGAATATTTTATTTTTGTACATAAGGAAAAATGCCCACTGAACATGGCTGCTGTAGCAAACCTCCCCAAAGGCAGGCAATCCCACATGGTGCCCAGCCTTTGGCCATGCACAACAGGGGATTGGCAAGAGGGTCTGGCCACCCATCCAAAGCCAACACCATGACTTAGTACTAACGTGGAAGGGGCGGGGAAAAATGGGCAGAGCTTGTAGATGATTTGGCTCCTTTGCATACTCAGCAGCAATTAAAAGGGAGAGATGTGGTTCTCCTCTCAGACCAGGAGATGACAAGAAAGAACCCACTCAACTTGGATGGGCACTACAGAAGAGATTGCTCACCAAGAAATCAATGATGCATTCACCTACATCAAGGATTTCAGGTCATTTTCCAACATGCAGTTGTAGAGAAAACACACTGTCCATCAGCCTGAAAAATGGTGGGGCACCATTGCATACTCCTAACGTGGAAGGGGCAGGGCCAAACTGACAGAACTTGTAGGTAATTTGGCACCTTTGCATAATGAGCAGCAATTAAAAGGGAGAACCGTGGACTCAGCCTTCAGACCAAGAGACAACAAGAAAGAACCCACTCACCTTTAATAGACACTACAGACGGGGCGGGTCCTGATAATGAGTGGAGGGGCCATGCCCTACCCATTTTGTATGAAGCCATGTGGATGGTAATTGAGAAAAGCAGTTACCATCCATATTTCTTTAATAAAACAGTGCCTGTGCTTACCTGAGCTCACTAATACGGATGAAGTCACATCAGGCAGACAGTTTTCCCAAGACACGTGCCTAATTGCGCATATGCAGTTATTGTGACTTGTATGGAAGCTAGGAGGGCTGTCATGGCGCCAGCTCTGGCTTTTAGTACTTGGGGATCCTCATGGACCACCCACTGGTGATGCTAAGCAGTGTCAGATTTTAAAGCAGCCCTGGGCCTGTACAGTGCCAGCCCCGTACTCCCAGGGCTACTTGTCCATTGTTGCTAAGCTGCCTCTACTCCACCCTTTTCCAAATCATCACACGATGGGGTGTAGTCATCAAGAATAACTGAGATCACCCATCCCTTTGAAGAATTGGGAAGGGGAAGGGTTACAGGAGACTATCTTTGCCTTAGGACATGCCAGTCCATGAGTGACCTGACGTTGCTTAGGTCCCATGCTGTAAGCAGAAACATGGAGCATGCTTCCGTCATGTCTCCTGTATCTGTTTACAGCATTTCAGCTAGAGCATGCTTTTGGCTCTTGTTCTGGACTGGTGTGCAATACATCAGACTGGCTGCACAACCAACAGCTGCTTAGGCTGGACTGCCCAATACTGCATAGGACTGAATGAGGAGGGTAGTTTGCGGAATGCATCTTATCTTCTAATGTATCAAGAGTGTATGGTACGACAATTCTCAATATCATGTACATGTATGGAGAGGTGTTAAAGGTCTCTAAGGGGATGCTCAGTTTCAAGTGTCTGTCTCCTGCATGTCTTCTACGTCTTGTTCCCTATTTAACACATAATTACGTAGTGGATCCCATATATCTCTAGGTCAAGATAGGGGTAATAGTTCGGGATATATGGTCAGTTGTTCCTTACGATAAATTAAATCTGACAGACATTCCTTTAATTTGGGTGCTCAACCACAACCCCATCTGCCAGCAATTCTGTGTCTCGCTAGGAACAGGCCCAGTGCCACATATTTTCTGTAACTTGTTTCAACTCCTCCAGGGTGTCCTAAAAGGGCCATGAGTGGAGTGAGCGTAATGTGTTGGCCCACCATGTCGGTAAGTGCAGTTGATACTTCTCCTCAGTATGCTTGTATTGGACTACAGGACCAGGCCAGATGGAGGACATCGGCTCCGGCCATGCCACGCCGGGTGCAGTTATTGTCAGGTCAAAGCTTATATTGATGTAGTCTAACAGGGACTTAATACTTTCTATGGAGGAATTTATAGGGCCTTATATGTAATCTACTGCTAAAGGCAATACAACTTGTCTGGGTACAGCAGTAGCCCCACTGTTTATCTGTTAGCAGGATTCCTATGTCTATTTCCCATCTAGCCTGAGCCTGTCACGCTGGGTAGGGCATTTCTAGTTGAGTCGTTCAGTACAGGATGGAAACTAGGTTTCACAGTGTCTCAGCCCCAAGCAACATGTCCAGCATGGAGGGTTCCTGAGGGGAAATCTTGGGGGACAGCTTTGATGTTCTATTGTAATCAGATGTACAAAAAGATATTGAGCGGGAAAGCTGGTTCCTCGGAAAAAAAGTGGTCCGGGTTACAAAGAAGCCCTCGTAATATAGCTCTCCCCATGTAGCACCACCACGCTTGTGAAAGAGCTGTATATGTGCTGTCCCATGTGTGACTAGTAGAAGCGGCTGATAGGACAGAGGGAGGATGGGGGAGTACAGCAATGGATTATCAAGTTATCGGGTTAATTTGCTCCACACCATGGGTGTGCACACCACGGTGGAATCTGCCAGTACAGCAGAGGTTGTCAACGATCCCACGTATGAAGTCTGACGGATGGGGTCCATATAGCCTGGTGTGGTAGGAAAGGGCTAGGTTTGTGCCAGTGATTGGCATAGTGTGCCTGGGCACACAGGTAGTACATTTCCATATCTAGAGCTTCACATCCTCCCTTGAAGAGTGGCAACATGTGTAAGTAACATTTGATACAGGGCTGTTTCCCAGTCCATGTCAGTTATACGAACTGTGTCTTGAGCAATTTGAAAAAATGTCTCCCCAGTCATTGGGGGATACTGAGGAATGGTATAGAAATTTAAGTAAAGTAAACATTTTCATGAATGCAATAAGTCCTGCTAAGGACAGGTGAAATGAAATCCAGTGTGTGATACTGTTGGTTATGGAGGATAGCTCCGTGCCATAATTCACCCTAATGGTTGCCTCTTTATCCCTTGACACTACTACCGTGAGAGAACAAAGCTCAGAGGTAAACCTTTTTAATGGAAAATCTGGAAGGAATTGCTTTGTGGCTGGTGTAAGGGGAAATCAATTAGATTTTTCCCAACTTATTTGGATACAAGATAGTCCCCCAAAATTAACAAATTTGTGGAACACCCCATTTAGACTGACCTGTGAATCTCTCAAGTAAAGGGTTATATCATCTACATAAAGTGCAAATAGTATATGTCTAGAGTGGATATTCTCTGTGGCACTGATAAAGCCATGGCAAAAAGCAGTGGTGACAATGGGCAGTCCTGCAGCGTGCCTCTGGTGATGTAGAATGGAGTGGAAACGGAGCCCTTAATTTCAACTCTCACCATTAGTTGTGAATAATGGAGCACTATCCATGTCAGAAAATTCCCATTCGACAAAGGACAGTCATTAAATACATTTTATTCCAGGGAGACAAATGCTCTGGTGGTATCAAGAAATGCTGCTACCACAGCTATGTCGGGGTTTCTGTCTTTAGGATGGCAAATAGTGTATAAAGGTTATATGTTGTAGAGCATCCCGGTATGAAACCTGATTGGTGTTGCAGAACCAGGAATGTCATTAGAAGGGTAAGGCGATTGGCAAGAACTTTTGCTAAGATTATTGCATCACAGTTAACGAGCGATACTGGCCTATAGGACTTGCAAGTGTCAGGGGATTTCCAGAGTAGGGCAATTATCATAGCTTCCCACATGGCGGGTGGGAAAAGGCCAGTCTGTCTTGCCTCTTGGTGTACTTATTTTAGAATTGGAAGTAGCGTGTTAATAAAGTTTTATAAAATTCTGTGGGTAGGCTGTCTGGGCCAGCGCCCTTAATAGAGTGGAGCTGTATGATGTCCTCTCTGATCTCATCATTCTCGATGTCTGGTGCAAGGAAGTGTCTGTGAGTGACACTTAACCAACCACGTGCTATGTCATCTAGGACGACATCTATGTCTGAGAGCTGGAACCTGTGGGTCATGTACAGGGAGCTATAGAAAATAAAGAAGCCTGTAAGATGTCTGGAGTGTCATTAAACTATGCCCTGTCTTCACCTTGCACCACAAGGATGTCACTGGCAGAGTGTGACTTCCGGGTAAAAGTGGCCAGTGTGTGTCCTGGGTGGTCACCCTCTCCATACGCTCTGGCCGTGGCATACTTGCTGTGATACAGGTATTCCCTTTCTGCCATCTCTTGAAATTCAGTCAGAATGGCTCTAATCTGTTTGGATATGGAAGGATTGTCAGAATTACCCCACCAAGCCTTCAGCTCTGTTAAGTTTCCTTTTAGCTTATCCAGTCATTCATGCAGAGAGCACAGCCCTCCTGTCCCACACTTCTAGCCAGGAGCAAACAGTGAATTGTGACTTTAGAAGTCTCCCACTGGGTGCTCATACCAAGTAGTAAGACTACATTCCTAGTGAAGAAGTCAGCTCTTCTCGAAATGGGGTGTTTATGAGTAGAGTGGGAGAGAGTTTCTATGACCAGTTCGCCAGGACAGGGGAAAGGAGGTGAAACACCATGAGGACAAGAGAGAGATCGGAGTATGTGCGGCAAAGATGTGAGACTTCATGTAGCCATGATCCCAATCTTTTAGAGATAAGCAAGTAGTTTAGTTGTGACTAGCTGTTGTGTACCTTTGAATAGAAGATGCTCTCTTTATCGATTGGGTGCAGTGTCCTCAAAGTGTCTAGTAACTAATGGCCTTCCATAGTATCCTTTATGTGGCGTGCAGCAGTATTGTGGTGGGTGGCAGGAGAGTGTGATCAAGCAGAACATGAGCTTAGTGCAACATTAAAGTCTCCCGCCACCCCAGAGAATTTTGGATGAGCCTATGTCTGCAATTTGTCCCCACAACCGGTCAAAGATAGTGGGGTCATCAGTATTAGGTCTGTAGCAGTTTACTAAGGTGACAGCAGTCGAGGCCATTCTGCTCCACATCAGGGAATATTAACACTAAGTATTAGTCAATAATCCCTGCAGGACGTATGGAACCCCTTTTTGTATGAGGATAATGGTGCCCCTGGCATAGGAGGAGTATGTGGAAAATTGCCTCTGGGAAGCCCAGCAAGCAGCAAAAGTAGAACGGGTGGAATCCACTAGGTGTGTTTCTTGTTGCAGGGCAACATGGATGTTGGGTCTGTCTAAGTATGCCAGTATGTGCCTGCGTTTTCCTGGGGTGGCTAGCCCTCTAACATTCCATGTAAGGCAGTTGTAAGTTGTGTGTGAGGTATTAGTTTGGGCAGCAGATACAGAGGACATCACAAGTTGGGTGGTTGAGCTTAAATTTGCTGAGTTGCATGATAGGGGTGGAAGGTTTGGGGAGAGAGCAATGTAGCACTAAAAAAGTGATACGATGTGCACAATGTAACTTAATAAACAATTCCATTCCCCCACCACCCATCCTGATGTCCAATCTCGCCAGGGATTCATAACTCACCCTATCAATCCAAAAACATTTAGAAACTTAAATTCAAAATGGCAGTTAAATGGTTCGAAATAAATAGTTTTGATAAGTTAACAAGAGTGAAGAGCAAAGGAAGAGACAGAGAGGCAGAGCATCACCTTGATAGGCTAAGTAGGGGTTAGGAAGTAACAGATAAGGTGTACTAGTTAAAGCAGGGGTATCCTAAAGGGGACCTTCAGTGTGCCTGTTGGGGTTCTTCCTCGCTTCTATGAAGGTGCTTCCGGAGGATTCTTCGTCATCACAGTTGGTTCATCATGGGTGTTAAGGAGTGTTATAGGTAAAAAAACAGATGGGGTGAGCATCTAGACAGTTGTGGTAGCAGCTCCCCCTATTATGACCATGAGTAGCAAGTACGTTAGTCAGTAACATCACACCCATTCATTGTTTCAACAGTGCCCTCCAGGAGATTTCAGCACTGGGATAGTAGTTTCAAGAATGTTCTGGGTTCAGCCCTGTTCTGACAATGGTGACGAGGATCTGGAGGAGCCTGGAGGAGGTTTCCTCAGGGAGCCATGTCTGGAATTTCGATGCATGGAGCCCACAGTCTGTTGTGGGGTCGTGAAGAAGTGATCCTTCCCTTGGAAAATAATGCAAATTCGAGCTGGATAGAGCATTGCGTAAGGTATAGCTGCATGCCTCAACTTTTGTTTGATAGGTGTGAATTTCCTCTGCGCCGCTTGTACTGCAACTGTGAAGTCAGGGTACATGAACACTTTGTTCTCCTCGGATTGCAGGTTCCACTTCTCTCTTGTGAGGCACAGGGCAGTGCCCTAATCATGATAATTGAGTAGACAAGCAATTATTGGTCTTGCAGGAGCACCAGGTGGAGGGCAGGCCAGAAGTGCACAATGAGCTCCTTCAACAATAAGCATTCAAGAGAAGGAGTCCACACAAATATGGTGGCAAGGAGCCGTTCAACATAGTCCTCTATTTTACCAGTGTTGATGGATACTAGGACCTCCAATATCTGCAGATTGTTCCAGCGAGATCTCACTTTTAAATCTGCATTTTTAGCGGAAATGAGCTTAAGTATTTTCTCCATTTTGAGTAGTTGTTCACTACAATTTGATACTGTGTCTTCCACTGTGGTTAGCCTTGGTTCCACTTCTGTAAGCCAACTATCTTGTTTCTCGAATTTATGTGTGATGGAATCCATTCTATTACACATAGTTTTCATTTTAATTTCTACTGATGTTAGACTTTGTTGCATGGCCATGAGGAGCATTGTCATGTCTACTGTGCCAGTAGTGCCTTCTACAGTTGAGCCTTCTTCTTTATGTTGGTCAGCACATACATTTGGGACTCGAGTAGATTTCCAAACTACAAACTGCTAGTTTAGCCTGTCTCACACCTGTTTTACCCATGATGATGCTTTCTGACGATATGTCTGTTAGGCAACCTGCAATATGCCACTCAGTGGCAGTGGGATGCAAGATGACTAGGTTATGTGTGGTAAGATGTTCTTCTGGGGTCACTCCCCTAGCTCTCAGATGCGTCGTGCAGAGAGCACCAAGTTGCAGCAGGAGTTTGTGGTGTGCGATGTGGACCATGGCCGAAATGCACAATGCTCTTGATGGAGTCTGAGTTCACCTTGTCCTCAGTGGCAGATGCTTTTACCTTCCAAGGTGTTGCAGTAGCCCAGTCCACCTCTCCCCAAAACCCAAAAAATTCTTCCAACTTTTGGCAACCTTGCCAGGGTGGCATGAGAAGACTCAGGCAATGCAGCAATGTAGTGATCTCTGGGTGTACCAAATGTGAGTCTCCACTAAAAGAGGGTTATGTTACAAATCCGAGCTTGCTTTTGAGAGTGCACTAAGGATATTGTATGGTGGGCAGAGACAGAGCGCCCCGTCAAGCCAGGGGGACGCAGGCCACAATTTGACATGCCAGAGGATGTAATAATGTGGTGTTCAATGCGAGTAGACTTGTTATTAATGTCCTTTGTATTTGATCCAGGCCTTCCCCAGCATATCCCATATGTGAGAAGGATCAGGTCATCTTCTGCACAGGTGGGAACAAAATAGGGCTGTGTTCAAGTAGCTAGAGGTGTTTGAATTTCAGCCCACATGGGTTGGTCAGTGTACGAGAGCCGTCTGCAGGTTAAGCCATTGTTTCTCCTGTTATTTTTTTTTCAAGTCAGGGCACGGCAATAGCCCTCTGGCACCAGGAGGCGAGTGCACAACCACCCAAGGCAACCCCAGCAGGCCAGAGGGCCTAGCAGCACCTAGACTGCATTGGACTGATCCCGAAGCCTCATGCCAAACAGATGGTGCACATAGCGCGAGACCCCACCCGGCCCCCACCAACCCACAGGTCCGAGACAGAGGGTCACCAGTGTCCAGCAAAGGTCTTTGCATGCCTCCATGCGGCCGCCGCCACACTAAGTCAGCCTCAAGGAGCGTTCCAGGGGCCACATGCTGCATAGAATTATTTCACACAGTGCAGTGCTTTCGTTGCTTTGGGCCGCCGGGGGACGATCCTGCACTAGAATGTGGTTATCTCAGAGCCACTTTCCCCCATATCATTCACCACAATTCGGCCACTGCGCTTAGCTTGCTGGCTGTTCAGGTGGCCGGCATTTTCATGCGGTGGCCTGGAATGAAATGAAGCAGTTTCTGCTGTTATTCTGTGCCAATTGCCTTCCAAGTTGTACAGCCATACACCCGTAATTGTCTGCGCCTTGGATAGCGCAGAAATAAGGTATGATGAGACAATACGAGGAAAGATAATAGCGGATTTCACCCGTGGGGCATCTTACGCGCCCGATCACTAGCGCCCCTAACACTGCAGAATTTCTGAACAATTAATTCTAAAAACGCTAAGGCATTCATTTGCGTTTTTGTGCCAATCATTTGTAATTGATATGTTTACTTAATTTTGCATTCCCTAAGAGTTTAATATTTTAAAGATATTGTTTTTCTGTATTTTTTCCGTTGAATATTAATCTTGTAAAATGCATATTTTTAACTGAGTTGCCTCTAGTATTTATGAGGTGTCACACACGATTGAGAGTGGTATCTTTTAGGTTTCACAATATCATTCTTTTACAGTGCATTCTTCGATCAGAATAACTTCAATGTGTTCATAACAGGCCAGGAATCAGATCTCATGAGGTGTGGCTGAAGGCCTCATAGTGCCTGCCAATGGGTCTAAAAGGTTTTCAGAATACATACCTTACAATCCTTGCCCTCTCTGCAGAGCACGCAGTTCAGTGGTCACGTATCCCAGTTGCAATTGAAAATGTGCGTGAAAGAAGTTCGCAAAATATTGACACAGCTGAAGTAAAGGAAACTACA
This sequence comes from Pleurodeles waltl, assembly GCF_031143425.1. Lineage (NCBI taxonomy): Eukaryota > Metazoa > Chordata > Amphibia > Caudata > Salamandridae > Pleurodeles > Pleurodeles waltl. Next base: position 161,916,484 of record NC_090447.1, read on the forward strand.
GGTGAGTGAGTGTGTTGGGTGTTTGGGGTGAAGTGAAGGAGATGTGAGGAAGTGCATTAAGGAGAGAGTGAAAAGGGGTGCTGAACTGGAGATACGGTGTAATATATGCAGAAGGATGAGATGAATAGGGGCTACATGTCTAACATAGAGTGAGCATAACAGGTGTGGCTAAGACACTCTGGAAACAAATAATGCTTCCACAGGCCTCAGTACTATTTAATTCACAGAATTGTAACATTTTCAATATTAAATATTTTCAACAATATTGTTGCTCATTTACTGTCCACATCTAACAACCAGTGACAAAAGCCAATAGTCTTGGCTGGTTTTAGTTGTATGTTGTCAATCCGCATGCAGTACAAGACACTGGGCAGGCACACTCTTTAAAGCATTTGAAGTTGTCACACTGTACAATCTGCACACTACAGTAGCTGTTGAAGATATTTAATGCAAGAAGATATGGGCTATTATTCAAAGTGTTTAAATATGTCAAGACTACACATCCACAATTGCTTTATAAACCACCTTGCTTTGTCACTACATTCTTTATTGAAAATTGCTTTAAAATGCACTACTTGGTACTCTTTTTTAAAACTATTCTCACAGGAAGAAGCTCCCAAACCTCCCTTTTGTCACTCGGGCTCACTCACTTTGCTCACTTGCTACTTTCAACTAATTCATACCTTTTACACCTACCATTTTCAAATGTTGCCAGCTGCCACTGACTACAGAAGAGATTGTGCTCCAATAAATCCATGTTACATTCATCTCCTTCAAAGAATTTCAGATTGATTTTCAATGTCCATTTGTAAAGAAAACAATCTGTTCCTCGGCCTGGAAAATGGCGGGAACACTGTTACTTACTACTAACATGGAAGAGATGGAGCCAAACAAGCATTTTTTGTAGGTGATTCGGTGCCTATGAAATTAAATTAAGAACCGTGGCTCTGCTTTCAGACCAGGAGACTACAAGAAAGAACTCACTTGTTTTGGACAGTTACTAAAGAAAAGAGCGCTCACCAATAAATCAAAGATACATTTACCTCCATCAAGGATTTCAGATCATTTTTCAACATGCAGTTGCAGAGAAAACACACTGTTCATCAGCCTGGAAAAAGGCAGGAACACAATTGCATACTACTAATGTGGAAGAGGCCGAACGGGTTGAGTTCATACGTTTTTTTAAATTTTAAGTGGGGTGTGGGCCATATGGTCCTCTCCCTAGCCCTTAAAAAGGCTCTGGAGACCACATCCCCCAGGGCTGTGTTGTTTTTAAGGGGAGTGGGGCTACTCGCCCCCGCCAAGCCTATTCTGGCCCATGGACCTATGTTTAATACAGGTGGGTGCACTGGTGCCCACCCAGGGCACCCAACATACACTCATTGGGAGCCATAGGCGGGAACCCCAAAGCCCCATCGCGAAGAAGCCGATATTGCTCCTGCCCGCAGGGAGCAGCTAGCCCGCCCACAGCGAGCAGGTATTTTCAAGGCTTCCACTCCCTGGGAGCAGCCTTTGGGCCTCACTATGACTTTGGCGGTCTTTTAACAGGACCGCCGAAGCCGCTGCAGGCAAAAGACTGCCAGTACTGGAGGTCTTTTGCCTGCCATATTAGGAGTGTTCCGCTGGGCCAGCGGGTGAAAACAGCATTTTCGCCCGCTGGCCCAGCATAACACTCACCACCTCGTAATTGAGCCAGCAGCAATGTTGTGGTGCGTCGGGTGCGACAGTGTCTGACTAGGAGAGCCTTTAGTAAAAATGAATTATGAGAAATTCTACCAGCTTTGGGAGTCAAATATTCCTGCTTTGGAGAGTCAGATTGAGTTGGATGTTCTGGTAGTAGAGAATTGGACCAAAAAGGCGGTGGAGAAATCAGCTTCTGTCCGCTCTCCTAAAACAAATGACAGTCTAGCCATAGAAAAGAAAAAGTGGAAAGTTCTGGAAAGGATTTGGAGGAGATTCTACAGTGAGTTAGATAAAGCCAACGTGCGCTAAAAATGTATTATGGAAACATTGACTGCAGTTTTTTTTTATTTTTAAAACAAAATCTTGGATGCAAGGAATAAGTCTAGGGAAATTTATAACATAGTTGGGAAATGTCTTGTTCCTAGTGCGGCTTTGCACTCCCATCCACCCTCGACCACTTGGTGTGAGCAATTAGCTTCCTTCTTTCAGTCCAAAATCCAAACCATTCAGGCCAGTTTTCTCTCGGCTATTTCAGTGTGTGCCTCAACCGTGGAGGATATTGAATGGACTAGTTCACTGATGCAGAAGCTTCTCTTTCTATCTTTGCACCTATTTCCTTGGAAGACTCACTGAAACCATTAAGAGCTCTGAAATCTGACTCCCCTTTAGACTTCGGCCCAACAGGAGTGTTCAATTTAGGTGCACCTGTCATTAATCCCATAGACAACCAGCTGTTTAACCTTTCGTTGGATTTGTGGAAGGTCCCTAATAGATAGAAACAGGCTAAAACCCTTCCCATCTTATAAAGAAGAATTCAGCTGACCCAGAGATGACTGCAAACTACAGACCTATCTCTCTTCTTCCTGCCTGTTCCAAGATTTTGAAAAAACTTGTTCATTTACAACTCTGCACACCTTGAATCTAATAACCTATTACATCCCAGCCAGTCTGGATTTAGACCCAGGCACAGCACTAAGCAGCTTTGCTAGAGGTCAGTGAACATATTAAAGACATACTGGATGGAGGTGGTAGGGCGGTGTTAATTATAATGGACTTATTGGCTGCATTTGATGTGGTCCCCCAAACTTGCATTTTAAAATCTCTGGCTTCAGTGGGCATCTATGATCAGACATTAAACTGGTTGTCCTCTTTTTGGAAGATCACAGTCAGCAGATCTGGATTCCCCCTTATGCTCCAGAGCTGCGGGATCTAGTGGTAGGGACACCTCAGGGATCAGCGCTGAGTCTAAACTCTGGATTGGCGCTGAGTCTGACTCTTTTTAATATATATCTGACCCCTCTTGCTGGACTCACAGAATCTCTGGGTGCTAAGGTTATTTCTTATTGGATGATACACAGCTTATGTTTTCTTGTGAGAAGGGGTGCAATCTCCCAAGAGTCTGATTAGGAAATGCCTGATAATGGTATTTCACTGGGTGACCTTCCATTAGTTGAAGTGTAATGCTTAAAAGACTGAAATCCTAATGTTCCAACTGCACGTTATCTTTCTGGGCCATTAATGCTCCTCCCACCGGCCCCTAGAGTGGCACGGTTAAGAATTTGGGAGTAAAGTTTGATGATCAGCTTTTGTTTAAACCCCAAATTAAGGCGGTGGTTGGCACCTGTTTTGGGATCTAGCAATCACTTATGAAGTTCTTGTACTTTTTGTCCTTTCCAGCCAAAAAACAGTTAATCAGGCCCTAATCACATCAAGGCTTGACTATGGTAATGCACTTTACCTAGGATTCCCTGAATATCTTTTTGACAAACTTCAGATGGTGCACAATGCCACTACTCATCTACTTCTCCAGCTTCCAAAGAGAGCACACATTTCTGCACATCTGTGTGAGCTGTACTGGTTGCCAATTAGGAAAAGGATTTTATTTAAAACTCTAGTTTTAATACACTCTGCCTTCTGTGCGTCTGGAGCTGAATATCTAAGACTTGGATTCTGTTTATACCAACCCACCCGAAACCTTAGATCAGCAAACAAAGTCTTGGCAGTGATTCCTAGAGTATGGAAGTTGAGAATCTGAGGCAGATCTGCCACTTACTTGGGAGCTGAGGCCCGGAACATGCTACCTCTGGAATTACAAACTGTGCCCTGTCAATTAGTTTTCAAGAAACAACTGAAAACGTGGCTTTTCAATCAGTGATTTTCACTGGAGTCTTTTGGATTTCAGAATTGTGCGCTGTGACACACATTGAGTAGCTGTGCACACGACAAGTTGCTTTAACATAACATAAAGTGACTATGGAAACTCATTACTTGATCCTGCCACTCTTATCTGCCTCAAGTTAGAGTAGTTATACTCTATGCAACAAGTCTCGTCCCTAACTCCAAAAAGTATGATTATATCACTTTGGTTATAAATAATCACCACAGGCTCCCACCCGAAGCAAGAGTAAAGTTTAAAATTGCATACATCACTTACATGCTATATTAAAAAAATACCTGAAATTCTGCTTGCCACTATCAAAAACTAAGGTAAAAAGCATTTAAAAAATGCACGTAATTGACTCTGGATTCCAAGAGATTTAATTCTTATTAGACAGCCATTCAAGCCTTTTCTGGTGCTGAGACAGTAATTTAGAATTAGCTGTCTGTTAGACTTTTCATCATTGGTGTGGTCTCCCTTAACTTTTTGCCTCTGTTTCCCAGGTTGTTGATGTGTGCTGGACTCAGTTTTTGCTGTTTTGTTACTCTGGACACTTTACCACTGCTAACCAGTGCTAAAGTGCAAGTGACCCTATACAAAATGTGTATGTAATTGGTTTATCCATGATTGGCATATTTGATTTACTAGTAAGTCCCTAGTAAAGTGCACTGGACGTGCCCAGGGCCTTTAAATCAAATGCTACTAGTGGGCCGGCAGTACTGGTTGTGCCACCCACCTAAGTAGCTCTGTAATTATGTCTCAGACCTGCCACTGCAGTGTCAGTGTGTGCAGTTTTAACTGTAAATTTGACTTGGCAAGTGTACCTACTTGCCAGGACTAAACCTTCCCTTTTCTCACATGTAAGACACCCCTAAGGTAGGCCTTAGGTAGCCCAAAGGGCCAGTGTATGGTTAAGGTAGGACATATATATGTCCTGACAGAGAAATATTGCTAAATTTGTTTTTCACTGTCCCTCTCATAGGTTAGCATGGGGGCCACCTTTAAATATGATTAATGTGTAGATTCCCTTTGGGAACGGATAGATATGTGGAGTTTGGGGTCTCTGAGCTCACAATTTTAAAATACATCTTTTAGTAAAGTTGATTTTAAGATTGTGTGCTTGAAAATGTCACTTTTAGAAAGTGAGCATTTTCTTGCTTAAACCAATTCTGTGACTCTGTCTGTTTGTGGATTCCCTGTCTGGGTCAGTTTGACAGTTTGGCTGGTTGCATCTCTCACTAGACAGTGACACAAAGGGAGCTGGGGTGCAGTCTGCATTTCCTGATTAGCCATCTGTGCTAGGAGGGAGGGGAGGAGTGGTCACTCATATCTGAAAGGGCTGTGCCTGCCCACACACAATGCAGTCTCCAACCCCCTGGTGTGTGTCCGGGGCCTAGCCTGGGCAAGGCAGGATTTCACAAACAAGAGAGATTTTCCTTTGAAATAGGCCTACGTCAAAGGGCAAAATGGGTACAACAAGGGCACCCAAAACCACAGACTTTAGAACAGTTCTGGAAACCGAGAGGAACCTCTGCCTGGAGAAGAGCTGAGGAAGAAGAGCTGCCCTGCCTGTGACTGTGCTCTGTAGAGCTATCCTGCAGTTGCTGCTTCTGCCTGTGCTAGAGGACAAAGACTGGACTTTGTGTTGCCTTTCTTCTTGTGCAGATCTCCAGGGGCTTGATTTAGAGCTTGGCTCCTGTGGTTTGAAGTATCAGGGACAGCAAAGACTTCTCTCTGCCAGCACCTGGAGTCTCTGGAGAGACTCCTACTCTGCTAAGTGGTGCCCATCCAGTTCCTGGGGCCCTGAGAAGAGAAGCTGGAAGCCTAAGAGTGAGAAATCCACACACAGACCGCCGTGCGGGGAAAAGATCGAGGCTGAAAAATCAATGTGCCGCCGGCTTTGCGGCTGAAAATTGACTCTCACCTGCAACATGACAGGAAGATCAACGCTTGTGGCTGGAGAAACGATGCGCAGCATCGCTGACGGAGGCTGGTGAGATCGCAACTCATGTTGCGTGGTATTCAGACCATCGTGAGGCAGAATTTCTGACGCAAACACCGCTGTGCGTGTAAAAATGACGCAATGCCTGCCCGGAACCGAGAGTGCTGACCGGATCGATGCACCGCTCTCCTGCAGAGAGAAGAAACAATGCATGCCAACTAAAGGAGAAACAACGCAAGGTCTCATTCGTGAGTGAAATCGACGCATCGCAACCCCTTTTTGACGCACAAACGCCCGTGCGGGTTATTTTTGATGCACCCAAGGTACATTTTCACGCTAACAGCGCTAGCGTTGTGTTTTAAATTACATGAAGACTCTTTTTGCATTTTTAGTGATAACTTCACTTTATATTGTGGATTTTTGTCGTTTTGGTCTTGTTTTGTTTAGATAAATATTTCCTATTTTTCTAAACCTGTGTCATTTTGTAGTGTTTTTAGTAAGTTACTGTGTGTGTTGGTACAAATACTTTACACTTAGCCCTCTGAAGTTAAGCCTACTGCTCCTGCTAAGCTACCAAGGGGGTAAGCGGGGGTTAGCTGAGGGTGATTCTCTTTTACCCTCACTAGAGTGAGTGTCCTTGCTTGGACAGGGGGTAACGTGACTGCCAACCAAAGACCCCATTTCTAACACTGTCAGTATGGATTAAACTGCCTGAACTCTTATTGATTTTCGATAAAACAAACTGAAGGTCAACTTCATTCTTCTCCCTGCATTTAATTGATTACCTACTACTGTTCACCTTTGTCTAGCTGATTCCCTGCTACTAATTCAACATGTTATTTTCTCTATACTGTCTGCATTAGGACTAATTTCACTCTTCCCAGACCTCTCTTGGCCCTATTTAACCTCTTTCTTGACCATTTTTATCTACATACCCTAGCAACATCACTTACTTCTAACTTGTATACATTCATCTCTTTCCACTTTCTCGTCATATGTATCCATGCCAACCACACCCCCATCCTTCCACACTTCTGCTCTCTCTACTCACCTCTTCCTCCTCTTATGTTAATAATTATTCATACGTTACTTTAGAGTGCTTAATGTACCTGATTTACATATTGGTTATTTTACTTTGTAAAATGTGCTCGTGTTTACGCTGTTTATGTCAATAGCACTCTCACTGCTTGATTATGGGTTCTACAAATGAGTAAGTAAATAATTATAAAAATATTTAGATATCTGGTAAAATGACCATGATATATGATTCATGGGGGATGGAATTGTGTTCTATCACAAGAACTGTAGAGCAAAATAACAAATAAATATAATAGGAATCAACTATTTAAACACTTTCAAGAGGTAGCAGAAGTTACATTACATACTGTTTGAACTATGCATCAAATCGCAATTAGGAAATCGGTACTCCTGCTGTATGAAACTCATTTAAGTATCATTAGCCATTCCTGGTAGGCCGCAAACAGACATACCCCATGTATATTAATGAGGTTGGTCGCAATTTGCGACCTATTAGGAATTGCAGCACAACAGGAATGATGGCCTGCTGGGGTCAGCGGAGGACCACGTCTGTGATTGTTTTTTAACAAAGCAATCTTTTTTTTAAATGCAGTTAATTTTCCTTAAAGGTAGAGAGGTAGCATTTAAAAAGAAAAAATGAAACTTTGCAGTTTCATTTTTATGAGTAGGTACTCTTAATAAATGTATTATTTACATTCTCAAAGTGGAAGAGACCCCTTGGGAACCTCGTCCCCTTTGCAAAACTGGTGGTAAAATATTACTGTTTTGAAATCGGAATTCTGTCTCAAAACAGTAACACACACCACACAGATTCAGTATTTGGAAGGGACACCCTAAACACGCCCTTTCCAAATACCGAATCCCAAATGCAAAATGCAATTCTTTAACACATTATCAAATTGCATTTTACCTTTAGTACATTAGAATATGTTTTTTTACGGGCACAAACAGCCCGATTCTGCAAATCAGGCTGTTTGCAACCTGAAAAATCCTTTGTGCATCTGACCCTTAGTTCCTGAAGAGCAGCCATTCCAGCGTTTTCTGGTGCTGTGACAGTAAGTTAGAATTCGTTGTAGCATGGATTAAACTGCCTGTATTCCTACTGATTTTCCATAAAAAATGAACATTTTCCAGCTTGAGCCTTTACCTTTTGAATATGAATTCTGTGCTGCATTGGCCAACTCTTTTCTCCCCCCACAGCCCAATGATTACCTTCTATTGTTCACCTTTGTCTAGCTGGTTCTTTGATCCTGATTCAGCACGTTGTCTTCCCTATACAGTCTTTATTCTGACAAATTTTACTCCTCCCAATCCAACCAGACCAAATTTGACCTCTCTCTCGACCATCTATACGTAGATGCCCCAGCAACATGACTTTCTCCTCACTTGTATCCATTTAACTCTTTGAAACTGTTTGTCATATGTATCCATGCTAACCACACCCCCGTCCCATATGTATTAATGCCAACCACACCCCCATTCTTCCATCTTTCTGCTCTCCAAACTCTCTTGTCTCCCTCCTCTAATGTTAATAGGTATTCATACATTGCTTTAAAATGCTTATTGTACCTGGTTTGTGGGGTTTAGCTGAAACAACACCCACAAAGTTCAGGTGTTTAGGATTTCCACGTGGTGAAATTTGCAGGTGGTCAGCTTCTGCAGGTATCTAGGGCATCTGCCCAACTAATCCTTGTGCAAGGTTAAAAGGACTCTGGCCATCTTTCTTGCATCAAGATTGAGGGAAGATTGATTCAAACTGACCATTGTTTACCTTTACACGTGCGTGGAGGAAACATCAACTGAGACTGGTGCAAAAGAAATGGGACAGAATACAACACAATGACAGAAACACGAAGCACTGTGTAGCAAAGCTACTCATTAAAGTTCTAGGACCAATGAAGGTGTATAAAATCACCCTGGGAGAGACATGATTGGACAGTGTGCTGCACTCTACTAAATAACCATGCTCAAAGAAGTATGCACAATATAAACGTGGGCATCCTACATGGAGCATAGTTAGGCTCAGAGTATCTGGGGGGTGGATAAAAACTTTAGGATGCAGTGAATATCCACAAGCTTATGACTGACTCCACCTGTTGTCCCCCAAGAAACATAAAGCTTCCTCCACCTAGAACTAAATGTATGTCGTTCAAAATTCAGCATACTGCTGTATTTCTCTGGTACTAATTTCCATCTGTGGTAGTAAGATCTTAATTATCTGGATCATGGTTTGTCAGGAGTGATACAAGTCACATGGATTGCTTGAGCAATAAAAAACACAAGACTTCAGGCTAAGTTCGGAATAACTACATAACATACAATAAACAGTATGATCAAAGAGCACTCTTCTTTTGGTCTATGAGCAACAATTCAACAAAGTTTCTAAGTTGGGCTCAATTTAACAACCAGAGATACTCTGAAAATAAGTGCTGAAATTGAACAAGCGTAGCTGGGTTTTATCTTTCTCAATAGGTGTAATTTGTGAATCAGGCTTGACAATAGCAATTTTATTTGAAACAAAGTGGATGTAAACTGGCTTAACTTTGGAAAACAGCCCTTGTGTCAAAAGATTTGACAGTAAGTGGGCTGCACTGCTTTCAGAGCTGCTGTGCGCTTGGGGAATCAATGGCAATTTTCTTTCTTCTGTCATGGTATCGTGGCTCTGGAACGATCACTTTACAATTAGTATCTCTGAAGAACAGAAAGTTCCAAGTAAAAGCAGTGTAGTAGTGAATACCAGTTTTTACACATTTCTATATGCAACAATGTACATGGGTATATTTAATTATGGACTATGCACAGCTTGAAACTGTATGGCAAAGCAGAATAACAATATTGATTGACTTCACCTCATAAGGTTTTAGACAGAGGGAAAAAATCCCACATACTCACTGTATGCCTCCCCAAAATAACATATATAAATATAGCTTACAGCAGTCATTTTTTCATTTAGTATACCTGTATACCTGAAGATTTCGAATTCCCTGAACCTTTGTACCCTGGGGAGCCACTCACCTGGCATCAATGTGTCAGTCCAGGGTGGTGTGCTTTGGAAGCCACTCAACCTGGCATCAATGTGCCAGTCCAGAGTTGGGTGGCCACAGACACACTATAAGGCTCAGGAAAGGATCATGGATCTCATAATGTCTTAGCTCTTTGCATTACCCTTCACTTTTGATTCAAAAGACCAATGTCTGAATGCCCACAGGTCAGTTGTGCTGCTCTGTGCCTCACTTGTATTTGTCTCGTTGTCTCTCTTTTAATCAAGCCTAAAATCATACCTTACTCATCATAGTTTGATGGTCTTTTTATTCTCAAGATTTTAATTAGCACCATTACATTTTAAATCACCTGCTTATCCTATAAGTAGTACATATTATCTTACATAATCTCCCACCAAATTTGTGACAACTATAAACTAACAAATCGAATAACACTTACTTTTTAATGTGCAGTTTGAGTCTCATTAACAAATGTGGTCCCCTTTAAAAAGTGTTTGAAACTATAGGTCTCTCCTTTCAAACCATATAGAATTATAGATGGTTAACAGTGAATTACGATTACAAGGATGCTTTTCAAGGAGGGGTTCTAAGTGACATCAAAAAGACAATAAGAGTGAAGCTCGAGTTGTCTGTCATTTCACTCATAACCCTGTGGTGAAAAAATCCCTGTAATTTACTTTTTACCCATTTTTAATTTTATGTTATGTTTGGCTTCTAAATCTTCTGTCCCTGCTTTCAACTGCTACACAGTGGCAGAGGTGTGATGCAGAAGTCATACATAACATGGCTTCTGTTATCTATCCCTGTCCCAAAGGCTAAAAAAAACGTACCTGTCATCCTTGATCAAGCCCCATCAGCTTCCTTGCCATCCTTCTCCATCCTGCAGCTAGGCTTTCTGCTTTCATTTACAAATCTCTGCTGTGAACGCAACATTTGAAATGGCCCAAAACAATCAATGCTTAATCTCTCCCACACATCACTAGGGAACTCAGCATTTCCCAAAGGAGGGCTCCTGCATTCCAAACCCTTGTCATTGATCTTACACACTACATACTTTCCAACCCAATTATCCACACCTATGTCCATGGCCGGCCACCAATATCTTTCTCTCAGTCTCTTTTTGTAAGCTGTCATACCCAGATGGCTCTCATGAGTAATATCCAACAACCGTTTTCAGATCTTGCCAGAGGGAACTAACTTTTTATAAACCCCTTCTCCAAAGAATATTCATCTTTGACTTTGCTCTAAGTTTGAAAGTGTGGAGAACGTACACTGGCCATCCTTTCATCACATAATGTATGACTTTGATAAGTTCTGGATCACTAGACAAGTCATCTTTCCACTCAGTTCTACTCACATGCTTGTTGGAGGCCCATGAAACATTTGCAACTAAACACATAGGGCCTCATTTTAAGTTTGGCCGGCGGAGGAGGCCGCCCACCAAACTATTTGGGATGGAAAACTGCTACTCCTGTTTTCTTCCCGCCATCCCTATTTTGAGTTTTCCGCTGGGCCTGCGGGCTGGCCCAGTGGAAAACTCCCCACAACATTGACACCGGCATTTAATCAAGCCAGCAGCAATATTGTGGTGCGTCGGGTGTGATAGCACCCGTCGCGCCTTTCACTGCCCGTAATTCAGGCAGTAAAAAGCGTGACAGAGCTGTCCGTGGAGGCCCATGCACTGCCCATTACAAGTGCATGGGCAGTGCAGAGGCCCCACATGGGGCCCCAGGCAGCCCATCTCTGCCTGCCTTTGCATGGCGGTGGGACCGCCCTGCAGAAGCCAGTAAAGAGGGGACTTGTAATCCCCAGGGCAGCGCTGTCCTGGTGGATTAAGACCGCCAGCACCACCAGGCTGTGCAGGTGGTCGAACCGTGCTGGCTCCACCAGGGTCATAATGTGGTGGCCGGAATGCTGCTTTGGCGGCGGTCCGACTTCCACTGCAAGTCTGGCAGATCCCAGGACCGCCACACTCGTAATGAGGGGCTTAGTGTCTTCATCATCATCATCTTGATTACCCATAGTATTCTCATGTATGGGAAACTGTTGAAACAGCCAGTTTTCTTGTTCCTACCACCTGGCAGGTGTCCAACATCAAAATGATGTTCCAGCAATTTTGAAGTCAATCGTGTCAACAGGGCAGTTGCTTTTGAAGAATTAACATTATTGCTACTTAGTATAGGTCCAAGAGACTTGTGGTCTGTGTACAAAAGAAACTTTGTGCCCCAAATATATGGTTGGAATTTTTCAACAGTCCTAGGCAGCCCAGCATTTCTTTTTTGATCACAGAATATTGGTGTTCATGTGACTTAAGTATGTGTGATTCGAAACCAATTGTGTGATCATTGATATCTTTCCATTGAGACAATACAGTCATCAAATCTACATTAGTGGCATCAACTGTGATGCAAAGTCTTTTCCCTGGGACATAAGGATTTCAATATGGTAGCATATGAAAGTAAAGACCTAATCAATCAAAAAGCACAATGTTGCTTATCGTTCCATAAAAACGTAACATTTTTCTGTAACAGACAGTACATGGGTTCAACACTGGTTGCAAAATTATCTATAAATTTGGTGTAAAAATTGCACTCTCCTAAGCACCAACAAATGTTCTCCATTTATTGCTACTAGTACATTCTTAATCCCATCTAGCAACCCCGGTTTGGGTTTGATTCTAGAACCAGTAATCATATGTCCAAGATATTTGACAGACTTTACAACAAAAACACATTTGTCATTTCAAAGTATTATGCCTCCATGTTTAATAGCAACAAGGACACTTCCTAATCTTTCCAGATGTTCTTTCTCATCGCTGCCAAACATCAGAACATCGTCCTCAAAAGCCAATACTTTGCTCTTCTCCTGCAAAATCTGGCCCATGAGTGGTTGAAATACTTCTGATGCCAACCCAAATGGCATTCTGCAAAACTAAAAAACACCATCTGTGATGCTATTAATTGTGTTTGACCAATGACTTTGTGTTTCACCACTGCGCATATTAGTTGCTCAATGTTCACCAGTAGAACATTACATGTTGTGTTCAGTTTAGCTGCCTATTGGCTTTAACATGGAATTAGCCATTACATTCTGTATTCAGTTTAGCTGCCTATTGGCTTTGACATGGCAATAGACATTACATTTGGTATTTGGGTTAGCTGCCTATTGGCTTTGACATGGCATTAGCCATTACATTCTGTATTCAGTTTAGCTGCCTATTGGCTTTGACATGGCATTAGACATTATTTAGGTTAGCTGCCTATTGGCTTTAACGTGGAGTTAGACATTGCAATTGAGACATTGCAGATGAGCTGTGTTTTTCCAAGCTGTGTTTTTCCACATGATAGACCAAGCTGTGTTTTTCACACCAGACCCTAGCTGATAAGAGCACGTAGATTTTGTGTTTACCTCTCAATCCAGTCTGAGAACGAGTGAGGCTCTGAGAATTGGCCACTCTCCAAGTTTCTTCGGTTCTCACACTGAGTTTGCTTTTAAGGATGGCTCTGGACTACAGCAGAGTTAGATTGAAACTATCTTGACTTCAGACAGGAACCAGACGTCAGTTGCCTGTCTCCCGTTTGGGTAGAAAATCTCTTTCTCGCAGTTGAACCGGAGTCATCAACTTGCAGACCTCAGAAAGATGAAGCTGAGTTATAGGCCCTACAGCCTTGCCCTACGGTGATGCAATTTTGACTTTTATGCTTTGCTTTGAAGTTATGCTATAATATAATCACATGTATTTGCTGTGTGCATTGCAACTGAGAAGTACTTTGATATATTTTGCTTTCATTGCTGCGACTACTTTTGAGCGTGTGCTGCCAGTCTACTAATTTTGTCTCTCAGGAACCTCGTGGTGAAGTAATGATAACAATAAATGTCTTCTTTAAACTCATAAGTGCATTCCAGAGAGGTTCTATTACCTCGGTCATGAGATAAGAGAAGGAAAGCAGAACACCATCAGCAGTTACAAACGCATTAAAATGTCTGGAATCTTCTTCAAGCACAACTTTATGATAGCAAATCTAGTTTTGACAAAACATTTATGCCAGACAGTGTGGTTAGTAATTCATCAACTTCGGGCAGGGGACACCTATCCACCAATATGGCCTTGTTAAGACTGTGCAAATCAATATACATTCTCTATTATTTGTTTCCGAGGCACTACACTTGGTGAAAGCTACCAAGATGATTCAACAGATTATATGACTCCATCCTTACACATTTGTTCCAGAAGATTTGCTAGCTCCTTCCTAACACTCGCTGGGACACACCTAAGCTTTACTTTGATGGTATGTTCAAATCCTTTTAACTCACTCAACTCCTCCTGAAACATTTCTGCAACATTATCTAACATATTGGAAATAGCTCCATTTCCTACCTGGGAAGTCTCCACCACATCACTAAGCCACAAAACTTGTTGAGTGCAGCCTGGTTTCAAGATGATACCTAAACACCTTTAATGATGCACCAAAGAATGCCAGGCCCTTCTGCTGAGACTCAAACCTTAACAAACACTGTACATCCCTTAAGGTCAATTGTGGTCACCAGCAACACTCTTGGAATGCTTGTCAACACATGTCAATTCATCATGGGGATTGCTCAAAACTTTTGCACATCCCTTAGATTCCAGAATACTGTTAGCAATTTCAATTGCTTCTTCCAATGACAGATCTTTGCAGGATAAAAATCGTTCTTGATTTTTCTTGTTGGAGTGCCTGGTAACTATCTGGTCCCTAATAGGTTGCTCCGTGAAGTTAAAGAATTCACATTTAGCTGCCAACACTCTGAGACAACAAACATACATTTCAATTGACTCGCCAGCTTGTTGTTCCCGAAAAAGAAAGTCTTCTAACAAGATTAGATGGATAGAGAAATGCTTTTCAAGCCTTTTATCAGCTTCTACCTATTCATCCAATGGCCATCAGAGTAATCAGAAATAAATAGAGGAAGATGTTCAGAAATCTCTTGACCCTCTAATCCTAAAAATGTCCCAAAACCCAATCTTCCCTGTCAGGTTTGAATTTAAAACCATCAATGACCCCAAGATAACTACTAAAAGCTCTAGTCCATTCTTTCCAGTGAAGAAAATAAGTTACTTACCTGTAACTGTAGTTCTCCAGTATTGGAATCTTTCATAGATTCACATGCTTGAATCATTCCCCGTCGTCGAGATGGGAGCCCCCGGTATCATTTACACAAGTAATGTCAAGATATATTAACAATGAAAAAGGCCCTAGGCCTCTTCAATTTAACAGTCTATCAGAGTCATTCTCTGAAAAGGACCAAACTTGAGCATCCACCAATCAGGTGACAGCACCCTCTAGAATCCTCCTGAGAGAAGCTCCAGCACCTCAGATTTTCCAAGCACAAGTGCGTACAATACAGGAAAAAGAGAAAGAGAGAGAGAGAGAGAGGTGAAGTGAGCTTCTTCGGGGAGGTGGGTGGGTCGCATGTGAATCTATGAAAGATGCAGGTAAGTAACTTATTTTCTTACTCCAGTATTGGAACTTTCATAGATTCACATGCTTGAATCAGAGTAGATAGCAGTATGTAATATAATAACATATTTGATCGAAAGCACCTTGATACATGCAACCTCATTATATTCCTGTATAAAATTATATGCAACTATAAAGGTATATATATATATATATATATATATATATATATATATAACTATATCTATCATCTATCTATCATCTATCTATCTATCTATCTATCTATCTATCTATCTATATATATATATGTATATATATATATATATATCTGTAATCATCAACACCTATATACCTATTTAAATGTAAATATATAAATACATATACATACTCGAAAAGGACAGCAGATTGAGAGAGCAAAAAGTATCCCAAAACACGTCTGTAATAAGAATACCATCATTAAAAACGATTTTTTTTTATAAGCGAATATAAGGGATATAAACAATGTGCATACCTGTTCTAGGATGGAGGGATGTAGAAGAGATGGCTCACCTTCACCTGAAGAGATTCCTGAGAACCGCTTGACCCACTGCTACCTCTCCCTGAGATAGAGATTCCAAGCAGTAGTGTTTTGTGAATGTATGACTGCTCTTCCATGTTGCTGCCCTACAGATGTTTTGTAGTGAAACACCGGCAAACAGTGCCGCTGACGATGAGACTGCTCTCGTGGAGTGAGCATGTACAGGTGAGTGCAGAGGTTTGCCCGCTGCTTGATGGCAGAAGCGAATGGCTGAGACGATCCATCTGGAAATACTCTGCTTGGAGAGTGGATGTCCTTTCCTAGGGGCACTGTATGCTACGAATAGCTGATTAGAGCGTTGAAAAGATTTAGTCCAGTCCAAATAAAATTTAACACATCTTTTAACGTCTAAGGAGTGTAATGCCCTCTCAGCCGGAGTAGATGGATGAGGAAAAAAGGACTTAAAGACTAAAGGCTCGTTGATGTGAAAGTCTGAATGAACCTTTGGAATAAAATGCGCGTTAGTGCGCATTAGCAGTCTGTCGTGTTTAAGCTGTAAGAATGGATCTTGAATGGAAAGAGCTTGCACCTCGCTGACTCGCCTAGCTGATGTGAGAGCTACCAATAAAGCAACCTTCCATGACAGGAACTTGAGAGAAGCACGATGGATCAGCTCAAACGGATGCTTCATCAGTTGTGCTAAGACAATATTCAGGTTCCACGAAGGAGGTGGTGGTCTGAAAGGGGGGAAAACTCTGAAAAGCCCCTTT
This sequence comes from Pleurodeles waltl, assembly GCF_031143425.1. Classification (NCBI taxonomy): domain Eukaryota; kingdom Metazoa; phylum Chordata; class Amphibia; order Caudata; family Salamandridae; genus Pleurodeles; species Pleurodeles waltl. Next base: position 161,933,032 of record NC_090447.1, read on the forward strand.
AAGAACCTCTTAATCAGACGAGAGGAGTAGAGTGATGGTGTAGCATTCGAACGTCTGTATGCAGCTATAGCTGCTAGGTGAACTTTAATGGAAGAATGTGCTAGGCCAGCTTGAGCTAGCTGCAACAGGTACAGTAATATTTCCTCTGGTGGTGAGACTAATGGGTCAATCTGTTGTTGATGACACCAGACACAGAATCGTCTCCATTTACAATAATACGTTTTATTGGTGCTATCCGCTCTGGCTTTTGACAAAATATCCCTACACTCCTGTGGGATATTCAAATGCGCGACCGCTCTGTGGTCAGGAGCCAGGCTGATAAGCGCATCGACTTCGGATCGGGGTGCCAAACCTGGCCCTTGTTCATTGTTAGCATTTGGGGCAACGGCTCCAGCGGAATGTGAGGCTTGATTGAAAGAAGGAGAAGTTCAGCTAAACAATGTTGACGCGGCCAGTACGGAGCTATCAATATCGGAGTGCACGGCTCTGCTTTCATCTTCGTGAGTACCCGTGGGATCAACGGAATTGGAGGAAAGGCGTAAGCAAAGATGTCTGACCAGACTATTGTAAACGCATTCCCCCAAGATCCCTTCTGGTGATGCCAACTTGCGAAGAATTGGCATTTGGCGTTGTGTTTGTTCGCAAACAGGTCTACTGTTGGTGTTCCCCACTGAGAAAAAATGTGGTTCACTATTGACTGGTCTAGCTCCCACTCGCGGCAGTTCGACTTCTGCCTGCTGAGTGCATCTGCTGTCCTGTTGATTATTCCCGGCAAGTGTACCGCTGATAGTGTGATGCCTTGCTGCGAGGCCCAGTTCCAGATTGTTTGGGCTTCTCTGGAGAGAATGAGAGATCTTGTGCCTCCTTGTTTGTTGAGGTAATGCATTGTAGTGGTGTTGTCCGTCCTTATTACCACTTGCGATCCTGAGATCTTGGGAAGAAACGCCTGCAAGGCCAGGTGCACTGCTCTGAGCTCCAGCCAATTGATATGCAAAGATGCCAGATGCAGTGGCCGTTTGCCACTTATTTGCAGATCCTGTAACACAGCTCCCCAGCCTTCCAGTGATGCATCCGTCGTTATGGTCCACAGAGCTGGCTGCTGTAGAAACGAAAGGCCGATTGATAGATGATGCCTTTGAGACCACCATCTCAGAGCCCTGAGCATTATCAGAGTTATTTGTATCTGATCCTCGAAAGTGCCTGACACTTGGAGCCATTGACAATTTAGTTGCTCCCGTAAGGGGCGCATCTTTAGATGGCATAGAGGAACTGGAGGTATGCATGAAGACATCATGCCCAACAGAGACTTGAACAGACGGACAGTAACCTTGCTTCTTTTCTGTATGGAACTTGCTAGAGTCAGTAACCTTTGTTGCCTTTCTGACGTGGGACATGTCATGGTGGATTGTGTGTCCAGTCTTGCCCCTAGAAAGGTAATATTGCATGCTGGTAGAGGCTTGGATTTCTCCCAGTTGATGGTGAGTCCGAGGCTGGTTAGTAAGGAAACGCACTTTTTTGTTGATTTGTGCGCTCCTGCGAAGGTCCTTGCCTTTATCAGCCAATCGTCTAAGTAAGGAAAAATCTGGTGTTTTCTCCGTCTGAGAAAGGCCGCGATTGGTGCTAGACATTTGCTAAATATTCTGGGAGCTGATTTCAGTCCGAAAGGAAGGACACGGAATTGAAAATGGCTGCCGGCTACAGTGAATCTCAGGTATTTTCTGTGGGTAGGGTGGATGGGTATGTGGAATTATGTGTCTTTCAGGTCTAGTGTAGACATGAAATCTCCCTGATTGCGACGCAGGAGGACGTCTTGTAGGCTGATCATTCAGAACAATTGCTTTTTTAAGTAGACATTTAGCTCCCTTAAATCGAGGATCGGCCTCCAATCCTTCCACTTTTTCAGAATGAGGAAAAACCTGGAATAAAATCCTGTTCCTCGCTGGGCTCGAGGCACCTTCTCTATAGCTCCTTTGAGAAGCATTTTGTTGATCTCCTTTTTGATTTGTTGAGGGTATCTTGAAGGAGTCCTGCGGGGGGGGTTGGAGGGAGGTATCTGGATAAATTCTAAAGTATGGCCCCGTTTCACTAATTGTAGGACCAACTTGTCTGAAGTAATGGTTTGCCGTTGTTTGAGGAATAGAGATATCCTCCCGCCCAGAATGAAAGGGGGAGAATTGGGCGTAGCCGGAGCCTCGGAAGCATCAGGTTCTACGAGCCGAATCTTTGGCCGGGTGGGTTGAGCGTCCACGGCCTCCAGGTCTACCATAGGCAGGTTGCGGCGTCTGCCTTTGGGAGTAGTATTGGCGGTATTGTTGGGAAGAGGAAGGATACGCGGAATACCTGTGTTGTTGATATCCTCCTCTGTATGAGGGTTGGCCACGCCCTCTAGGACGAAAGGAAGACTTTCGCTATTGCAGGGACCCTAGTGACCTTGCCGTGTCTGTGTCCGATTTGATGGATTGTAAGGCGTCATCAATGTGTTTCCCAAATAACGCCTGGCCATCAAAAGGTAAGTCCAAGATTTTATTTTGCACTTCTGGACAGAAAGAGGTAGCTTTAAGCCAACCTTGCCTTCTTAGCACCGCTGCACCGGCGAGTTGTCGAAAAGCAGTGGTTGCTATGTCCATTGCACGGTCTATAAGCTCTGCAGACGTGCCTTGACCCTCCTGTACAGTTTTGTTTGCCTCTGATCTTGTATCTTCCGGCAACTGGCTAATATAAGGTGCAATGTCCGCCCAAAGCTGTCTATCAAACCTAGCCAGTATTGCCAAAGAGTTGGCAGCTCTAACCACTAGGCTAGCCATAGAAGAAAACCTTTTACCTATGTTTTCTAGTCATCTACCCTCTTTGTCTGGGGGTGCGGAAATCGGGGCAGAAGGATTCTTAGATCTTCTTTGTGCTGCCCGAGCTTCCACTGAATCCGGAGGAGGGTGTCCAGTTAGGCATGTTGGTGCATCATCAGGTGCTTTGTATTTCTTATCCAAACGAGGCAGTACTGCAGTAACTGTAGCCGGATGCATGACCTTAAGACCCTCTTCCCACAGGTAATTTACCATCCGGACAGAGCGCACGGATTTCTGAAAAGGCTCCTTAAAGTCATAAAGGAAACAGTCTGTTTGTTTGGTAGGCATTGGTAAAGCAAAACGTTTGGCAGCTCTCTCTAGAAGATTGTGAAATCCTCCTCTATCTTCTGGTGGGGATTCCACCTTCGATTGAGAAGGAGAAGGAGGAGCAGGTACGATGTATTCGTCCCACTCTGAGTCAGTGTCCAGGAGCTCCCCTTCTTCCTGATCCCCTTCTGAGATGTCGGTATCTTGAGGAAGTGTCAGATCAGGAGTGGCCACATTTGTGAGAGGTAAGGAAGTTGGCCTCCGATGTGGAGTGGTAACCCCAGCGACGGGCGATGGGGGAGGTTGTTTACCTTGAGGGGGGAACCTCCTGTTGTAATCAGCCAACATCGCTGTGAGGTCAGTTAAAAGGGAGGATGGAATAAAAGCTCCCTGTTGGTATTGCTGCTGTTCTGAATAAAATTGGGGGTCATAGGCTTCTTCATACTCCTCCTCTTCCTGATACTTTACGTTCAGTTGGGATGGACTGTGGGCTGTTCCAAATGGGCCCTCATCATCTGAGTCTTCATCTCCCTCTACAAGGTGTACTGGAAAAAGGGAGGACACCTTACTAGGTGATGTATGAGTTGGCGTCAGCTTTTCCACACTTTTAAGATGTTTCTCTCTCGTCGACGGTGTCGTCGACGGCGTATATATAGACTTCGTCATGGATGGTGTCGTAGACGCTGGACGCACAGAGATTTTAATAGAAGAATGTCTCGCCGACGAGGTCGTCGACGATGGTAGGGCTGACACTGACATCAGTGCCGTCGACGCTGACGATGTTTAGACGGTCGTCGACGCTGATGTCGTAGCTGCAGTTCTCGTCGACGGTTGGGTACCTGTCCTCGTCGACGATGTCGCCGGTGGAGCTGTCAACGGTGGAAACACAGAAGAAGATGTCGTCGCCGGAAAAGCACTCACCGACGGTACCGTCGTCGACAATGCTTTTTTCCCAGTTACAGAGGATGGCTTCTTAAAAGGCACAGATGGTGGTACAGAGGAAGATTTCCTGTGCCTCTCTGAACTGGAAGAATCGCCTTTCCCCTCTTTCCTGCAAACTTTCTTTGGGGAAGAAGATGGACTGCGGCCCTTATAAGACCCTGAAGCAGTCTTTTTGTGGGCTTTTCTTGAGAGTTGTGAGGGAGATCTGGATCCTGATCTCGCCCTCTTTGATGATCTCTTGGATGTTGAAGATTCATCACTCTGAGAGTCAGAAACTGGGGTTTTTCTATGTTTTAGTTTCTGCAGCCATATCAATAATCTGCCTTCCCTGTCCTTTAAAGTTTTAGAGGAAAAAGGTACGACAAATCTTAGTCTTTAGATGAATGGTCTGGGTAGAGGCAGTAAATGCAGTCTTGGTGAGGATCTTCAGAATGAAGCCTTTTCTTTCCACAAGTCTTGCAGTCTCTGAAGAGACCCTTCTTCTCCTTGTCAGACATAGTTGGAAAATAGTTGTCAAATCAAGTTAAAAAAGTTTCTCTGAGAGAAAATTTTTGAAAAAGGTGGGAAGAAAGAGCAGAGCTCTGAGGAGACTCCCTAGCACGACGTGCGGTAGAAAATCTGAGGTGCTGGAGCTTCTCTCAGGAGGATTCTAGAGAGTGCTGTCACCTGATTGGTGGATGCTCAAGTTTGGTCCTTTTCACAAAATGACTCTGATAGACTGTTAAATTGAAGAGGCCTAGGGCCTTTTTCTTTGTTAATATATCTTGACATTACTTGTGTAAATTATACCGGGGGCTCCCATCTCGACGACGGGGAATGATTCAAGCATGTGAATCTATGAAAGTTCCAATACTGGAGTAATAGGAGGTTCCCTTGGAGGCTGTAGAAAAGGGGGAGGTGAATGGATGGATTGCATTTTAACATGGAATACACTGCAGCCAGAATGTAAAAGAATTGCCACCAAAGACAGGTAACCACCCAAAAAAAACTGAATTACACTCAGGTAGTCAAAGAGTTAGTATTGCTACACACTGAAAACAATAAACAACGTTGGGCTTCATTTAGAGTTTGGCAGATGGGGTTACTCCGTCACAAACGTGACGCATATCTTTCCAGCATTTTATGATCCCATTATATCCTATGGGAATCGTAATACGACGGAAAAGATATCCATCACGTTTGTGATGGAGAAATAAATTTGCCTCTCCGACTGACCGATAGACTTGTATAACAATGGCAGAGTCTTTAAACTATTTTTTTCTTTATAGAATATTTACCAATCGAAGATGACTGCTCCCAACTAATCCAAATTGTGTTGCTTCTAGAGTAGATAGAAGTTGTTTTGGTTCTTTCTCCAATCCAAAATGGGCACTAATGAAAAAAGGGTCCTGTTTCTGTAGCCAGTAGAGGTAGTAATTTCCCAGATGAGCATCTCTAATGTGATGCTCTTCTAGATAAATAAGTAATCAGGTGACAATGTGCACACTCCCACCCAAAAAATGAATTTGTTTGATTCTTGCCCCCACCACTGCAGCGCTGCAGCTCACATGACCACCATTCTTTAGAGTAGTTCCAACCCGCTTGTCACCAGTCTAGAGGACCGAAAACAAGAAGAAGAAGATTGCATTGGTGAGCACTCCTGTTTATTCCAAATAAGACATATGTAAAAAGGGCAACAAGTAAACAGACGAGCTGCCTCTTCAATGGACCACTTCTTCACCAACTCACACTAGAACCCTCTTGCCTCACACAGACAAGCATACCAGATTGACCAACGCGAGCCAACAGGACACATCAATGTTTATCTTTTCTCAAACCTCATACTTGTAATTAATATGCAGTCTATTTGTAACAATGTATGTATAGACTTCTCAACTGAGTTCCGGCGAAAAGTAATTTGGGTTTAAAGCTCTCATGAATGAATGTGACTCACTGCTGGGAGTTAATATTACTACTCAAATCCCTGAAGAATCAAAACATCTGAAACTATTTCCTGGTAATATCAAATTGTTATGTAATTGTAAAGAAGGTATTTATATTACTTTACTTTCTTGCCTGAAAAATAGACATAACAATAACTCTTGTGAATGTGCACTCTGTAACCCGTCTATGAAATGTACACACTATTTTAACCAAATTGTCAGCGTGTTGAAGAGGAGAAGGGTAGAATATGCTGATGCCACCAATACATTTTTACATCTCAAGACATTTTTGGAGTCAACAGCATGAGTATCATTACATACGTTTAACAATGTTTAAACTCTGTCTACCTGTTCCTTTAGTTTCATGCAGTGGCAACTAGAAATTGTGCATCATTTACAATATGGTGAAGGCTATGGCGCACCACTGCATTGGTGCCTGGCCTGCAGAACAGGAAAATAAGGCTACAGTTCACTTACACAGTGAACTAAAAACTAACTGCAGTAAAAACATATCATAGAGGAAGTCAATCTGAATTTTAAACTGTTGAGTTTTCCTCAGTCCCCCACATGGGCTTCCTACAGCCTCTTATGCACCATTCTCCCTTCAATCTCCTGCCCTTTGTTAGACATTCAGTTGCTGGTTGGCAGGAACTACAATGCAAATCTAGTCAGGGTGAGAAATGATAAGATGCTAATGATACGCTTGTTTGGAGTCGTATTTTATTGTCAAATGATTTCACTGATGTTATTATCAGTGGGATAGCTTCAATTAACAATGCGCTTTTCAAATAAACGGAAACTAGTCAGGGAAAGGCAAAAGCAAATTTAACATGTGCTCACCTCCTCGGAGCCTGGCACAAAGCTGTCAGGCTTAACTTAGAAGCAATGTGTAAAATATTTGTCAACACTTTAAATAGTAAAACAGTCGAAACACAATACAAAAAGATCTTACATCAGGTTAGAAAAAAATGAGCCTAGTTTAAGAAACAAAACAAGACCAAAATAACAAAAATTAAATCAGAAGAAACTAGAGTTATGAATTTTCACAGAATATACTGCAATTTAGTGCCTAAAAAGCAGAAAGTGCCAAGCGCGGATATCTGGTTATGCTGGGCCAGTTCAAAGTCAAAATATTAGACCAATTGCGATGAAACACGGGTGAGATATAGTCCCAGACTAGCACCACTAAAGTTTTATCTTCTCAAGTTTTGTGCCAAAAGTCAAGTTCGCATCAGAGAGCATCACAGGCAGTAGTCGGCATGGTATGAGGAGTAGGCCAGGCTTTGCAGATGACAGGATGGAGCTTAATGGTAGCAGTCCTCTGAGTGGATGATTAATGCTTGTTGCGTGAGCAGACAGTCCGGTGGTGGTTTGCACTGAATTTTGTTGTGAGCGGTGCAGTTATGGTGTGAACAGGCGTGTTCACAGATGCCCAGGGCCCAAAAGCTTGATTTTAAGAACTTGTGAGACACCCTAAGGGTCCTGGTCCAGAGGGGCACCACTTGGGGGTTAGGATCTTGCTGCAGCTGAGTCCAGGAGCTGATTGCGGGAGCCTTTTATGTTTTATGTTCCTGAGGCTCAGATCATGAGGCTAGCAGACTAACCTTTTGAGTCAATCTGGGGTCCTGGGTTCAAGATGAAGTTGCATGTCCAGTTTGTTTTCCCCAGGCATGAGGGCAGCAGGTTAGCACATAAGGGTGGCAGTTTGTTGGAAAATGGGTTATTGGTAGGGCAGGTAGGTACCTACACCTAGCAACAAGCCACTAACCTCCACATAGGTACAGTTAGGTCTCAGTAAATTAATCCCAGCTCAACCCTTGGTAGCTTGGCAACGAGCGTCAAGGCTTAACTTAGGAGACAAAGTGTAAAGCATTCAAATATCACAAAACAGTAATTAAATAAAACACAGGAAACAGTTTAAAAATCCAAAACCAATTTATAAAAATAGTTTATATTTTTATCTTTAAAATGACACAACAACGATTAAAATCGGTTCAGGGGAACCGGAGATATGAATTTTTAAAGAATTATTACTTTTCTAGCGCTTAGAAACAAAAAGCGCCAATCGGGTCATCTGGTTGCACCTCGACCGGGGCAAAGTCAAACTTTCAGGCCGACCGCGATGGAGCCCTGCTCGGCTACAGGTCGCGGGAGGCCTCGGTTAAAAAGTTACCTTCTGACTTAGTCTTTATTTTGAAGATTTTTCTTCAGCGGGACGAACCTGCCAGTCGAATCCGACCTCCTGGAGCCCTTGTCCGGATACGCGATGTGGGTTTCCTCGGTGGAGACTTTTACCTTCGGACTTAGTCGTTTTTTCGAGATGAAAATCCTTCGACCGGGGTAAACCTGGATCTTGATCCGACGTCCATGGAGCCCTTCTCGGATACGATGGCTGGGAGGTCCCGGTCAACTTTTTACCTTCGGACTTAGTCTCTTTTTTGGATGTTTTTCTTTACCGGGACGAACCACGAAGTCAGGCCGGGTCGCGGTTGAGGCAAGCCGGCTAGAATTTCCGCGGCGGGTCGGTCCCTCTCTGGAGCTTTTTTCCAAAAATTCTCAAATCTTTTCCAAACTTCTGGGGCTTCACCCAGATGTTCTTTTAAGGTTCTTTTGGGGTCCACAGCTCACCCCAAGGGTCCAGAAGTTCTGTGATGGTCCTTGGGGGGTGCAGACTTCAACTCCCAGAATGCACCTGGTGCAAACTCCTTTTTGGCCACTGGACAGTGGTCAGCTGGTCGCTTTCTTCAGGAGTTGGTGCAGGGGACTCTGGTTAGCAATTTTTCACCTGTAGCAAACAGGGAGTCCCTCCTTGAACCAGTTGAAGCCAGGCAAAGTCCTTCTTGTGGTGAAGCCCAAGTGTGCAGCTGGTGCAGTCCTTCTGAGTGCAGGTTCCAGGTGCAGGCCAGGGGTCCAGCAGGGCAGTCCTTCTTCTTCTTTAGTTCCTTTCTTGTTGATTTCTGGAGGGGATCTGAGGTGTGGGTGCAGGTCTGCCAGTTTTATCCTTGCTCCTGGGTGAAAAGCAGGGGGGCCCTGGTTCTCCAATCAGGGACAGGGTCGTCCCCCTGTGATGACCACTTCCTGGGAAGTGTGGCAAAAATCCATCCCAGAAGGCAACAGTCTCTAAAAATCCAACATGGATGAATCTGATTTTTGGAGGTTACATCTGGCTGAGCCCACCCACTGGTGTGGCTAAAAATCATAAACACACCCCTCTCCTGCCCTCTCCTAATCTAATCAAGGGGGCACCTAGCTGTCTGGGGTTGCAGGATGTGGGGGTGTTGCTGGGTGCTGCAAATGTCTCTCTCTGCCTTTGAAGACCAGTTTGGCAGCCCTCCCCCTTCCTGCCTCACCATCTGCTGAGGGGAGATTCTCTCCCCCAAGCACATTCCTTTGTGTGAAGCCAGGCCACTTCACACCTAATCAAGGCAGCCTGGCAGAAGCTGCTGCAGGCTGGCCAATCAGAGCACAGCAGCAAAAACAATGCAGAGCTGAAATTGGCAACTTTTTAGGTAAAGTCTAAACTTTTTACCTGAACAAGTTATATTAAATCCAACAACTGGAAGTTGTGGGATTTATTACAACAATTAATTTGATACCAAATTCTTGGTATGTAACATTTAAGGAGACTTTAAAATTTAAAATAAAGTCTGCCCATTCTAGCCTATGAAGGCCATTTACTTCAATGAGGGAAAAACGAATTTGGCTGTTTTTACCTCACCAGGGCTTATAAATCTATTTTTATAAAGTCCCTGCTTATAGTTACATGGCACCCAGCCCTAGGGGCACATAGGGCACACCTTAGGGGTGACTTATATGTAAAAATAAGGTAGTTTAAGACTTTGGAAGTACCTTTAATTCCAAAGTCGAATTTGCATATAACTTTAATTTAAAAGCAGCCAGCAAGGCAGGCTTGCTTTTAAAATGACACTGGGCACCTCAGCAATGCACCTAGGTGTGCACCACCTATGCTGTGGTCCCTAAACCTACATGCCCTACCATATACTAGGGACTTATAGGTAGGTTAACTTAGCCAATTATAATTAGCCTAATTTGCATATCCATTTTACACAGAGCACAGGCCCTGGGACTGGTTAGCAGTACCCAGGGCACCTTTAAAGTCAGGAAAACACCAGCAAAAAGTGGAAAATGGGGGCAAAAAGTTATGGGGCCTCTGCAATCAGCCCTGTTTTCTCACACAACCCCCCCCCAGCCCACACGCCCAGGAGACTCAGCCCAACCCTGGGAGAGTCTTCCTGGCTTGTTAGGCGAGGAAGACAGTGAAGAAAACTGGCTGTCCCTTTGCAGGGCCTACTCTGCCTTATATCCTCGTGTCAGGGTCACTCCCTATGGGTAGTGAAGCCATCCCAACAGTAAAAGGACCCAACACAAACTGAAACTTTCCTCAAGGGGGGTCTTCCTCCTTTCTCTCTGCCAACTTGGGTAGTGAGGTGCCCACCTCCCCTACTCCAAACTTTGCTAGGGCAACACCTAGCTTACCCAAAGAGGTCACCCAACACTTGAGCAACCCCACCATGACCAATAGGGTCAGGGGGCCTACTTTGCTATTGGCCCTGGGGTCTGCCTCCCAGGCCAAGTACAGTGCTGCCAGGAAGGCTAGCACCCAGCAGAGGCTACTGACAGCTGTCAGTACCCAGAACCACACCCTAAGCTCTCCATTGACAAGTGGCTGAGCTGCTTTAAGGGCAACTTTGGGGTCCTGGCACCCCTCTTGCTGTCTAGAGTGGGGGGCTACCACTTCCTGTGGCAGACACCCTCCTTCCACTCTCCCTTCTGTCAGTGCAAGGGCAACACCCTGCATCTGGACAGCTGCCTGACTACTCAGGACTTCCTTGGGGTCAGGTGAGGCCTCACCAGTGCCAACTCTGGGCTCCCCCCCTACTGGGGCAGAAGGCCTTTGGCTCCCTGGAACTCTCTTTAAGAGTGGCCTACCCTTCCTTTTCTTCTTTCCTTTTCTTGGGGACCCCTGTCTCCTAACTGTAGGGACTGACTCCCCAGGACTTTGGGTTGGGGGGGCGCCTTGGGCGACCACCCCATCTGTGACCAGACTCACCTCTGGGAGGTCATTGCCCAGGATACAATCTAGGGGAAGGTCAGCACTGACTACCACCCTAATCCAGTCAAGGATACCCTCCCTCTCTAGGGGCACTATGGCTACAGGTTTGGAGGTGACCTCCCCTGTGGCTATCCTGACTTTCTTTGTCTTTCCTGGGACATACATGTCTGGGGTCACTAACCAGTCACTCACTATAGTGTGACTGGCACAGGTATCTCTCAGGCCAGTGGTAGGGATCCCATTCACTTGAATGTGGTGGAAGTGCCTACTCCCACCCTCAGGGATCACCAGCTTACCATCTGGTCCTGTCTCCCAGCACAATGCTAGGAGGACTTCATCATCTGAGGAATCCTCCTCAATGGCTACACTGGACAGCCCAGTGCTAACCACCTTCTTTGGACAGGCTGCATCTCCTCTGAAGTGACCTGTCTGCTGACAGTCAAAGCAAGCCCTACTGTCCAAGAGCTTTTTTAACCCTGAGTCTAACTGTCTCTGCTGGTCAGAGTGGGATTTACTCTCCTCCTTCTTAGGGTTCTGGGGTACAGAGGGAGTCTCTGTGGTGGGCTTACCACCTCCCTCCTTAGGTTTTTGGGGACCTGTCCCCCCCTTCTTGGAGTCTCCCCCCTGGGACTTGACAACCACCCTGGTTCTCAACCACTCATCAGCTGCCTCCCCTAGCTCTCTAGGGTTGGTCTGCTTAGAGTCCACTAGATGCTGGCGTAACCTTTCTTGGATACAATTGGTCAAGATGTGCTCTCTCATGATCAGATTGTATAACCCCTCATAAGTATCTACTTTGTTACCAATAATCCAGCCCTCTAGTGCCTTTAGTGAAATGTCCACAAAGTCAACCCAAGACTGGGTACTGACCTTCTGGGTGTCCCTGAACTTCATTCTATATTGCTCTGGGGTCAGACCAAACTTCTTGGCTAAGCACCTCTTCATACTAGGGTATGAATCTGCCTCCTCCCCCCTTAAGGTCAGAAGCCTATCCCTCCCTGAGTTGGGCACCAACTCCCACAAAAGGGAACCCCAGTATTGAGGCCTAACCCTTCTCATTTGGAGTGCCCTCTCAAAGGCCCCCAGCCACTTATCTATGTCATCCCCCTCTACATAAGCAGGAACTACCCCCTTGGGTAACCTGGGCAAACTCCCCCACCCATGGACACCTCAGCTTCTTTATCGCTGCTTCCATCTCTTTTCTCTTTGTATGCCCACTTTTTCTTTTCTAGGGCCAGCTTCTCTGCTTCCAAAGCTATGTATGCTAGCTGGGCCTCCAGCTCTCTTTCTCTGATGGATGGGTTCTCTCCTCCTGAAAGGACCCCCTTCCCACCACTAGCTTTGGATCTGCCCCTAGTGACTGTATTTACTGAGGACCGTTCTTCCTCATCCTCACTTGGGCTCAGATGCCTTCCCTCCCCTGAGTGGTTAGAGCTTGCATCCTCCCTTCTTTCTCCCTCCTCTGGAGCTTCTTCTGACTCTACCTCTTGGGCCTCAGCCCATGCTGTCAGGGATGTGATCAGGATTTGCTTCCTGAGATCAGTGGTTGCAGGCAACCCTCTTTCAATACACAACCCCCTAAGCTGGACTACTGTCAGTGTGGGTAGGCTAGCCAGATCAAGCTCCATGGTTCCCTAGTTTTGTGTCAACAAAAACTTTTTGCAAAAATTGGAAACAAGACTTTAGAAAAATTACAAAAATTCAATAATTGAAATTAATCCAAATTAAAAATTAAAAAATTTTTTGCACTAGGACAATTTAAAGGATTTTTAATTTGTTTTACCTAAAACTGTAACGTGATATTGAACACAAGTACAGGATCCCGTCGCTGCTTCCAATTATGTTGGAAAATGGGTTATTGGTAGGGCAGGTAGGTACCTACACCAAGCAACAAGCCACTAACCTCCAAATAGGTACAGTTAGGTCTCAGTAAATTAATCCCAGCTCAACCCTTGGTAGCTTGGCAACGAGCGTCAAGGCTTAACTTAGGAGACAAGGGGCCTGATTCAGACCCTGGCGGCCGGTGACCGCCAGGGTCACCGGCCACGGGAGCACCGCCGACAGACCGGCGGTGCTCCAAAGGGCATTCTGACCGCGGCGGTTCTGCCGCGGCCAGAAAGGGTAAACCGGCGGTCTCCCGCCGGTTTACCGCCGCCATGGGGGATTCTGACACCCCCTACCGCCATCCTGTTCCTGGCGGTTCGCCCGCCAGGAACAGGATGGCGGTAGGGGGTGCCGCGGGGCCCCTGGGGGCCCCTGCCGTGCCCATGCCAATGGCATGGGCACGGCAGGGGCCCCCGTAAGAGGGCCCCACTGTGTATTTCAGTGTCTGCCTAGCAGACACTGAAATACGCGACGGGTGCAAACTGCACCCGTCGCACATGCCCACTCCGCCGGCTCCATTCGGAGCCGGCTTCCTCGTGGGGAGGGGTTTCCCGCTGGGCTGGCGGGCGGCCTTCTGGCGGTCGCCCGCCAGCCCAGCGGGAAAGCCAGAATGGCCTCCGCGGTCTTTCGACCGCAGAGCGGCCATATGGCGGTTCCCTCCAGGCGGGCGGCGACCGCCGCCCGCCGGGGTCAAAATGACCCCCAAAGTGTAAAGCATTCAAATATCACAAAACAGTAATTAAATAAAACACAGGAAACAGTTTAAAAATCCAAAACCAATTTATAAAAATATTTTATATTTTTATCTTTAAAATGACACAAAAACGATTAAAATCGGTTCAGGGGAACCGGAGATATGAATTTTTAAAGAATTATTACTTTTCTAGCGCTTAGAAACAAAAAGCGCCAATCGGGTCATCTGGTTGCACCTCGACCGGGGCAAAGTCAAACTTTCAGGCCGACCGCGATGGAGCCCTGCTCGGCTACAGGTCGCGGGAGGCCTCGGTTAAAAAGTTACCTTCTGACTTAGTCTTTATTTTGAAGATTTTTCTTCAGCGGGACGAACCTGCCAGTCGAATCCGACCTCCTGGAGCCCTTGTCCGGATACGCGATGTGGGTTTCCTCGGTGGAGACTTTTACCTTCGGACTTAGTCGTTTTTTCGAGATGAAAATCCTTCGACCGGGGTAAACCTGGATCTTGATCCGACGTCCATGGAGCCCTTCTCGGATACGATGGCTGGGAGGTCCCGGTCAACTTTTTACCTTCGGACTTAGTCTCTTTTTTGGATGTTTTTCTTTACCGGGACGAACCACGAAGTCAGGCCGGGTCGCGGTTGAGGCAAGCCGGCTAGAATTTCCGCGGCGGGTCGGTCCCTCTCTGGAGCTTTTTTCCAAAAATTCTCAAATCTTTTCCAAACTTCTGGGGCTTCACCCAGATGTTCTTTTAGGGTTCTTTTGGGGTCCACAGCTCACCCCAAGGGTCCAGAAGTTCTGTGATGGTCCTTGGGGGGTGCGGACTTCAACTCCCAGAATGCACCTGGCGCAAACTCCTTTTTGGCCACTGGACAGTGGTCAGCTGGTCGCTTTCTTCAGGAGTTGGTGCAGGGGACTCTGGTTAGCAATTTTTCACCTGTAGCAAACAGGGAGTCCCTCTTCGAACCAGTTGAAGCCAGGCAAAGTCCTTCTTGTGGTGAAGCCCAAGTGTGCAGCTGGTGCAGTCCTTCTGAGTGCAGGTTCCAGGTGCAGGCCAGGGGTCCAGCAGGGCAGTCCTTCTTCTTCTTTAGTTCCTTTCTTGTTGATTTCTGGAGGGGATCTGAGGTGTGGGTGCAGGTCTGCCAGTTTTATCCTTGCTCCTGGGTGAAAAGCAGGGGGGCCCTGGTTCTCCAATCAGGGACAGGGTCGTCCCCCTGTGATGACCACTTCCTAGGAAGTGTGGCAAAAATCCATCCCAGAAGGCAACAGTCTCTAAAAATCCAACATGGATGAATCTGATTTTTGGAGGTTACATCTGGCTGAGCCCACCCACTGGTGTGGCTAAAGATCAAAAAACACACCCCTCTCCTGCCCTCTCCTAATCTAATCAAGGGGGCACCTAGCTGTCTGGGGTTGCAGGATGTGGGGGTGTTGCTGGGTGCTGCAAATGTCCTTCTCTGCCTTTGAAGACCAGTTTGGCAGCCCTCCCCCTTCCTGCCTCACCATCTGCTGAGGGGAGATTCTCTCCCCCAAGCACATTCCTTTGTGTGAAGCCAGGCCACTTCACACCTAATCAAGGCAGCCTGGCAGAAGCTGCTGCAGGCTGGCCAATCAGAGCACAGCAGCAAAAACAATGCAGAGCTGAAATTGGCAACTTTTTAGGTAAAGTCTAAACTTTTTACCTGAACAAGTTATATTAAATCCAACAACTGGAAGTTGTGGGATTTATTACAACAATTAATTTGATACCAAATTCTTGGTATGTAACATTTAAGGAGACTTTAAAATTTAAAATAAAGTCTGCCCATTCTAGCCTATGAAGGCCATTTACTTCAATGAGGGAAAAACGAATTTGGCTGTTTTTACCTCACCAGGGCTTATAAATCTATTTTTATAAAGTCCCTGCTTATAGTTACATGGCACCCAGCCCTAGGGGCACATAGGGCACACCTTAGGGGTGACTTATATGTAAAAATAAGGTAGTTTAAGACTTTGGAAGTACCTTTAATTCCAAAGTCGAATTTGCATATAACTTTAATTTAAAAGCAGCCAGCAAGGCAGGCTTGCTTTTAAAATGACACTGGGCACCTCAGCAATGCACCTAGGTGTGCACCACCTATGCTGTGGTCCCTAAACCTACATGCCCTACCATATACTAGGGGCTTATAGGTAGGTTAACTTAGCCAATTATAATTAGCCTAATTTGCATATCCATTTTACACAGAGCACAGGCCCTGGGACTGGTTAGCAGTACCCAGGGCACCTTTAAAGTCAGGAAAACACCAGCAAAAAGTGGAAAATGGGGGCAAAAAGTTATGGGGCCTCTGCAATCAGCCCTGTTTTCTCACACAGTTCCATTAAAGCAGCAGTCCAGCAAAGTGGCAGTCCTTGTAGCAGCACAGCAGTCCTTCTTCCTGGCAGAGTATCCACAGGTCCAGAATTATACTGAAGTGGTGGTGTCTGAGGTCCTTTTTTTCAAACACAGGTGTCCCTTTGAAGTGTGGAAATGTTTCTAGAAGCATGCCTTTGAAGTACACAGATCCCCTTCCTCCCCTGCACTGGCTCCAGACTAACTAGAGGTGGCATGCAGCCCTTTGTGTGAAGACAGAACACATCCTATTCAAGTGGGAGTTGTGCCCAGCCCCTCCCTCCCATCCAGCTGGATGGACCTTCCAGTCACAACTAAGCTCCCATTGTGTGTTTCTGTCTAGGAACAATACGCAAAGCCCAAATGTCACCCACACCCAGCCATGTGACCCAGGGACAGACTGCCGGAACCAAATGATTAGGGCAAGAAAATGCCAACTTTCTAAACTGGCATTTTCAGAATTGCAACTTAAAATCTGACTTCACCATAAATGAGGGTTTTAAATCATGATTCCGGAGACACCAACACATTAATGAATTATCGTTTTTATCTGGAAATTACCATTTAAAAGTTAATAAGGCAACTCTAATGTTAGCCTATGGGAGAGATAGGCCTTGCTGTAGTGAAAAACGAATTGAAGAGTTTTCACAACCAGGACATGTAAAACTTAAACGTGCATGCCCCTTTCTTTACATACATTGGACCCTGCCCTCTGGGCTTGCCAGGGCCTACCCTAGTGGTGCCTTGTATGTATTAAAAAAAAAAG
The DNA here is from genome assembly GCF_031143425.1 of Pleurodeles waltl. Lineage (NCBI taxonomy): Eukaryota > Metazoa > Chordata > Amphibia > Caudata > Salamandridae > Pleurodeles > Pleurodeles waltl. Next base: position 161,949,791 of record NC_090447.1, read on the forward strand.
GTTGGGACTTGGAAAAAGGTTTATTATACCAGGTAGGCATGGCAGTTTAAAACTGCACACGGGTTCTGCAATTGCATGCTTAAGACATGTTTAAAGGGCTCCATAAGTGGGTGGCACAATCAGTGCTGCAGGCCCACTAATAGCCCACTAATAGCATTTAATTTACAGGGCTTGGCCAAATGGAGTGCACTTTACTAAGGAGTTATAAGCAAAATAAATATGCCAACTGGGTAAACTCCAGTGTTACAATGTTTTAAGCAGAGAGCACAAGCACTTGCACACTGGTTAGCAGTGGTAATCTACACAGAGCCCTAAGGCTATCAAAAAAACAAATTCAGTAAAAATAGGAGGAATGAAGGCAGAAAGTTTGGGGATGATCCTGCAGAAAGGGCCAAGTCCAACACCCTTCTACATAATGCATCACAGCAAGATATGTATCCATTCACTGGCGATAGGATGTGAGGAGGCTCTAATTATTTGAAGGTGATACTCTCCTACAATTCACTGCTGTGACCTCAAACTGCCAAACCAGGTGTTGGATCAATCACTGGTGCACCACCACAGTCATACTCATAGCATCTATGCTATGATGAAATTGCCAGACAATGATTTGTATCTCTATTTATTGATTAAAGACATACCATTTCCATATTGGGTTTAGGCCTGATATACTATTTCTTTTGGACTGATTGTTTGTAATCTTTCTCATTATATGAATGTATTCCATATATGATGCAGCACCACATGGTAAAATCTGGTCGTGTTCTCCTGGTAACCAAAAATTTGAACATGTTCTCTGATTTAAGCTCATGTATGCTTATTTCCCTCATGCATATTGTAGGGAAGTGTTTCTTTTTGCACGGTAACCCATTTTCCCCATTGGATGTTTTGGTAGCTGTGTCTCTGACTGTTAAAACCTTGCCCCTTAAAACATGGTAACTGTTGTTACTTCTAATCTGGCATTTTAGTAAAGCCCCGGTAACGTGTGAAAAGGAATCACAGGCAAAAAGATCAGTTAACCCACGTGGTCTACAGTGCCCTTACACCACCCACAAGTGTGATTTTAAAAGCTTAGCTTGACGATGTCAATGTAGGCCTGCCAAGTGGTAGTCAAAAGTTGTAGTCTGCACATGTCGAAGTAAATCATCTTTATGAATAAAAGCATAACGTTTACATTCATTAAATCAACACCAGGTAGGGCCTTAGAGCCAAACATGATATGGGTGCATCATGTCTAAAGGTAAGGCATGTTAAACACAGAAGTAGCATGCCTCTACAGTGCCAAGATTCAAAGTACCATTTCACTGTATGGGCTGGAGTAGCCATTTCCCATTGCAAAGGCCTACTTAGGGCCATATTTACAAGGCCCTTGCACCCCTTAGTGCCACATTTGCAGCAACATTTTTGCCACAAATGTGACACTAAAGGCCACTACCATAGCGCCATATTTACAAGGTGGCGCAAACTAAGTTTGCGCCACCTTTTAAACCTGTTGTGCCACATCATGCATAGTATATGCATGATGTATGCAAAGGGGGCATTCCCTCCTTAGAAGGTCGCTTAAAGCAGGTGTTAAAATGGGATGGATGATGGAAAAATTCATGTGTATATCATGCATGCCTTTACAACGCGGTCTCTACAACGACCGTGTCTTTACCACGTATGCCTTTACCACGCATGCATTAACAATGGAATTCGTTGCAAAAGCATGTTTGTTAAAGGAACACACATGGTAAATTCCCCCCCCCCCACACCTTACACCTGACACCATATTCCACCTGCCTAAGCCCTTAAAACTGCCCCTACCACCTTCTGCTCTGAGCCCTAACCCCTCCGCCCTACTGTTTCCTGTCCTAAAATCTACCCCGCCCTGTCCTAAAAACTACCCAACTGCCCCACCCCGCCCTAAAACCTATCCTGCCCTGTCCTAGAAACTACCCCGACCCTCCGCTCCACCCTAAACCTTAAAAGCTACCCCACCTTTCCTAAAACCTACCCCGCCCTGTCCTAAAAACTACCCCGAACCAAGCCCTAAACCATAAAACCTAACCTGTCCTAAAACCTACCCCACCCTGTCCTAAAAACGACCCCTACCCCTGCCCTAAACCCTAAAACCTACCCTGCCTAGTCCTAAGAACTACCCCACCCTAAACCCTAAAAGCTACCCTGTCCTATCCTAAAACCTACCCTGCCCTGTCCTAAAAAAATCCCCTTACCCCCGTCCTAAACCCTAAAACTACTCTGCCCTCTCCTAAAAACTACCCCACCCTATCCTAAAAATGACCCCGACCACCCGCCCTAAACCCTACGCTGCCCTTTCCTAAAAACTACCTCGACCCCGGCTCCTACCCTAACACTATCCTGTCCTACAAAATATCCTGCCCTGTCTGAAAAACTACTCCAATCCCCCACCCTAAACCCTAAAACCTACCCTGTCCTAAAAATTATCCCACCCTGTCCTAAAAAACAACCCCGACCCTCCCTCCCCACACTGAACCATAAAAGCTACCCCACCCTGTCCTAATAACTACCAGACACCCCGCGTTTGCCCTAAACCCTAAAAGCTACCCCACCCTGTCCTAACACCTACCTCGCCCTGTCCTAAAAACTACACCGACCCCGCCCTAAATCCTAAAACCTATCCTGTCCTAAGACCTACCCCGCCCTGCCCTAAAAACTACTCCAACCCCTGCACTAAACCCTAAAACTAACCTGCCCTGTCCTAAAAACTACCCCACTCTAAACCCTAAAAGCAACCCTGCCCTATCATAAAACCTAACTTACCCTGTCCGAAAAACTACCCCACCCTGTCCTAAAAACTACCCCGAACCCTGCCCTAAACCCTAAAACCTACCCTGCCCTCTCCTAAGAACTACCCCTCCCTAAACCCTAAAATCTACCCTGTCCTGTCCTAAAAGCTACCCCCGTCCTAAAAACTACCCCAACCCCCTGTCCTAAACCATAAAACCTACCCTGTGCTAAGAACTACCGCTCCTTGTCCTAAAAACTACCCCAACCACAACCTGAAACCTCAAATCTACCCCGCCCAGTCCTAAAAACTACCCCAACCCCCCACCCTAAACTCAAAAAGGGACCCTGCTCTGTCCTAAAACCTACCCTGCCCTGTCCTAAAAACTATGCAGATCCTCCCGCCCTGAACCATAAAAGCTACCCTGTTCTGTCCTGAAACCTACCCTGCCCTGTTCTAAAAACTACCCTAACACCCTGTCCTCAACCCTAAAACCGACCCGGTCCTAAATGCTAACCCACCCTCTCATAAAAACTACCCCGCCCTGTCCTAAACCCTAAAACCTACCCCGAACGCAATCCTAAACCATAAAACCTACCCTGCTCTGTCAAAAACTACCCCTCCCCTACCCTAACCTCTAAAAGCTACCTTGCCCTGTCCTAAAAGCTAACCTGCCCTGTCCCAAAAACTACCCCAACCCCAGCCTTAAACCCTAAAACCTACCCTGTCCTAAAAACTAACCCACCCTGTCCTAAAAACTACTCAGAATGCCACTCCCCACCTTGAACCCTAAAACCCACCCGCCCTCTCCTAAACCCTACCCCACTCTGTCCTTACCTTAAAAACTACCCGACCCCCACCCTAAAACCTACCCTGTCCTAAAACCTACCCCCGTTCTAAAATCTACCCGCCCCAGCCCTAAACCCTAAAACCTACCCTGCTCTGTCCTAAAACTATCCCTCCCATGCCCTAAACCCTAAAAGCTAGCATGCCCTGCTCTAAAACCTACCCTGCCCTAAAAACTACCGACCCCTTGCCCCATTGTAAACCCTCAAACCTATTGTGTCCTAAAAACTAACCCACCCTGTCCTAAAAACTACCCCGATCCCCCAACCCCTATCCTACCTAAAAACTACCCCAACCCCCACCCTAAACCCTAAAAGCTACCCTGCCCTAAAAAGTACCCCGACCCCTAAAAAGTTCCCCACCCTGTCCCCAAAACGACCCAACCCTCTGACCCTGTCCTAAAAACTACCCCGATCCCCCCCCAAACCTAGCCCCCCTTACCTTTCTCTCCTTTGGTCACTACTCCTTTCTATTCCGCCGGACTGCGCTCTCTGCCATTACCAACGCATATGCGTGGTAAAGGCATGCGTGCTATACGCATGCGTAGTAAACGCATATGCGTGGTGATGGCAGCGTGGTTAATGCAGAGCGCTGCATTGACCGCGTTGCTAGTGATGTTTCGAGGCTCCCATTGATTTCAATGGGCCTCTTAACACTATACTCGATTAGCCTCATTTTTTAACGCTAATTCAGTATAGCGTTACAATAATGTATAAAAAATGACGCTATTGACCTTAACATGCGCCATGGTGTGCCGTATTGTAAATATGTAGCTACCATGGTGGTGTTAGGGGACGCAAGGTGGCTGCAAGAAAATAAATATGGCCCTTAGTGTCATGATCCTTCTCTGACCAAGTGTAGCATCGAGATCAAGCCACTCTTCCCATTGCTTGTCGGCTCACCTCCAGTGTATAACTTTAGGAAAGCGAAGAGAACCCTTGTGCAAGGGAAAACAGGGGTTTGGAGAAAAGAGGGAAGAAAGTTACTTGCTCCAGAAAGTGGAGTGTTGGGTGGCCTGAAGAGGAACAGCAGTATGTGGTATTAATAGTATGAACAGGCTGTAAGGATCAAAAAGTTCTTAGAATGTTATGATTAGCCTGAAGCAGGAGTTGAGAAAGGATCCTGTGTTACATTGCTGGATGAGGTCCTTTCCATGATGCTTCATTAAATCAACCCTGAATCTCACCTTGGAGTTGTTGCATCTTCACTTAGTACACAGAATCAATGGAAATGGCACAGCATTTTGGACCGCGTGAAGTAACTGGTACTTCCCTGCCACAAGGTTGGTATAAAAAGTAAGGAAGCAGGCGTTAGTACATATACACATTAACTACAGCATATATTTAAGAATTTGACTTGTCCGGTGCTGCATACATGCCGAGAAGCACAGTAAATTGCAGGGACCTTTAAGCACCATTAAGAAGTCAAAGTATTTAAAGCAAATAGCAATAACATATACTGAGCTCACGTACGAAAAGGTACAGGGATCAAAGAAACATATGAGCAAGTGAAATAAAAGTGCAGGGACAAAGAAGCTGGGTGAAAACTGTAGGCAAAGCAAAGGAGTCGCAGCAACTGATTTTGCTGGACACCTGCTTCAGGGCCAGACTGGAAAGCCAAAGCAGCCCTGGAAATTTTGTCCGACCAGCCCCCTGATAGGTGGAAGGACAGGGGTGGTGCAAGTATGAAGCACTATGGCCTTTGTCACTAGGGGCCGACTGGCTCCCACCACTAAAAAACACCCCCCCACCCTTCCAGCCTCCCGGGAAAAAAGCCTGATGCCCACTATGGCCAATGCGGCCCTGACCTTACACTTACACGTTTGGGCGGTCTTTATACTGCTCTGTCTAGACTGACCTGGAAATGCTTCTCTCCACGGCCAACTCTATAGTGGCTGATGTAGCCCACTGAACTATCATACCCTGGAGGTGTTAGTCCTACGTGTTTGTAGTTTCTAGTGTCGTGTTCTTGATATCTTCCACATTAGAAGTCTTTACGGCCTCTTCTGAGTTCGTTCACATGACAGTACCGGTCTCCTTTTGCTTATTGGCTTTGGGTTTACCTGAAAACTTCTTGAGAGTGATTGAGACTAATTACAGTGCATGTATAAATGATGATGGCCGGCAGGAATTATCTGACACATTGTATCCTTTCTGTGGCAACAAATACTGCAACTGTCCTTTACTCGATCTCTAACTTGGAATCTCCTATACTGAATGTTCAGGAGTTCCATAAATTAAAGTAGGTAGTGGTGTGGAGGCCGTGTCTGACATCACCTTCTTAACAGAAGATACATGGAACCAAGGATGTTTTATGCAATTTCAGCTCTACTACAGCTTGCCCTTTGTGATTGAGGAAGAACCTACAAACGTAGGAGAAGAGTTGGGTTGAGCCACTGGAATGGGTATGTAATCTGTGGAAAGCCTTCAAGACAAATTTTATCTATCACATTGAAAACTGGACTCAGACTATCACTTCTATCTGAATCCAAACAAATACCAAATTTAATTTAAGTTTTTTGGAGCTTATAAAATATTTAAAAATGCAAATAAATGTTGTCTTTAATAGACAAAAAAATTTAATACAATCAAATAAATTTTATATTTATATGTGATCTACTCAACACAAATTATATTGTAAAACGGGGGCGGGAAAACTAACATCTGATTTGGTTTCAAAAATAATTTAAATAAAAAATGAAATTAAATGTATTGAAAAATACACTAAGTTTAGCACAGGTGTGTTGTGCTTCTTACTTATCTCGGCGTCCCCTATTACTTTCAATAGAGATACCTCTGTCCCACTGATGAAGATTTTCGCTAACAGGCAGAAATGTTCGTTCATAAATGTAGTTGTAGAGTCTCCACACCCTCACTTAACTGATCTCTTCATAACTAAAATAGTAAGAAAAAACAGCTGTTCTGTTACCCAACTTCCAGCCATATCACAAAACGTTTTTGGTCAGTGGTATTTTGCAGAAAGTAGTATATTGACGAGTATTAGCATGAATGTGTCTGAGACAGCAATACTGTATAATGGTATTGTGAGACATGAGCGTTTGCCCGTGTTATATCATATTGCACTTCTAGTACAACACTGTATTGAGACAGCACAATGCATCTCCACATTACAATAACATAACAAAATGAAACCAAATAATAAAACATGACATATGTATACATTAAAACACAGTAAAAAAAAAAGCAGCAAAATCCACACCAACAGATATGTATAACTACACACTACAGACACAACAAACCATGAAACCACATTAAAAAAAAAACACAATGGCAGTGAACAACACAGCACACCAAAACAACACCACAACAGAAAAGTATCAACATAAAACAAGACCTCAGCATGAAATTAACTGCACAATCACAAAAATGCACTGTTCATCACAACATAGACACAACAACCCACTCATATGACGACACAAGGATACAACATAGCTTGACTACTACTACAATTGGAGCCAGCTTATAAGTGTCAAGCTCCCAGGCATGACATACCGAGAAGGGCAATGGCCATGTTCCATTGGTGCATTTTGGTCTTTCTAGGATCACGAGACATAGAAGGGGCATTTATCTGGCAGCCGTAGATTCCATTGAACGGAGACACGCACTGTGGTGGCAAGGTACTATTCTTCACTCCTCAACATTCCTCTTGACGGAAAAGGATTTGCTTGCCTTCCTTGCTTGGCTTAATGAGTGGGGTGTGATCCAACGCACAGAGGCCAGAGTGAGGGTATGTGTGCGGTGTTGTCCATTAGTCAGTAGCGAGGTAATTTTGAAACAGGTTAAGTGCTAGTCATGCACAAGTGCATCAGGCCATATTAGATAGGAATTACTTGTTTATTCATTTGATGGATTCACTGATCCACTGATGGATTAAATATGGTGCATTCCAACTGTCAATTATCCTTTGATCAGCACATGTTGCTGGTTTGTGCATTTGGGCTTGATTGCGGCTTGCTTCTTCAAGCACCATTCCTATGGTGAATAACCCACTCTTCCATCATTGCTCAACTTATTCTGTCATTTTCTCTCTAGCTACCTTATTGCCCTCCACCTCCTGAATTGCCCTAATAACTACCATTTAACCAAAATGCCATCTTTAGACCTGTAGAATAGTACATTGAGTAAGATCAGGGGTGGGAGTTGGTAACTGTGTACACATTCCTCCCTATTCTTCCCAGAATCCATCCATAAATTGTAGATGTATCTCATTCATCCCTGTATTATTTTAGCACAATCCACAGCTTCTGGCCCCTCAGCCTTCCTGAAGAAGCTCCCACCTATGAGCGAGGAGGGGCGCCTGCTGAGACAGAACCTTCTGGTGTTGATGATCACTGCAACATGGAAGACTATTGTGAACATATCTGGTTGCAAAACCCACTCTCAAAAAGCCACTGACAGACAGCCCAGCTGTCAGGAGTGGGTGCCCTATTGTTTCTTGATACAGAAGAAAGTTGTGGTGTTATCCGTGTTGATCCCCTAGCCCTGGATCTCACAATTATTAAGAACGCCTTCAGTGCCAAAAAGATTGCCTTTAATGCTAACACGTTTGTCTCCAAAAATGTACTGCAACTCCCAGGGGCATAACAAAGGTGGGTGCAGCCCCTAAAGCACGGGGGTCCCAACTCTCAGGGGGGCCCCCACTTCACCCTAAGGTCTATAAATATATGTAAGGTATGAGAGATTAATGGGGCCCTCATCACAACCTATAGAGGATTTGCACCTACTGGTAATGGTCCTAAAAACACAACCTGCTCCGTGCAGTGCCACATACATGCAGTTTATGTGTCTCAGTCGGACATACATACAAATATACATACATTTCAGAACGACATCACAAAAACGGAGTCACCTGAGACGGCGGCCACTGAAAAAACGGCCACTGACAGCTCGCTCGGTTCTTCGCTTGACCACCGCCGTAAGATATTTACAGTTTGTTAAAACACGCTCGCTTGCGTTTGAGGCGCCTTTTGTAAACAGCACACACAAATTCACGCTTGTTTATAGGCCAGATCGTTTTGTTGGTTAAAAAATGTATACTATGAGTCATGTGTTGCGCATTTCCACTAACAGAGCGGCGACCTCCGCACGAGAACACTCGGCGGCTTTCAAGCTCACAAATGTGCTGTTTGTTGTTTTGTGCGGCGCAGTGGAGTAGGCGTTTAGAGCACTTTGAGCGTCCCAATTGATTTCCACGCTGTTCCTTCTGCTGTGAATTATGCACAGCGTGCTTTTGAGCGTCGCGGTAAAGCAGTGATTAATGGAATAATGCACTCCCTGTCTTTTATCCCCGCACCTGCACCCCTGGCTCCTGCAGACCTGAAAACCCTCGATTCTTTGTCCTGGCGACAGTAGGGCGGCCGGCGTGGGGAATGGTTTGTTGTGTCTATTTCAAGACCCGTGCCTTCTTGTTCATGATTATAAGACAGCAACGTGATCACATGAAACGTTTTGTAAAGTAGCATTTGAATGCACGGAACAGAAAATCCCCTCCTTTGTATTGGTTCACATCTGAATATGCCGTGAACAGAATAATTAATCCTAAACACAGCGAGAAATGAGTGGGTTGTAAAGAGAAATGATTTCCTGCTCTTGTATGAAATATGAAAAACGAACTCCTGTTTTGGTATGATATAATGAAAATGAAAGACTTGTGTATTGACCCAACTGCAGTGATTTTGCAGGGAAATAGATATCCATAGAGCTCCGATCCGAAACACTCTGGTCACTGTGCAGTAAACTTCTGCCATATTTAAATTTCTCTTACATTTTTAACTTTTTTAAGTAATAGGACTTTTAGCAGACAGGGAATGGGCATTGCACTACTGTATTACCACTTGACAGAAGTTTCTCCTGCCAGCTCCTGCATGCCCCACTGCCACTCAAGGCTAAAGCAAGCAATGACCTGTGACTGAGAGAACTACTGCTGGACAGCCAAATCCATGCAGTCTGTTTCCCAACCTTTTTGGGAGGAACATCTTGCTTCAAGGAATCAGTGCCGCCAAAAAACTAAGGCCTAGATTTGCAAGGAACTGGTGCAGTAAGGTGCAGCACCAAAAACGGCGCCGCCAGGCTGCGTCAATTCTGAAACGCAGGGGTGTGCCATATTTACATAAATATGGTGCACCCTTGTGTTTCCCCTAGTGCTGGTGCTAAATTTAGCTGCCAGAGCCAATGCAGGCATCCTTGCACCAAAGTGCAAGTGTGTTTGCATTGAAGGGAATGATTGTTTATGTGCAGGAAGGTGCCTCTTCCTGCACATAAACAATCTACAATGGCGATTTGGCACTTCTATGTCTAGAAGCAGCAAATTGTTATTATTTAATGATTGTTTATGTGCAGGAAGGGACACCTCCTGCATAAAACAATCATTCATGATGTTTAGCTCTTTCTATGTGTGCTGCATAATGCAGCACACATGGAAAAAGCAAAAACGAGGAGAAATAGAAGTATTCCTCCTCGTTACACAATGCTAATGCCACCCCTGAGATGGTGTTACTTATTTGCTCTGCCTCAGATTTAGAATTCCTTGTAAATCTGGGGCAGCTTCAGAAGCAATGTGTGTTGCAGTGGAATGCTCACAGCAACACCCCATACAAGCCCCTTTGCCGCAGAAAACTGTGTTGGAGGGGTCCATATTCACAAGGCGATGTTAAGCCACAAAAATTGGCTTAGCGCTGCCTTGTAAAGATGCTGTAGTGCACAGCCCCACGGAAGCATCACAAAATGTAACACTCCGGTGGCGCTAGGGGCTTGTAAATATGCCCCTAAACTTCATCTTGGGCGAAGCTGAGAAACACCACCCATCATTGAGCAAAGCTGAGACACTTCCCCGCCATTGCGAAGTATGGAGTTTTTGTTACACTTGGCTACTGCAAAGGTTTTAGTACAGTTAATAGGGTTTCTTGCAGTGTCATTTGTCCAGATCAAATTTTTATTTCCTCCATTTCCTTTCCAATTGGCAACAAGCATTTTAATTGCATGAGATCTGAAGAATACCATGGCTTGTATCTCTTACTAGCACCTCTGTGTTATTCTTACTTGAGCCAGTTTATTTATTATTGTATCGCATTTATCATAAAGGAGTTTAATGTAACTGAAAATGAGGATCGTATGCCTATTTGTTATTTAATCATCATAAGTGTCATCAAAATCCTCACAGTTCATATGCTTTCTTTTTCCTAAATCTAAATCTAAATCTACCTTCCTCAACGAGAACAAGTTAAATGGTTACAGATAGAGGCAGCAACAGAAATGAATAACTGCATAGCGTTACACAGGTACTGTTGGGGCTGGTAGGCACCAGTGGCTAGCACTAATTACCATTTTACAGTCTCAGCACTTTCTACTTTTTAGGCACTTTACTCTAATGCATTATTCTTAGCTTTTAAGTACGCTTTGGTGCTCATCTATCATTTTATTTCTCTTCTGTTTTGGATGTTTAGTTTTATTCTCTTCGCCCCATCTTATCCGAAGGAAGTCTTATGCATGGTGGAAATGCTGGTGAAATAGTGTCAAAGTATTGAAAAGAGTCTTTCAGATCTATTTCTGACAGCAGAAAAATAAGTATCATCACAACATTTGCATCACCCCCCCCTTGGTTTTACCTGAACATTTTATATCCCCATGCATTTCAAGGGAAACAATTAATGAGTAAGGAACCTATGGTAAATTGTTACAGAAGGACCTGAGTTTGCTCAATTTGTGGTGGTGTGGACAAACAATACAGAGAAATAGGCAATGGTGTTATTTTGTCTTGTAGAATTTATACAGCACTTCATGCTTCTGACAATTCCACAAGCACTCCAGTTTGCATAAGGTCACCAGTCACGCTTTTTGTAGTGCATAGCTGGATGGGTGTTGTACATAGTATGGCCTATTTAGGAGTTGTTATGAGAGGTGCTTTAAATTCAAAGATGCACTTTAAATATGGTGTGGCTGTAGTGAACTACGGTCCTGGTATGACACCCTGAAGCAGGGATACCACCTAGAAGCAGGGATACCACCTTAAAGTAGCGCAGGACAGTTAATTACCCAGAATAAATTTAATTTGGTAAGAGGGCTATTAATGTGTAAACTGATGTTGCATGATTCTTCAGGAAAGCAAGACTAAAGCTCACAGAACTGCTTGGTACCATGCCCCTCCATAACATAGATGAGGTATGCGAGTTTGTGAAGAATCTTACGGCCACATTAACAAGGCCCCAGCAGCACACTGCACGACTGGAGCGTCATTTTTGCCTCCTGAATCTCCCCCATAATTTGTGAGGTGATCAGATTTGGCTCCTTCTCGGGCTTATTGATCAAATGGGAAAATCTGAATTATTTCCGCTCACGGATGCTACCACAACCTGTGAATTAGGCTTCTCCTTGTAATGGTGCATTTAATCCTCTAAACACTTAGGCATCTTCCTGCACAGGGACAAGAAGGAAGACCTCAGGTTAAACTATGGGACAGCCATCGATAAACTCACCTAACAGGTGGAACAGTGGATTAGACTGCCGCTTTCCATAACAGGGCGCATTGCGATAATTAAGATGGTGGTTCTGCCCCTATCCTTATGTTTATTTCTTAACATCCCCACTGCTTTAACTAACAGTTTCTTTGACACTTCATGTGGCTTCTTGATACGCCTCGTTTGGACCAGCCACAGACCACACATCAGATGGCACACTTTGACAATGCCATACGAAGGGGTGAATTTGCAGTCTAGGACTATTACTTAGTGGCACAATCCCTTTTAGTCTATCAATGGTATCAACCAGATGCTAGAGTATCGTATATTACTCCCGAACGTGCACAAGCAGCCGACCTACCCCTCGAATCTTTGCTACCTAAAGGCCTCTGTCGGGACCCTACAGACATAGAAACTCTCGCTACTACATGCTGAGCATGGTCCTAGCTTGGCGAGCTGTCCCTAAACTCCCCACATATACATGGATACCATTGATGCAGGAGCGCTTGGTACAACAAACACTTGCCATTTTGCAGCTCACAGCGGTCGGGGATCTTTTTCTTAATGGCCGGCTAAAACCAATCATGGATGTGGTAGGAGGTACCCCACTGTCACCCATGCACAGGTTCATACTTCACAGACTCTACAGCACTATTCACACTAAGATACCAGAGTATCCTGGAGAACCCCCAGAATTTTACCTTCTCTCAATGATCATCACTGCCCTGGATGGAGGGAGGCTGATCTCTCGCCTCTACCAAACCTCATTGCCATTGCACCCCTCTGGTGGAGAAAAGTCCAGGCGGGCGTGGAAGAGGGATTTAGGGCACACACTCCCTGAAAAAACTTGGTACTATTGTTGTGCACAAAGCTAGTTTCAATTAATCATAGGAACAAATTACTGCACTTTACATTTCTACACCGAGCTTACACCACACCAGCGGCTCTTGCCAAGATTGACCCTACGGGATCTCACCGCTGCCCGAACTGTGCTTCAGAGCACGCCGATTCTGTACATTTAACACTGAACTGTTTCATCATCGTGCAGTGCTGGGAAGACATTTTCTCTAAACTGTCTATGATGCTAGGTCACACTTCCGCCCCAGATCCCTTGACAGTGCTCTTGGGGTACATTCAGCCTATCCCTCCTGGACAGCGTTGATTTACGGCTATTGCACTACTTTTAGTCAAGCAGATTGCCCTCCATTGGGGTGGCGCACGCCCCCTGACTGGTGATGCCTGGATGCGGGACTTGTCCTTTTGCGACACCACCAGTGAACTCGGTGCCTCTCTGCAACCACTCACCTCTAGACTGAAGGACATTTGGTAACCCCTCCGTACTTACCTTTTGTCTTTGTCGCCAGATGATGAACACTTCGACTCTAAGTCAGAGACTGTGCCATTTTTACTATAATGCTTGGGCAATTTATGAGATGATGGGTTTGCTTAACTGTACTGCATATCAAAACTACCCTGTTTTTTATCATTCGATTGGCTGTGTATCACTGTCTTTTACTCCACCTTTCAACAGGTCCTCTTTGTACAGGTGTGGAATGTATCTCCCTCTTGACAACTGTGCATATTGTTGTTGTCGCAAAAAAAGAATGAAGTTTAAAAAAAACAACGTATTTTCATTTGTGTTTATTTTTCCCTAAAGTGTGAAAATTGTATAGACCAAAAGTATTTCTCTGCCAATATTTCTGATTGTTGTGTAGTGTTTATCTGAAATGCCTAGATTAGCAAACTGGATAGCACTGGCAAAAGCTGCAAAATGTTGTGTCACTCGTGGAATGGAATGGTTAAGTACTTCCACATTTGATGCGCAGAAGTTCAAACTCGTTTAATCTAAAACCCGCATTACCTATTACTTAAATTCTAAAATTCACACGTACAAATCCACTAAACAAACTGTTGATAAAGGAAGAGCTCAAAATGTTGCAGTCTACTTTGGTAGCAGCAATGCCCCCACTGCAGAGAAACCTATACAATTTATATCTTTGGTTTTAACAAAAAACATGTTTTCTCATGATACTGAAGTAAGTCAAAGAGGACTGGGATGCAAGAAAATGGATGTAATTTTTGCAACCCATAATGTGTAATTGTTCGGGGTTCGCAAATTATCTGGTGTGCACGTTGTACCCAACTAGGAGTTTCAACCCTAGAAACGAGAAACACTGCAACAAAAGCATGTTATGCCCCATTCTGAGGTGTGAAAGCAATGTATGTATATGATTTGCTCCAGGCTTTGTTCCCAAATTGTAATCTCCTTATGCAACCAGGCGATTTACTGTACCAAATGTAATTAAGGCATATCTGTCTGTAGTTATGATGCAGTGGAGTCCTTCCGCATGTGAATTTTAGATATTTACAAATGATTAGGCATAGTGGGCCCAATTCACAATCCATTCTCCCAGATAAGTTTAACTTACATTTGCAAAATTGCACTATTTATGTCTTTGAGGCATTCACAAATGGCAAACACCTACTTGTAAATCTATTTGCACATGGGATATTACCCCACGGTGACGTAATGCACATGGGTAAATCCAACTACAAGGGTCAGTAATGGGGGTTTGTTGGAGGTATGCCTTGGAAAGCTTCCAAACGCCCACAAAGTTGACAGTCTGTGGGTATTTGAGAATTTTTTTATTCTTTTCCAATCCGGAAATGGTCAAATAATTACTCCTCTCAGAGAATATTGTCCCTCAGAAGAAAAAATAAGTATAATTGCACGGAAGTGATTGGACTCCCCTATGCACACTTCTACACTTTGTGTGTTTAAAACTGTTGGCAGGGTCATAATTTCGAATTCACAAACGTTTTCTAGGATCACTCCTTGAAGAATTTTTGAATTTCTGGTATTAAAAATCAATACCCATGCAAGAGTGCACACCAGTGAGTGCAGATTTAGACATTTCTCTGAGAAACGGGCACGGGGGGGTTTAAGTGTTTTACCCAGAATCATACGATTTTATGTCAAGTGCTGATGTGGGGAATAAAAACCCAGACCTTTAGGCTCTAACGTCAACAATTTACTGAGTATGGATACCTCCTCTTTCTTAAGGAAAAGCAACACATGTTAAATTACAATTTCCTTTTGCACAATTGCGAGACAAAGAGTGGGTAATGGAGATACACAACAAAATGTCCAAAACATGATAAATACAATACCACAAATCAATCACCCACGAAAAAGACAACAGTGGACCAGATGTTGGTGGTCATCATGGAGATGGAGATTTGTAGCCAGAGATGAACAGCCGGGTCCACTGAGGCGTTACTATGGGATTCAGATTCACAATGATGTGGAACATGAGGGTGATGGTGATGACAATGATGACTGCCTTTGAACAAGAAGTCATGGTGTTTTTCCTAAGAGAAAAGCAAAACAGCATTGGGGGTTACTTGTCTCGTCTGGGCTTCGCATGCATAGGTTTCAGTTTCATGTCAAGCCAATTTATTCACAGATCAGGAACACACACCAAACACACACCTCAGGAGAGTGGCAAATCTAATTTCTTATGTACACTGGAGGATGACTGAAAGAATAACCCTGTGTTGCAGAATTCAAGATTAGTTTGCAGAAGGTCAATCATGTAACAGACAAAACTAACACAAAATGTTTTTTTTATGTTACATTATTTATAAACCTGCAAGTTACTGTTGACATTTTGCTACATTTTTCTGCCACAATTTTATTAAAACTCGAGGAACATGGTTGCGTGAAATCAACATGTGGGATTGTGACATTTATTTCGTGCAGCAGAACTTGATACCCTGGTTTGCAAAATGTATTGTGTGCAATAAAGAACTTTTATTATGAGTTTTGCACAGAAAATAAGGCATGACCTGCATATTTTAGTGTTTATACAACAACATTCTTTTTTTCTGGTATTTTCCAAATATGTTTCTCTAAATGTACCTGTGCAGAATTGCTGAGTGTAAGAAATTGGGTTACTGGTTGAGGAGGGTTCACCCCTACTCAAGCAGCAACCACAATTCTTGTCTGGGTGAAGTTATAAGCAAACCCTAAATTACCATGTGCTCAACACTCGGGTGGTGGGCACACAGCAGTCAAGCTTAACTCAGAGGCAATGTGAAAAGTATCTGTGCAACACCGCAAACAGTAACATAGTGAAAAGACACCGCAAAGGATCCCCCTTTAGAAAAATAGAGTATTCTTTTATAACTAAAACAAGATAAAAATGACAAAAATCCAATCAGTAGACAATGAGATATTACATTTTGAACATTTCAGTAAAAATAGCATGAAAAAACATAAAGTGCCAACTGTGAATATCCCGTCATGGGGGACTGGGACAAAGTCACAACTTTAGGCTACCTGCGATGGAGCACTGGTCGACTACAGGGACCCAGTTAGGCCCTCTGTACAATGTCTGTTAAATCCTGAGTTGCCAAGCATTGAGATGGTTTGTATCAATGGTGCATCGCGCAGCTGAAGTGATGCATCAGTTCTGAGGTGTGAAATGCTGCATTGCGAGGTTGTGCGTTGTCATTGAGGATCCCATCAACGTGGGCTTGCAATGTAAAGTCTGGCATCAAGGATTAGTAATTCAGTCAGGGGTGAGGCATCGATTCCAAGGAGCTGTAAGGCTGTGATGTAAATTTCAGCATAATTGATGAGGCTGCTGTTGAGGAGGGATGTGAGGGCCTGCACCGAGGATGCATTGCAATGCAAGTTTTTGTGACAGAGCCGATCTATGCATTTGTCAGTTCTGCTGAGGTTTGCACCGCCCAGCAGAGGAGATGCCTTGGTTCCGCTGGATTCACAGAGGATTGCAGAGCACCAAAGGCCCAATTCCAAGGGTCCAGGACTGGGTGGCACCACTTGGCAGGGTGGATTCACAGATAGAAGAGTCCAGTTGCTTGGTCAAGGTTGTTGCAGCCTAATGTCCATTGGGGCTCAAGTCAGAATGCCATCCAACTAGCCCTTGGAGTCACTCTGGTGTCCTGGGTTCAACAGATGCAGTTTCTGTCCTTCTCACCCAGGCAAACGTGCAGCACGTCAGAGCAGCAGGGCAGCAGTGCCTTCAGAACAGCATTCTAGCAGAGTGGCAGTCAAGTCAGCAGCATAGCAGTCCTTCTTCCTGGCAGACTATCAACAGGTCCAGAGGTGGTGTCTGAGGTCCAATATTTATATCTGTTTCCATCGCTCTGGAAGGTGGGAGAAGCTTCCCAGGCACCCTGCCTTGAACGTACTGGCTCCTGACTAACTATAGGTGGTATGCAACCCTTTCTGTGGAGGCAGGACATAGCCTATTCATGTGTAAGTAGGGCTGAGACCAGCTCCACCCTTCCATAATGCCAGTAATGGCCCATCCAGGCACACCTAAGTTCTCTATTGTGTGTGGCTGTCTAGGAGGAATACACAAAGCCCAACAGTCAGCTACACCAGGTGATGTGACCCAGAGGCAAGCTACAGGCAGTACATGGCTAAGCCAGGAAATGCCAACTTTCTAAAAGTGTCACTTCCGAAATTGCAATGTAAAATCCAACCTTATCATGAGAGGGTTTTTCATTATAATTCCAAAGGCAACAAACACGAACTGATCACCTGCTCCCATTTGGAAATTACATTTTATTAAATGTAATAAGGTAACTCTAATGTTATTTTATGATAGAGGTAGATCTTACAGTAGTGAAACACAAATTTAAGAGTTATTCTCTACTAGGACATGTAAAACTTGAAAGTACACATCCAACTTTGTAAATACCTTGCATGCTGCCCTTCTGGCTGTCCAGGGTCTACCCTATGGTTGACTTATATGTAATAAAAAGGAAGGCTTGGGTCTAACTAGATGTTTATTTTGTCAGGTTCAAATGACAGTTTAAAAACTGCATACACAGGCTGCAATGGCAGGCCTGAGGAATGTTTAAAGGGCTACTTAAGTGGGTGACACAATCACTGGCACAGGCCCACCAACAGCATTTAATTAAAGGTTCTGGGCACATGTAATGCCAATTTACTAGGGACTTACAAGAAAATAATTATGCAGTTTGGGGATAACCCAATGTTACTATATTTTAGGGAGTAGATTCCTAAAGCCAGTGAAATGGGATCAGTAACAATGGAGGAGGAAGGTAAAATATTTGGAGGGAAGACCACCCTAAGGCTAACAGTTTTAACAGCTAGTGGGTTTATTGCACCAAGTAATTACCAAGTGCTTTCAGTTCAGCTAAACTTATAGATCGACCTACACACAATCAGGGGTTTAGCAGAGATCGGACTTATCTTGGCACTTGTAATTAACTCATTAGTGCCATTAATATTTTATCGAAAAATTAAGATGAATTCAGCATTTTTTTTCAAAACATATTTCCACATAGGGAAAATAGTTGTCCTTGTTGCAAAACATCACTTCCTACAATCTCCTCCAATAGAGAAGAGAGAGGGGGTTGAAATTGGAGAAATGGCACTCAAAGACCACGTTTGGCATATGTACAAAAGCCAACCTATTAGTAAAGCGGTGCACTCATAGGGAAACAACCCAAAACCCTGAACTGAATTACCAAGTAAAACAGACAAAACAAGCATGACATGTGGCTATGTCAATGATTGTCATATTTTGTTTTACAGGTTCCAGATAATTTGCTAGTACTGAGACTCGTTACTAATCAATTCACTTTAGCGAGTGCCTCATATATTAATGCTCCTCTAATAGAAGTAAGTATAGATTTGCAACCGCCCGTACCACCCCCACAACTGAGTATCATTTGCTTCCTATTGGTCAGCCTGAAAACCGTTCCTCCTACTGCCCTAATCTTCCCAGGACTGCCTTACTGTGGACGCAGCCATGCCTTCAGAAAGTGATGTAATTAGGCTGATGGTGCCCATACATTTTTACACTTTCAGTAACAAGAAACTACGATTCAAATGTGGATTTTATTTGTCGCTTTCAAATCAATCTTTGATAACACATGTTCCTGTAAAATCTGGACTGTTCCAGACATTGAGCGCGACAAGAAATTGTCTAGTTGGTGCTTATATTGCCGGAGAAACCCAGCTCAGTATCGATCCTTGGTGGTCTCTCTGAGGTACTGCTGACAGGTTACTCAATGCCTTGCCTTCTATTGCTTGCTTGCAGCTGGAATGTTGTTCAGGTCTAAAGGTGTGTAATCAGCTTGTTTGTCTGCAGTACGGCTGTAGGGTACAAAACCTAATTAATTTACCCAAAAGCCACAGTCTATGGTCTATTAAAAAGAAAGTACACGGAGTAATTAGTGTGTTAAATTAAAATAAATGAAAAGCTACAGTGAATCATGTCTGAGAATATTTCGACCACCTGAAAGGCTTTCCATCACTGCAAGTCCTTTTTTCCAAACTTTAATTAGAATTATGAGCTCCCACAAGCCAGAGCATCTTCATAAGGCAGAGATCAGGAGGTTGTGTAGTAATGTAAAGCAGCGTGTGGAATACTCAAGAGCATTTCAACATAGGTTGCGCGCTACACCGTGTGTGACTGGAATAGTGTTGTTTTTGCTCTGAGCCTCTGTGGGAAGTTTTTCCAGGTTCAGTGTGCTGACTATCGAGGTGTGGTCATTTGTAACGTGACGCAGCACTTAACTATGCGATGATCAAGGTTGTACTGAAATAGACAAAATACACAGACACCAAAATAAAAGTGGCCCCCTTTAGTGAATCAGATAGCTAAAAAGTGGCATATGTTTTCAAATTGGGGCAGTTTTGAACTTACATAGATACGCTGTTTTTACAGGTTTACAAGATATGGACGGCCACATGGATTTGTGCTTGCTGCAGGCAATGTTTCTTTAGAAATCAGGGATTACCAGTAAAAACTGGCCCTTCAGACCATAAAAAAGGGCCCACAAACAGCCTAAAAAAAGGTCAGCACACTACCCTATTAAATCAGCCCAACGGGCAACGCATGACTGCCCGATTGGCCAGTTCAACGCTGATGATGATGAGAAAATGTGAGAGATAATAATGCCCAAGAGCATAAGAGCACTCTTCAAGGGAACTAGATTATGTCACACATATTTGTTACGCATGAGGATATTAGGGCCCATAATTGTACTTTTTCATTGCCGCATTTGCGTCATTTTTTTATGCAAAAGCAGTGCAAACTTCTAAAATACAATTGTATTTTGTAAGTTTGCGCCGTTGAGTCAAAAAACTATGCAAATGAGGCGCTACAAAAGTATAAATATGGGCCTAGGTGTTTTGCCCAGATTCTCAAACTGTTGAGCCAAGGCTTTCATTCAAGCCTGTGCTGGTCCCCAGATCCATGATCAGCAGCTCTGGCCATATGGCTACATCTTTACAAACACACATTTTTATAAAGTGAGTAATAATGGCAACTCTGACGGGCTCAGTAGGTCCTTTTATTGCGTTGATAGTTTACCTTATATGTTATCAATTTGATTTCCTATGCTGACTCACTCCCTGATCTTACAGATCTTCAGGAGGTTACAGGTGTTGATAAAGAGTGGGGGGATCCGAGATCTACCCGGAAGACTGTGTTACATGTTAAATTATGCCATTATAACATGTCAATGGAAGCGATTTGACTGTGGTTTTGACCTTTTGTCATTAATCAATGTCAGTGCTTTGAGTATGTGACTATTTAGTACATGAAGGCTGGACTCTGTTAGAGTCCTCCAGTGACCATAATCTGTGGCAGATCTCCTTGGGCTCTGCAGGCTTTTGTGAATAAAGTTGCATTGCTATTTAAGTGATATTGTCTGACCTGTATCTGTGCCATCCAGTTACCAGGAAGGTTCAACGAACACTTTCATTTATTATATGCCTCTGCCTTTGACTTTGAGGAACGAAGTAGTGAATTTGTATATGATATCATATAGTGACATCGATCACAGGGATATATGGCAGACATGGTTTGGAAAGTTAGGCCAGTTTGAATCTGTCTGAAATCACGAGCTAGATACTGCGCTCCCAAGATCATGCCAGTATTATGCACTACAGTATTATGTGAAAGTGTCAAGAATAGTCACTGTCTAGCACAAAAGAACTGTATATATAGTCCCTGTACACACTGTTTTAATGTTAAAAAACAATAAAGAAGATTTTTTTTTAAATGGAGAGATGGATTATGTCAAATTGATGCTGAGAGGACTATCACACAGATTAAATATATATCTGTCATCTTACAAGTGCCATATGCAATAAAGTCCTCTGAATATAGCGGACAGTAATTCCAGCCTGTTTGTGATGGAGTAGTCCATCCACTAATCTCTGTTATGTGTGACATGGCTATGGTTAGAGTCCCATATCATAAGGCAGATCGTGGGTATTCAGGGTCAGAATCACAATGTGTACTTCGAGTATTGCTTCAACCCGTTTGTCAATGTCATTGCAAGGTTTTGTTGGGTAGAACTCCTCAAATTAGGCTGAAGGCCTATGGCTGTCCTCTTGGCATGATGTGCTGGTTGGGTTTGTTCCTTAGCTCTTGGTCATGCCTTTTCTGGTAGAAAGTCACTATACTGGATTCTATTTCCCAGTCAGCAGTTGATGTAATTATCTTGAGAATAAACATGTTTTACCTCTCTTTTAAACTTGAAATGCTCCTGGATGCTTTAAATCTTTGCAGGCAATGAATTGTGGTGCCTAGTGTCTTGTACTGGCAAAGCAGAGCCTCCAATGGATTTCTTATTGTAAGGTGTTATGACGATCTGTGATTCTTGCCTGAAGTGCAGTGTCCTATTCTGTTGCATTTTTTAAATATTGCTTGTGAGTACAGTACTCCATTTCTGTGAGAGGTTCCATGGATGATACAAAGTGATTTGGACAATCATGGTTTAATTACGGGTACCTAGTGAAGAGTTTGCAGTACTAGTATCATCATGAGATGCATGGAAGAAGGTCGACAAGAAGTCTTGTTGCAATGTTTTGAAGTCATTGAATTTTGCATATGATGAAACAAGGGTACCAAACTATAAGCATACTTTAGTTTGGACATCATGAGAGTGAGGATAGCTTGCAGTTTTTGTTGGAACCCAAGTTATGGGAAGATGTGTCACAACATTTCCATTGTGTAGAAGGTGTTTCTTGTGACCTGATTGGCATTGAATCAGGGACAGACCTAAGTCCATGTATGTTTCTAGGTTTATCAATTTTCTTGATGTAGCTGGAGGAGCACAACATGGGTTGGGCAATATATCTGTAGGCTGGTGTATGTGCAATTGCCCACGGGCCATGATCTCAGTCTTTGTGGCATTAAGCTTTAGGTAGGTAATCATTATTCATGCCCCTGGAGCCTCAGGACACTCACAAAGCGTGCCACAAGTAGTGGCAATCTTGAATGCTTAAAGTATAGGTTTTCCCTGGCCCACAGCGTCTCGACTAGGCAGCCCTGAAATACAGGACCAGATGTATGTCCATTACATTTTGCGACTATTTGCAAGTTATAATTAAAGACTCGCAAAATGAAATGAACAAATGTGTCTCAGACATATTTAGCGATTAACAATGGGGTCGCAAAGACCTACCTCATTAATATTCTCGAGGTAAGTCACAATTTGCGACCCCTTTGGGAATGGCCACATACAGGGATGGTGGCCTGCTGGGGACAGCAGACCACCATGTCTGAGGCTGCTTTTAAATATAGCAGTTTTTTAAAAATGCTGAAATGCAGCCTGGGGACTCCTTCCTATTTGTGAATAGGTTACCACCAACTTGAAGTTGGTGGTAACTGTGAATGTTTTGCGACCACATTCATGGTTGCAAAACATTTCTACATTCCAGTGCAATTCGGAATTAGGAAGGGAAGCCCTAAACACACTTCTTCCTAATACCAAATCACAAATGCAAAATGCGATTCGGCAAACAAGTTACTGAGTCGCATTTTGCTTTGGTACATAGTAAAAAGCATTTTTCCAGTTGCAAACGGCACCGGAAAAATGCTTTCTACATCTGACCCTTAGTTGCTTCAGCCAGAAACTACTTTTCTGAAGTTTGCAATCTGTTATTCTTGACAGTTGATAAAAGTCACATCTGAAATTAGAGCAATATTCTAGAACATTTGTGTAAAAGGAAATAGACCTTGGTTTGAATGTTATTTCAGGAGTCACCCATTAGAATTACAAACTCTTGCATAGTAAAAGCTGTTGAAAAAGTAGTCACCCATTGAGGATGGGAACTCTCATATTGCACTTGTTTGTTATACAAGGAGTCACCCATAAGGATTACAAACTCTATGTACACTGCAGGAGAAGTTAGGAACCTTATTCCTACTAGAACAGATATGGCATTAAGGTATTATATTAATATATGCTTTTTCAGGGGACAGTTATTCCCCAATTAGCTTGAACATTAGCACAAACACTAAGGGGGTTATTACAACTTTGGAGGAGGTGTTAATCCGTCCCAAAAGTGACGGTAAAGTGACGGATATCCACCAGCCGTATTACGAGTTCTGTGGTTCTAAAAATTCTGGACCCATGTAATTTACTTTGCCACAGCAGTACGATTTTAGTATCAAAAGACCGATAATGACTAGTACACTAAGCATGAGCATTTTCACTCAATTCCAGCAGCGTTTTCACCTCGAAATCGCCATTTTCGTCCTGCACTCGTGGCTCCCATTTTATACACGGCAGCCATTTTTAAAAGTTGCCCTCACATAGGCTTATAATACAGTCAGATTTGATTCCAAAGACACGTACACCTTGATTGACTTTTCTCTGACCTGGGCAAGCTGGAACCATTGCCTCAGGCCTAACCTGTTTGGTCAGTCCCTCTCCCAGTGGCCGAATCAGATAGCATCAAGGCACACCATGCCATAAAACCCTTATTATCGCTCACACACCCTGCCTAATCTTGCTCACACCTGCACCTGCTCTTTTCTTCTTCTTACTTTACGAGGGGGAGGTGCCCGTTTTTATTGGGGGTCCACACTTATCTGATGTAAAATACTAGGCCTTGCCGGGTAATTTATTATGGGTTGGATGACATGAAATATGAGGTTTCATCATGACACTGTTTTTTCCTTTGTAGTGAAAACATGTGAATGACCAACCAAAATGTCAAGAATGTTTGCCTGAAGCTTAAAAAACTGTATATAAGGAAACCTGACTTTGCATTGAAACACAGTCTCCTGAGAACATACAAACCGTGCTGTTGTACTTCTAGGACGCTTGTTACTTGGTTGCAGCCAATAAATTCGATCTTTGACTTCACCTAGAAGACTCTGAGTTTCTGTGGTCTGAATCAGGAAAGTACCCGAGGTCTTTGGGTGTACCCTGGCACCACTGGGTTACCGGATCAGTACCGGTTCTGAAAAACCCAGTACCTCAGTTGGCGCCCAACGTGGGGCGATACCAGCGGTACCGGTCCAAGCCTGAGGTCCGTGAGGAGCTTCGTGTGAAAATTCTGGAGGAAGGCCGCCACTTCATCGACCCCTGCATGTCGACGTGGTCCGAAAGTCTTTGGTGCGAGGTTCCCCGCTTCCCGACGGCTACGAAGGACTGCTGCCCTGGCTATCGCCCTGATTTGGACCCTTGATGTTTGGTAGAGCAAAACGATAAGACGAGTCTTCTGGTGACGTCATCGATATTTTCAGTTAAGTATAAGTGGAGCGTCTCCCAGTCCTTAGTTGGACACTTGGTTTGGTCCTTAGTTGGACATTTGGTTTGGTATCCCTTCGGGATCACTTTGATTTGGAACTTGCAAGTACCAAAGCCGAAGGACTCGTGTATTCACAAGACTATCGTAAACGATAATCCTTTGAAGTTTGAAGCTAGACTAGTGAGCGAAGATGCCTGGTCTTAGCAGACTTGGAAATGTGTTTTGTCTTGGTTGTAAAAGGGACTCCCGGTTGGAGGACTCATGTCCGGTTCCTCCGATTGGAACTCCAACCTATGAACTATATGTGAAGCACGGAGTAGGCCCCATCACATATAATGAAGTATGGATCTGTTACACCAGAAAAGATGGTGTTTTAAAATGGCCCCAAAATGGTAGCTTTGACACAGAAATCTTAGATAACCTCGAAGTTAGACTTTTTAAGAAGGAAGCCTGGCCGGCAATGTTTGATTCTTTCCGCTTATGGCGTAAGGAAGCCAAGCAAAAGAAAATTAAATTAGCTAAGAAAAATAAGAGAGAAAAAGGTATTTCGATTATGCAAGCTGCTATACAGTTTAAAGATAACGAAGTAGAACAGTTGAATGAGCAGTTGCATAGGCGACATAAAATGACAGTAGATAAATGCTATCCAGTTTTGCCGCCTCTTCAGCAAGATGCAGCAAAGGACTCTGAAAAAGATCCCCTAATGTCGCATTTGCTAAGTTCGCCACCACCCTATGCGCAGAATGCCACGGCACCTCCGCAACCTCTAGTTGCACAACCAGTGGTTGCATTGCCTCCTGCTCCTCCACAGCACCCACCAGCTATTCTTCAGTTGGTTCCTATTCCTCCGGTGCAGCCTCCTCAAGGGCCACCGGCTTTGACATCTGCTCTGCCTTTACTTCCTACAACTTTGACTACTATAGCGACTACCGCTCCTGGTATTGTTTCTGACACTGCTTCTGTCTCTGCCTTGTCTCATTCTGTTTTTCCTCCTGTTCATTTGTCAACCTCTCCCTCTATCCGTCAGAGAATGACAAACACTGTGACTAGTCTTTTATCCCCTCTCTTTGGGTCATTAGCTACGACCCCAGTTTCAGAGCGTAAACAATTGCGTAGCCAATTGCCTGATGGTAGGGAGAAAGAGACACTGAATTATTTGGCGCATAAATGGGTTACTGAACCAGCGAGATATGAACTAGAGTCTGTTATGGATGTCTTCCATCAGTGGGAAGAACCGAAACAGAGATACGTTTTTGAGAAAATGTGTACTTTTCTTTCTGAGGATTTAGAGGAAAATGGTTTGGAGCCCAATCCGCCTAAATTGTGTCGTGTACGGTTCGATTTTGCGACAGGTTTGATTGTGGGTTCAGATGTCGAGAAAGCAGTTGCGATGTTATTGTCGTTTAGGACTGAAGGTGTTTCCAGGTTATTGTTTAAATATGATTCTTCTGCTAAAAAGAAAGGGAAACAGTACCCTATGAGAGAAGTTCCCCCACAATGGAGGGAAGGGGACCCAAATGCTAATCCACCTGTCCTGCCTCATTTCCAGCGTGTATGGGTACACGTTCCATGGAAGCGAGCTGAAGTTTTAGCCCTTAAGCAGACATTGCCTGATCCCCGTAAGAATCCTACAGGGTATTACAAGGAATTGTCACAGACTGCGGGGTCTTGCATTATGAATTTAGCTGACATAGACATGTTGTTTGGGAATGTTGTTCCACAGCCTTTATGGGGAAAGATTCGCCATACAGACCATGCTCAAGAGTTAGGTGTCACATGGGCTAATATTGCTGCTGCAGATGCCCGACAAATTGGTGGTGCTAAACCTGAGCCTTTAGTAACAGAGCTTCCTGGTAGGATTATTGATTACATGAAAACTATAATGCCTGCGATGCGTGTAAACTGGGATAAATTGTCTGCATGTAAGCAAAAGAAAGAAGAAACGGTATCAGATTTCTTCACCAGGTTTGAAGAAACGTTTGTGGACCACAGTGGTCAAGATATGAGCACGGAAGGTGGTCAACGTTTGTTCGTCCATAAATTTGTGCATAATCTGCTTCCTGAGTTGTGTAAAAAGTTAAAAGATTCAGAAAGTTCTTGGGCAGTTTCCTCTTCAGCGCAGATATTGGCTACTGCACAGTACTACGAAAATAGAGATAAAGATGAGAGAGATAGAGTAGAGAAGAAAACTAAAGAATTAAAAACGAAGGTTCTGTTACAACAAGCGTACCCGCCACGTGGTGGTCAAAATAGTGGTGCACAGAACAACTATCAGAATAACTATCAGCCCCAACCGTTTCAGAGAAACTCGCAAAGAGCCGAGTATGCTCAACCACGTATCCCAGTAGGTCCCAATCAGTGTTCATATTGCAAGGAAGAGGGTCATTTCAAGTATAGTTGCCCTGCTTTGCTACAGCGCGCAAATGGTACTTCTGGTTTAAGAGGTCGAGGTGTTCCACAAGCACCTAGAGGAAGAGGACGTGGATATGTTCCCAGAGCGCGCGCCCATTCCCCCCTCAAAACTCAATGAACAGATTTGATCAACAGGTTAATGCATCTGGTAGGACGGCTCAGTACTATACTGATGATTACTATACAGAGGATGAGCATTTGGACAGTAATGATTGCTAGGATAGCCATAGACAAAGAGAGGGAGTTGTTTCAGTTCCAGTAGATCAGAGTGGGCCTTATTTTAAGGTGATTGCATCAGGTGTGTCAGAACCTTTTCTGTTGGATACTGGTGCTACCAAGAGTTCTATTATGCACTCAAAACTCCCTGGCGCACCTTTGTCTGGCGAAACAAATGTATCAGTAGGGTTTTCCGGCGCCCCAGTTAGAAATCCAATTTCTAACCCTATATCTCTTTCTGTTGGACCTTGTAAATTTGAAACACCCCTTATTTTGACGACAGGTTGTGGCGAGAACTTGTTAGGATTAGATCTGTTAAAGAGATTGTATGCGACATTGTATTGCTCTCCTTCTGGAGTGCAAATCACATTGGGTAAGAAAGTGGTTTCACCAATGTATTTGTCAAAGGACAGATTTCCACCAGAATTTTCGTCTCTTCCTAATACTCTTTGGGCTACTGGACCTAATGATGTAGGTCTTTTGGAAATTCAGCCATATGTGATAACATTAAAAGCCAATGTTAAAATGCCACGTATTCCCCAATACAAGATCTCTAGTGAAGGGGAAAAAGCGTTGTTAGCAATTATTTGTGATCTGATTGAGAAGAATGTAATTGAAGAGACAAGAGGCAACGTTTGCAATAGTCCTGTTTTGCCTGTCTTGAAGCATACTGACCCTACTCAGCCACATGTTTATAGGTTTGTAATTGATCTTAGAGAGGTGAACAAAATAGTTGTGCCACAGTTTCCAGTCGTCCCCGATATCACTGCATTGTTGACAATGATTCCAGCTTCAGCCACTTGGTTTTCAGTGATAGACCTGAAAAATGCTTTATTCAGCATCCCTATTGCAGAAGAGAGCAGGGACATTTTTGGCTTCAATTTGGGAGGACGAAGCTTCAGATTTAAGAGAGCTCCTCAAGGCTATTGTGAAAGTCCATCTATCTATAGTCAGGCTTTGAAAGCACAACTTGACACTCTTATGTTACCTGATGGCGCCACTCTCATTCAATATGTCAATGATTTGCTAGTTGCTGCAGATACTAAGGAGATCTGCAAAGAAGCAACATTGTCATTATTGCGTCATTTGTCTGATTTACACCACAAAGTGTCCCTTTCAAAGTTACAGTATTGTCAAAAAGAAGTGACCTATTTAGGTCATCTCTTTTCGAAGGAGGGAAGGCAACTGACCCCAGAGAGAATCAGGGCTGTTGCAGCAATGAGTGTGCCAAGAACACAGAGAGAAGTGCGTGCTTTCTTGGGTATTACATCATATTGCAGACAATGGATACCTAATTTTTCGTTAATAGCCAAACCCTTGGTGGCATTAACTTGTAAAGATACACCAAATCCCGTCCCATGGTCTGAAGATTGTCAGAAAAGTTTTGTCGAATTACGTGATGCATTATGTTCAGCTCCTGTGTTGGGTACCCCCAACTACAGCAAGCCTTTTACATTGTATGTCCATGAGAAAGAAGGTTGTGCGTTAGCAGTTTTGACACAACAGTTTGGAGACAGGGAGCGTCCGTGTGCCTATTTCTCTTCAACCTTAGACCCAGTAGCTAAGGCACTACCAAGCTGCTTAAGAGCGGCAGCGGCAACTGCTGTTTCTATCAGACAGTCTGCTGGTTTAGTGATGAATAACACATTAATCGTAATGGTTCCACATGCAGTGGACACGTTGTTAAACAGAACCAAGACACAGCATTTAACTAGTGCTCGATTGTCAGGTTACGAGTTGACATTGTTAGCAAGCCATGTACATATAAAAAGATGCACTACACTTAACCCAGCTACGTTATTGCCAATTGTGACGGAGTTAGATACTTCTGAACAACATGATTGTCTCCATAGAACAGAAGAAGAAACGAAAGGGAGAATAGACCTTCTGGACACTCCCCTTGCAAAGAGTGATGGTACTTTGTGGGTGGATGGTTCATGCTTTAAGCTCAAGAATGGTGACACGACTGCGGCGTATGCTGTGACAACTTTGTGTACGATTGTTGAAGCTGCACGTATCCCACACAATTCAGCCCAAGCAGCTGAGTTAATAGCCCTAACAAGAGCATGTACAGTATCAAAAGGAATGAAAGTGACTATCTATACCGATAGCCAATATGCGTTTGGTGTGGCCCATAGTTTTGGGCGTTTGTGGAAGGAACGTGGGTTCCTGACCTCGCATGGAACTAAAATACAGCATGGTCAGTTGGTAAATGAGCTCCTTGATTCACTTACTTTACCGTTGCAAGTTGTGATTGTGAAGTGTAGCGCACATAAAAAGGTGACTGATGATGTTGGTCGTGGGAATGCATTTGCTGACGAGGTCGCAAAAGAAACGGCAAGGAATGTGATGAGCCGAATGTATGTCGCGGGCCCTGCAAGATGGATAGGTGATGTTGGAATGTGTGAAGACACGATAGAAAGCGTGAAATCGATTCAAGCTGAAGCCACAGAGAGAGAATTGAGTGTGTGGAGAGAAAGTACGGGTAAATTGGATGCGAATGGTTGTTGGGTCGAGTTGTCAGAACATCAAAGATGGTTGCTACCCGATGCGTATGTGCTTGCAGTAGTTACAATGGCTCATGGAATGGCTCACATCAGTGTGAAAGGGATTTGTAAGTTGTTGGCCCCAGTATGGCAAAATGCAGGAATTCCCAAGTGCGCAGAAAATGTGGTTAAAAATTGCATGGTATGCCTGAAACACAACCCTGGTAGAGGAACCCCAACTCCAGCTGGTCATTTTGCACCTCCTACGTATCCGTTTGAGGTTTTGCAGCTAGATTTCATCCACATGGAGAGGTGCAACAACTTAAAATACGTACTCGTTGTTGTTTGTGCCTTTTCAAGATGGGTGGAAGCCTATCCCCTAAAAGACAATACTGCGCTATCCACAGCCAAAGCCCTTGTGAAAGAGTTCTTCCCTAGATTCGGAATGCCGAGAATGATCTGGAGTGACAATGGAAGTGAATTTGTGGGTCAAGTGATGAAGAAAGTATGCGAAGGGCTAGGCATAAACCAAAAGTTTCACGCTGAAAATCACCCCCAATCAGCTGGATTAGTGGAGTGCTATAATGGCACTCTAAAGCTAAAATTGGCCAAGATACAAGCGAGCTCTGGTCTTAAATGGCCTGACGCTCTACCCTTAGCACTCCTATCAACCAGAATGACTGTGCATTCACGAGTGAAACTTAGTCCTTATGAAATAGCCTTTGGCCGCCCGGCCAATATATAGGGAGTGCCCAGGCCCAAGAAGTTTAGCGAGATAGAGCATCCTGTTTTGCTTGACTATCTGTATGAATTGATGGCTAAATTGCGTGTTTTACATCAACAGGTCCACAACACCCTGCCTCCGGTCTCTGAATCTCCAGGTCATCCCATTGAGCCTGGATCCTGGGTTTTAATAAAGAACTTTCAGCGAACCAAAAACGAGCAGCCCAGGTGGACCGGACCGCACCTCGTTCTTCTCTCCACAAGATCAGCTGTTCAAGTAGAAGGGAAGAAACACTGGATCCATGGGACCCATTGCAAAAGGGTACCCCTACCTCTGTCATATGACCGGTGGGTCTAGGAAGGTGTCGCCGACTCAGAGACTGAAACCGTGCCACGTTTTCTGCCTTTCAGCGATGCACGAATAAAAAAAAGGAACACTCACTGAGAAAGAAAGT
This sequence comes from Pleurodeles waltl, assembly GCF_031143425.1. Classification (NCBI taxonomy): domain Eukaryota; kingdom Metazoa; phylum Chordata; class Amphibia; order Caudata; family Salamandridae; genus Pleurodeles; species Pleurodeles waltl. The sequence goes on from NC_090447.1 coordinate 161,980,716, forward strand.
GATGACATTTTACAATCAGCAGTATCACCGTCAGTTCAATTGGACACTACAGAACCTGAACTCCTTTTTCAGGACCACACGATACCTGGGACTAACCGTTATAATCTACGACCAAGAATAAAGGACAAATAAAACAGTTTACTTTTCTTCCCTTTAGCAAAGTTCTCCAATATGGAAAATTATTTTTGAATGACTTTTTTGTTTTTTTTGTTTTTTTCGAACCTCCATCCGGGTTCAGCTGTAGGATCGTGGCTGAAAAGACTTAGGGGGGTAGCCTGTGGACACAAGGTCTACAGGTCTGGTTTGTTCTAGGGCGGCCTGGAACATTCAGAACACTCCTAAGTGAAGTAAACCAACCGCCACGAACGGCAACGGTTAGAGGATGGAATCTTTCCAACATGGAGAACATGTTGAAAGACTGAGTTTCAAGAAGAGAATATGTGAAACGATAACCAGGTAACGTTTTTTTCTGCTGTGCATTTTTATGTTATTTAGTATACTTATGTTTTTTATAGGATATGTTTTATTCTGTTTTAACGTGATATTGGCACCCACTACCTCGCCTACACCTCCTCCTTCCACTGTTTCCCCACATTCTTTTCAACTCCTCCCTAAACATGAATCTGCTAGGAGACTAGAGTTCATTAATAACTCCTTCATCCAGCTTTTGCACCAACACCAACTAGTGATAAATACAACTAACTGTTGGGTGTGTGGCTTTATGCCTCACACAGCAGATAAAGGTATCCCTTATCTGATCCTGCCTTTCAGCCACAATGGTTCCGTGTGGGCATTCAGAACGATATTCATCTATGCACACTACCCCCTACGTTTTGCGGAAGACAACCCTAAGAAAAATGCTTTAGTTAAAGGTATCATAGACATGATGAAGGACAATATCTTCTACGAGACTATCCCCAGAGATGAGACAATAGCATATATAGGATGGAACATGACCGGATATGAAGCCACAATGAGTGAGAAACAGCAAGCTAAGATATCTTCCCTGATTTGGGCTGTACCCCATCAGGGTCACCTGTGTCTGCAAGGTACTGGCAAGAATCCCAGAGCTCAGCTAGGGGAAAGCGTCTGCACTGAGACATATGTCGTCGCATCTCAGACCTCCCCTCCGCTCTTGGCAGCTAAGGGTACCTATTTCATCTGCCATGATAGAGCCTTTACATGGTTGCCCCCTGACTTTTCGGGCACATGCTTCGTTTCATTCCTGTTGCCCCCTACCTACACAGCAGCGGCAGATTACCACAAGACAAGGATAGTTAGAGGCGTCTTCAGTGAAGAAGACACTGCAGGACAAGAATTTGGGGACTTCGTAAAGGGTTTTCTGACGTTCTGGGGACAAATAGGTAACAGCAGGAGCATAAGGCAATTGATAAGAGTGGTTGAATCCACCGTGGCTGAAACCGCTGGTGCCCTTGGTAACTTGACTGCTGAGCTCCAGTCGGATCGTCTTATGACCCTTCAGAACAGGGTCGCATTAGATGTCATACTTGCAGACCGGGGAGGAGTATGTAAATTGATCCAATCGAGTTGCTGTGTTTTTGTCCCAGATAATGCTCCAACAGTATACCAGGCCATCTCCAAACTGCATAAAATTTCCGAATCTATTCATTTAGATAGAGGAGATTGGTCATTAATGGGATGGTTCTGGGAACTGATATCAGCATGGGGATGGAAGATACTGATGGTCATTGGGATGATCTTGGCCATTCTTTTCCTGTTCTGTCTATGCGTGCAGTGTGCTCCTGCGATATGTGGCCTCTGTGTTACATCATGCATAAGGAAACCTGCACCAAGAGACGAGCTAAATACTAGTATGATGTTACAGCAACATCTCAACGACTTTAGAAACATAGACCTGGACTCAGATTAGCATGAGAATAGGTTTATTGCCTATGTAAGGGCAAAAGGAGGGTTTGTGGTTCTAAAAATTCTGGACCCATGTAATTTACTTTGCCACAGCAGTACGATTTTAGTATCAAAAGACCGATAATGACTAGTACACTAAGCATGAGCATTTTCGCTCAATTCCAGCAGCGTTTTCACCTCGAAATCGCCATTTTCGTCCTGCACTCGTGGCTCCCATTTTATACACGGCAGCCATTTTTAAAAGTTGCCCTCACATAGGCTTATAATACAGTCAGATTTGATTCCAAGGACACGTACACCTTGATTGACTTTTCTCTGACCTGGGCAAGCTGGAACCATTGCCTCAGGCCAAACCTGTTTGGTCAGTCCCTCTCCCAGTGGCCGAATCAGATAGCATCAAGGCACACCATGCCATAAAACCCTTATTATCGCTCACACACCCTGCCTAATCTTGCTCACTCCTGCACCTGCTCTTTTCTTCTTCTTACTTTACGAGGGGGAGGTGCCCGTTTTTATTGGGGGTCCACACTTATCTGATGTAAAATACTAGGCCTTGCCGGGTAATTTATTATGGGTTGGATGACATGAAATATGAGGTTTCATCATGACACTGTTTTTTCCTTTGTAGTGAAAACATGTGAATGACCAACCAAAATGTCAAGAATGTTTGCCTGAAGCTTAAAAAACTGTATATAAGGAAACCTGACTTTGCATTGAAACACAGTCTCCTGAGAACATACAAACCGTGCTGTTGTACTTCTAGGACGCTTGTTACTTGGTTGCAGCCAATAAATTCGATCTTTGACTTCACCTAGAAGACTCTGAGTTTCTGTGGTCTGAATCAGGAAAGTACCCGAGGTCTTTGGGTGTACCCTGGCACCACTGGGTTACCGGATCAGTACCGGTTCTGAAAAACCCAGTACCTCAGTTACATAGGATATAATGGACTCGTAATACGGCTGGTGGTATATCCGTCACTCTACCGTCACTTTTGGGACGGATTAACACCTCCTCCAAAGTTGTAATAACCCGCTAAATGTTATCACATATTCTTGAAGGTAGTTCTCGTTAGCAAAAAACGTATAGCAGCTCAGAAAATTCACTTTTAGTATATAATTTCAAATTGTGTTTCGATTATGGTAAACTATTGAGTTTCATTCCACAAAACAGTTGGAAATACAGAGATTGCCTGCAGGAATATTGTATACATTACCAGAGGTTAGATGCTAAAGCCAATAACACAGCAATATTAAAAGTCTGCTTTTCTCTTTACGTATCAATGCTCCTGCAGTGCTGATCGAGCCCAGCTGTGCAGCCAGGCAGTATGCTGATACCCCGAGTCTCCGTTTCTCTCTATTGCCTCATTTCCATTTACCCAAGTCTACATCTAATTTACATGTTGTTAGTGTATGGCTGGTAGTGGGTTCAGAGGAGTGTGGAACATCATTTCACTCACGTTAGATCTGGATTTCACGCTTAGTGAATCTTAACAGAATGGTAGGTATTATTTTAAAATCTTTAGGTGGCATGGGGAGGGTGTTATTGCACATGGGAGCTTGGCAGGGTGTCAGATGTGTACATTTTGGGCTGGGAGCAGGTTGGCAGTATGTCAGGGATGGGAGCAGGAGGAGGGCACTCCAGTGTAAGGTGAATGAATGATGATACGGCGACAGGTGTGTTTGCCTCCTAATTCAGGGAGTTACTGAGACTGGTAGGCAAAAGTGGCTACAAAAGGTATACTATTTCTTTTTAAAGAATGAGTCCTTAGGGAGGTAAAAGTGGGTCGGTAAGGCCAAGTACTTCATTGTTTGCCAAAGGCTTAGAGGGAGGTCATAAACATGGTAACATTGTAGATTAATAACTGTCAATAATAAGGTTGTTTTTCATCCAATTACCATAATACACTATAAAGCCGAAACTAGTGTTGCATTTGATGCTGGTTGGGACCACTCATTGGGAAACAACCCTGTTATTGACAGCTATATGATTTGTTTGGGGACAAACTGCTAATGACATAAACATTGAGAATAAAGCCCTCTATTCTCCATCCCTCATCTGTCCTGTAGCCAAAGCAGAGAAAGAAAGTTTGGTAGGGCCTATTCTGGATCCAATACAATGTGACTTTTGATTCCTCAAGTCCTTACACCTTCATTATAGCTCTCTTAAATATCTTTAATAACACCAACATACAAAATTCACATTTTCCTCCAACTCTCCTTACCCCTTTCGTTCCCCTACTATACAAGCAAAAATATCAAACTACCTGCAGCCCACCTCCTTGACCCTAATTACTGCATAAACACATATTACTGGTGTCCTGCAAGGCTCATCTACATACATGTTTTATCCTTACAGACCATGAAAAAACATGCTTTGAATCCTGGAATCTCCTCATGCTCATTTTATACACCTGCAGAAAGAACAAACAAACATTGGGAAAGCCGACGGGTCTTGCCTTTGGGATCTTTTGACTTTGGCAGTGGTTATTAGCAATGCTATACAATATCCCTAACGCTGTGTATCATGAATAAAGTAAAATAAAGAAAAGCCTATGAAACGCCCACCCAGGTCATTTCATAGGCGTGTGCAACATGAATGGGTGTGCTCACAAAATGGCGTAGGTGCTTTTCCAATATATGTTTACTGATCTAAGTTGAATTGGTGAATAAAAAGAAAAATTGCAGCAAAGTGTTTTTATTTAAAGCCGTGGGTGAAGCAATGTGGGGTGGAAGCAACATGGGTGGGGTGGAAGCAGTAGCGAGAGCAGGGGGCAGAAACAACATGGGGCTGGGTGGATGCAACAAGAGGGGCATGGGTGGGAGAAATAACATGAAGATTGCGGGTGGGGGCAGAGAAGAGAAAGCAGGTGTGAGAGAGAACAACATAGACCTGGGAGAAGAAGCACACAGATGAGAAAGAAACGAAGAAGGTGTGAGGGGAGGAACGCACAGGACATAGGTATCAACATGGAGCACTGATGTGGAGGGAAGCACATGAAAGAGGCAACTGAAAAATACATGTACTCTCATGGAGTGTTTAAGACTAAATATTAGCTCCCTAAAATTGAGCAGTGGAAGGACACAAATTGGCAATGCTCCAAGGTAGGGCCAGACACAAGGTGGACAAAGCAAGCCATTGTATAAGAAGCACATAAATGAGAATGACAGTAAAGAAAAACCCTGGTAGGCAATGGGTGGTCTGCAAGTCCCTCTTTGTGCTATGTAAGCCCATAATACGATTTTAACGACCAAACAACTGTGCTGTCTGGTAGGATCAAACTAAAAATGCCTTACATCTTACATCACTTTCCCACCTCCTTATTTTTACCTACCATTAAAAAGAAACAATATTTTGTGACCCTCAAACAATGTAAAACATGAAATGCTCATTGCTCTCACCTATTATTCAATTATTCTCTGATTCTGGAAGAATGGAGAAGACCAGGACTCAGAATGCAAGGCCTCAGTCTCACAAAGGTGAGGCAATTAGTATTTCTTCTTTATCCCACACTGATTGCAGCAGAGAGTATAGGGCCAGTGCTAACACACTGGTGCCACACTTCCTTAACTGTTACTGTGCTGTCCTTTCTCCTTCCATCATAAGAGCAGCATGGTATATGATAAATTGCTACCTGGCAGTGACCCGCATGTCCTACACTCTTCTGTCCACTTCAGAGCCTTAGTTCATGAACCTATTGTTTCTTGCAAGAGAAAGCTGAGCAAAAGTATGCAGTCACATGCAAAATTCTCCCTAGTAACTGGCACCATGTAATGATTAAATAGACTGCGAATAAACATGGAATATTCAAATCTCCACAGACTATGGCTAAGTGAATACTTGGGAATTATGTAAGGGTACTTGTTCATTAAAACAAATGTACACCCCACATTAGCACCATAGTTCACAAATAATGCTTTAGGGGCTTATTAGTATACTTGGACATATAGGGGGTCATTCTGACCCTGGCGGTCTCGGACCGTCAGGGCAAGAATGATGGAAGCACCGCCAACAGGCTGGCGGTGCTTCATTCCCTATTCCGACCGCGGCGGTAAAGCCGCGGTCGCACCGCCGGGGCCGGCGGTGTCCCGCCGATTTTCCCCCGGCGGTGTCACGCCGATTTTCCCCCGGCGGTGATAATCCGCCAGGGCAGCGCTGCAAGCAGCACTGCCCTGGGGATTATGACCCCCTTACCGCCAGCCTGTTTCTGGCGGTTTACCCCTGGGGGCCCCTGCACTGCCCATGCCACTGGCACTGGCATGGGCAGTGCAGGGGCCCCCTAACAGGGCCCCGGCCTGCTTTTCACTGTCTGCATAGCAGACAGTGAAAAGCGCGATGGTTGCAACTGCACCCGTCGCACGGCCGCAACACCGCCGGCTCCATTAGGAGCCGGCTCCTGTGTTGCGGCCTCATTCCCGCTGGGCCGGCGGGCGCTAACATGGTTAGCGCCTGCCGGCCCAGCGGGAATGTTGGAATGGGGGCTGCGTTATTGCGGCCGCCTGGCGGGCGGCGGTAGCCGCCCGCCAAGGTTAGAATCACCCCCATAGTCTTTTTATTAAGGTGCTGTCCAAAATCACAAGTACATGTGCTACATTGTTCAGCTATAAAAGCCAGCTACTGAGAGTGTTCATAGGTTTACAATTGATTATTGATGGCATGCTCAAGACTCTTGTTTTCCTACCTTTTCTTCCTGATACATTTTCATTCTGTAATAGGGTTTCCTTTTTTCGCTGTTGCTTCTGTTTTCCACTTTCCACCTGAATTCTGCTTGTCCTAGTTTACTCCTCCTGATCTTCCTGGTTCCTGCATTTCCTTCTGTTTCACAGTAATTCATCACCACTTTAGCTGTGCTCTTCATCAGCATAGTACCATTTTCCCTGATCTCTGCTTGCAACGTTTTTCAACAAATGAAATATTTGACCACTCTACAACACAATTCTAGGGTGTTGTGCACTCGCTTATTAGTGTTCTTCTTAATCACTGGCCAGAAAGACTGGACGATTAGGTGTCACATGGACGGAATGTCATTCCACATCTGTTACCTCGTTACACTAGTGCATTACAGGACTTGCACTTCCCATAATCCATCAGATCCCTCAATATTTTTTGAGAGTCTTTCCTCTTGATCCAATGTAATTGATAGAGTAAGTGCATGTATGGTGAACTGCAGTTACCTACCTTCCACTAATACAGGGGCTTGCTCATAGGAAAACATCTGTGCTGCTATCTGAAGAGCAAGAAAAATTAAATCCTATGCCGGTCTTGTGACACAAGAGACAATGGAATACAACTAGGATCTGAACTCAACATCATTCCTAGATATATTACACCAGGTTGTTTCAGGCAGGTCCTCAGACCCATCACAATGAAGTAAATCTATTCCATAATCTATAAGAACAGGTATTTGCATGGAAAGTGGTGAAAGTGTCAAATAGTTTCTGTTTTAACGGTCTATAAACACGGCCAGCACCAAAGACAATATCTAAATGTTATTTTGTGATTGTCTGAGGATAAACTATCTTTTCAAGCATACGAATTAACTAATTAATAATTACACTATGGAACTCTCCATGAAAGAAAATTGTCCTGAGCCCTGCTGTCAGGCTTAAATATCGATGATCCTGAAAAATAATGAACTTAATAAGGGAGAAGTGCTAAACGCCCTTAGAGTCCTCTTCCTCATCACTCCAGTACCATAACAATACCTGTGCAGTTTCATAGTGTCACTCAGCAAAACAATTGTTTAGGTTCTGTGAATATTTCTCTAAACACATCACAGTCATAGGAGACATATTAGCAGGGAGCCAACTCACTTAAAATCTATAATTGTGATTATCTGAAACTCTTCCATAGCATTAGTCCCTCAGAAATTTTGTGGATGGGGTCCTTGCTATTGCAAAAGGGATGAGATTGTTGTGGAGTGCGGACATTTGAATAAAAGGCAAACAGCATGGGCCACATTCCACACTGGGTGCTGGACATTGTCCAGAAGGGAGGAAGACTCAGAAGGAGACTTACGGCCTACTTTTGAGACTGGCAGTCAGGTAAATATCACAACTACAACCGCAACTGATATCCCATCTGTTTTATTACATGTGCCATAGGATACAACACACTTGTAATATGGTGGCCAGAATATCTGCCATTTTTGTGATAGAGTATTTTATCCACCACTCTAAATAAGGCTTTTAGGCTGGAAGGACCATCACCAGTGAGTGAGACACGGTCTCGGAAATGAGGTGGTCAATAGTGTCGGGACATTCTACCCAAGAACGAGCAGAAGTGGCATGGCCACCTGCCCATCTCACTGTTTCTTTGACACTGGAGTCAGATCGCAACTACAAGATACAATACAAATGTGTGTGTAAGTAGTAAATATGTAAGTAGAAGAGAAACAGTATACAATCAATGTTGGTACAATGCACACACTTGTCCACATTTTGATGCGACTTGTCTTTTCTTCATTATGCCAGTGCCAGTATGTGGCGAGGCTTCATTTTGTTCTAAACATCTGTTACAAAAAAGAAGCAAATCTGCACATAAGTTTTATCATAGGGTGCTAAAGAATTATATTTATGGCAAACAGTAATACTTCTTCGTCACATCAAAACAAGTAAACAAATAATTATATGTAGAAATAACATCCTGTTCATGTGGACACATGTTTCTGTTGAAAAGTCACAGACAGGCAGCAACATACACACACACAAATGTTACTTTGAATTCAAAGGACAGTGACTCAGATAAATGAACTTTAAAAAAAAACACTGACTGATAAATATATTGGTCAAACTCTTTTTAAAATGTTATGCAGTATTCTATTTTGCCTAGTGCATTTGAGGAACAGTATGATATGAAGAGAAAATCAGTTGCTAGTTTGTCTCAAGCATATTCTGGCTTGAAATACCAGACGAAAAAGAAGAGGAGTACCAAACATAATGTTGCTCAAGGTCAACAGGAAGTGCTTGAATCAGCAGTACTTATGCAGAGTAAAAAAGTGGTTTAAAACAGTAATAGGTAACCCAAAGCAAATCATCATTCATGAAGAAGCACATTATGTGAGCAAAGAATAATTTTACACCATCAGTAACACAAGGAACCGCGAGCCAGGTATACTGTTATTTCATTCACAAAAAGCAGTCACAAATTGTGCACCAACTGTTTGAGAATGGAATAGGATTTTGGTAACTGACCCATGTACTAAAAGGTCGGTTCACAAAACAACAATTCATAGAGGTTGCAAAGCAACTTGCCTAATTAGTATTCGTTAGGCAGATTACAATTTGCAAACCCCTGGGTTTGGCTACAACCACAGGATGGTGGCCAGCAAGGGACAGTAGACCACCATTCCTGAGCTTGCATTCCAAAATAGAAAACATGCTTTTATTAAAGCAGATCATATTCCCTAAAAGAACAGTTGCTGCTTTAAAAAAAAAGTTAACTTCAGGGGGAGCAGGCATTGCCCCCTAGACCACTACCTACTGCCCTTATGTCTGCCAGTAGGATTCTTAAAGTGTAAGGGTCCAAGGGCACCACTTCCCCTTTGTAAATTAGTTACCACTTTCATGGAGGTGTCAGTAACTTGGAAATGGTTTGTGTCTGAAATTGCGGCCACAAATTATTAATACATTCAATACTGAATGAAAGTTTGAAAGGAGCACCCCTTTCATATCCCTCTGAAATTGGGATTCGGTATGAGATGCAAAACCCTTTTTGCAAGTCGGAAATGTTTTCCAACTCTTAAAATGGGCTTTGCACATTAGAAATCACTTTTTTGTGGTCGCAAACCCTAGGAGTTTGCTAATCACATTGGTTGTAACCACAAAAAAGCTTATACATCTGCCCCTTATGAGGATATTCGATAACCAATTAAGAGCACATCAAAAAAACGTCCTTTTTTAAAAAGAAGGAACATGGGAGGTCCAAGGCCAATGTTACTAATTTTGAAGTTACAATCCTTCATTGGTTGTAGTACAGTTTCATTTCTACTGAATGGACTCCTTGGTCAGCTTAATTTGGGACATATATCCATGAGGGCAGATTGTTCGAGTGTTTACGATTTACTTGTGACTTTCCTTAACTGGTTATTTTAGTTGGTTTCTATCAGCTCAAACATTTAACCTTAAAACTGTATAACAACTTATCCAGGTTACATCAGTGTTGTGACTTTGAGGAAACAAGGTTTTACTCTTTTTACTACAACTTGATGGGGATATATATGTTTGCATGTCTTTAACTTTACATTTTATTTCGGAAGCTATATTTACCCACATTGCCCTTGAATGTCTCAAACTAAAGTTCTGTGCCAGCTAAATTAACAAAATTGAGCCAGAGCATAGACTTATGGAAAAAGTCTGGCCAACAGAAGAGGATCTCACTGAGGGGCAGGAGGAAGCTTAGTTGCAGTACTAGGAGTAAAATATAATCACTTTGTGATGAATGTAGAAGAGGCTGCAAGAATAGTGAAAGGAGAGAACAGTCAAAGCCCTGTAAACAAACAAAAACAAGGAGATCCAACAAAGAGAATTTAGCAAATTAGCAACAAGTGGCAGCCCAGAGGACTTACGAAAGGGCATCAAGGAGAACTTAACAGGAGCACTCAAAAAGACTTCAACCAAAGAATCAGCCCCAGCTTGTGACTTCACCTTAAAATATCCAACTATGATGGTGTGAAGAAAACCAATGGTGAAATTAATTCAAACACACTACCCATCAATGTTTTGGTTTTCTATTAAAATCGAGATGAAACTCGTTTCAGAGTTTGACAATTCAAAGTATATAAACTCCAGTTCACGGGAACAAGGAGTCAGAATGGCCAGCAGATACTAGTGGCGAAAATCTAAGATAACCATAGAAGTATTAAGCGACCTATATGAAACATGCAGAATACACAGAATGTTGTTCTTGAAGTATTGAGGATACATGACAACTATGAACACATTATGGGATAGGCAGCCAAGTTCTATCAAGCATTACCCAGAGAGAAAAACACCACCCTGTTTTATAAGATAAATTGGGAAATCAACTTTGGGTTATAGGTTTAGGTGAATTCATTTTTGATGGCTATTATCGTCTCTGAAAATCAAACTATACCTAATTAGGTCAGGCTTTGTGTGATATACAGTTAGTTGTGGTATGTCTTTACATAGTTTTCACAGTGCTGGGAAGATTTTCCACTAAAGTCTGAAATTTTCTGACCCCCTACGAAGAAGGACTATAAATTACGCATCCTCATCTGAAAAGATGCTCCCTATATCTGCTAATGTTTCAGGATCATACATTACAAATGGAAATTGTATTTACTGTATGTGGTTCACATACCAGTACTGATACATACAGCACCAACTTGCATGTGCTCACCCACCTTCAAGCAAAGGAATATGAATTTAGGTTGTATACAGATACATTCCGGTCTCAGTATTTGCAACCACAAAAACAAAGGAAAATATGTCGAAAAGAACTGAAAGTAGAATTTAAATCAATCCGCTGGCACAAATTAAAATGGTTTACATTCTCTGACTCAACAACATTGTTTCAATATGGCTTTAGCTTTGAGAAGCCACTTTTGACTTTCAATCCTATCACCATTTTTTACTTTATAGAACAGCACAATTACTGATCAAATAAAAGAGAACAGAGGGCTCCTATTTCAATGACACTTCTACATCTTTAAAAGAAAACATCAGCTTCATTTCAGTGGCGAATACTGTGAAAAATCAAACCCGCCATCCCACCTTCAAGCTTCCAATCCATAGCACATGCTCTTGTTCTGTCTTACATTGATAGAGTTACCACTCAACCTGATAGCCTCCCCGAGTCCTCACTGACACCAATTATAGAAATTGTCATGCAGCATCTCAATTAATCACAAACTGATGAAAGTTCGAGCACATCTCACCTTAAAGGACCTGCATTGCCTTCTTCCCTCTGACAGAAACCACCTTAGCATTTTGCTGTGTAAAGCACTTCCTTTGAAAACCAATGACTATCTGCCATATAAACTCTGGTGACAAGCAAATGCAAAATAACAAGTGCCACTGCAAATCTCAAGGGGAGAGGAGGGTGGGGTGACGGACATGAACGGTGGCAGCATAATAAAAAAAGAATAAAAAAAATAAACTTACCTGTTCCCGTTGCCGCCACCTGCAGTGTTGCTCCTCTGCTCTTCTTCTGGTGTCCCATCATTCACTGGGGCACCAGCACAGGCCCCCCAGCAATCCTGGCACTGCTCTCATGTTAAACCTAGCATGAAAGCAGCATCAGGATTGATCTGAGCGAGCGGCTTGGACTGCTGCTCAGATACTGCCCTGGGGTCTGTGCAGTTTCTCCAGGTTGGAGAAAACAAAGTGTGCATGTGTGTTTGGCTGGCCTAAAATGGCCAGCCAAACACACAAGCCCACTTAGTGCACAGAATCCACTCCCCTCACCTCCTCCCATCGCCCAGCCCCACCCCTCCTTGCACCTGCTGATGGCTGAGGCAGCAGCTGAAAAATAAAGGATAAGGAAATATCATTTAATCTATCAGCTCCCGGCTTAGCCAGGGGTGCGACGTTCCTTTGCCATTGTGAAGGAGCTGCTCCTGCTTGTATGATTGGAAACCCAAAAGACCAACAAAGAACTCATTTATAAGCCAGCATTTTTCAGCATATGGGCTAATACTCCCGAATGACCTCCATTTGAACTTCAGATTTTCATGTCATTGGTGCAATTTAGGAAAGACTCCAAGACTCACATCTTTATCTTCACATCTTTATCTTCATAGATAGTATACCTTCCCATTCCATCCTTTTATACATGGCTAAACATCTTATCCACATTCGTGGGATATGCATTTCGCCCCTGTGTACAGTGCTCAGTTGCCTTCCAGGGCTAAATTCACCCTTTCTAAATACAATAAACACTAAGCTTAGGCGAAATTTGCATAATTTTCTGTGGGAAAATTATGCGCAATGCCCAAAACATTATATGAAATATGCATTAATATGTGAAATTTTGATCAGGAATTTTGTGCAATTCTTTTATCGTGAGTGTGTCCGTGCATCCTTTTTGGACCAGAGGACATATATGCCAGTAAAATCTAGCACACAATTGTGCATACATGACACGAACATCATTCACCTGAATTTTGTTTGTTCACTTTGTTCCCATGCTTTCATGAAACCTCAATTATGCGGCATTGGGTAATGCCGTAATCTGAGGCATTTTGCATAACAATCGAAAAGTGAAATGCTGAAAATTACACAAGGTTACACTAGAGTGAAATAAGTTTTAGCCCAGGCCTAAAAATACCCTTAAAAAATAAAATAAATGGGTTGGAAATTTTTGAAATCTGAAATTTGTGTATTATGAGATATTCCAAGGAAAAGGAAGAGTTTATCTGATCCCTCACCCGTAATAAATGTTGTCTGCAATTTAACGGTGTGCACCTTTTATTCTATTGCTTCACCTAACACCAGCAGGAAGTAACTAAATGTCTCCCACACCCTGGTTTGCTTTAAATGAGTAGGTGTCCTAAATATTATTAACAAACGGATAGAAAAAAAAAGGAAATTGATCCACACTGGTGTCAACATGTATCCTTAAACAAAGATGCTGCTTGCCAAACCATTTGTCTAGAATGTGCCTAAAAATGTATGGTAAAGCACAGAACAAGCGGGTGCTTCTTCTCTGTGGCCTGTTAGTCACTGCTGCTAACTGCTCATCATAGTGTACCATTATCACTGAACATCACGCAAAGTGATCATTTGTAAATCAGAGGGCACCAGAGGAAGAGAATTGATTTACGTTGTTGTCATGTTATTTTAAAGTGCTCTCCACATTCATAAAGACATACCTCATTACCTCCTAATTTCCCTTCCCGTTAAAACATAAATTTGAATTGAAATGCACGCCTCGTTGGCCAACCAATATCACTAGCACAACACAGCGGCCATAGCAGTGACTCTTCTTGGTCAATAGCGGTTTCAATAATAACATGCAATGTCATTTGCATATAAATGAATTGCATGTCTCATTCACGTCAGAGGTACTTTATTATAATTACACAAATCAACTAAATAACTTTGCTACCTAATTACTAGATATTAGGGATAGCAGAAGGAAAATGCCTGGATAAGCATTCCTCTGGGTATGTGAATTTTTGTATGCCCGCCTAGGTCGTTGTTTTTTAATTTTGTGGGCGGACTGTAACCAAGGGGGACTTGGCCTGATCCCCCCAGGGCCACAGATTTGTACTGAATTGAGAATGGACCTTTGGGAAAAAAATGAAGCTGTGTATGTCTTTTGAAATGCCGCCACGACCACCCACCACACAACAAATAAATAAAGTTACCTGACCTTCTAAATAAAATCTGCACTAGTCCAATCCACATGCAGCGAACCACGACAGAGAGGGGTATGCACTGACACCCTGCTGCACTGTTCTAACTAATAGTCCTACCTCCTCAAGGTGCACCATAAAAAAAACATTAGAACTTCTCATATGGGGCAAGCTGGCGAGCAAGGTGTACGTGTGGAGAATGTTGGAAGTGTCTGGTGGGAAAAAGAGCTTAATACAGCACACACACACACTTGTCACCAACTGAGATTCACACTTCGGGAAGAAGAAAACATTTCCCCCAATCCAACATTTGGGAATAGGGTCCACAGAATAACCAAGGTAAGGGTAATCGGGTGTGTTCACCACAGCATTTGCTAACTAAAACCCTTTGGCACAATAAAATCCAATATGCCTATCTCATGCAAGGACACGGACTCCCAGGTGCTTTCTCTATAGCTCAGTTACCAGATGCACAGACAGAAAATAAAAAGCATTCGTGCAGCCTTTTTTTTATAAGTCTAGGCTTCCATTTTTATAACTGACAACGTTTAACCTATTAAGTGTTAGTGAAGCAGAAATGTAACTTTGTACAGCAGACATTGGTTTATTTTCCCCCATCAGGATAACAATTCTTCTGGTACCATCCCAAAAACAATAAGGGGCATGGGGGAACTTTTCCTCAAATTTGGACAATTACTTTGAAAGGTTTTGGGTGGAAATTTGCAAGTGGGGCGAAGTAAACTAGGAACCATTCTGAGGACTTAAAAAGCTGGGATTTAATGAGTGTTCACCGCTTTCCTTGTCTCAACCCCCCGTGCCTAACTTGGGACAAAGTATAGTCTCACCACTAACCTTAAGCCTCTGCCACCAAAACATCTATTATGAGTTGCCCTCATCATAAGTTTCTTCTTTGGGAGTAAATGCCCAATGATCCTGATTTTGTAGGTGTCTTGTTTGAGCAATAAGTCCAGTGTTGAAGATTTGTTTGCACACCTAAGCTAAGTTTTCAGAGAACAACGGTTTTGAATTTTACACATTCATTGCTAGATTCTCCTAAAAAAAATAGTCTTGCAAGTTTACTCCTATATTTTGAATATATATTTTTTTAATTCACAAATGTAAGAATTTGGGTTATTATTTGAAAGGGGTGGAAGCACCACTCAGGCAACAACCACAATCCTTGCCATGGTGAACCACAAAAGTCTCTAAATTATCTGTGCTTAGCCTGCTGGTAGCTTGGGACAAAGCAGTGAGGCTTAATGTAGAGGCAATGTGTTAAGTATTTATGCAGCACACAAACAGTAATAGAGGGAAAACACAAGAACAATCCCAAACCAATTTTGAAAAATAGACTAAATTGTAAAATATAAAATGATACTAGAATGTCAAAATCCAGCAGAACTGGAGACATTTAATTACAGGTTATGTCTTTAAGTAAAGATAGCGCCTAAAAGCAGAAAGTGACGCTCACTGTCATCTGGTCACACTAGGCCGGGGGGAAGTCACCAGTTAAGTCCAATCACAATGGAGTGTGCATAAGATACAGGGGACAAGTTAGTCCCGCTAAAGAGCTACTTATTGAATTTAGCACAAATAAATCAGTTTGCAGTGGAGGAGGTCGCGAGGAGCAGGTAGAAGGTCATGAATAATTGTTGTTGTAGTGAAAAGAGCAGGCTGGCTTCAAAGGTTGTCGTTACTGTAGGGTGAAGAACCGGTTGGGAGGCACAGGCAGTCATTGCTGTAGCTTTGTGCTGACAGTCACTGCAGGCTGTCATGGCAATAGGGAAATGTGACTCTCACGTTGCTGGTCAATGATGGCAGAATCTGTAGCGTGAACAGAAGGTCTTATCAGAGCTTTGCGTTGGTGGTTGTCACTAGCGGCAGAGGCTTGGCACAAACGGGCTCATTAGCGTAATGAGGAACTCAAACTTCGGGATTTTCTCCTTTTCTTGCAGAGTGTTATCCTCTGATGCCAGCCAAGGGCCCAAAACCTGGGGAGGCAGGCACCTCTTGGGGATCAGGGACTTACTCCAGCACAGGCCATAAGGGCTCAGGTCAGTCCAGTTAGGTCCAGTTGCAGCAGCTCAGCTGGGCAGTTGCATGGAGGCCTCTGAAGCTTGTTGTGCCCCCGTATCTCACACAGAGGTCAGCCACCTGACCCTTGTAGTAATGTTAGGTTAGCCTGGGATGAATGAAAGCAGGTCTAGTTATTCTTCTCAGACAGCGGCAGTCCTCAGCAGCAGTCAGTCTTCTGGCAGCATGGCAGTCTTTCTTCTGTAACTCCCACAGCTCCAGGATTGTTCTGATGAGTGGCTTTGGAGGTCGAAGTTTTATACCTGGTGCTGGAATTTGTGTGGGGGATTCTCTATCCTACCCCTACTTCTGGTTCTAGTATGTTTTTATCCTGTCAAGGCTTCAAATTGTCTGGGGGGCTGACAAAAGGAGTGCAGGAGGCAAAGCCCTTTGAACAGTAAGTGGGGCTGGGTAAAGCCCACATCATTCATCCTACCACGACACCTCATCCTGTCCACACCTAAGCCCCCCTTGTTTTACTGTTTGGAAGCAATAGAAAAACCCTAACAGCAGAGCCATTCACAGTCATGTGTTCCAGGACACTGGCAGAACAGGCATTTTCAATTTGTGACTTTAAATCTGAGTCTACTATTAAAGTGGATTTTAATTACAATTCACTTGATTGTAAACACCATATTTATATCTATCACCAATCTAAAGGCATAATTTATTAAACGTAAATGTAATAAGGTAATCCAGTGTTAGTCAATTGGAGAGATAGGACTTAAAAAAGTTTAAAAAATGACTTTAGGAGCTTTTCACTGCCAGGACATGTAAATGTTAAGCGCAAATGTCCTACTTTTTAAATACAATACACCCTGCTCTATGAGCCTGTAGGACCTACATTGAGGTCACATAAGTTTTAAAAAGGAAGGTTTAGCCCTGACAAAAGCTTTATTTTGGCAAGTCGAAATGGCACTTTAAAACTGCATTAAAGGCTGCATTTGATTTTCTGGTTCTGGGTACCTTTGGCACTGCACCATGTGCTAGGGACTTATGTGTACGTTAAAGGCAACAACCAGACATACAGCAATTTTACTATGTTTTACGATGTTTCAAGGAGACAGCACAAGCTCTTTGCCACTGGTTAGCAGACAAAAAAGTCCACAAAGTCCTAATGGCAACAAAAATGGGCTCAGCAACAGAAAACAAAAACTGTGGGGGAGACACTGCAGAAAGGGCAAGGTCCAGCAATAAAAATTCCAGAACTTCTCTTGCATGTTTGTGACAAATTCCAAGCACATTCTAATGCATCACCATTTTTGTCTATGACTAAACAGAGTACTTTTGTATTTTGTGTATATGCGTAAATGTTAATCAAAAGTACATTTCAAACTTTTCTCTTTTATGTTGATTTGTTTTCTGGACTTGTCTTCAGAACACAGCATCCTCTCTCTCTAGCTTGAAGGACTCAGTAAACGTGTCTACATGAGACAGAGGAGTCAAATCAAATCAAATCATTAACATTTATAAAGCACGCTACTCACCCGTGCGGGTCTCAAGGCGCTAGGGGGAAGGGGGTTACTGCTGCTCGAAGAGCCAGGTCTTGAGGAGTCTCCGGAATGCGGAGTGGTCCTGGGTGGTCCTGAGGCTGGTGGGGAGGGTGTTCCAGGTCTTGGCTGCCAGGTAGGAGAAAGACCTCCCACCTGCCATGGAGCGGCGGATGCGAGGGATGGCAGCGAGCGCGAGGCCGGTGGAACGGAGGAGACGGGTGGGGGCGTTGAAGCTGAGGCGTCGGTTGAGGTATTCAGGTCCCTTGTCGTGGAGGGCTTTGTGTGCGTGGGTTAGAAGTCGGAAGGTGATCCTTTTGCTGACTGGGAGCCAATGCAGGTGTCTCAGGTGTGCGGAGATGTGGCTGTTGCGGGGTACGTCGAGGATGAGGTGGGCGGAGGCGTTTTGAATACGTTGCAGACGTTTTTGGAGTTTGGAATGAAACCACCCCGCAACCCACTCTGCATTACTTGAGTCATGTGTGTTTTCAGTATGATTACTGGAACTCAAACCCTCTTTTATGAGGAAGAGACACTCGAGGAAGTTAGGAATTTTTATTTTCAGTGTTTATTAAAATTAAAATCTTATCCTATTGCACACAATATGATAGTAACTATTATAAAAATAACCACAATACTGGCAATTATAATTGTCAAACAGCAGACAGCATTTTGGGGCTTCTTTATCATTATTCCCAACTCCCTCTTCCCTAAGCTACTAAACTAGATTTAGTAGAAAAAGGGGACTACCTTAATTTCATAGGTGGTTCATAACAGCATACCCATTTCTGAACAACAGAGGCAGTGTTAAAAAAAGAAACAGTAGCCATTGTTCTTGCCTCGGAGTTTCAGTGGCTATCTTTTCAAGTCAGCAGATAAATTGGTAGGAATACTGGAGTGTTTTCTACGTAACCTCAGCAAGAGAAGGTGTTTATCTCTAGTGGAATTCCCTGAGTCTCGAATCCCTGGACAGAAGTTCCTCTCTATCTAATAAGGCATACATATAGTTTACATACTGAACATTGCTGAACGTCTTTAGAATAAGCAATAAATTATGATTTCTTTAAAATCAATAACTGAGAAATCAGGATATTAGGTTCTATGAAACCTTGATTGTTAATTATAAACAGTAACTAAAAAAAACAACGTAGGTCACACTAAAACAAAACATGAATATATTCAAGCAAGGTGATTTATTGTATTGCACCGAAACAAATAGTCTAATGACATTGACATTTGTGCAATTAAAATATACTCCCAAATAAATGAACATTTACAATACAAAATGGAGATACCTAAAAATAGAAAATATATGAATATTACATCAATATTTCCATGAGGAAAAACACTTTTTATACGCCTGCATATTTTTTGGTGGTTCCGTCTCCTTCCCACCCTGGATAGGGACTCACTCCTGCTCACGGTAGGAGTCAATCTCTGAACAGTAACCAGGGTGGCACTGTGCCTTACTAAAATGTGTGAAAATGTTTTTGGGAAATTAACCTATTTGATAGGCAATTTCCACCCGCTCACATGTAAAGGTGCACTATGCTTCTATTCTTGTGCATGTGAGTAAAGCTAGTTGGTAAAGCAACATAATTTATGGGCAATTCTGAAGAGCATTTTTGAGTACAGGAAGTAGTACTGCAGGAGTACTCTCTTATGTGCTCTCACATGTCTATGTCAATCGGCACCAAAACGTGAAACTATTGGTAAAAGGGAAATAGGGCACAGTCGTTTCCATCTGGCCTAAATGTATTTGAATATTTCCATTTTACATATTTAAACAGTAGGTAAAAAACTACTAAAGAGTTCTACCTCATTAATCCTAGATGACTTTTTGAATAGACCCCATATTCCAGCTGTAAAACTAGAATTTGGACTCGTAAAGTAGACCAAATTTCCAGGTCACAGTCTCTAAGTACTGCACAACAGTTTCACCCAATCACTAGGCAAAGTAGTTTTGATAAGAGGCCTTTTCAAGTTCAAAGTTGGAAAAGCATAAAATTGTCTAACTCGAATTCTAACTCAAACAGTAAAATTACACTTTTGTGTCACAACCAACACTATATAAAATGCAATTCCACTAACGGAGCGGCACTCCTAGCTTTTTAATTATTACATTTGTTTTCAAATTACGGTTCTGATACAATTTCTAGAAAAAAACGATCTTTGTGTGAAAATTCTCCCACACAAAATCATTTAGTCTGTTTGTCTTCGTGGAAAAATATGTGAAATAAATTCAAGGGATTTTTCACAAATTTTGCTAGTACATATTCATCTCTAAGTTCTATTGGAAAGATATTTCTGATTTTTGTATGCTCTACTTGATTGGAACAAACACTTTCACAAAAAAACATTTTCAAAGTTTTACATACAATTTAATTTTAGCTCTTGAAAGGAGATTCTGACAAGTCCATCCTCCCCTAGTAACAGCCATATATTTCTTCAGATTGCCTAATACTTGCTGCACAGATTTGTGTAGATGTGCTTCAACATCAGTCATTACAATGTTCTCAGTTGACGCTGTTGTATTTGCTGTGGTATTTTCAATCCCCAAGGCAGACGGAATTTGAGAATCCAAATGAGGAAAAGCAGACCCCGTACTGACACGAGCCACAGGTGGCAAACACAGCTAAATGGGCTTCTCAATTATAGCCTTCCAGAATGACAGATTTATTTTTCCTTATGTTATTGAAAATGACTTGATTTCATTACAAAAGTTGAAAGGCAGGCTGATGAATTGGAGGAGAGTTCTGGAACCAGCAACAGATGTTGTGTTGTTTCTAGCAGTGATAAAGTAGCTGTTTAAAGTAACATGCCATTCAGATTGAAAGGATGGATTTCGGTAGACAGTTCCTCTTTCATCCCAGGTAGCCAAAATCGACACAAGCACAACTAAAGTCACATGTATTTATACTTTTCCTTTTTAGTTCATTTGTAAGGGAATGCATCTGTTAAGTGGTTCCCATTATTTTTTAATAATTTAATGCCATTTTAGCACTCCTAGCACTGGGAGACTGGTTCAGTGGGCACCTGCTTTGACCTCTTGTTATAACAAACAGCTGGCTAACACCACCTGAAGCTTTGACTTTTAGGTAAAGCGAAAATACCGTGACGTAACAATTACACCCGTGGCATAAAGGCCAGATGCCACATGTGGGCTGCAGTGTGCATTTATGTCATTTACTTGAGTGATCTGAAAGCATGCCACCGGTTTTGTTGTTGCGCCCTTACACTGAGACCACGAAGCCTGCTTACACTTCTACCCGAGTTTGGAGGGGCTTCATTAGGGTCAGATCAGCTGGTCTCCCACTCTTATGGTCACTGGGACAAGGGATAACAAGGAAATCCTTGAAGAAGGGCCAGCTGATGAGTGGTCTATACTTTGGCAGGGCTGTCTCCAAAGAGAGTGGCCGAACTTACCTCCCACCGGTATGTGCGCCTGGTAAATTAGAAGTTCTACTTTACAATTTAGAACTTTTAGAATTAACCAGAAAAAGGGCCTTCTACGAAGCAGAGACTTAGAACATTTTCAGACTACATAAAATATGGACGAGGACGCACTCTGAGAATTTAAGGCCCCATCACACAGCTTTAGCAGGAAGGATGAAAGGCTGTTGTGGCAGTACGAGATTCAAACTCATAAACTGCTTGTTAAACCACGCATGGATCCAAAGTGTTTTAGTCATCCCAATTATAGTTCTGCCAGTGTGTTATTTCCAATTAATGATTAATGAAGAATAAACAAAAAAAAAATCGGTGTATTTAAACTGTATATTTTTAATTGTTAACCTGGATATGTTTTCTACATTTGGCATCCAGGGTAAGAATAAGAACCGACTACTAGCAGAAAAAAATGCATGACTCATGCCCAAAGAGTTCATAGACAAGTGTAATGGGAAGAGGTGTCAGCATACACTATGGAATGGCTTTCCAAAGAGTGAGGCTCACTCCACCAATATAGCACTTGTTCATGTGCTTTGGTTGTTGCTATAAAAAGATGTTTCTTTGGAAGTGAGTATTTTTTTTTCTTAGTGCATTGATTGTGCTCATTTGAGCTTCAGACAATCGTTTGCAGTAGCCTCTTTTGGTTTAGTTGGTTCCCCACTATCTTTGTTTTCCTGCAGACCTTGGTCTACCAGTTTTCTAGAACTTGGTGTACTCCCAGTACAGTTTATGCAGGCCCAACTGAATGGGCTTCTCTAGCTAGAGTAAGAGGCATTGGGTGGAGTCAACGCCGCTGTTAGCAGGAGCTCTCTGTGTAATAGCTTGATGGATGGGAAAGAAAAGAGAGATGATAAGCAGACCTCTAGCTTCAGACACTATGGGATGTTTCTTTTAAGTGGGAGGAAGAAACCAGGCCTGGATGGGTGACGCTTGACCAGGCGAGGGAGTTGTACTACAATTATGAAAGGGGTTGCCATTTTGATAGCTTCCCAGAGTGCACCTCAGGGGTGGGACTGACAGAAGTTCAGGAAATGCAAGGCACCACCAGGTTGGGTGTGAGTCCAACCAATCAAACTAAATTCTATCTTACTTTTTAAGCCTTTGCACATTTTTACAGAGCTGAGAAGATATTGGTGGAAGATTGAGGACCAGTCTGAGTTGATTCACTCCTGTGAAAGTCTGAAAATTCATGGTTTGTACTATGGACTTTTTTTGGACTCTTTTTAGAGCTGTTGCACCAGCTCCTTGGCTAACTCTCACTCACTATAGACAGTGCACATGCTGGGCACCTTTAAGTAGGGGTGTCCCCTAGACTTCAGTTGACTGGTCTCTGTTGTGGGTGTCCCAGACTGGACATGACAGACTTGCTGGAACCACAGTCACCCTGCAAGGAGTGGAAGGCCTTGGTGGTTGCAGAGTGCAGGAAAGGAGACTGGGCTTCAGTAGAGGACCTTTAAGGGCTTCTGCCAAGAAGACCCCAGGTTATGAGCTGGACAGGAGGGCAGGTCTAAGCCCATATTGACAGGCTGCTTCTATGCCAGAGAAAGCAGCAGTGCCAGAAGCAGTGGGAAGACGTCAGCAATCCTTGAAAAGTCCTTGAAGTGACAGATGGCACCAGAAGACTGACCTTGGTGGAAGAAGTGTCCCACCTGGAACCCAATGCAACAAACCCCATTAGGATTTGCCACATTTGGCACAATGTGTCCTTTACAGAAATCACTGCTTGTGTGTGTTGTGGGAGCAGTTGCAACGGGTGCCCTGGAGCACCCATGATCTATAGGAAATCCCAAGCCTAACTGCACTTTCCTCAGCAAGGAGGAGACCTGAGAGTAATCAAATGCTGTGAAAATGTATCCATGTTAGAGGTTTGGGCAGCATTGAAGGAGGGTCCAATGCATCTGGGGAGCTCCAGAGCCCGTGCTTCAAGGCTCTGTGAGACGTGTCCAAGGAACATGTGTCCTTCTCTGCTCCCTAACTGCCCTGGAGATAAGAGATGTAGGTAGGCATGAGAGTAGTAAACATCATTCATCCCACCCTCTCCATTAAAAGCAGAGTGCTGTGAAGCAGTGAAGGTGGCAAGACCATGCAGGGCAGGGCCACCCACACTCAAAGAACCAACCAGTAGGTCACATAAAAAATACAAAAAAGATGAAAAACTAAATATTTTCCCAAAACAAAGTGAGAAGAAACACTTTTGACGAAGGTGCGCCCCATTAGCCCCTGAGGTTAAAAAAATGTAATTGTATTTATATAGCGCTTAATACCCCTGATGAGGCCTCAAAGGTCTTTTCAGTGAGTTGCCCGCAACTCCGGAACCCAAAAGGATTAGTGGTGGATTAGCATAGGGAAATATGTTTATAGTATTATTATTACTATAGGGAGGTGTGGGTTAATTTGAGCAAAGGACATGTGAGTCTGTTAGTTTGATTGAATAATCGGGGGGTTGAGAGAGAAGAATCCACAAGTGTTAATTGGGAGATCATAGTAGTAAGATGAGGTTTGGGATGAGTAAAGGAGAGACGGAGGAGGGAAGAGCCTGTAGAAAGGGATTAGGGAGATCATAGTTGTAAAATGAGGTTTGGGATGAGTCAAAGGAGAGATACATGAGGGAGAATTTAGTAGGGTTGTTTGGGAGATCATAGTAGTAAACTGATGTTTGGAGTGAACCAGGAGGGGTATAGGAGAAAAGCGTCTAATTTTGGAGATCATGGTAGTAGAATAGTTTTGGGATGAGTCAGAGAGTGGAGATAGAGGGTAAATTGATAGATGTATAGGGTGATGGTGAGACAGAGTAAACTTTCAAGAGAGTAATTATTTTTCTCTTGTACAGTAGGACTAAAGTAATTAATATATAGATTCATGATTACATAGTAAGGGAATATATGTGCAAGGAATATAATATATTAAGATTTAAAGTTGTATTATATAAACACAGACTTTCAAGTGTTGCAATATTTAGAGTTAACTTATTTGTGTACTTTTATATTATTATTTTATCTTTCCCCAATATTTCAATTGTGGAATGTTTGTAGATAAATGGTTAAGATAATATTTACCTATGGTGATAGATAAAATGAAAATAGAGGCTCATAAGCAACTAATCAGATAACATATCTAGAAACTGTGCAATGACCTATGAACAGGTTGAATTATATATATATACATATACACATACATATACACAGTGAACCATAAGTAATACATACATTTGTTAAACAGGCCTAAAGAGAAGTGTATATATTTTAAAATGAAATAATTAAATCATTATTATGAATATTTGTACAAAGAAATACACATATCTAGATATATGCATATACATTTATAAGTGTTTACTTCCACAGGGATATGCAGTCCATTGCTGTTTGAGTATGGTGGTTGTGTAGGAAAGAGCCAACTCTCGATCAGTCTTCTGAAAATAAGATAGTTATCAGTGGATTTTATATTTGGGGGTAATGAATTCCACAGTTTGGCCGCTTGAACAGAGAAAGATGTATCACCTATTGTCATTTTCTAGAATGGGTGAGTTTTGAGGCAGGGTGCCAATCTTGAGTGGAGGTTTCTTTGTTGAATGTATTTGGTGAGATTATTCCTGTTCCATGTATTGCTTTCAGGGTGATACAAAGCAGCTTCAAGGCGGATCAAACGATAACTAATGTAGGGCCCTCATGGCAGGGGAGATGTGGGCTTGTGGCTTTACAATTAGGAATAGTCTGGCAGCCTAGTTCTGAATGTGATGCAGTTTTTTCATGTTAGAGATGATCCATGGTAGAGGCCATTGGTATAGTCAAATTTAGACAGTACAATAGGGATAGTAGCTTGGACCTTATGTGGAAATCCGATGTGGGGGAAGATGCGTCACAGAGCTTTCATGGTCATGAAGCTTGATCTTGCTAATTTATCCACTTAATTGAGTCCATGGTAATTTTAAGGTATCTAAATCCTTAGACACTTTAGGAGCTGCTCCCAGATTGTCAGTCCAGACGCAGAGTAGGTCATAATTTTTTTGCCTCCTCCTGGGTGGTATCCAGTTTGGTAGTCTGAAGATATGGACTTATCTTTAATGAATTGTGACATCTAGGTGAATGCTGCTCTTTCTATCAGTTTGCCCAGGAGAGGTCCATTTGTACTTGGTCTGTAGCTGTTGGGGTCATGTGGGTCCAGGTTTGTTTTCTTTAACAGTGGCCATGTGTATTCCTTTTTAAGATCTACAGGAAAGATTCCCGTAATTATTGATGATTCTTCTTTCTGGTGTGGCAGGAGAGGTAGATAAAAGAATGTTCTTGAAGATGTGTGGTGGACACGGGTCAGAAGGGCAGCCAGAAGGCCTGCTTACTTTGACCAGATTTTTAAATTCACTTTGTGATATTTATTTGAAGGAGTACAGAGGTTGGTTTGGCTTACTCTGGAGGGGATTTCTGGAAACAGATTAGTGCTGGTGGTTTTCCTTTGCTTTAAATAAAGTCCAATGTGGCTGCCTTGGTTGTGTAATGATTTGCCAGCTTGTCTATAAATTCTTATTGAGAAATGGGATGAGTACCTTCCATGCATTTAGGGTTTCAAAATTTGTTGAGAATTTTATACCATTATTTATTTGCAGAATTGTGTCAGAGTAGTACCTTTTTTAGATTTTTTGATTGATGACTTGTATATTTTGTTAAGTTTGCAAAGGTAAAGCTTATCTTGAATGCTATTTGTTTTGAGCCAGATTACTTGTAGCCTTCTGATTTTTTGTTTTATCTTTTCTAGTTCTGTATTACTCCAAGGTGTTTGTTTTCTTTTGTGCTGTTTTGTTTTTCTGAGTAATATGAGGATATTAAAAGCTTTCTGTAGCCACACAAAGGTTTGAAACAGGAAATATTATGTCTAGATCTGTGTTGGCTGTTAGTTGTGTTTCTAAGAATTCAAAATTAAGTTTGTTCCATGGTTGATAGGTGAAGGCATGTTAGGTGGTCTTGGGTGCGCTGATTTGTGATGTTTTGTGTTGGAAAACTACCAAATGTTGGTCTAGCCATGTGACTGTTGAGATGCTTTGAACAGTATCTAGTTCTAAGTATGCAAAAATGATATCGAGGATGTGTCCAGCACTGTGTGTGGGTTTGTGTATGATCTGATGTAAGTTAAGTGTGACTAGATGGTAGCTTTTGGATGTGGCACAGTGGGCTTGTCAAACCAAATGTTTAGGTCCCCAAAAATGCATAGGTTTGAGTATAGTGTTATAAGGTGTGAAACTGTGTCTAGAAAGGTGTCTGGGAATGTTGAATTGCTAGGCGGTGGTCTGCAAAGCAGGAGGAATTCCTCTGGTCTGTAAAGCAGGAGGAAGTTGGTGCAGGGTTGCATTTGTTGATGAGAGCCTCACAACCATGTATAGAAATGTCGTCCGTTTGCTGAGATTTATTGATTGTTTGACTAGAACAGCTAGTCCACCTCCTCTTTTGCCTACACAGTTTTGTGTTATGGTTTTATAGCCTGGAGGAATGGATTCATGCAACACTGGGGCCATGTGATCTTCCAACCATGATTCAGTTATGAAGAGTACGTCAGGTTGTGTGTCAGTGAATGTGCCTATTTGCTGGCCGATACTTCATGCAGGACAGGAAGCAACTGCAGTGGTTTAAATGTCTAGGGCTGTGGCAAACCCCCACAACTCTAATCCTCCAAAGGGACAGAATCCACAGCCCGTGAGAAGGTGGGCTCTTTTGTAAAGCATTACTATGCTGATCTTTAATGAATTCTCTGTGACTTATAAACATTGTATGTTGTGATTAATGATAGGCCTAGCGGAAATGTAAACTATTGCAGATTAATTTGCATAATTTCAGGAGGTTTGTGTCACACCTTTTACACAAAATTCCAGAGCTACAATATTATACTGCATCTCGTAATTAAGCTTCATTTGTGGTAAAAAATATTACATGAAATATGCCAATCTCAGTAAAGAAAGCATTATTCACAGCAAACATTTTCTGAAAAACTAACTGTAACAAGCAATGCAAGTGGCTGTAGTTCCCTATTTTTAGACCAATATCCATTCTCCTTGAAACAAGGACACATTTTGCACTACAGTATAGCTATAAATGGCAGATTTTCATTTCATGTAATTAAGAAGAATTTTGCATCAATCTGCAAAAATGTTGCATTATTACATAAAGGCTAATAAAGGGAATTTTTCACTTAACTGTTAGCCAATCTAGTGTTAAAATAAATAAAAAAATTGTTTGCAAGTATAAAAAGTTATGCTCAGTGTTAGACCTGACAGCCTTAGGGTGGTCACCCCTAACTTTTTGCCTGCCTCCCCCCACTTTTTGAAAGCTGTTTTTGCTGTTTTTGAGACTCTGTGCACTTCACCACTGCTAACCAGTGCTAAAGTGCATATGCTCTCTCCCTTTAAACATGATGACCTTGGATCATACCCATGTGGATTATTTAATTTACTTATCAAGTTCCTAGTAAAGTGCACTATATGTGCCCAGGGCCTGTAGATTAAATGCTACTAGTGGGCCTGCAGCACTGATTGTGCTACCCACTTAAATCGCCCCTTAACCATGTCTCAGGCCTGCATTGCAAGGCTGGTGTGTGCAGTTTCACTACCAATTCGACAAGGCATTTAAAAGTATTTGCCAAGCCTAAAACTTCCCTTTTTCTACATATACGTCACCCCAAGGTAAGCCCTAGGTAACCCAAAGGGCAGGGTGCTGTGTAGACAAAAGGCAGGACCTGTACCTGTGTAGTTTACATGTCCTGTTATTGTAAAACTCCTAAATTTGTTTTTGCACTGCTGTGAGGCCTGCTTCTTTCATAGGCTAACATCAGGATTACCCCCTGTTAGAAATGGGGTTTTTGATTGGCAGTCAGGTTACCCTCTGTCCAAGCAAAAACCCTCACTCTAGTCAGGGTAAGTCACACACAATCCAAATGATCCTGTGCCCACCCTCTGGTAGCTTGGCACGAGCAGTCAGGCTTAACTTAGAAGGCAATGTGTAAAGTATTTGTGCAATAAATCATACAATAACACAATATAGCACCACAAAAATACACCACACAGTGTTTAGAAAAATATATAATATTTATCTGGATAATTGAAGGTCAAAACAGATAAAGATGCAATGTGAAATTGTAGAGATATCACTGAAAAGTTATATAAAGTGTCTTAAGTCTATAAAAAGCAAACAAAGGGCCTGATTCTAACTTTGGAGGACGGTGTTAAACCGTCCCAAAAGTGGCGGATATACCACCTACCGTATTACGAGTTCCATAGGATATAATGGACTCGTAATACGGTAGGTGGTATATCCGCCACTTTTGGGACGGTTTAACACCGTCCTCCAAAGTTAGAATCAGCCCCAAAGTCTCTTTCAAGCACAAAGTACCTGGTTTAAAGTGGAAAATATACGCAAAGGGCCGCAGAAGAAGAGATACATGGAAAAATGGTGTGTGTGTCGATTTCTCCCCTGCACACACGGACTTGTGTCGTTATTTTTCACGCGGGGAAGTTGTGCGTCATTTTCCGACACGCGGACAGTCTCTTTCTGTGGTTCGTGGGATTACCAGATGTCCCGGGGTATGTGCATGGAATCCTAGGCTTGTTTTCCGGCCGCGCGTTGTTCCGGTGGGCTGTGCGTGGAATCTTCTCCCTCACGGCAGGCGTTGCGTCGATTTCCTTTCTGGAGTCGGGTGGCGTTGTCCAGGCGAAGCCGTGCGTCGAAGTTCCGGTCGCACCGCAGGCATCGCATCGAGCGCCGTCTTTCCAGATCGGCGTGCGATGAATTTTTCACCGCGGAGCAAGCTGTGCGTCGAATTTTTCGGCGCACAAGGAGTCCAAATGAAAAAGAGAAGTCTTTTTGGTCCTGAGACTTCAGGGAACAGGAGGCAAGCTCTATCCAAGCCCTTGGAGAGCACTTCAGCAGCAAGGCAAGAGTTCAGCAAGGCAGGAGGGCAACAGCAAGGCAGCAGTCCTTTGTAGAAAGCAGTCAGGTGAGTCCTTTAGGCAGCCAGGCAGTTCTTCTTGGCAGGATGCAGGTTCTGGTTCAGGTTTTTTCTCCAGCAAGTGTCTGATGAGGTAGGGCAGAGGCCCTGTTTTATACCCAAATGTGCCTTTGAAGTGGGGGAGACTTCAAAGAGTGGCTAAGATGTGCACCAGGTCCCCTTTCAGTTCAATCCTGTCTGCCAGGGTCCCAGTAGGGGGTGTGGCAGTCCTTTGTGTGAGAGCAGGCCCTCCACCCTCCCAGCCCAGGAAGACCCATTCAAAATGCAGATGTATGCAAGTGAGTACCCTGTGTTTGGGGTGTGTCTGAGTGAATGCACAAGGAGCTGTCAACTAAGCCCAGCTAGACGTGGATTGTAAGGCACAGAAAGATTTAAGTGCAAAGAAATGCTCACTTTCTAAAAGTGGCATTTCTAGAATATTAATATTAAATCCAACTTCACCAGTCAGCAGGATTTGGTATTACCATTCTGGCCATCCTAAATATGACCTTCCTACTCCTTTCAGATCAGCAGCTACCACTTCAGTACTGTATGAGGTCAGCCCCATGTTAGCCTATGGAGGGAGCAGGCCTCACAGTAGTGTAAAAACGAATTTAGGAGTTTTACACTACCAGGACATTTAAACTACACAGGTACATGTCCTGTTTTTCACCCACACCACACCCTGCTCTAGGGGTTACCTAGGGCACACATTAGAGGTGACTTATATGTGGAGAAAGGGGAGGTTTAGGCTTGGCAAGTACTTTTAAATGCCAAGACGAGGTGACAGTGAAACTGCACACACAGGCCTTGCAATGGCAGGCCTGAGACCAGGTTAAGGGGCTACTTAAGTGGGTGGCACAATCAGTGCTGCAGGTCCACTAGTAGCATTTAATCTACAGGCCCTAGGCACATACAGTGCACATTACTAGGGACTTATAGGTAAATTAAATAGTCCAATTGGGTATGATCCAATGTTATCATGTTTAAAGGGAGAGAGCATATGCACTTTAGCACTGGTTAGCAGTGGTAAAGTGCGCAGAGTCTAGAAACCAGCAAAAATTAGGTCAGAAAAGGAGAAGGAGGAAGGCAAAAGTCTGGGGATAACCCTGCAGAAGGGCCATTTCCAACACCCCCATATACTGTTTGAGTGGTAGCTGCTGATCTGAAAGGAGTAGGAAGGTCATATTAGTATGGCCAGAAGGGTAATACAAAATCCTGCTGACTGGTGAAGTTAGATTTAATATTACTATTTTAGAAATGCCACTTTTAGAAAGTGAGCATTTCTCTGCACTTAAATCCTTCTGTGCCTTACAATCCACGTCTGACCAGGTTCAGTTGATAGTTCCCTTGTGCATTCACTCAGACAAACCCCAAACACAGGATGCTCAGCCTCACTTGCATACATCTGCATTTTGAATGGGTCTTCCTGGGCTGGGAGGGTGGAGGGCCTGACACTTACATGTCAAAGGAAAGTAGCCTGCCCTCATACAAAGGACTACCACACCCCCTACTGGGACCCTGGCAGACAGGATTGAACTGAAAGGGGAACTTGTGCACTTCTAAGCCACTCTTTGACGTCTCCCCCACTTCAAAGGCACATTTGGGTATGTAAACAGGGCCTCTGCCCCTACCAAGTCAGACACTTCCTGGAGAAGAGAACTTGAACCAGAACCTGCAACCTGCCAAGAAGAACTGCCTGGCTGCCCAAAGGACTTACCTGACTGCTTTCTGTAAAGGACTGCTGCCTTGCTGTTGCCCTGCTGCCTTGCTGCTCTCTGGCTGTGCTGAGAAGTGCTCTCCAAGGGCTTAGCTAGAGCTTGCCTCCTGAGGCAAAAAAGACTTCATCTCTGCATCTCTGCAAGAAGAACTCCCTGTGCGGCGGAAATCGACGCACAGTCGGTAGAAAACAATGCACAGCCTGCATTGCGGTGAAAAATTCACTGCACGCCAAACCTGAATGGCGCAGCCTCACTTCGCAAGGAGAGGATCGCCGCAGTGCCAGCGCAGTGACTGGAAATTCGACGCGCAGTTCACTAGATTGACGCACAGCCGAGCCGGAACAACGCAGCCCAACTTCCTGAGAGGAATTGACGCAGCGCCTGCTGTACGGTAGAAATTTCCAAGCAACGCCCACGGGATCGATGCAGCCCCTATGACTTCGTCCTGCTAGAGCTGGAATTCAACGCATCATCCCCGCGGCGTCTGAAAACCCTGCAACCCGATGAGGATCCAAGATCGAGCACCAGAAATCGAAGCAAAGCCTTCCCTGGGTGAAAAATAAACGACGCATCGCCGTGTGTGGCCTGAGAAATCAACGCACACCTCCCTGTTTTCCACGCATCGCCTCCTCTGTGTTTTTTTGTGGAGATTTTGTATGCAAATCAGGTATTTTGTGCTTGCAAGAGAAGTTTGTTGCTTTTAAGAGACAAAAGACACTTTATATAATTTTTACAGTGATAGTCCAAAATATACTTACTGCATTCCCATCATTTTGACCTGCATTTTACCAGATAAATATTATATATTTTTCTAAACACTGTGTGGTGTATTTTTGTGGTGTTCTACTTATTGCATGATTTATTGCGCAAATACTTTACACTGTTGCGTAGGCTCTCATTATTCTAATGAGTCTACTGGATCTTGAGCGGCAGAATCGCCCGCGGTGTGGGAGACTGAGTCTACTCCACTGCAGGTGACACCTGTCGCTCCAACCCGGGGTTTGCTCCAGCCAACTAGCAGTGCCTCATCTCCACCCAAGGGCAGGGATGATTGGTCAGCCAAGCGCATGACATAATTGGTTTCTCAGGGAAGGGTGGTCACTCAGTTCTCATCCGTTTCTCTCAGTTACCTTAGTCTCATATATAAATGACAAACAAAGGCAGCATATGTTTTAATAATGATTTTCATAAAACGACTGCAGCTTAGATAGCAAAGCATGAGCTGCGATAACCAGGACAACACAGCATGACAATATTAAAATGGTAACGAGGAGAGTGAAGCATAGAAATAATGCTATCATATTGTCACTACAGTTGATAGACTAATTCCTACCTAAGCTATCATAGAGCAAAGCATATTAAGCTCTAATTCTGCCCTTCAGGTTCCCCTGGGAAGACATCATCCTCCATACTTGAGCAAAGGCCTTCAGTCTGCTTTAGCATCTGTAGCGAAGCATTTGGCAATCAGCATACAGTCGTGGTTCTCTGGCTGGAATCTCCCTCTACCATGTTAAGGGACAAAGAAGTGTTTTTATAATAAAACAGCTGATGTTCTGAGAAAATGCCACTGCCTAAGGATGTGTATTTTTCCATGAATGTCAGAGACTAAACTTATACCACGTTCACCGGCAATGTACTGTGCTGTAGCCTTGGAAGAAGCATAGAGTGAGCAGGAATGTCTTGTTTGAGAACAGAGTGCTGGCCTAGGCAAAATAGTTAGATAGACAGAAAATAAAACAAAACCATGAAAGTGGCTATTGTAACAATAAAATAAAGCTGAATAAAATATATCTAGGTTAGAGTGCACAGCGGCTTAGCCTACTGTGTTAAAATAACGTGCACAGAGCTATAGCTAAAACGGCTACACTACAACACATTGCCTTCTAAGTTAAGCATAACTGCTCAGTGCCAAGCTACCAGAGGGTGGGCACAGGATAATTTGGATTGTGTGTGACTTACCCTGACTAGAGTGAGGGTTCTTGCTTGGACATGGGGTAACCTGACTGCCAACCAAAGACCCCATTTATAACACTCAAGCAATACATTGCAGTTTGTGAATGACTAGTAATATAATTGTTGTGTTAAGGCAATCTAGATCTAGGGAGCTATTTGCCCACTGGTACATAATTTGCACCTCAGTTAGTTTATGATTTTCTTTCAGGAGGGATTCCAATCAGTATTTCCACTTTTCAATTTATAAATAAAGGTCATTTCCTTATAGTACTTAGCTGCCTTGCATTAAAGTAATTTTTTACTTTTAAATAAAAAATACTCACTGGACCATTATGGCTTAAGTGTTGTTTGTGTGCAGCGGATTTTTGAGTTTGTAGCCCACAATGCCTCCATTAGTCATTCTTGAAGTCTTGGTCTCTCAGTCCTGAAAGTAAAGTGTGAAAAGTGGTACTAGGCCTCTAGTTTGAGGGTCCATGGTATGGAGGCCCCAGAACACCAGAGTAGAATGATTGTTGCTGATACAATTAAGACCCAGGGCCCAGATTTAAAAAGCCCTTGCATTGCCATTGTATCACGCAATGCGCATAAAGCAATGCAGGGCTTCAGTGAGATTTACTAAGCCATGCAAAGCCATCATGCATGGTTCTGAGTGGCTTAGTAAACTTAGAGCAACACAAAGCAGAGTAAGTCACTGCCTTGCCATACTCCGCGTTGGGAAGGCGTTCCATGGGTCAAGTGTGGGTGTTCCCATGCATCCACTCATGGATTTTGGTGGACCTCGATATTTACTAAGAATGGCAAACCTGGGAATGCGTCAAAATGATAAGCTTTTCAAACAGAGGAGCAATGTGGAGAAATATCTTTATTTCTCCTCGTTATTTCCTATTTATTTATGGCCTACATTCTGGAGCATATGTAGAAAGAGGAAAATGCCTCTGCGGGTTTTTTTGTGCAGTAAAGTGTCCATTTCTACACAAAAGCAATGCTGCCTGTAATGCAGGCAGCCTTGCACAATGGTACGTGGTTGCCTGCGTTGGCACTAGGCTGCCACCAGTGTGCCAGCAAAGAGAGAGAGAGGGTAGGACTGCTCTCTCTGCACTGGAATGGTGGATATGGCACACTTCTGCCCTCTCCACTTGATGCAGTGCAGCGCAGCAAGTTGTCTTGCTGCATTGCTCCGCATCAAATATTAGTAAATCTAGGCTCCTGTAACTTCTGATTGCCATGGGACCTCCCAAACCGTTTCTCACACTCATCCTCTGCGAGAGATGATATTGACATTTTCAGGGAAATCAGCATGACTTTGCTGGCAGCTCAGCGAATTCAATAACAGCCATATCTTCTTGAAAACCAGCACTTCTCACTTCTGCTGTGAGCAACTGGACTGAATTATTAAACACTCACTGAGTGAACTGGTTAATATTCACTTCTTGACTTCTTACCAGGTATTACATATACACTGCATCTTCAATTTCTGTATGGCTCTCAGTTTGTTTGCTGATTAGTTCCTGTTGACTCACTTTATTTTCTTCTATCCTATTAGTACTAAACTTTAGTACGTAGTACATTAATTTGGTGCATTCTACATTGATACCTATGGTAACACTGTCCTGGGTTGTCTGTTTTATGTAGAGTGGACGTCCTTTCAGGGAGGGTGTTGCTGGGTAGGGGTCATTACATCATTTGTCATTTCTTACCTTTTATGCTCACTTCATTGAGGCAGGGATTCTTCAGCTTCTCTCTATGCACACCTAGTGTTAATTTTACTTTCCAGGACACATCATTCTCATTAGCTAGAGATGGAAAGGGCCTGTGCCTGTGCTGTTGCTTTGCCCTAGACTCAAATCTCCAATTAGGCACACACCCTTTACTTCTTGCCCTAAGGCAAAGAACTTGCGGTTCACTATTGGTATTCTGCATTGATTAGATTATACGCATCACCCAGTTTCTGTTAGTCATGTACATATCTTGCTATAGAACACCACTCAAGTGCCCAATGTGTTTTTGTTAAACAGATTCTTGTGCCCTAAAAAGGCAAATTGATTCTAAGGGGTATATTTACAAGAAAGTGGTGCATCGGTACTGATGCGTCGCCCCTGCCACACCTAATGACACCACTGTGGCGCTGTATTTATAATACGGCGCTCGTTAGGACAATAGCGTCAAAATTGTTGACACTATTGTGGCGCTTTGCTGCACTAGCATCAAAAATGTTGATGCTAGTGCAGCAAAGCAAAGGGAGGCCCATCGATTAAGATGGGTACATTATTTTAATGCTTGCTCTGAGCAGACTTTAAAAAAGACGGAAAAAATGGGCTCTAATCCTGCCCCAGGAGTCCTTGATTAAATTTAGTAGTGATTGCTATGGATATCCTGGAGGTAGTTTTAAACCTTCACTTTAACTGATTTCACTTCACTTAGTAAAAGAATAAAAAAAATTACCAACTGCTGTAATTCCGGCATTATAGCACACCTAAGTTCCACTCAGCAACTTAGGTGGGAACCCGCGAATGAAGCATGCCACCAACTAGGTAGGTGGGTGAGGGTTCTCCTGATAAACCTATTGGTTTTTCCACACAATCAGGAGTCAGAGGTTATATTGCACTTATGGAAAGTCATAGGCGATGGGCTCGCCCTTAATGTTTTGGTATTTATAGTTTGGGAAGGCGGTCAAGCCTAATTTCTCCCCCTTTTCTTTTGTTGGTAGCAACACCTTCTCTAACATTGTCAAGGTCAAAACGTAATGTGATGTCACTTCCAGTGATGGCATCAGCAGCTGAATGTTAAGATGATGTCACTTTTGCTTCCATTTTGATGAATTGACACCAATGGGGACCAGAGCTTCCTCACCTGAAGTTAATTTACACCAAACTTTTGTAATAAGCCAAATCTTGAGAATTCCTGACTTCTCTATTGTGGCTAATCTAGAGTATGATCATTTATTTTGATCACCTCTCTGTCTGCTGTTGCCAGTTTGTGGTTGTCATAACATACATGTTGCTGCTGTGATCATGCACTCTTCTAATCCTCCTCCATACTTTGGACAAGGCCAGCCGACTTGTGGTATATTTTGGCCTGTCTACTCCCAACAAGTATCTAGGGTACCTCACTGTTAGCAGAGACTGGATGAGTTGGTACACTCACAAGCTAACTGCCTTTGTGTGATCCAGTCCCTCGATAATGGTACACAATGCTATGTTGTATATTTCTCAGTGTTTTCCTTCCTTTACAACTGATAGAGGATCTTTGAATAGCACCAATCGGACACACACGCTGCTCTCCAACTTCAATGGAGTTTCTTCGATGATAGATTACTCACTAACTTGCTGAGATAACCACTGACACTCCTTCTCCCCAAACAACACAATCCTCTCCATTATCATCACAACTCCATCTCAGTCCCATCGAACACATCTATAGTCATATGTTTACTCACTCCAGGATCCCACCTTCCTACAGGGAATATGTCATTTCTCCCCATTTTTATTCTCCACACAACCCTGGGGTTTCACACCTTTTATCTCTACGAATCTTTACACTGAATCTGTACTTGTGGTGTGTGACCTATTACTAACCTCACAATAACATGACTCAACTCTCCACTTTCACCTTCTTCCAGAATCTCTACACAACCTTACATATTTACCCTTTCCAAACTCATATTTCCCCTCTTTCTCTCTTACATTCTCTTTACCACTGTCTCTCCCTTTGCGTTTTTATGTGAGGTATTTCAAATTTCATTTTAACTCAACTCACTTATTTCAGTATTTTTTACCAATCTCGATTTTTATTGCACACGACCTGCTGGCAGACGTTCTTAACAGAAAGCCGACACTAAAAAAAAAAAACAGAGAACTGTGCTAGAGCAGTTTGTTATATTATTAACTCATCTAATACAGATGTTTGAATGCTGCCTGGAATGAGCGCCTTTCAGCCACTTCAGCACACTGGGGTAAGGCACGATGTGGTATGTGGTCAGTATAGATCTCCAAACCACGAATGCCGTAATGGTGCATTGGCGATGGCTGGGTTGGCTTAAAGATTTTTGAACTCGGGAGTATTTCCCTCATAGAACATTCTGGCAGCTCCACATGAGGAAACAGGACAAAAAGAGAAAGAACTTGCAGAGAATCACACTGTTGGAAATACAACGTGACAAACACTAGAGCTTAAAGAAAATGTAAATTACTAGCCCAGCATGATTTCTCTCAGCCGGTGACTGAACGGGAGGGATTTATTTCCTAGCAATCCCTGCGCTCATGTCACGAAGAAAACCTCCAAGAAAGAAACCGAAAATAGAAGAACAGACTGTACTTTACACCGGCACCTAGAAATGACGGTGTCAGCCGTGTCGTGCACACTCCTAGCTGGAGGAAGTTTCTAGAACATCTTCCTTAATAAGCTATTGTTTTGAGCCGGGTAGGGGACCAGTGGCTTACCTGTTGACAGGTGTCTTGCTACATATGTCTCTTTGGACTCCCCCGGGGCGTAGCGGCCTTTGGGTGTCTTACAGTGCATGTCAGTAGGCCTGTTACCGATACCGTCTGTAATTCGAATGAGGACTGGCCGACAGCAAGGACAGCGGCTGCGGGATCCTGCTGACAGGAGGAGCGGCGGGGAAGCCCGCGGCCTTTTACTTGTCAGGTTATTAGGCACCAGAAAGGGCCTGGCGCTCGTGCCTTCATCGCATAATGAAGTCAGCGAGAACGGATGGGTTGACTCTGTAACCCTCCGCCTCGTAGGCTGCCAGTTTTTCCTTGGTATTTAAGGACAGGCAGCATTCGTTTTCACAATCTCAGCCGGGAGCTAGGATCGATGCACCAGCGGGGAAGTTATTGTCGGTGCTGTCTTTCAGTAGAAACATCCATCTCATTATTTTCAAACGAGACACTGAGTCAAAACCTGGAGGAAAACTGCACTACAATAGCAAATTGCTAATGGACCTAACATTCGAACTATATGTACAATGATTGGGCGAAACACTATTTTTTAATTTAATTTGTTTTCAATGCGACCTTTCGCTTCCCATGCAACTGTGAATATATTACACAGATAAAGTCCGTAATGCATACTCAGAATGCAAAGAATTGTGTAGCAGTAGAGCGATTAGTTCACTACTGCAAACTAGTTTTCTTTGATTAGAAATCTGTATTAATAGCTTGAAATTGTTTTATACATTAGCGCCCCTGCAAAGACAAGGCAAGAGTTACAAATACGTAGTAGCTGGAGGTCCCATGGGTTTATGCTTTCTGTACAGTCACTGAAACTACAAATATTCATTTTTCTAGAGGAATCTCAGAAAATCATAGTACGCAGTAATATCAGAATAGTGGAAAGGAGATAACATCAGGTTAAACATTATTTTAAATACAGGTCTGGTATCATCAAACTCATTTATACCTTTTAAATGAGACACAATAGTGGGCACAATGGAAACAACTGTTCCTATCGCAAGTACTTATGGTGAAAAAAAACAGTACTCTCAGATATTAGAAATCCATTCACAAACCCAAATAGACACCTGGATTCAGGAGGACAATGACGAGTCTAGCATCAATTGAAAATGTTTCATTCAGATGGAGAGGTCAATCAGAAATATTTAATTTAAGAAGATTCCTTAGATCTCTAAATCTTTCCGGGGGAGTTATATCATTGACTTTATATAATCAATAGTGTTAAAATTAAATATCTGTGCTAAATAAGTGATTAGTTCCCAACTTTGAATTATCTTAGGTATAATTTATTTACTTTTGTTATGTTGTGGAACTAATGCCCCACGCTTGTCAACACTGCCTTGTTGTTCTCACATACATCACAGCTTCATTTTATCAGTGATATCACCTATTGTTAAATTATTATATTAAATTCAAGATACAAGTTTTCTTCGAAGTATTTCAGAGAATCGAAGATGTTTTCTCTTTGTGGAGTGCATTAACACAATGCTTACATTGCCTTAGTGATCTGTTATCCCCCTGTCCATCTCCGAGTCAGAGCAAGGCTTTATACTCCTATGTTAACTAAGGTGAAGACATACCCGGGTCACTATAAGCATCAATATAGTTCAAGTTCATTAAAATTATAGACACTTTCTTAAACTGTGGCTATACTATTACACCATCTACCAAACTATTTTGTTGAACCGTGCATATGCTTAAATGTCTACTGTAAAAGCCCAAGTAGTGAAATGGCTTTGAGCCAAAAACTATGTAGGGTTGATGAAAGTCCATGTTGATAGAAGTTAAACTGATGAAGCCTGATCATTTTAACTAAGCTGATTATAAACAAAGCCAACAAAATGAATTTCTTATACTTTTCCTCCTAGGGCCTAGTTTTGAAAACTGTTTCGTATCTAAAAGTTACATTTGAAAAACAGGGAAAACTACAGTTCCCAAAAAAGTAAGGAATCAAAAGGTAAATTATACATTAGCTCTTACAATGACAGAAAAGAATACCAATCAGTCAGAAACACAGCAGTGTGGCTTCTACCTTTATTGCAGCTGAAGCCCATGTACACAATACATTGAACTGCCAAGAGCAGTGGAAGTGCCATTACACAAACTTCGTTCTCCAACAGGGGTGAGGTCAACTCCTGGCTGCAGCAGCTAGAACGGGGGTGGTTTTTTTTTTAATGAGTCTCTTCTCTCTGCAGCTCGGCAGAAAAAGGCTCATATTTAACAACACGAAAGGGTGGGAAGGTGAGTGAGTGAAAGGAAGGAAGGATGGAAGAATGAGTGAAAGGATGGATGTAATAATGGATGAGTGAAAGGGAGGAAGGATGGAGGAATGGATGAGTGACTGAATGAATGATGAGAGAAAGGATTGATGGATCAGTGAGTGAAAGGATGGATGATGAGTAAAAGGGTAAATGGATTGTGGATGAGTGGATGGATCAATGGATGGGCAGATAGATGGAAAAGCTGGATAGATGGACAGGTTGAAATGGTGGATGTATAGATGAAGGAAGGGTGGATGGATGAGTGAAAGGTTGGATTTTAAGGATGAATGAGTGAAAGAATGGATTAATAAGTGAAAGTGAGGGTAGAAGGATGGATGGATGAGTGAAAGGGTGAATGGAAAGATGTATAAGTGAGTGAGTGAAAGGATAGAAGGATGGGTGAATGTGTAGATGGATGTGTGAATGAAATTGTGGATGGATGGGTGAGTGAAACATGGATGGATAGAAGCATGGATGAATAAATTAAAGGATGGATGTAAGGATGGATGTAAGGATGGATGAGTGAAAGGGAGGAAGGATGGATGTTTGGATGAGTTAAAGGTTGACTCAATGGATGGATGAGTGAAAGAATGGATGGGTGATGAGAGAAATGATGGATGAATGAGTGAAAGGGTTAATAGATGGATCAATGAGTGCCTGCATTGATAGATGGGTTGATGGATGGACTGAGCGAAAGGGTAGATGGTTGGATGAATGAAAATACGGATGTAAGGATGGATGAGTGAAATGGAGAGTAGATGGATGGCTGGATGAAAGGGTGACAGATGGTTGAGTGAGGGTGAATGGATGGACGAAAGAGTGGGAGGGTGGATGGATGGATGAGTGAGTAAAAGGATAGATAAGTGAAAGGGTAAATGGGGGAGTGGATGGATGGGCCGAAGGTCAGGTGGATGACTGAAAGGATGGATGGCTGATTAAAAGGGTGGATGGATGACTCAAAGGGAGGATGGTTGGCTGTATGGAGTGAAAGGATGGATGAGTGAAAGGATGGATGAATGACTAAAAGACTGGATGGGTGAGCAAAACGGAGGATAGATGTTGGAAAGAATGGATGAATGGATGAAAGGGGATGTCTAAGTGTAAGGATGGTAAACTGAGTGAAAGGATGGTTATGTTTGATGGATAAGCTTGAAGATACAAATTGATAGGTTCGGCTATCGATGGACTGTTGGATGAACGGAATGGTGATAGACTGAATGGATTACAGGATATAAATGTGAAATGGTAGTTATCAGGGGTGAATTGAAGGATGTAAATATTAATCAATAGGTGCTTGGGTGGAAGGAACACACAAGCGCTTCTGGGGAGGGTTGCAATGACTTGCTTTGCTTGCTTGGTGCCATAAGAGCTTTGGTTCAAATTGTGGGGTATTTTAATTTTTGGGACACTCCCTTGCTTTGGCGTGCCCCCATGCTCTGACTACACAGAGCTGCCACTTAACTGTTTATATATGCTGCCAATGGGCAGCACATGCAAGCTGCAGGAGACTCGAGCACCAACCACACTTCCTTTAAGATGGCAGTCGTGTGCTTGAATTAGGGTGGAGAGCAAGAGGCAATGTATCCTTTCCTGCTTCTTCCATCCATCCAAGTGCCAGTTGTCAAAATACAGAACAGCCCAGCTCCTTGGATGATATTATGTGTGCATGGTGAACACGTGCTTGGAAGGTATGTGGGAAGGGTGTTACTTGTCTGAGAAGTAGACATTATCATAATTGTTTTTTAGTTTAGGGGAGGAGCTGAAATAGTGTCTTTTATCCTTCAGGGGTTTGAGTCCAGATCGCGTCTACTACAGGGACAGGTGTTGTGATTGTTGATCAGTGGGACCTCAGCAGTGACAATCTTGCATTGCACGTTACTGATTGCAGTTATCGGCCTTGACCTCCATTACTTTACAAATGGGCAGTAGGGCATTTTCATATTTATCAGATTAGAGTGATAGGGTGAGCGATACTCTGACTATTATCTTAAAAATGGACAATCTGCAATGATTTTACCCTGGTTGTTTTTCGCAATGTTGTCCCTAAAATCAAATAAAGAGAAGCATACTCAGAAAAAGGTTAGAAAGGCGAATGGATGGAACATACATGTAGCAAAATTGCCTATGTGGATTTTTTTTAAGTGATTGTGTTTAAACTCCATTTATTGCAGTTTGGTTGGTTGAATGTTGATAAAGATGGAGTTTGAATAAAAATGATAAAAAAAATTGCCAACTCACATTTTAAATTTACTTGGTGACCTTTTTTAATTTAAGATATTTGCTTTGAGTTTGAGATTATTGATATTGAAAACAAAAGCAATAACCACATCGCATCCAATGAATACAGTAGCAATAAACTTAGTCACAATTCCACATTATAAAATCAATTATTAAAGTCGTGAATTTAAAACAAAATTATACAAATACTCTTTCAGTCCTATGAGGAAACATATCATATTTAAACAAATGTTAACAAAACTCACATTGATAATTATAATTAATTAATTACGTAATATAAAACAATAAACGCCATGATGCATTAACTAAAAACATGAATCATCCAGGTTCATATAATATTCCATTCAAAGACCATACATCATCAATAAGTTATACTCGCCAATGCAGAGAACTGTTCTGCTCAAAAAAGAAAAGTACTAACCGAGGTCCTTGCACTCTAATTGCACCCTCAATGGGCCTGCGTTATTGGGGTTCACAACCACTCAATTTCTGAAGCCCATTGGAAAATTCAGTGGATTAAACTCAGCTTTGAATGGATAAGAAAAAAATACATCATATTTTATTTAAAAACATATCCATGATGGAAGCAAACTCTGCCAACAAATCCCACATGTACACGTTTAAACTATATGCTCATATGTAACTAGGAGAGCATTTAAGGTCAAAGTTTTAGATAAACAAGCACGTCTGAGATAGGAGTAACAGCTTCTGCTGTTTAGATTTCTAGTGTGAATTTAGATTTTGCAAATGTCTCACAGTGTTTTTATTATAGACAGCCGTGCAATCCTGTGCCGGGATGCTCACAAATGACAACGTGCCATCTCTTTGCAAGAACATTAACCCCCACAGGACAGCAGGCTGACATATCATGTCCATAAGAATAACTCCATCTGGGTTCTGGCCCCCTGTGACCATGTCCTAGACAACAGCTCCTACAACATCATTGAACGCCACTGTCATTTTCAATTTGTGCAACTCCAGCTTCACATGACCTGCTGCCATGACACCAGC
The DNA here is from genome assembly GCF_031143425.1 of Pleurodeles waltl. Classification (NCBI taxonomy): domain Eukaryota; kingdom Metazoa; phylum Chordata; class Amphibia; order Caudata; family Salamandridae; genus Pleurodeles; species Pleurodeles waltl. Next base: position 162,023,532 of record NC_090447.1, read on the forward strand.
GAAGACAAGGAATTAGTTAAGGTTGGTGAAGGGCCAAATTGCCAGAGTCCAAACGCCCAGCCAAGTGAAATGATTTTTCTGTGTGCCTGATATGAAATTCACTTTTTAGATAATTCTGCAGGAACCACGGATTCCCTTTCATTACACTGTTTGAACAGATTGAATGGCTACCTATGTCTATCAGAAATAGAGCGGTATACTTTAATATGTTTCCAGTAAAGGAGAACGGCTTTGAGGCAACATCTTTAATTCACACTTTCAACAGTGCAGTTCTTTCAGTGGTGAAAAATGTAGATTCTCGGCAGTTTGTTTAGTGGCTGTTTCATAGTCATTGCAAATGATTAAATGGGTCAGATTCACATTATTAATATCAGATGCTTTATTTCAGCAAAAAGTACATCCACATTTGTGCATTTGGTCGATCTCCTTAGCAAAGTGAACATAAAACGGAGGGTTTGTTTATCAATTATTCGAAGTTTTCCCGGTCTTTGCAGAAAGAAGAGTAGTACTATCACAGAAAATTGTGATCCTTCTGGTGGATAAAATGAAAAAGATGAAGGGTAATTTAATTAATTGCTGTTACTCGCCACCTTGGTGAACCTCAAAACTAAATCTCGAGTCTTACAATACATATTTTCGAAAAAGACAGCAAACTACTGAGGTCAAATACAGACTTCTAATTTTGTAAGAGATGTATGTGTATATTTTTTCACCTTTGTGTGCTGCAGATTTGGGGCTGAGGAATGGTCTTCGACCAGGTGAGGCACTCCAACAGGTGTCCCTGAGCACAGCCAGAGGCCCTACAACGCTTATTTGGTGGTATGGGCAACTGCAGCAGGGCCTGGCTGCTGGCTAGGCTCTGTGCCTGGGACCTGCTGGACACAGACATAAGCCATGCACAGCTGGTCCCTGACCAGACCATACTCCCAAAGTCTCCTGCACGTGGCTGAAGGCCATGCACAGCCAATCCGATTGCAGGGTACTGGCTCTGGCCCTCATCTCAACGCCCACTGTGCATGGCCCAAAGCAATGTAGAGGTAGATTGGTGAATGGCCAAAATAAAAGTACAGCTGGATCAGTGGCACTGACAGCAAGGCATGGTCTACTAACAGGCTAGGCCCTTCATTGGTAGATATTGCAGACTTTATTGCAGGTGAGTTATGGCTAAGTAGTCAGAAAAAAAGTGCAAATTATTAAAAAAACAAAGAAAATGCCTCTCCTCTAAAAACGTACCTTAGTTGATTAAGTTATTCACTCAAAAAATTCTGAAACACACCATGCACGACTAGCAATGCACCATTATTGATCTTGTTCCTTTGTGCCGGGTCATCTCTAGACTTTTTGCCTTCAGCCCTCCATTTTTGCTGAATCTGTTTTTGTTGGTCTTGGGACTGCTAACCAGTGCTAAAGTGCTTGTGCTCTTGCTAAAACTGGCTTATTTAATTTTCTTGTAAGTCCCTAGTAAAGTGGCACTGCATACGCGCAGGGACTGTAAATTAAACACTACTAGTGGGCCTGCAGCACTAATTGTGCCACCCAGTTAAGTAGTCCTGTAAACATTTCAGGCCTGCCACTGCAGCCTGTATGTGCTGTCTGACCTGACAATTTGGCCTGGTAAAACAAACATTTTGCTATGTCCAAACCTTCCTTTTTAATACATGTAAATCACCCCCAGGGTAGGCCCTGGACAGCCAGAAGGCAGGGTACAATGTCTTTAACATGTAAACATGTACGTTTAAGTTTTACATGTCCTGGTAGTGAAAAACTCATAAATTTGTTTTACACTACTGAGAGGCATACCACTCCCATTGGATAACATTGGAGTTACGTTATTACATTGAATAAGCTGTAACTTCAAATTGGAACCACCTGGACAGCTCAAGTTTAGTGTCTAAGGAATTTTAATTAATAGACCCCATTGATAGTAAAGTCAGATTTTGTTTATCACAATTCTGTAAATGCCAGATTTAGAAAGTTGGCATTTTCTGGTCCTAATCATTTGATGTCTGCAGGCTGATCGTGGGTCACATGACTATTTGTAGATGGCAGTTGGTTTTTGGGTATTGCTCCTAGATAGTGAGTCAAAGGGAAGATAGGTGTTGGCTGCATGGGCCACTCTTAGTTAATGAGGGGGAGGAGCTGTCAGCCACCACACTTGCTGATCACAAAGACTGCCTGAGCACTCTCACAAAGGTCCTGTCACTAATCTATCATGACCCCAAACATGCTGGGGCCAGGTGGGGAATGTTGTACACCTCAGAGGTGAGGTGGAAATCGCCAGAAGCTTCTCCAACTTCATAGTATTCACTGGTTATAAATATTGTTCCTCAGACCCCACCTCTTAAGTACACTTCTGGCCCTGTAGATTCTATGCCAGGAACAAGTATTGCTGTGCATTGCTGAAAGAACTGCCATTTTCCTGGACTTCTGTTCTGAAGGAACTGCTGTCCTGCTGTGATGGCCTGCTGCTTGCTGCCCTCTGCCCTCTTGTCTGGTTGAGAAGGACTGGACCTGCACCTGCTGAACACAGAAGCCCAGAATAACTCCAAGAGACAGCTGGCTGGCCTCCTGACAGAGGGCTCCAATAACCTTGACCCCAGCACTTGGCCTATGTCATCTTGAGTCTACCCTGCCAAGTGGTGCCTCTCCGGTCCTGGACATGGGCCTAAGGTGCTTTGCCAGCCTCTGTGGATGCAGTAGAACCAATACATCACCTCTGCTGTGCAGTGCAACTTCAAGCAGGACCGACACATCACTGCCGCTGCGTGGATCTCCACCGTCACAAAGACCCACATGACATCACAGCCCACATCTCAATGGAACTGTTGCTTAATGCATTCCCAGCCTCAAAAATTACACCACATTTCGGCCTGTCAGCTCCTTGGAACTGACACATCACTTCGACTGCACAACACATCCTCAACAGCAGAGTTTGCATTGCAAGCCCTCATCAACAGGATCCTAGATGACAATGCAGGATCTTGCATCACAGCCTCACTGCATCTTGGTACCAATGCACAACTTCTGCTGCGTGACACATCTTCCAGTTGGTCCCACGCAGCGCCAGGATTTAAGGCAGATTGTTCAGCTGGCCTAACTGTAACTTGTAACATTGTCCTGGTCCAGCGCGACCACATAGCCATAGTTGTTGCTTTGTGCTTTTTATAGCTCTTTTCATTGAAATGTGTAAGTTATATATCTCTGGCTCTACTGAGTAAATATGTGAAATATGTGTCATTTTGGTCTTGTTTTCTTCATTATAAATACCTCTATTTGTCAAAGCTGGTGTTGGATCCTTTTGTATGGAGTTTTTCTTTACTTTAATACAGTTTGAAGTTTTTTTTAACTAAGCCTGACTGTTCTGTGCCAAGCTACCAGAGGGTTGAGCTAAGGCTAATTTAGGGATGGCTTGATCCTCACCCTGAAAATTATTGTGGTTGCTGCTTGACCAGGGCTCACACCCCAGACAACCTACAACCCAATTTCTCACATTGGTGATCAGCTGTGAGAATTAGGACTTGTGTCTGTGCAGTGCCATACAATGCATTTGTGAACAACCGTCCTATATCTGAGAACAATTTGTGTTTAAATTTGCCTTGATTGGCCTTTTTGCTTTTCTAAATTCTCTCTCTAACTGTTGTGCCCCAATCCACACATAGAAGGATGGAATATGAGCTGGCCAACATGGATGCTTACACTGTTGCCCAGCTCAAGTATTTCTACAAAGAGAGGGGACTTCAAGCCAAAAACGACACCAGAAAGGTGATGCTTCAAACGACAGTGAGGACAGAAGTCCACCACTCACTGGTTACAGCAGAAGAAGGTGATGATGATGTGGACAGGCAAGGAGGGCATCTGTATACCAGTCCTGGAAAGCAGCAGTCTGCTGAGATGGATAATGTCCTCCTGAGTTGGAGTTCCCTGCCAGAGCACAATGGGGCATTTTTTTCCAAAGCCTGTTCTCAGGGGAGTTTGGGGAAAGGAAGACAGAAAGGGAGTTCAGACAGAAGATTACAAAAATCAAGATGGAGGAAAGGAAACTAGATAGGGAGGGAAAACTGGCCTTAGAGTGACTGGCTCATGAAAGAAGGCTAAAAGAGCTCTACCTCAAAGGCAGGCAGTGTCATTTTTCGTGGCAGCATACCTTCAGTGTCCTCTAGAGGAAAGAGGGTTCATATGTCTAGAGGTCTGGTGCTTGACCTTGTTGTGGGGGACGCCATAGACAAGTGGTATGAACCATATGAGATAGTTTTGCAGCTACATAGAATCCTTGAGGAAGATTAGGGGACTGGTCTCTGGAAGCACATCCCTTGTGTTGGAGGGATGCCCTACTGGCCCTAAATAAGGAAGACAGGTTGAGGTATCCCTCATGAAGGGCTCTGTTGTCAAAGAATAATGTCACACCCCTGAGAAGTACAGGCAGAAGTTTAGGAAGAAACATAAGCTAGACCAGCAGACTTGTGTAGATTGTGTGGACTTTTTTGCAAGGCAGTGGATGGTTGCGTGAAGGGCAGAGAAGTGAAGGATTATCAGGGGTTATGAAATGTGAGTCTTTGTTTTGAAGATCTGTGCCAACACCTTATTGATAGCAAGCCCATTGGCCCCAGGGAGTTTGCTAAGGTGTCAGACCCATGACTCAGCATCAGGGTCCATAAGAAGGTACCTGGGAGTGGTTCAGGTTCCCCCCCGAACAGTGAAGGGGAGGTAAAGGGAGACACCAACAGGTCCCAGAATGAGGTGAAAGGAAAGGCTTTCCGCGACCCTACTAAGTAACAGGGAGGAGGATCTGGTGCCCATTTCCAGCTCCATGGCTTTGAGTGCTTTCGGTTAAGACACAAGCAGGGGGACTCTGTCTGCCCCAATAATTAATCCTTTGATAGCAGCTCTAAAGGGGTGGCCAAAGTGGCCTTAAGGGTAAGTGGTCCTCAGAAGTAGTTCATAGAACATGCCATGATTTCCTGGGAAATAGACTCAGAGGGTGAGCTGGAGAACCCTAAGGGAGGGAGCCATCACTCCCAACAGGTGAAAATGGGATCTCTGTCAATGCTCTGAGGGACACCGGGACTAGCCAGACCATGATAGTGGAAAGGCTGGTTTCCTCAGAACAGTACATTGGCCAGGTGAGTAGGGTATCACAGGTCCATGGGAAGGAGTTTTTCTACCATATGTCCCTGGTATCCGTGGAGTTGGGAGTGCCATAGCTATCCCCTGATGCCAATAGACTACATTCAGGGGCATGAGCAGTCACGGGTCAGGAGAATTGAAAGGGGCGGCCACTCAGGGCATCCTGACAGTTCATTTTTCTGTGGGAACACCCACTCTCCACTAATTAACGGCCTCCTTACTGCAAAAACATTCATTTTATGTCCCTAAATATTCAGTATATAGGCCATGGCCTCTAAAATTCCTTGTTCTTGATTTTTAAGCATAATCTATTATACATCTATCTTTTCAGAGCGACAAAAGTGGGCCATCTCATGATGGTTTCTCCATTCTTTGAAGCTCAACATGAAGGAAGAGAATCCTGGTAGTGTCATAAATATTGTTGCACTATCTGAGGACAATCTGATATTTGGGAAGGGAATTAAGACATGCCTCTTAGCTTGTGGTGTTATTTGAGAAATGCTGTATTGTCCAAATGTTCAATATTTATTAGTGCAAAGAGCCATGTTGATAGCAGAAATACACTACAGCCAGCTATATTGCAAACCAAACTTTTGTGCTGAAGATCATGAAAAGGGAAGATCTTGCAGTGTGCTTTCTGTCAAGGAATATCTAGAGAATGTGTATTTTGCTCTCCCGCCTGATGTACGTAAGACTAGAGCCTAACCAAAAAGCATACGATCACCAAGTGATTCTAGACTGACAGGGTACATCCAGATAAGGACTAATTCTGTGATTTGCTTTGTTTTGAATCATAGCAAGTTCATTTTATAGGTTTAAAATATGAATAGAAGACTGTAGGGTCAAAAGATTATGTTCTCTGTCTACTTACGGCACAGATTAATTAGTACATAAGGCATTACCCTGATTTACGAAGCCAGCTGAATGCATTTGTCTTCAGTAGGCTGGCCATTGTGAACTGCACATACTAGAAAACATATATGCAGAAATAAATACGAGTTGTTGCCAGTGAGCTTTAAAATCATATTTTATTTATAGTTGGTAATTATAAAATAACACATACTGTTTTTAAGAACTCCTGAAAGAATCCAAATGTACATACATTGTGTTCTTTATGAAAATTGCATGTATTCCTCCTGGTTGTATTTCTTGGTTATAACACTTGATATGTTTTCATCTAGGTTTAGGTCAATCAGACCTTTGTAGAATTTTAAATTGTAGGGTCAAAAAGATAAGTTTCATCTTAACTGTTGGACCTTGTCCTTTCTGCAGGGTCATCCCCGAACTTGTTGCCTTCCTCTTCTTATTTTTTCTGATTTCATGTTTGTTGGCCTTAGGACTCTGTGCACTTGGCTTATACACAATTGGCATATTTAATTGACTTATACGTCTCTAGTAAAGTGTATTACATGTGCCCAGGACCTGTAAATTAAATGCTACTAGTGGGCCTACAGCACAGTTTGGGCCCCCCCACTTGAGGAGTCCTTCACAGCATGCCCCAGGCCTGCCACTTCAAAGCCTGTGTGGGCATGTTTAATCTGCCATATTGACTTGGTGTAATTTCCTAATCGGAAGAGGTAACCAGTACATGTTTGGTGTCTCTGGAATCACACTATAAAATCCTAATTTATGGTGAAGTCGGATTTAAAATTGCAATTCTGGAAATTCCACTTTAAGAAAGTTGCCATTTTCTTGCCAATTGGTGCCTGCAACCTGTCTCTGGTCACATGACTGGGCGTAGTTGGCAGTTGGGCTTTGTGTATTCCTCCTAAACAGCCACAAACAATGGGAACTTAGAGGTGACTGGATTGGCTATCACTGGCGGGATGAGAGGGAGGAGCTTGGCCCAATCTCTCTCATACCTATGCAGGCTGTGTCCTGTCTCACCACAAAGGGCTGCATAACCCCCTATAGTTAGTACAGAGCCAGGGCTAGGAAGGTAGGGCATTTGGGCACTTCAAAGACATGCCTCTAGAAGCTTCTCCCTACTTCAAAGGCACAGCTATGTTTTTATACACAGTTGTGCATTTGAACAACCTCAGACACCACCACTCTAGTACACTCCTGGACCTGTGGATACTCTGCTAGGAAAAAGGACTGCTGTGCTGCTTCAAGGACTTCGACTCTGCTGGACTGCTCTGCTGACCTACTGCCCTCTTGCCTAGGGAGGAAGAAATGGACCTACACGTTTATTTGAACTCAGGATCATGACTCAAGGGGCTAGTCTGCTGGCCTCCTGATCTGAGCCTCACAAACATAAAAGCTTGCCCACTGCTCCTGGACCAGTCTTCAAAGCGTTCCTGACCCCCTATGTGGTGCCCCTCAGGTCCTGGACCCTTGCAGTGGCTCAACAGGCTCTTAAATCAAGCCATTGAGCTCTTTACGACTGCAGACTGGCCCGTTTGCATTGGAACCACGCCGCTTGCACCGGAAATCCACACCTCAGGCCTGTCTCTTCACACAGCAGCATAGGCAACCTGTGGGGGACCACCAATGTGAAGCTCTAGCCCGGCCATCCATGACACCTGGCCTCCTCTTTGCACCATAAGGACTGCAGCCAGCAATGCTCTCCTTGCTCTTCACTACCCTCTCTAACTCGAACAGGACTCTTAGGAAAAAACTTGAGAAGGTAAACCTTCAGCATGACTAATCTGGGACTGTACCGGACTCATGCTCCATTATGGCCCACTTGAACGTTTTACTTTGACCCAGTCCAGTGTGACCAGATAACCATGGATGGCACTTTCTGTTTCTAGATGCTATTTTACAGTTATGTCTTTAAAAAGTCATAAGTCTGGTTTTACTAATTGGAATTTTGTTGCATTAGTCTTGTTTTATTTATTAAATTCAGTTTTCTATTTCTAACATGGTGTGGGATCATTTTATGTGATGTTATAATTGTTTTACAGTTTAAAGTGCTGCACAAATACTTTACATATTGCCTCTCTGTTTAGCCTGACTGCTTGGTGGCAAGCTACAAGGAGGATGAGCACAGGTTAATTTGGAGTTTGCTTGTGCCTTTCTCTGTCTAGGATTGTGGTAGCTGCTTCACCAGGGCTCACATCCCAGTCAACCAGTAACCCATTTTCTAAGATTCAACTTGTTCCATAACAGACCATTCCATGTTTTAATGACCACATAGAGCCATAACCTAAAAAAAGTTTGTGTTTCAAATATATTAATTTCTGGTAATCTTTTTCTTGGAAAGATGGGAATGGTTAAATAAATTCCCCTGACTTTTAATCACCAATAACTTACATATTTTCCTAATGCTCAAAGTACCAATGTCCATTATCCTTCCACAGTCTGTTCTAAGTGTACCTCACCAGATGCACACTAAATGCCATCCTAAGGTTTATCTAAATCTTTGCAGTGTATGGCTATTCTAACCTTTGCTCAGTTATTCTATCTCTTTGTAACTTAGGAGTGACTATTTAGCATGCCTCCCAATGGGCATCACAGTGGCCATGCTTTTGTATCACTACTGTTTGCTTACTTTTTAAAATGATAATGCTGTGACAAAAGATTAACAACTAAGCAGCAAATACATGAAACATTTACTAGAATCCTTTAAAGTGGTGTTAATGACATTAGCTTTGATTGACTGCATGACCCCATCACCTGCATCACACTTCTCTGAGAGGTGACTTTGTTCTCATTGAATGCAGATCTCTCCTCAATTTTGCAAAAAAAATTGTTTCAAAGTAAATGAGCAATATTTTACTGTTTGGATTAATCACCCTGTTGCTTCTCATGTTTCATGTTCATTTCCCCTCTCTGCTTGCAATCAGAACAGGATTTAAACCTCCACCGCCACTGACCTGTCCTCTCGTGGTTATCTTTAATTACCTATTGGCTAATTTAATCTATTCAGCATTTTAGAAGGCCATTCCTGCCAGTGTTTGGCTCCTTGTGACTGTGAATTTTCACAAAGATGCATTGTGGTATGGGGTTAGAGCATGGCTTGAGTTATTGCTGTATGGTATTGAATTGTGAAAGGGTTTTCTTTTGTTACCAGTTGCTGTGCCGGTTTCAAGTTTGAGCCATTGGTGCAAGTCAGATGGGAAGACCAGGTTCTTCTCTTGATAACTATTTGTGAATGTTCTGACATGTGCAGTGCAGATGTGCCACCTTCTGTGGGATTCTGAGGTTTGGACCCCAGCAATATATCAGCTGAGGGGTGTCAGTTGGTAGCACTTTGAAAGACTTGAATGACTAAGTTGGCAAGTTGATTTGCTGCCTTCTAGTCCTCTACACATGAAGAAAGGAGGGCGGCAGTTGGTGGTGGTGTTATTCGATAACTGACATACCATACCAGGTGCGATGGGAGCTCTAGTTGTGATAGGCCATAAGGTTATTCATAAGCAATATTATTTTAGTTAGCGGAGTAACTGAAACTGAACAGAACATGAATCCATTAGCACTGGAATGCTAACATCTGTAATAGAAATGCAATCTTCGCCCTGTTCCCAGTTCATTGATTTACCTTGGGTTGCCTACAAGAATCAAGGCTTAAAATCACATGAATATTGATTTTTTAAAACTTTATACATAATTGTGATGTGGCCCATTGTGATGTGTGACAATTCCATCCTCTTCTAGTGTTTCAGGAACCAGCATATTGCATTCTGATACTTGTGTATTTTTTAACTTTGTAAATAGGAGAAAGTTAAGACACTTTAGGAGTCACACATGGCATAGAGTCTCTTGGACACTATGAGACCTATTTGCAAAAATGGATTTTGTAGTATGTTTCCTTATACTACAATAGTATTGCTAATGCTGTACAAAGGGCTATTCACAGATCTACATGTGGAGGTACCCACCTCGCCTATCTTTTCTGTGCAGAAATCTCTGTCCTGGCTGCGGAGAGCCCACACATTTAATTATGCATTTTAGTAGCAAAGGTGTGAGGAACAAAGGGGATTGTCTGGAGAGTGGGGAATACTTACTACAAAAGATGAAGGGTTAATGAAGGAGTAAGGAGGGGTTTAAGGAAGGGTTAAGAAAGATACATAAACCCAGTAACAAAATTGTAGCCAATTGGTCTTCACAAACTATCCTTTTATAGTTATTACAGCCACAAAGGACCCAAACGGTTGTAAATATACTCCAGCTCAGACCTGTTCAGTGCTTCCTTGTATTTGTACAAAGCTATAGCTCTTTGATGAGCTCTACCTAGAGTGCATCATGTGTCAGGGATTGTTTTTATTCATTTCTGGTTGGGTTGGATTGTATTTTACTAATCCAAAGCATTAATAATATGCCTGGAGTGGTCAAAGGCTTTTCCCATTTTTCAGCTCTATGTGGATGGAAGTGTACCCACTTGCCAGGCCCAACCCTTTCTTTTTATAGCATGTATGTTACCCCTAAGGTAGGCCCTAGTTAGCACCAGGTGCAGGGTCCCTGGACTCACAATTTAAAATCACAACTTATGGTGAAGTCAGATTTTAAATTGTAAGTCTGAAAATGCCACTTTTAGAAAGTTGGCATTCTCTTTCTTTAACCATTTGTGCCTCTGCCTGTCTCTGAATACACATCTAGGATTGTTGACAGCTGGGCTTTTTGAATTCCCTCTAGACAGTCACACACAAAGGGAGCGTGGGTGTGACATTTGCATACTGAAGGCCCATCACTAGGCTGATGGGCCATTAACTGGGTTGATGGAGGGACGGAAGTTAGCACTACCTCACTTAGGGCCAGATGTAGGTAGCCTTTTGCGCCTCGCAAATGGAGAAAAACGCCGTTTGCGAGGCGCAAAAGGCCTCACGCGATGCAGAAACACATTTTGCGAGTCGGTACCGACTCGCAAAATGTGTTTCCGACTCGCAAATAGGAAGGGGTGTTCCCTTCCTATTTGCGATTCGCACCGCGATGTAGAGTTGATTTGTGACCGCAAAAGCGGTCGCAAATCAACTCGCAGTGGTAACTCATTCGCAAACGGGAAGGGGTCCCCATGGGACCCATTCCCCTTTGTGAATGCTCACAAATTTATTTTTTCAGAGCAGGCAGTGGTCCTATGGACCACTGCCTGCTCTGAAAAAAACCAAAACAAAAAGGTTTCGGTATTTTTTCTATTTGCAGCTCGTTTTCCTTTAAGGAAAACGGGCTGCAAAGAGAAAAAAAAAAACTGCTTTATTGAAAAGCAGTCACGGACATGGTGGTCTGCTGTCTCCAGCAGGCCACCATCCCCGTGAGTGCCTAGACTCGCTATGGGTCGCAAACTGCGACTCACCTCATAAATATTTATGAGGTGGGTCTTTGCGACCTCATAGCGAGTCGCAGAAGGTGTCTGAGACACCTTTCTGCATCGCGAATTGCGAGTTGCAATTTGCGAGTCGCTATGACTCGCAAATTGCAAGTCGCAATTTGTGACTTACCTACATCTGGCCCTTAGTCCTGAACAGGGCTGTGCCTCTCCTCACACAAAGGGGTGTATAACTCCCTGTAGATTGTCTGGAGCCAGGGAGGGCAGGAAAGGGACCTTGTGGACTTCAAAGGAAGGCCTGGAAGATTCTCCCATATTCCAGAACCAGGGCACCAAAGTAAAAAACTGGACCCCAAAACCCACCAAATCAGGGGCCAGATGTACATTGATTTTGTTTTGCAACTCACAATTTTGTTATTTTTTGCGAATCACAAATTGCAAGTCACAAAACAAAATGTACAACAGTGTCAAGCATACAGTTTGCAATTCACCTATTGGTCTCAAGGGATGTGCCTCATCAATATGGCAGGTCACAAATTGCAACCTCTTTGTGAATGGCAACAATCACAGGGATGGTGGCCTGCTGGGTCAGCAGACCACCATGTCTGTGATTTCGTTGTTAATAAAGCAATGCAGCCTGTTTTCATAAAGGAAAACAGGATGCATCTAAAAAACAAAAATGAAAAGTTACCTTTTCATTTTCTCAGAGTAGGCTGTGGTCTGTGGGACCACTGCCTGCTCTGAAAAAATGTCGGCACCCACATTCACAATGAGTTACCACCAATTTGGAATTAATGGTAACTGCGATTGTTTTGTGACCGCATTCAAATTCACAAAACAATCATACATGGGTCTGCGAGTCACAATTAGGAAGGGACACCATTGGAACTCCACTTCCTAATTGCGAGTCGTAATCCCTATTTTGTGAGTCGGTAACTGGATACCGATTTGCAAAATAGGGATAGTACACCCCACAAGGCCATTTTGCAGTCGCAAAAGGCAATTTTCGCATTTTGCAACCGCAGAATTGCATCATACATCTGGCCCCAGATCTCTACTGGAACCAAGGACACTCTGCCAGCAAGAAGAACTGCTACACTGCCAGGAGGGACTGACACTCTGCAACTGCATTGCTGTGTTGGTCTACTGCTTGCTGTGCTGTAGGAGGGACTGTCACTTTCCTACTTGCTTTGCTGTGTTGGCCAGCTGCCTGCTGCTTCTTACCACAGTAAGAAGGACTGGACTTGTTCTCTACATCCTTGCACTCAAGAGTCTCCAAGGGCTCGCTGACTTTCTCTCCGTTCTTCTGCAGTCTCAGGGACATCAAAGACTGCTTGAAACTCTCCTGGTGCTGCTGGACTCTGCCATCTGTGAGTCCTGCTCTTGCCTGAGGTGCCCCCCTCCAGGCTTGGCCTCAGAAGTGGGGTCTGCAGCTGGAAACTGCAAAAACTAACGCATTATGCCCTTGACATCGACACTTACTCCATTAAAGGTGTTGTTTCAGCGGACTCTGCATGAGGGCTGTAGCTGGACCGCTGTCGGCCTGAACTTTGGATTTGCACCAGTCCCTCATGACCTCAAGTAACCTTTTGACCGCTAGTGACTTCCAAGCTCTGTTTTCATATTTATTCTTTACAAATTCATATCTCGACTTCTACTTATTCTAATTTTGTCATTTTGGTCTGATTTTACTCAGATACATATTCTCTATTTTTCTGAATTTATGTGGAGTATTTTTGTGGGTTATTTCACTGTGTTATTGTAATTAAGTGTTGCCTAAATAGTTTATACTTTGCCTCTTTAGATAAGCCTGACCTCTCCGAGCCATGCTACCAGAGGGTGAGCACAGGTTAATTTAGGATGTGTATCTGACTTAATCTGACTAGGATTGTGGACCCTACTTGGACAGGGTGCGTAGGTCTGCCAACTAGAGACCCAATTGCTAACACTAGCCCACACCACCTCCCCTGAGTAGACCTGTACACCTCTGCTTCACTACCCAGAGAGAGACAATCACTACAATGTGGTGCTTTGTTTCCTGTCAGGGGAAATTGTGGACCTATTCATTGTATAGGCCTCACATTCTGCACAACTAATAACTCAATTTCTTAAAATATGGATACAGATTTACCGGTATGCTGCCAGAATATTGTAACCAAAATTTCGACTTACATATTTTTTGTGTACAAAATATTGCCTACCAAATGATTGCCCCACTGGAATTAATGGTGGAAAATCTTCAACTACTGGGACAAAAATTTTGTAAACGATATTTAGGACATGATATTTCTGTCAGACGATATTTTTGCTAAAGATACTCTAACATACAATGCTATAGATACGATATAAATATAAAGATATAGCGTTGGAGGCCTAGATCAATTATTCTTCTCTAAATCTTCCTTACTCTCCATATTGCCATTTATAACTCCAAAATCTTCAATATTTGAGATGCATTGCACTCTAGTACAGCTAGGTTTCGCTGCAAGCAAACTGTTAATGCCTTGAAAAGTATGTGACAAGTAAATATGTATCTGATGTATTTGGGAAGTTGTCAAGTCTAAAATAGGCAGACTTGCAAACTAGGCATATTACTTTTTAAAACTATATTCCATTAGTATTATCATAGTGGTTGTTACACACTATTACTACTAATAATAGCAATAATACAAATATAGAAGTATCTTTGTATAGTTTAAATTCCTAGCCAATTTGCCTCCTTCACTGTGACCTTCAGCCCCCCATTCCCTTCTTGGTACATAATTTAAGCATCTCCGTATTACTGCGTGTTCATTATCCTTTGTGAGATAAAATGACACATCCTCTTCTGCATTTAAAAGCATTATCATCTTTTCGTCAGCCGGTTCCGCTTCTGAATCACGGTTTAACCTTCTGACAGGCTAGTGGGCCTTCTCAAAACACAGCATAAATCTGTCTCTGCGGGCTCCGGTTGTGGGTTTTAACGGTTCAAGGTCACTGCAGCATTAGAAAATGAAATCTGCGAGCAAACCTTTTAAAGCGGTCTGCTGCATAAATCCTAACATGAAAATTCCTCTCAGAGCCCACAATAATGCAAGAAAAGCCCCCAAACGCGCAAACAGAAAATAACAAAAAATATTATAACCTAAAAAGGACAGTCAGTCTCAATGAAAATGTAATCCTTACGTCTGCGTTTTAAATTATAAAATACTTTTCTTGCTGTGATATCAGTTTGTAAATATGTATTAAAACAAAGGCAAGGAAAATAAGCCATAATTGCAGAGTCCTCTTCTGTTAAAACTGAAGCTTTCCAGTAGCCCCTGGCTGCTTGTGAATGAGGATGAAAGAGACTAATTGCGCCTTTCTAACATCGTAAGGACTTGTTTGTACATCGAAGGAAAAGATGGCGTCGGCGGCCATTTTAAAAAGGCAGCAATCGCCTGATACCTCCATTAATGATCTCAGTGGTACTTAATTGTTATGAAAGAAGAAACTCTTTGGCTTTCTGCTAGGGTTCAAAATTGTATCTCTCACGTCACCCAGGGATCACTGAAGCAACCAGATGAAGTGCTTTATTAATGTAGGTAGGTGAACAAAAGTGGTAGGAGGTAAACAGGGCAATAATAAGGATTTAATAAGGGGAGAGACAGTAGGGTGCACAGAGCATGAAATGAAAGTATTGAGGAAACAAGAAAAGACACAGGAAGGGAAGGGAGAGGGGAAACTAAAGAGCTGTGGGAAGCAAGGAGCAAAGAAAAAAGAGAGGGGAAAACAATGAAAAAGCACGAATACCAGTCCAAGAAAGGAAGTAAAAATGCATGGAACAGGGATGACCTGACAATCAAAAACAGCTCTGGGTATTTTTTAAAGACAGCGTCAAATTGGGCCGAGGAAACATAGCAAGCAATACAGACATTCCCCAGAGGAGATTCTACAGGCAGGTCTGAAGGGCAACTATTTAAACATTTCAATATGTCCATTGATGCCACTGAACCCAGAAGAAATATTTTTCTATTGCAGAAAATCATATGTGTGTCTACAAAGAAATTGTGTGTCCGACCCTGGAATGTATATCCAGTCATATATCTGTGCTGCAGAAAAAGTAGTATCCAACTGTTGTAGTAAAAAGTACTAGAATGAAACTCTGCGGAGATCTTATAGCAAGAACATATAATTAAACCAGTTTTAAATATAGACATGTCTACATTGCCTGCATCTGTTAACCAATCAGTCAGGCTAGGCATCTCTAGTATGCAAAGCACCACAGAAAGGCCACCATGGGCCCAGTACATAATGCCAGGCCTGTATACTCATTGTCCCTTCATTTAAAGCACCTTAGTCAAGCCAGGACTCATAGGTCACAGTACGAACACAACCCTTTTCGTGCAAGTATCCACTGTGCCCAAGGATTTCATTCACCGTAGCTAATCGATTGTAGGTCCAGTGTTCTTTAAATACCGGGTAAATACTTAACTGATTATAGCTTTTTTTTCCGTGGCCCACCACTGTCAATTTTTCCATATCCATGCCTGTGTAGGTATGCCTTTCCTGTTTCCTTTCTTGCAATCTGGTACATGTAGTCCAGATTTCATAAGAGGATAAACAGGGCTACAAATTCCCGATTGTCAGAAGCTGGAATGGATCAGCTTATCCAGCAAGGGCCTGGGAAACTTAAGAACACTGCTGGCTTGGCAGTGGCTCTTTCTATGTTGAGACACTTTGTATACAGTATATCGTAAACAAAATATTGTCTTACAGAAAAATAACTTCTTAAACTTCGTTTACAAATTGCAGTGGCTACAGGTTTTCCATTATTAGCTCCAATGGAGGGACATTTTGCAGATGAATTTTAGTAAACAATATTTCTGTCACACAATATTTGTTTATACAATATTCTTGTACCATACCCTGAAGTATTGTGAAATATGTTAAACCTGTCCTGTGTATGGTTTGATAAATACTGGGGTTATTTGCACAATGTGCTCGCTAATGTACAAAGTAATAAAAATGACACTATGAAGAGTATCTGTTAGAAATGGGGTTTTTGGTTGGCAGTCAGGTTACCCTGTGTCCAAGCAAGAACCCGCACTCTAGTCAGGGTAAGTCACACACAATCCAAATTATCCTGTGCCCACCCTCTGGTAGCTTGGCACGAGCAGTTAGGCTTAATTTAGAAGGCAATGTGTAAAGTATTTGTGCAATAAATCATACAATAACACAATATAGCACCACAAAAATACACCACACAGTGCTTAGAAAAATATTTAATATTTATCTGGATATTTGCAGGTCAAAACGAATAAAGATGCAATATGAAATTGTAGAGATATCACTGAAAAGTGATAAAAAGTGTCTTAAGTCCTTAAAAAGCAAACAAAGTCTCTTTCAAGCACAAAGTACCTGGTTTAAAGTGGAAAATCTCCGCAAAGGGCCGCAGAGGAAGAGATACGTGGAAAAATGGTGTGTGCGTCGATTTCTCCCCTGCACACACGGACTTGCGTCGTTATTTTTCACGCAGGGAAGTCGTGTGTCGTTTTTCGGCGCGCGGACAGTCTCCTTCTGTAGTTGCGGGATTACCAGATGTCCCGGGGTCTGTGCGTGGAATCCTAGGCTTGTTTTCCGGCTGTGCATCGTTCCGGTGGGCTGTGCGTGGAATCTTCTCCCTCACAGCAGGCGTCACGTCGATTTCCTTTCTGAAGTCGGGCGGCGTTGTCCAGGCGAGGCCTTGCGTCGAAGTTCCGGTCGCACCGCAGGCGTCGCGTCGAGCGGCCTCTTTCCGGATCGGCGTGCGGTGAATTTTTCACAGCGGAACAAGCTGTGCGTCGAATTTTTCGGCGCACAAGGCGTCCAAATGAAAAAGAGATGTCTTTTTGGTCCTGAGACTTCAGGGAACAGGAGGCAAGCTCTATCCAAGCCCTTGGAGAGCACTTCAGCAGAAAGGCAAGAGTTCAGCAAGGCAGCAGGGCAACATCAAGGCAGCAGTCTTTTGTAGAAAGCAGACAGGTGAGTCCTTTAGGCAGCCACGCAGTTCTTCTTGGCAGGATGCAGGTTCTGGTTCAGGTTTCTTCTCCAGCAAGTGTCTGATGAGGTAGGGCAGAGGCCCTGTTTTATACTAAATTGTGCCTTTGAAGTGGGGATGGCTTCAAAGAGTCGCTAAGAAATGCACCAGGTCCCCTTTCAGTTCAATCCTGTCTGCCAGGGTCCCAGTAGGGGGTGTGTCAGTCCTTTGTGTGAAGGAAGGCCCTCCACCCTCCCAGCCCAGGAAGACCCATTCAAAATGCAGATGTATGCAAGTGAGGCTGAGTACCCTGTGTTTGGGGTGTGTCTGAGTGAATGCACAAGGAGCTGTCAACTAAACCTAGCCAGACGTGGATTGTAAGGCACAGAAAGATTTAAGTGCAAAGAAATGCTCACTTTCTAAAAGTAGCATTTCTAGAATAGTAATATTAAATTCGACTTCACCAGTCAGCAGGATTTTGTATTACCATTCTGGCCATACTAAAAATGACCTTCCTGCTCCTTCCAGATCAGCAGCTGCCACTTCAACAATGTATGAGGGCAGCCCCAATGTTAGCCTATGAAGGGAGCAGGCCTCACAGTAGTGTGAAAATGAATTTAGGAGTTTTACACTACCAGGACATATAAACTACACAGGTACATGTCCTGCCTTTTACCCACACAGCACCCTGCTCTAGGGGTTACCTAGGGCACACATTAGGGGTGACGTATATGTAGAAAAAGGGGAGTTCTAGGCTTGGCAAGTACTTTTAAATGCCAAGTCGAAGTGGCAGTGAAACTGCACACACAGGCCTTGCAATGGCAGGCCTGAGACAAGGTGAAGGGGCTACTGAAGTGGGTGGCACAACCAGTGCTGCAGGCCCACTAGTAGCATTTAATCTACAGGCCTTAGGCACATATAGTGCACTCTACTAGGGACTTACAAGTAAATTAAATAGCCAATCATGGATAAACCAATCAACAGTACAATTTACAGAGAGAGAATATGCACTTTGGCACTGGTTAGCAGTGGTAAAGTGCCTAGAGTTCAAAAGCCAACAACAACAGGTCAGAAAAAATAGGAGGAAGGAGGCAAAAAGTTTGGGGATGACCATGTCAAAAAGCCAGGTCCAACATTATCTCAGCACAAAGTCATGGCAATTCTACTCCTACCCCTTGTTCCCCAGCAAGAAGAGTACTACAATGAGGCAGACCCATGTAGGTGAGCATAAACCTAAACCGAACAGGCACATACCATAATGCCTTAATGGTAGCCCCCATTCATAAGCCTAAGTTCTGATGAGGATGCTGTCCTGTGGAAGATCCAGCATGCCATGCATCATTGATGCCTGTTCTTGAAGTGTAGGTAGAGGAGAGAACCTGAGATTATACAGGGGGAGGGGGGGCACTCCATTCCAGTCAGAGGTGGCCAAGGCAGCTGACCTGAGCCAACCACGCGGGGATTTAATGGCAGCTTGCTTCTACCATACACAGTTAGTGCTCTCACTAATAGCTTAACCAGTACGGCCTAGCTTTCTAGGCAGCACCACTCACGGGCCTGCTGGCCACACACGTTACAAAAGTAACAAGGTGCAAGGCCTCTGCTGTGTAGTGCGCCAGCTTATCTCCACTGCACAGGCATTTTCAGTAAGTCTGTCTGCACAATGGGGGGTCCACCTAGACTGTGCTGTGGAGCTGAATCAGAGTGCTCCTTTTAAGGTTGAGATGGATGGATGGCTGATAAAATATTGATGGCAAAAATAATGTACAGACAGAATGTTGTGTCAAAAATATTGAGGACCAAAACATTCAGAAGTATTTGCTATTCTTAACTCCACATTTGCGTACCTTGAAGATATATATATATTTTGTCAAGGTACATAGATATGGAGTTAAGGATAGTAAAACTTTGCTTTCCAGAGAAACTTACTTTCTCAGTATTTTTGTCCTCGATATTCTTGACACAATATTTTGTCCACATGATGTTTTTTCCTTGATTTTGTGTCCGAACACCAGAGGGTCAGGCCGAGGCTCAGACCAGAATGAAATCTCCAGCATACCAAAGAGCCCTATGATCAGTGGCATGGTCCAGCACTGAGTGAGAATGCTGCTGTTAGAGATGCGATGGACAGCCCAGTGCTCAGCCCAGTCTCTGGAGCCTCCAGCATACTGATGAAGCCACTGACGCTCAGGGTGCTCAGTTCAGCGCCAAGAAGAAACTAAAGAATAAAGAAAGAAAGGAACAAGAAGGAAATAATAGCGGGTGAAAGGAAATAAGGAAGTAAGGGATGAAGGATGCACAGGACAAACAATGGAGGTGATGAACCAAGGCAGCAAGCAAAGAGGTGAAGAAAGGAAGAAAAGAAGGGAAGGGGAGGAGGAAAGCACGACGAGGGGAACGAAGCAAGTATGGAAAGAACCAAGAAAGAACTATTGAAAGAAAACAGAAGGATGAGCACAGCACCACCACTATGCTAAGAAACAGTCGCTATTTGAAACAGTGGCCAAATGCAGTTTATATATCGGTTGTGATCAAACTGTGCACAGCTCCAGATGACTACGAGAAGCCAATTGGCATTTAGCGCTTGAGACTAGTAAACATTACCTGTCTGCCACTGTGTATCCCAGAGAGGGACAGAGCGCTTCACCTGACAAGCAGTGAGTAAAAAGAGCCTATTAGAAGCCATCATTTTTGTCCTCATTCTGGAAAAGACAATGTTTAAATTATTCACAAACTCGCATTGTTCAATGCACTCTGGAGAACAGCAACATGCCCCTTCTGGCTGTAGATGTGCTGTTAATCTATAGCAGCCTTCGTTTGATACAGAAAGAATTGAGTTAGCATGCCACATTTCATCTCCTTGTGTCCTACGGTGGAATGTGGTATTGCCTGTGCTTATCAGAGGTGTAATAAAGATGGCTCCATGCACATTTTGATGGTATTGCACAAGCATAGAGAAACTGAATTCACATTGACATTTACATGGACAGTTTGTTATGCACCAGTGCCACTGTGGTGCTCAAGGGTAGGGTCACAGCATTGTGATTACAGCCAATGTGGCACATTACCTTATGCCAGGGTTCTGCAAAGTCGGTCCTGGAGAGCCTGGTCCATGCCAGGTTTTTAGCATATCCACATTTAGAAAAAGATGTTTCAGAAATCTTCATTTTTCTAAATGTGGATATGCAAAAAATCTGTTATGGACCTGGCTCTCCAGGACCGACTTTGCAGAACCCTGCCTTATGCGAAAGAGTCGCTGTGGCATGCATGCAATGTTTAATGCAAGAGAAAACATCACACCCTTACCTGGGAACTCAAAGCAAAAGTGCAGGCAGGGCCCAGATTATTTTTCTATTGTGGTGTATTTGTAGTGGCCGACTGGTTCAAAACTGACATTAGCATTGACGAACTGGGGCTAAAATTACATTTTAGTACGTGTTGGTTGGTGCACATGTTGGAGTTGCACTGGCCGTTCCATCAATGTAAATGGCAAAGGCAACATAGTGTAACATAATCTGATACATGCAGCAGCATTTCAACATTTACGTGCAAGATTCGGTGCTGCCTCAGTACCTGCAGATGAAAAGCCCTTTGGCAACTCTTCAGCAGGCCATAATAAGCTTGGTGTTTTTTGTCATATAAGAAGCGGTTTATTTTTCACAAAATGTTCATATGTTCTGCGGAAGTTTGACATTGCTGAAAAGAGCTGAGTGAAGATACACAGCTGTGTTCTTGAAAATGGTGTCCTCACATGCTCTGGTGGAGGGAGGCACAACCACCAATATATAAATGGGGCCCTTGAGTCTCTTGATTGATGCTTCCATTTTCTTGCGATAATGGCATTACTCCTAGTCCTACTCCCTCGCCTTCCTTTTAGACCAATGAGGCCTCCCGCCTCCCCCCTAGACCCTTCCCTCCCCTTTTAAATCCCCCCCACCCTTATCTTGTCCTGTACAAAAACCAAGCCCAAGCAGCAACTCAGACAGTCCGTACCGGGAGGGCAGGAGGGAACGGAAAGGGAGGCGAGGGAGTAGGACTAGGAGTAGTGCCATTATCGCAAGAAAATGGAAGCATTACCTCCCGTCCCTCCCTCGCCTTCCTTTTAGACCACTGAGACATAGCAAGAAAAACACAGGAAACGGACACTGAGTTGCAAGAACTTTATTAATATCCTGCACCAAGATCACCAAAAAAAAACCTTACCCCTATTACCTCATAGAGGATAAGACTCGGTGACCTAATACCGACTCCAAACTACCCAAGTCCGACAGTCTATAATGACGCACAAACGTCGAAGGAGAAGCCCAAGTGGCGGCCCTGCAAATTTCCACCACGGAAGTCCCCTGAAGCTCCGCCACCGTAGCCGCCATACCCCTGGTAGACCGACCCTGAATCCCTTGAGGAGGAACCACCCCTTTTAAGGACTAGGCCAACAGAATCAACGATCTCACCCACCTACTCAAGGAAGCCGTGGAAGGCTTCTCACCCTTACGTGCCGGACCGAAATTAACAAAAAGTGAATCCCCCTTACGAAAAGGAGCCACTACCCGCAGGTACTCCAACAAAGCCCTGCGTACATCCAACGAATGTAAACGGACCTCCTCCCTCGTGGAGGGATTTGGACAAAGTGAAGAAAGGATGACCTCCTGGCGAGAATGGAACGAAGAATTGACTTTCGGAATAAAGGACGGGACCGGAACCAGAACCACCCGATCTTGAAAAACTTTACAAAAAGGAAAGGAACAGGCCAACGCCCCCAATTCCCCTAAACGACGAGCCGAAGTAATGGCTACCAAAAAGAACGTCTTCAAGGACAGATGGCGCAAATCACAGTCTCCCAATGGTTCAAAAGGGGCATCCGTCAAAACATCCAAAACCAAAGAAAGATCCCATGAAGGAAAAGACCGTACAGGGTGAGGAAACAAATTAATAAGACCTTGAAACAATCTAGGCATCAAGCGCCCTTCATCCTGAAGATTACGCCACGGACCTCTAAATGCCTGAATAGCCGCCCACTGTACCTGTAGAGATGCCACTGACAATCCCAATTGTGCACCGTCCTGCAGGAACTGCATCACTTCAAAGATAGACGCGCAGGTAGGATCCAACTCATGACTCAAGCACCAAGAAGAAAAAAACCTTCCACTGTCTACCATAGGAAAGTAAAGTGGAACGTCGCCTGGAAGCCAGTCAGGTAGAACTCAAAGATACAGGTACCCCCAGACCCGTCAAGCCCTGTCGTTCAACTTCCAGGCCGTCAAGTGTAACCTCCTCAACGACCCCAATGGGAGGCAGGGAAACTCCAGGGGAGACGGACAAAGAGGCAGAGGTCACATCCTTCCGTCTGCCATCAGCCTCAACAAAGGGAACCAATTCGCCCGCGGCCAAAGTGGCGCAATCAGGATAACTCTGGACCCCAGATCCCTCACACGCAACAAAAAAGACCTGAGTAGTTGAAACGGTGGGAACGCATACAAAAGGCCCCTCGGCCAAGGACATGACATCCCGTCCACCTCCCAGGCCTGGGGACACCGAAACCGGGAGCAGAAGCGATCCAACTTCGCATTTATTGCGGACGCAAACACATCCAGCACTGGAAGCCCCCAAAGCCGAACCAGATGCAGAAACAGAGACTTCCGGAGGGAGAAAAGTTGAGAAGAAGGAATCACCCTGCTCAGCAGATCCGCCCGAACATCGACTACCCCCCGAATGTACGTAGCCCTGAGAGAAGGAACTCACTCCCTGGCTAGACTGAACAGAGCCCTTGACCTGGTCCCCCCTTGCCGGTTCACATAAGCCTTGGCCACTAAGTTGTCCCTCTGAACAAGAACCGCCGCCCCCCTCAGGGACACCTGGAAATGGACCAGAGCCAGTAAGACAGCTCTCAATTCGTGCCAATTCGACAACCGACTCGCCTCCCGAGGAGACCAGAACCCCTGAATCTGAGCCGACCCCATCCACGCCCCCCAACCGGAGAGGCTGGCATCCGTAGTCACCACCACGGGTCTCAGAGGTGACAAAGAAACCCCTACCCGAAGATGATCTGCATCCAACCACCATTGCAACTCCCTGCAAATCAATCCGGACCCCGGAACCCTGACCCTCAGAGAACCGGACCCTGGCGCCCACCTTCTCAAGAACCATGTCATCAAGCACAGGAGATGGAAACGTGCCCAAGGAACCAGAAATATCACAGATGCCAAATGACCCTGCAGACGTAACCATAGAAGAGCTCGGGGTACAGTCAGTAACACTACCTTCTCTACCAAGGACTGGAGTACACCTAACCTCTTTTCTGACACCGTCACCAAGCCTGGAAGAGTCCGAAACCGAGCCCCCAGAAAAACCAGATCCTGGGACGGAACTAAATCTGATTTCTCCCAGTTGATTAAAAACCCGTGGTTTTGCAGGACCACCAGAACTTGGGCCACCTGCCTCTACAACAGGACCCGTGACTGGGCATGAATCAAGATGTCGTCCAGATATGGATGAATAAACACCCCCTCTGAATGTAGCAAAGCCACCAGGGGGGCCAGCACCTTCGTAAAAATTTGAGGAGAAGATTTGAGACCGAAAGGTAGAACGCAAAACTGATAGTGTTCCTGATCCACAGCAAACCTCAGGAACCTCTGAGAAGACCTTGCCACAGGCACGTGCAGGTAAGCATCCTGCAGATCCAGCGACACTAGAAAGTCCCCTTGTCTGACCAATGGAAAGATAGTCTGAATAGACAGCATGCGGAAATGCACCGTCCTGATCCAAGCATTCACCTCCTTCAGATTGAGCACCGGTCGAAATCCCCCTGAAACCTTCTGAACCAGAAACAAGACCGAATAAGTGCACTGACCTCGTTCGTCCAGCGGAACGCGGGAAATTGCCCCTTTGACCAGCAAGTTCCGTACTCTGTCCAATAATGCTCTTTTCCGTGACCCCCCTGAAGGCAGAGGGGTGGGACGCACCCCTGAATCTGGAGGTACCACCACAAAATCGATGACATAATCATTGGCCACAATGTCTAGCACCTTTAGTTTCCTAAATGAAAATGATTTGGCCTCCATTTTAGGAGAAGATGGGGAATGTTTCTTCCACCCTTTACCCGAAGTAGAACCCCCTTTATAAGGCAAGGCATGCTTCTGTTCCTTAAATGCTTTGGAAAGCATGGATGGCAATTGCTCTCCAAACAAGCTACGACCTTCAAACGGCAGTCTCAACAAGGCCGCCTTTTCCCCTGGGTCAGCTTTCCAGGAACGCAACCAGAGGGACCTACGAGCCCCAATCAAAGCACCAGAGGCCAGAGCCGACGTACGGACCACATCCGAAGACACATCAGCCAACAATATGGCTTGCTGCTCCATACCAGCCAGCAGCTCCGAACATTCCACCCCTTCCTGAACAGCCACCGCCAGCTTATCAAAGTACAGCACCAACGACTGGGCCGCATAAGCAGAATATATACCCGCCCTTAGCGCCAGATTCTCAGCTGCAAAAGCTCTTTTAAGACCTGAATCCACTTTACGGTCCGTGGCATCCGTAGGCACACAATCCTCTGGATTAACTGCCGTTTTGCCAATCATGGTAGCTAAAATTGAATCCAGGCAGACCGACGGAGGCAATACGTCCTCCCCCTCAAGTAAATACAGTTTCTGCAGGAATCGTGGAACTTGAGCCTTATCCACATCCTTCCATTCGCGAAACACCATATCCTTCACAGGTCCCTGAAAAGGCATGGCAAACTTAGAAGGCGTCTGATATTGTGGAAATAAGTGAGAATCCGAGTTTGAAGGTTGAAACACTGGGAAACCCAAATTGTCCCGAACATGTGCCATCACCTCCCACATTTCTTCTCTGGATACATATTTACCCCCAGAGGACGTAGATGGTGCCTCCTCACCCTCACTATCTGACGAGGACTTCCTTGCAGCTGCCTATGTATGGGCAATTTTAGACTGACCAGGCCTGGCCATCCCTGCTTGAAGAGCCCTGATAACAGCCACCTCAATCATCTCCTGCACCTCCTCCCTGGACATGAGGGGAGTACCCCTACCCTCCTGTAACTGGGAGCCCCCAGGAGCGGACACGCCAGCTGCACCCTCCTCCGAGGAGGAGGAAGAAGAGACAATCCTACTTCTCTTAGCCGGAACCTTAGGGATGCTAATAATCCAAAACTCACTGCCCTTCACCTAAAATCACTCTCCATATATAGCGACCTGGACCTCCTCCAATAGCAATCCACCAATCCCTAAAAAGGTCAAAAACTACTGCAAAGACCATAAAACTGCGGGCAGAACGCCCGTCCTACCTGCAGACAATTCAAAAACCGCACTCCCGCATTTCCCCGCGGCTCCGCGGCGCGGAAAACCGGAAGCCGATGCCCCAGAGGGCTGGCTGACCCCGTCAGCCGGCCCTTAGTCCGCGCTTCCTGAGCAGCCCTGCTGCTCGTCAAAGTTGCGTCCAGGCTGTAGCACTCCTCGCGGAGCTCCGCGTCCCGAGGAGTCCCTCCATTGAAGACCTCCAGGCCCGCCGTGCAGGTAAAGGGAAAGAAAACGTCTAGCGTTGGCTAGACAAAAGAACAGGAGGAGATAAGGGTGGGGCGGGTTTAAAAGGGGAGGGGAGGGTCTAGGGGGGAGGTGGGAGGCCTCATTGGTCTAAAAGGAAGGCGAGGGAGGGACGGGAGGTAATGTTATTTACTGTGCTCCTAAATATCCTGCAATCCTAGGTTGTAACTTAAAATATGCATGAATCTGAATGGCACACTGGTTTATTTTATTATATGGAGCGGACATACAAATTCAGCTCTTTTTGTCTGCTTTTGTCAACATGTGTTTTACATATTATTTAAAACAAGCCGTTCATCAACACTAAGCATACTGAAATAATTAACCATTGCTGGACTTTGCCCAGGGAATATACCTTGAATAATGTTTTCGGTTGAGTGCGTTTAGTAATATTAGGAAATAGAATGAGATGGAGGGCAACTAACAGCTGTTAATGACTGACGATACTTGAGTTACAAGGCAACTGTCAACTATCATTGATCTGATCAACAAAGCCAAATAACCGGGCCAATTGTCCCTGCTTCACACTCTCACTACACATAAAATGTAGTAAAACAAAATCTGCCCGTGACGACATTCTGAGCATTCTAATTGGCTGAACACATCTCACCATTCCAGACAGGCAGCTAGTGTGAATTGTTGATGCATCACAAGACTGTCAGCTTTCTGTCTGCCGCCCCTTTTCGCTGTCATGGGGACAGCCTAAGTGTTCAATCAATTCCCCAAATCTGAGGAGTTTGTTGACTTGAAGACATCTTACATTGGAATGTATAGACCTAGGGATTACGCAGAGGGAGTCTACACTCTTCGAAACAAACATTGTCTGCCAATTTAAAAAGGTTTTGCAAAGATTGAGAAGCATGAGATTATATGCGCATTTTTGGGTGAGGAAGGTAGTGGGAACAATCAAATCAATCTAGTAACGAATTATAGATGGCGCTTTCAATTAGATGCTGGGCTGAAGAGGGTGGTATTGTTGGACCTTATTAAAGAAATTGCACTGAATTTAAAAAAAGAAAGAGAATGGCATTTGCTTTATAATAAACAAGGAGACAACATATTTATATTTTTAAAAGGTGAAATGTGAAATATTGGACTAGGTCCCCATTTTAATTTTAAGAATAAATATGCTGAAAATTCTACATGAAGACAGTTTTCAGGCTTGTAGGAAGGTAAGTAGAATGATTCCAAGGAAACGCTTTTTTATGCAAGTTGCTATGGGAATTACACCTCCACAATCTACTTGTTGGTAGATATGATGCGAACAAGAAAAAAAGATTCAGCCCAATGGTACTCATCTCACGTATTTTGTAACCAAAAAACTCTCAATTTAGTCAGCACAGATAGGGTTCAATGCTGTATATCTTTATAACCAAGTGCTTGTGTTAATTGAGTCTAGACTTCCACCTATTTGTTGTAAACCAAGTGGACCAGGCAGAGGAAAATATGGAGGACTTGGAGTACAAACAGAATGATGTCAACAATATGCATATATTTCCTTTTGTTGTAGATGTTTTAAATCCCCAAATAATTAGATATACTTCTATGTGAGGTGGATTTTTCACCTTTAAGCAAATTTGTGCTATTTTTTACAGCCGTAAGAATGTCCAGCTATTCATAATGTTACTCCATAATTCTCACTCTTTGGACCTCTAGATTTTGCCCTCTGCTATATCCTGGGGCGACCAGGTCTCAGTAGAAGTATAATTTACTGATTGTGTTTCTACCCACATTCTATAAACTCCTACTCACATGGGAATGGCCTAAGATTGCATCATATAGGCAGACTAACACTGGGAGGTGTCAAATTAATAACTACTACTTCATAGGTGCAGTTACAAAGGTGCTGCATATTATGGTTACATTTGTGTTCTAGGCTGATGCGATGACAATAGTGGCCATAAATCCAGAGCTCCAGAAAGTAAACAAACTAAGGACGCTCCTTATGCGGATGGTATTTCTCATAATTTGTGATGGCCAAGGTGTGTGGTCCAGTAATACATAGAAATGATTCCAATGAGATCTTGACTCTTAAAAACGTAGAGTAGGACTATTTTTCCTCATGTTCTCGGTATCTCTTGGTGGTCCCGTGTGCCACACAGAAAGGTTTCAGGCTATGTTTGAACCCTGTCCTCTCATAAACTGAATTACTTCTCCATGTTAATTGTAATGACTGACAGCAGCATTTCAGCAAATCTGTTGTAGTACAACACAGTGTATTAGTAACCAGGCGTGGGTTCACTGGTTAGCAAAGCTCTGACTATGCAAGAGAGACTTTTGACATTTTGGGATTCACATGATGCGTTCCATGAAATATTCAAAGCCAAAAGAAAAGTATTGTGACTTTAGCGGGAAAAAATGCCTGATTTGCCCAAATAAATGAACAGTACCGGCTTTGTCCCGTAAATGAAATCGCAGAGGAGACGACCTAGCTTCCAATCAGACTCAACCTGAATAGATGTGCACCAAAG
Source organism: Pleurodeles waltl (assembly GCF_031143425.1). Lineage (NCBI taxonomy): Eukaryota > Metazoa > Chordata > Amphibia > Caudata > Salamandridae > Pleurodeles > Pleurodeles waltl. Next base: position 162,051,867 of record NC_090447.1, read on the forward strand.
TGAGGGAAAAAAGTCCCCTAAACAGACTGGGTATTCAAGTCTTAGCTAATTGCACGGGCCTGTAACCTGATGTGCAGCCTTCGTCTTGAGCCTGAAGATTCCTGGAGCTATTGGGTTTTGAAAGAAGGGAAGAGACACAACACTCCACATCATTTAATTAATTTTTGTGTTGATATTTGGTTTCATTTGTTGCGTTTGTTACACCACAAGACCGTAGAAACAGCATCTCATAACTTACCGCAGAATGTAAGTAATACCTCACATAAAAATTGTGACCTCTCTGTCACGGGCTTTCAGTTGTGTTCCTTCCATCAAAGTATTACCTTTCTCGTTGTTGCAAATTAAGCATGCTTTACATATCAGTGAATATATTACTGTAACAATAAGTTGATCCCAATCATTTAACTGCAAGTGCAAAAAACAAAGTGCAACACAAATAAAATATAAATGTATAAAATCCTGCAAAACAGCAGTAAAATAGGGAGGCGTTTTGTAACACACAGCTGCGCCTAAATCCATGCGAGAAAATGACAGCTGCACCACTTGACTTGCACATAATTGGTTGCTTAATTGGTTATGCATGTGACGTAAAATAGAACATCTGGCAAATCAATCAATTTCATTGCTAGACTTTTCACATCAGCAATTTCAGTGCTGCTTGTAATTGATATCATAAAAATGTAATTTTATAAGCAGCAGCTTCTGATAAAGTGATACCAAATATACACTCTTCTTCAATTATCTTCTACAATACTCGTATCTTGACAACCAGCACGTATGGGCTGTGACATCACACAAAAACATGCAGAATTAAAAATTGCAAGATTGATTTAAAACATTAGTACAATTGTTTGGCATGTTCCTTAGTGTTCGAAAGATGCAACGAATGTGTTCAAGTTTACCTAATTTGAAGCATTTGTTTAGTGAGAAAACATTTCCATTCCATTCATTATCGATTGTCCTTGAGAATGAGGTTCTTCCCTGAACATTCGTTTTCCGAGTTTGCTGTTTGATTATCGGCTCATCTTGATTCTTGGCCTGTCTGAAGTGTTCTATAAAGTCTTAATAATTGAGTGTTATTGCCTGCACTTGTGGGCAATAACAAGCGTTAATTACAGCAAGGGCCGTAATGGGGAGAGAGTAGTTAATAGCTGTTACTGCCCTCCAAGTGCAGCCAGTAAGGCAGTTCTGCCATACTCAAAAAGCTAGGAGTTCTGTGGAGGCAGAAGCTGCCTTTTGCCCAAAGGCTTTAGGAAAACGACGCGGCTCCAGCCTCCTGCAGTTCTCGTCAGCTCGGCCTCTCGGTAGCAGTCTGCTTACTCAGGGCTAACGCGGCTTCTCCCTTTGATTCTGCTGCGAGAGAAGCCCAATCAGCCAGAATATGTAGGAAAACTTGTGCTTACTTCTTCCACCTTTTTGACTGATTGGGCTTCCCTCTCAGTAAAATCAAATGAAGGGCCCTGCTCAGCCATGTGTCAAGAGGCTGCTCCTGAAGAGGATGCGCTTTGGGAGTGATGCAGGAGAATGGTGACTTTGTCTGAACTATTCAGGTAAGAGGATGCTCCTGGAGCAATTCTTCGGCCCACACCACACTAGAGGGTTATTGAGAGCTGGTCAAAGCATTCTGTGCTAATACTACTACCAGTACTACTGCTACTTATAATAACGACCAAAGGCCTTATTTAGAGTTTGTTAGACGTACGCTCCATCAAAACGTGATGGATATCTTTCAGCCACATTACAAGTTCCGTAGGCTATGGTGAACTTGTAATACAACAGACAGGATATTAGCCATGTTTGTGACAGAGTATCCATCTGACAAACTTTAAATAAGGCCCTAAATTACCAAAGCTATAATGCACTGAAATAAGAGAACCAGCAGTTATTCAACACATCAGTACTCATTCTATAGACTTCTGAAGGATGAAATGTTGAGTGGGATTTTTAGGATTCATTTTGTGGCCTCCGGGTTATACACAGATCTCTTTTATGCTTGGAATGCTTAGAAAGAATAACAATAAGTTACTTATGAACATCCTGCAGATGACTTCACCATCACTGGTGAGAGACAACTCATCATGATGCCTCCAAACCCAAGCAAAACTCCACATAATAGTACAGTTGGCAGTCAGCACAATACAGGTAAGGTAGTCGGCGGGAAGACATGGACCAGCAGTGCGGGTCTTGTGACACATGGATAATCACAGAGACTTCCACATCTACGTCCTAACCACCTCACAAATCTCTTTGTCCCCAGAGAATGGAGGAAGATAAGTGTTACAGGGATACATATAGAGCTACCAACCACCTTTAAAGAATAACATCTTCCTTTGGTTTAGGGCTATAAGTGGAAAATAATATAGTATGGAATTATTACATAGGAACGTGGCACCAGGCAGGGAGAAAAGTGGACTCTATTGTGGCAGGAGCACCACTGGAGGTTCTTGCTAAACGACTACCACACTCTGATTACCTGAAGAAAAATGTGGAAACATTAGACAAAATGTATTACGTTTTAATTGTGCATTTAGAAATTATGTTTTAAAATGTCACGAATCTCTCTCAAAACTTGGTCATAATGCATTGTAAGGTGAGCCTAAAGGAGTAAAATCGGAGTAAGAACCTTGTCTGCATGAAGATGGTCCTGGTATAAGGCAGAGTTAAACGTTTACTAAATGTTTATGCTAGTTTACATATGGACTGATGATTTGTCAGCTGTGAAGGAAATCTGACCAGACTCTTCTCATCCACATTCCATTCCATGATATATTTGTCCTAGTGGTAATTGTAAGAAGCCATATGAATGCTAAACTAGAGAGTATTGAGGCTTTGGGTATCTACAAAAGAGAGTGGCAACAACCCAGTAACTCAGAAGTCAAACTTTCAATTCAAAGTTAAATACTCCACACTTAGATTCAAAGGGGCACAACTGCAAAGGTACAAATGGAAGCACTGTAAGTTTGGATGTCACAATGATCGAGTATAAACTGTATGTGCACTTCTATGGGTGACTGACAACATATTAAATCCAAAATGATACTATCCCCATCTATGACTCTCAGCTCAATACAGTACCGCCTCCCCCCCACCAGACAGAAGTACAAGGGAGGTTTGTTAGGCCAATATTGATAGCAGCACATGAAAATACTATTAGGTATGCTTGGGGAAGAAACGGTCTGAGTTAGAGGTGCAATAAAACGACATTCAGGATATTTATATTTTCTTTGAGAGAGGAACAGCAATTTGATGTTATTCAATGGATTCCCACTAACAAATAAGACTAGGGACTCTCAGATATTCTGAAAAATAGAGACCTGGACAATAAGAGAGGTTATGCTACAGTCAGTGTATAGCAAGATGATGGAAAAGGAGGCACCTACAGGAGATTCGTGGAGCACAGAGTAAAGTAATGGAATACATCTGGGTGACACGTTTTCACGATGTTGAATTTTTTGGTACTTACAAATACTGCATTCGATATCTCTTGGCATCAATAGTGGTTCTGGAGGACAAGCCAGCTTATTCAAGTACTTACAAATATGTTTTCATTACACAGTTAAATATGGGGAATGTACTAAACGTACAAAACGTAACTTTTAATTTACCAAATGTAAATATTTGAGCATAATAATGGCAGCACAGAGATTTAATAAAACATTAACACATTATAGAATTGGCTTCAATGGAAGGGAACAGGAACACCATTTTTAAAGACCCCATTTGCGTTCGAGACTTGATGAGATGGCCACAGTAGTTGCCATAAATCCGGAGCTCGAGATATTATACAAACTGGAGAAACTCCTTAGAAAGATGGAATTTCTCACAACTGGGGATGCCTCTCCAAAGTGATGTCCAAGATGTGTGGTCCAGTGATAAATACAAAGGATCACCATGGGCTGTTGACTCAAAACTGAAGGACACATTTCATCTTAGATTGTTCTAATGTGTGTCTGTCTCTCCGCTCAAGGCAACACAGACGATCGCTGATGAACTCTTTACCCCTGAAAATACTCTCCTTTTGTCTTTCTTTGCATTTGGTGCGATGCGTTTCAATTCATCCCTTTATTGGAATGAATTTGACATTTGCCTAAAACAAATGCATTCTAGACAAAGAGAACAGCTGTAGACATCTGCTGAGTGGTGCAGTAAACCTAAGGCAGTGTCCTAATGAGTAACATGACTTTTGAATTTAATTGATGTTTATGAGGGAATTCGTTTTTTTATTTTGTAAGTCCCTGGTCAACGTGACTGAGTGATGTTATCTCTTTCGATTCGGCCAAAGAAATAGAGAGAGACTTCTGTACCTATTTTGATGGAGGACTTTTTAAATCTAAAAAAAATATAACTAGTGAAAACTGCCTTCTAGATGAAGAGAAACCTTCTACAGGGTGTGGCTTTGGGAGGCAAATATCTGCATGACTGAGATTATTTACTTCGTGCCCAGTAAATATCGCACATTATGCTTGATTTGCTACAGATTCTCTGTAGAAAGAGGACAGTTAAAGAAAAAAGCAGTTTAGCAAACAGTGTTCTACAGAGTGGTATGATAATATTCCACCACAATGTTAATGTTAGAGAACTACTTCAGGAGAAAGCCAACTGGTTTATTATTATTTTTAAACAAAAGGAGAGCTTCCTTATGCTGATTTCATTACAATATGTAAATGATCAGCTTAGGTGCTGAAACGATGCCAGGAGGTAATCAGGAAACGTGCCTTGCGTGATAAAATGTGTAGCTCCATCATTGGCAAAAGAAGCAGATACAATATTAAACACCTCAGTCTTCTACCATGGCGCTTATCAACATACCAGCATCCTTCCTTGGTAACCAATTGCTAAAATATTGTGCCCTCTTCATCCTTTTCTATTCCCCATCCTTATTCTTAAGCAGTATCGCTATCGGCTTAGCAAATAAACAAGAGAATGATGTCATCTGCGCAGGCTGGGAATCGCAGTTAATTGCCGACCCGAAAACTATGGCCATGAGCCATATGTGCATCATGAGAGGAAGGGCAAATATTAGCTGGTATTGCCCTAGTAATGAGCAATCAGGAATGATCACTTTTTCCCAAATTATAGCAAATAATTATGCCAAGGGAAGTTTGTTCCCGCTTTCTGAGCACTTTGATTGGCTACAACAAACGTGGTATTCCTTAAAGGGTGATAAGCAATCTCATGATTTGTTTAAAAATAATAAGCAAGTAACTTTGGGCCAGATGTAGCAAAGGTTTTTACCCATTCTGTGTCTATGGGAAAAAGTGTTGGTACATATGGCCCTTTATGCTTTGCATAACTTTAAACTCAGATCCACAAGCAACAGTCATTCTTTGTAGAAAGCGGCCCAAGCGTCCCATCCTTATGGCCCAGCAGAATGGGAGTTAATATTTCCATTGTCCTTGGTCTCACACATTAGCTCTATAATTACTAGCCATTCATTCTGTATGAGATTAGCTACTAAATATATTAACCTTTCTGGAAACCAAAACAACCAATGTCAGGAGGCACAGACATGTATACTTTACCATGCATCTCTTAACAAAAAAGACCTGAGCCCTCATTGTAGACTGAGCACAGGCGTGTTACAAAGCGTCACTAAGCCTTCCCTCATGGAAAATAGAAAAGTTCCCATTGCCCTGCCAAGTTCCCAGACTCTGGGCATTATTTAGGGTTTGTCAGATGGAGTAAAGGCAGATAGGGTGATGGAGAACTTTATGTCTACCACCCTGCCTTTACTCCTCCCATCAAATTTAGAGATGTCTGTCAGCCCCAAAGACATCTTTTTATATTGACAGGAACTGCCTTCAAAAAAGTTCATGTCAATGTTGGTAACGTTTGCCGGACTGCTTTGTCAAACATGATGGCTAGCCATCAAATTTTCCAAAGTTTATTTTTATTTTTCAAAACAACCTCCCAAATGGCAGTTGAAAAATAAAGAACTAGTGACATCATCTCCATGGCAGTGATATAATTGGTTTGATGGAAAATTCTTAACTGTGCTTATATTCCAAAGTAAAGTGTTATTGGACTACTTTGCCATGAAATGCAACACTTGTCACAGAAAATCCTTTTGACTAATTTGAGGAGAATCCCAGCAACACAATTTTGACCATTTGTACTGAACAATACCCAACTCTCTTCATGTAAATGTATCTTTTTGAATAATGCTGCTGTTATAAGTAGGAAATCCCCCTTTCTGTGTGGTCGCCTCAGATAGTTCTCCTTTTTCTGGCCCTGTTTTTGCTTGTTATAGAACTCTGTTGAAGTCACCCTTGCTGACCAGGAGTAATGTGTCTGTGTCCCCCCTTTAAACATGGTTAAAAGTGGTTTATTCATAATTGGCACATTTAACTTGCAAAGTAAGCCACTGATGTACGGTGTGGAAACTGCACCCAGGGCCTGCAAGTTGAATATCACTTGTGGACTGCAGCACCTATTGTGCTATCCACTACATCCGCTGGCAGTTCAAAACATTGGCTAAAGGCCTTACCTACGTAGCCTGAAGGCTGCTGCATAAAACACGCAGGGCGACCTTACAAAATACCCCTTTTTGACAGGCAAAGAGCTCCCTTTTAAATATTACCAAGTCACCCGTATGTAGGCCATGAAGCCCAAGGCAGGGCCATGGTATTTAAAACTGGACAGGTGGAAAATTTATATTACCATGTCCCTTTAGTGACAAGGCCCAAAAAGCTATTTTGACTGTGGCAGGCCTAGGTGTCCTATACAAGAAGACTGAGTGCGTATTAAAATACTGATACTGGTAACCAGGTAAAGGGGCAGCTAGAAAAATAAAGCAACATTTTTAATAGTTATTAAAATCTAATTCAATGTTGAAGTTGGACTTTTAATACATTTCAAGGAAAAGTAAATGTTAAAAAGTTACATTATCCCAGCCTAGATCTCCTGGAGGCTCATTAGCATTAACTTTCAAACCATTCCCAGCCTGGGTTCAGGTCGAGAAGAGGTATGAAAAAGATGTGAAATTCCACCCAGAAGCACACACTAGGCCATCCTGAATGGACAGATGTGACATCTTTGAGCTCAATGGAATGTGCAGAGTGCTAGGTGTGGGCATTCTGCTGACACCACAGTGTCAAATCCTGTCTGACGAGTCTGTTGAGTCATATGTAAACAACTGGCGCACTTGAAAGAGAGAGCTGGATGAAAGAAACAATTGTTGTGTATCTCCTCATTGGCCACTGAAGAACCCTACATTTGTCCTCCCAGATGCCTGCCCCTGGGTTTGTCGTGAGTACAGTGTCTGCTTCAAACTAGAGTTTAGTGGTAGATGAGGGAGAACACTAGTGATTACGATACTCACCCAAACACCCACAACCATCAGAGTCCAGGTTTAGCATGGCCGAAGACTTTTGCCACTATGAAAATGCCCTGACATATTGCATCTTGGTCCTGTTTTCAGTGAGGCAAACAGGAAGTGCTGAGAAAGTGGGTAGTGCCGCCCCAGGGAATTATTACCCTTTTGGTTAGAGAGTGCCCAGGACTCACTGCCACCCACTAGCTTGGCTGGGCATAAATATGGCACCCAAAGGCAACTGGACGGAATACTTCTAGAAGAACAGCTGAAGACTGAACCTGCTGTTTGGAACCTGTGAGGAACTCTGAAGGGCTGAATATGTTCCTCCTATGGGCAAAGGAATGGACTCCGAGGGACAATTGACTGACCTCCTGTGTGGCTAAGGGGACACAAAAAGATGCAAGAGTTTTTTTCCCTGCTATTCCCAGCTGACCAATGGAAATTGGATCTAGGAAAGAGCCTTGTAAAACTTTGCGAAAAGTGTTTGATCAGCGGTTCCACAGCGACATATTGAATTTCAGATTAGTCCCACTGATAATTGGTGCATCCAAATAGAGCTCTCTTATGGTTGGCCTCAAATCATGCCTAGGTCTCAGTCGACCATGATAAATAATTACCATTGTTGAGTTGTGCTTTATGGTGCTAATTTTACTTACACTTTTAACAATTCATCTCTCTGGATCTCTTTTGTTAGATTTGTGTCATTTCCTTCATTAATTGTTTCTTTCTTTTTACAATTCTGTTTGAGATTTTAATGGCTTGGTGTTTTGACTTTATTACTATTTTGGTACTGTATAAATACTTTGCACATTACCCTAAGTTAAGCTTCTCTGCTCTGTGCCATAACTACCAGGTGGTTGAGCTCAGGTTAGTTTAGTGACTTTGAGGGTATACCCTGTCAGGAGTTATGTTTATTCCTTGAGGAGGGTAGACTCCCACCCTAAATATTAATTACATTTATGTAGATTTCAATCCACGGACCTGCGCTTCTATTGGGACTAGTTGGGGAATGCTGGGTTGTGGGATCTTTGGAGATCCCTCCTGATTTCCGAAGTTTCCATCACAGAAATGCAAGAAAATTGTGTGATTTTAGGCAACATTTGAGTTTAGCAGGGCATTGTGGGTAGGAATATGTAATGGTATCCATAAGAAGCAAGCCACCCTGGACTCTTCCGCATGTCTACTTTTCAGAAATGTGCAGGTTTGGTAGGTTTCCCTAGGTAGTGGCCGAGCCCTGGACAAGTTATCACAGGTAACCCCATTGCCAAATCAGATTAGTTTTTTTACAAGAAATGTTGATATTTCTACATTATGTTTCCAACATTTTCCATTGTGAAAGCCAGTGGCACACATACAAGTAGGGTAGTGTTTTTATTTGTTTTTATTTGAACAACTGGGAGAATGGTGGGCAGCAGGAATTTTATGGATTCCTCCTGATTCCAGTAGTTTCCATCACAGGAATGTAAGAATAATGCATGATTTTAGGCAGAGTTTTGAGGGTAAGAAAACACTGCAAGTTCCAAGCAAGACATGCCACTCTGGATGCCCCTCAGTGTCTAGTTTTACAAATGCCTGGGTCTGGTAGTTTGCTCCAGGTTGTGGCCTACCCAAGCCTAAAAATTGCAGCCATGCACTGTGGCAAGTTGGTCAATATTGTGATTTAGGTCCACTCCCCACACCCATATTTGAAAGCAACACCCAAAAGAATCAAATGTAATTGAATCTGCCTGTGGAATGGGGTGTTATTGTCCACAAGAGAGCAAAAGACTGTTGAGGCTTCAGATTAAGGGTAGGGCCTGATGTTAGAATGGGCCTGACTCACCCGACTATTTTATAAAAAATAAATAGTCTGCCAACCAGTGGGCTATCTGGCCCCTGGGGGCAAACTGGAGGCAAACTCCCTCTCTTCCTTCTGGGGAGGCCAAAATACTGATTTGTCCAATTTGGGGTAGAAGTATGACCTAATGTCACAGTGTGATGCCTGTGTCCCTTCCTTTTGCCCAAAACTCAAAATGCCTTGTATCTAGTGAGCTTTTTACCACCCACCCCTCCCCCAGAGGGACAGATTTGGAGCAACTCTGCCTAATTAGGACAACATTCCTATCTGTTTCTGGGGTGGGCAAAAATACACTATTTCCCCTTCTGGGGTGGATCCCAGGGTAGGCCACCCCTCATTTTATTTTAACAGCATTTGGATTTCCTGATGTCTAGTGAGCTTTGTGCCTCAAAAAGCGCACATTAGGGGCAAACCCCCTGTCTGCCCCTGGGAGGACAGGATGACTGGTTTGTGTCTTTTAGGGTGGCAGTGTCGGCAATGCCAGAGTGCAACTCCCATATTACTTTCTCTGCCCACATGCAAAATCCCTGGTGTCTAGTGGGCTTTCTATACCCCATCAGGGCAGATTTGTGTCAGCATGCTTAGTTGGGACAAACTTCCTATTTGCCTCCAGATGGACAGTAGGACACAAATGCCCTTTTTGGAGCATAGGTATAACTCAGTGCCAGGGTAGGCCACCCCTCCTTTTGTTTGTTTTGGCACCATTTTGACTTACCTGGTGTCTAGTGGACTTTCTGCCCCCCAGGGGCAAATTGAGGCCAACTCTCTGTGTCTGCCCCTGGGTGTGCAATGCCCATGCCCCTTTCTATGCCCTATATGCAATCTTCCAGATATCTAGTGGGCTTTCTACCCCCCTCCCCGGGGGGGGCAGATTTGGGGCAACCTCCCCATTTGGGACAAACTTCCTGTTTGCCTCAAGGCGGGCAGAAAGACACTATTTTCCCTTCTGGGGTGGGGGTATGGGTCAATGCCAGGATTGCCACCGTTTCTTTTTGTTTAAATCATTGGTGTTTAATGGGATTTCCGCCCCGGGGGGATAGGGAGTGAAGAGCTCTACACATCACCCCAGGGTACAAAGAGTCTATTGAGCCCTAGGATGAGGAGAACACAAGCCCAGCCACCCAAAAAATACTGCATAAATCCAGTATAGTTGGCTTTCTGCTCCACGTGGCAAATTGGAGTTGATTGCCACCATCAGCCTCCTGTGGAGCAGAAAGATGTCTGAGCCCTTTTTGGGGGTGAGGGCATGGGCATACCCATGGCGCACAGCCCCCATCCCTTTGTTGTTTTTCTATGGTGTCTTGTGGGCTCCGGGGTGGCAGATTGGCGTAATCACACCCATTTGCGTCTTCTGTCACTTTAAGACACAAAATCATTGGGGCATCTAAAGACAGTATATTGTGGTGGAACTCAGATGAAAAAGCATGTTACTGCTAAAATGTGCCAAACAAGAAATCCAAAAAAGTATTGCTGAGGCGCATCAGCCAGAAAACAACATTACAATAATAACAATATGCTGCTGATTGATTATTTGAATATTCTCTTATGGTTTGCTGTTGGTTCAATATAGGGACCAGTATATTGTTTTGTTGATTAGAATATAAATAATTCCTCCAGGAACATATTCATTCTCTAACTGTATTACCCGGTTCCCTGGAGAAGATAGGTGTGCGCTGTTGTACAAAGAATACTTTTAGAAGAATGGCATTTTCCTGCCTAAAGCCTCTAGTAGTCTTTTCATAGTTAATCCCCAAACGTCACCTGGAAGTCTGCGGAGAAGTGTGAACGGCTCCTAAGAAAGGGAACAAAAAGGCCTCTGCTGGAAGGATGTGTAATCTTCTTCTGACAGGATGGCCTGGGGAATGTTTCCACTTAAATGCGCAAGCTTCAAAGGGGCATCTCCTGTCACAGGGAGATGCCAGTCAAAGCGAGACCTGTCATTGTGCAAGTAGCCAGAGTGGCATTAATCCCAGTGGGGGGAAAACCTATTTGAGAACTGATTTACAGGGTGAGTTTCTCCTTTCCCTAGGACACATGCCAGAGGTGTGCGCAGTGCTCTGTATAAGAGAAGAAAGGTTCTGCTATATTTGTTTTAGGTAGAAGGGCACTGTGGGATAATTTACAGTAGAACACACAGGAGGTGGTGCAAAAGCAGGCAATGGCACCCCTGGGAACTTTTTCCCCATTTGGTTAGGGTGCAGCCAGGAGTTCCCCCTACCCACAGGCTGCATGGAGCACAAAAATGGCTCACCCATTATCCTCTTAAGATTGCTTCTGGATCTGTGAAAGACAGAAGAGGACTGTACCTTCTGTTTATCTTGTGTAAAGAAACTCCGAGGGATGGACCTGGAAGTGGACTTCCAGGGCTGGTTGGCCAACCTCCTGTTAAACTCCAGGAACACCAAAGCTGCAAGCAGCTTCAAAAGCAGCTGGGCCCAGCTGACCAATTGCAACTGGATTTGCCCTGGACCCTTTTGATGGCTTCTGGTAAATTGCCTCAAAACACCCAAGCGACACCCAAAGGTCCCTAGACCCTTGGATGGTGCTAGAGAGTGTACCCTTTTCCCCACAGAACCTGCAGGACTGGACACTTAGAAACTTTTTCCAAACTTTCTGCAAAAGGAACCAAATGCTACCACAACACAGCAGCTGCAGACTTTGAACTGCTGGTTGGTCTCAGCTTCCAGGTTTGCCCCGGAGAAAGGATTCTGACTTTCAGCAATGTTTCAAAGTCTGAATGTAGAGGTCTTCACCAAGACCAATGCTGAGCAGTGCCCTAACACCTTCCTGGGCCTGATCTTTGGACTACCCCCACTTGGAATTTTCCCATCATTGACATCGAGAGCCTTTCTTCAGCCAGTCACTGTCGATGTGTCCCTCTTCGGATCCAGATGGCACCCAACCCAGCGACAACCTGATCAAAAAGGATTTTCTTTAGAGAAAAGATGAAGTCAGAAAGTAAACTTTCCACCAGGACAAACCTGGTCCTTGTATCTGACCCACGCTCCATCACAGTCTGTCATAACTTTTGAGTTTGACCCGGTCTAGCTTGACGAAATACCCGGTGTTGGTGCTTTGCAGTTTTTGGCATGAGAAACACCCACAATTTTTAAAAATCTTACTTCCAGTTTCCTACATCCGATTTCTGTTGTTTTGGTGTCTATTTGTTCATTAAAGGTTTTTTATTTTTATGAATTGGAAATGAATTTTTATTGGGTTGTGTTGTCTACTTTGCAACTGTTTTGGCACTGATAAATGCTTTACACATTTCTCACAAGTTAAACCTGCCAGCTCTGTGGTACAGCTACCAAGGGTTGAGCTCACGTTTAAATTATTGAAATCTAACAGGACCTACTAAGGAAAAGCGCCATTATTAGCTGATGACGACTAGAAACACTCCAGCTAATAATCCATTTTCACACACAATAATTGCTGAGACTCACAATCATCCTTTATTAGCACAAGTATTTTAACTCCCTCTTTTTGCAATAAAATGTACACGCCAATGTTAAATTTACTGGTATCATGCAACGACATTAAGATCTCTTTCTGGTTATAAGATTGACAACACTAAGTGCTGATTTACTCTAACTGAGTACATGGACTATTTGTATGCCTATCCATGTACATTGTTGTGAGAATTTCTCCAGACTGTAAATGAGAGTGTCTGTTTAACCCCAACACATTATATACTTCTGGGTCAATTTATTAGCAGATCGGAACAGTGTCAAACTTGCCCACACAAAGTTTGGAGGACACAACGTAATGGTGAAAGCTCCTATCATTTGTTTCTCTCTAAAGCTGCTGTGAGCACATAGACCCAGGAGGGCTGGATTCATGTAAAATGTTCAGAATATCCAGAATGCGTCAATTCAGCTATGTTACATGCGCATATATTTTATGTAACTATCCTAAACATATGAAAAGGATCTCATCCTCCCCGACGTACACTGGACACCTCTGCTCCAGACCTACCTTTATAAAAATACTTTAAACTGTTCAGGAGTGCTAAACAAGACACTGCGGCCCCCGTGGCACAGAGATGGGGCATATCTTCAGGGGGCCCATTCAGCTCAAAGTCAATTAATCTTTGGGAGATATGGGAGAGTTAGGGTTTACTCATCACATGCTGTGGGGGGAAGAATTATCTTATGTTATGCCAATGAAGTTGTTTCATATCCTAAAGAAAATACCAGCCCATCAATGTGATGTTTCACTCACTAGGCCTTTCGCATAACTTACTGTTTATTCTGATCAAACAGTCCCTTGTCTATCTCTCTTTGCTCTCACGCTTTCTGAATCCCACCCCCATCCCTCTGCCCTTTCGCTTTATGCTGAAGCGTGCTACCCCCTGAATGCAGCTTGTTACAAATGCTCAATAAATAAATAAACCAATACAACTAACATCAAAGGGTTTTTCTATAGGGAACCCCACATGAAACCAATAAATACTGTAATCTAATGCATCATTTGGAGAGCTCCTAATGCTAAAGCTTCTGAGCCCTTCTAGATGGTATTCATGAACAGGATTAGCAAATGCCAAGTACAAAACCCGGGCTCTCACAGCTCTCTCCATCTGCTCCCAGCGCAAGGTTCTGAAAGCCCCGTAATGTCAGTCACAAAGGGATTAGTGCCCTTTATAACTTGACAGCTATTCCAGTTACTTAAGTTTATTAATCTCCGCTTTCAGTCGCCTGGACTTAAGCAAATATTTTCACATGGATTTTCTATCATCGGATGTTTTTTCATGTTCTTGTGGATGCAAATTACATGCTAAGTGTGCAAAATTAAGAATTTATCTCTTTTGTGTTTTTGTACGTTATACAACCATAGTTTGTCCAAGCCTCTTGCTTCTTTCTGGTTTGCTCGAGTCCATGGAAGAAATTTTAATTTAGTTTGTCGTTGTGGTTATGACTTTTCAATCACCAAATATGTATTTTTAATATTTCAGGGTACCACAGGTGAACAGGAAGATCAAAGTGGGCCTGGAAAATATTCACCATAGCGTATTGGATGAGTGTACCCATCCCCAGAAGGATTTGGGGCCTTGAGGGGGGGTTTGGGTTTATAAATTTGAAACATCTCTCCAAGAATGTTGTGTGCGTTCCAACAGAGTTTGCCAGGCTGGTTACCTAATGAGCCCTCCATCCTTCCACGTTTAAAAGGTATTCTCAGTCCTTAGCCTAGTGGGGGAAGGGGATTTCTCTGTTTCTCATATGTCCAGTGTAGTCTTCAAGAGAACATAGTCATCAAGACTTGCACTGATGCGACAAGTTCACCATTGTTGCTGGTTCTCGGCATGTCCGCAACCAGAAAACCCTAGGATTGTAGACAAAGAGGCATGAACAGAAAAAAAAATGAGAATAAGTGTTTTACAAATATGCATCCAGGATCTGGAACTCTTGAGATTTTTCTCTGTTCACATGTCTCTAGGGAAAACGTGTAGAAGTTTTCACAAGGCAACGAGTAGTAAAGATGGATAATGTGTGTTAATTGGGTACCACACTTCGATTTCCCATTTTATGTGACCTCTGAAAGTTGGGATAATGTGGTAATGTTAGCCCAGATAAGAACTGCAATGTGCGGTATTGTTATGTCTCTGTAAACAGTAATTTCTCACAGGGCACAATGAAGGCCTTGGTGTATCCTTTATGAAAAGGTACCAAGGATAAAGTCCAGGAAAAATAAAGGCCATTGGCTGAAATTTCTTTACCGAACCCCAGGCAATGTGTCACTTTTTTGCTTTTTAGGGAAAGCTTTTAGAAGTAGCACATTTTGGGTTTATGAGTTGAGAGCTGCATTAAATGTGGCGAACTATGAGAAGACCACTGAAAAATACACACAAAATGGAAAGATTGCCTTGGAACCATCCTCACCCTGACATCTTTGACATGCGTAGGCTAACTTCTCACACTTGAGGATAACGCCTGACATTTATCAAGCAAGAATGGAAACTCTGTCTGTTTCCCCAAATCAGGCTATGGGAAGAAAATTAGAGGTTTACCCCTTCTGGTTGGCGCAATATCGGTGGCATGGTAAATTGAACATCCACCTTGTGCTCGTGATCAATACAGCCAACATTTCTCAGTTTCCAAAGTTCATTTCAGGATTTACACATGCACAATTCTCTTTACGTCTATAGTTGGTTTTGATCTCTTGGAATGCCTACATATCTATACTTTATATTGTGCGAAGAATATTTACCCTTTCCTCTAGGCAAAATTGATACTCCAGAAAAGTGATAGAATATTTATGTACTCCGGGTGGTCAGGTTAAATAGAAGCCAAATGTTAATATTAGTTTTGCAAAGTAACAGGCGATACTGACGATATGAACAACTGCATGATTTTGACACGAATGTTTGGGTGCAGTCATATAAATCCTGGTACCAAAGGGTTTGCAGGTTCATACCACTGAAAATCAAAGATGGTGCTATTACATAACTCAGGCCTCCATCACGAGGCAACTGGCACTGATGGAGCAGTAAGGCTGCACCTGGTATTACTAATACCTGGGTCACCTGGGTGCGTTATAAATGGGAGATTACAAGTTAATTCAATATAAACAGCTCTATAGTGGGGTACACCGTGGTATTTCATAGCGCCAGTCCATAATTCTGGACCTTTCTCTGCCGACAGAGTCCTCCAACTTTATACCAAAGGACTTGTGAAACCAGTTTGGATGGAAGCTGGTGTTTCCATCAAAAGAAAAGGTAGCACGTGGCCACTATTAATAAATATGTCAATATCACTCTTTTTTTATCAGATGCAGAAGAATGACAAGCTAAACTGCCCGGCTTTGATTAAAACATCTGACCAGCAAATAAGGAAGCATTCTAAATATCAACATTTAACCATCTAAGTTATGTTACTTATTTTGTACAAGAAGTTTCTCTACAAATTGGTCTTGCATCCTTTTTACACTACAAATACAGAAAATATAAAAGAGATGTTTTATCTGTGCAGGATTTACAGCGAGCAACCAAAACTGAAGTGGGACCGAAGGTTCCTTTCCTGTAGTGTACTTAAAAGTAATTAGACTGAAATACATTATGATCACCAGTGATGGCCACGAGTAATGCCCCACTTGTGTTCTGGTGAAATAAGACCTAACATTGTGTGCTTTTGATAAGCTAACCATTAGCTGTAGCCTGCTCTACCTGTTTGCATTATCTTTTTATAATATGTTATTAGGAGATATCATGGACTTTGCATCCTCATAAGGCCTCAATAGGGTGGTTGGTGAATTAAAGCTATGACTGCGACTACTTAGACCAAATTGATTTCACAAATCCAGCAAGCAGGTTTGACGCAATTACTTTTGGTGCCCTAGGTAATATGATAATATACCACCGTCTCCCCAGGAAATACAACAATATTTAATGCTTTTAGAGACAATGTAGAACCCCACGCCCCCAAGCAGGCAGTACTCTAAGTGGCTGCCTAGTGTCTTGGTCCTGGCAGTAAACACTAGATGGTTTCACTCTCAAGGAATCCTGGGAAGCCTGGGTTCCTCTTCCATTCTACTACAGGGGGGCAATTTTTATTTTTTGTCAGAACGCAAGTGAGAAATGGAGTCCAGGTCTGCTATTTTGCATTGGTTCATCATTTGGGGAGAGGTATTTTGGAATATCTGTAAAAGTCTGAGACTGGTATGCTGATCCATATGCTTTGAGTGTTCGCATAAACCATACTGAACTTCAGAATTTTGTGTTTCTTGAGGTCGAAAAGTCCATGAATTGACAAGAATCATGATATCCCACCCACTGGATTGTACATGTAAAAACTAGTGAATTCCTTTCATTGGTAAATTTCCTCTGGCTTTGAATTTCACGCTTTTCGCTTTCTAGAAAAAAGTTTCACCCACCCCTTTTCTTCGACTGTGAGCAATGGAGATGTGAAAAATAAGAATATGGATCAGATGTATTATTACATTATTCTGGTTGCACAAAATGGTCACAATTTGCGATTTAGTGACTAATATTACATTTGCAAACCCACCTTCATACTTCTAGCTTGGTTCATAAAATTCTGAGTCTGAGTGGATCACAATTAGACTTACATAATTAATATTCATTACGTCGGGTGCAAAATTGTGATTTACTCCTGTTGATTACAAATCACAGAGATGGTGGCCTGCAAGGGTCAGCAGAACACAATGTCTGTGAATGCATTAAAAAAAATAAACTTTTTTTTAAAACACCTCAATTTCATTAAAGGAAACAGCTGCTTTAATAAAAAAAGGTTTCTGTTTTTTTAAAGTTTCTCATAGAGGTGTTTCTCTAGACCCCTGCCTACTCCATTAGAACGTTTTCCAAGGAACCCCTTTTCGTTTGCAAATGAGTTACCACCCCACCTTGGGGTTTTGGTAACTTTTCAATGGTTTGTGACCACTAATACAGGAAAAAAACATTGTTATATCTGGACAGGAATAGGAATTTGTGAGGAATGGTGACAACATGCTCCTTACAAGTTGCAACTTGTTTTCCATTTGTAAAGCCATTTTAGGAGTCTGTAAAAGTTTGCCAACCCCTAAAATTGATTTAGAACATGGTACCAAACGTTTCAGCTGTTGAAAACCCACAGGTTTAGCAAATCACCACTAAAATGTGTTGTACATGTGCCCTACGTTTTTCAGAGAGCGCATTGTTTAATACATTTTACATTTGTATCGCAAGTGTCAACGGGTGGCTGGAGAGTAATCTCTGAGAATTATACAAACTATTTCAAAGTTTATACCTTCTTCGATATACTAACATGGTAATCAAATATTAAATGCAGAAATGTTACACTTTCTTTGACTCTAAAAGGAATCATGCTGTTTTCATGTTTGGGTATTTAAACAAACTATGTGACCAAGACCAGAACACAGTCACGGCTCACGGGGATTCCTGGGGGGGGCGACGGGGGCGTTGAGTGGGGTCGGTCTTTGGGGGAGACAGGGTCACATAATAATTAAAAATAAAATATATATTTTTTAAACGTACCTCGGCTCCCGCGCTGCTCCTCGCTCTTACGAAGACTGCAGGCACAGGCTCCCAACCTGCCCGGCGGCCAAACCTGATGCTGCTTAAAGCTGCATCAGAATTGGCTGGGAGCACCCTGGCTGGGTGCTCCCAGGCAGACTGGGAGCCTGTGCAGGCTCGCTCCAGCCTGGCAACAGCATTGCCGGGCTGGAGACAGCGTACTGCGCATGTATGTTTGGCTGGCTGGAGACAGCCGGCCAAATATACATGCGCAGCAAAGGGAGCGCACAGTGCACTCCCCTCTGCTCGTCACCCCTGTGGCCCCGCCCCTTTCACAAGGAAGGGATAATAAACGCAGTTTATTATTCCTTCCCTGTGAAAGGATTCGCAATGGTGGCTGCTAGCGAGGGCGACTCTTCTCTGTCCATATGGAGGAGCCGCCCCCGCCAGAACATTTTCAGGATCTGTATTTCACACCAGGTGTGACCCTCGAAACAGTCCAAATGTCAAGACTCTGAAGGTAAATACATTTTCCTCCTCAAGCAAAAAGGCTCTCCTAGAGGAAAGTATATGGCGACAATAATGCAAAATGACGTTTCCTGGGGATTTCTGTGATTACCCACCATGAACTAGGAATTCTATGAAATTCAGAGACGCTAGCTTACAATGAGTAAACTTACTACATTTTCAGAGAACCAGCTTTCAGGGGCTTTTGTTGGTATTGGTAATATGCGTTTGATTTCCTCATATCTTTCCCTCCACTACTCATTATGCTAATATAGGACACATTGCTTGAAGGGTGTTAGTATCCCGCTTTATTCACCCCTTACAGTCAGTCACCCTTGCCTAGTTTTGATAAGTGTCAGTGTTTCTGTAATTCTAATCCACCTCCGCTCACACTTCATTTTACGGGACTTCTTTTCAGCTCGAATGAAATAAATCAATAAAGTTAATTTTACATATCTTGCTTAAGCAGTGAAAAATGCTCCTTTGTTGTGCTGAAATCCGTCCTCCACGCCTAGGTGGACTATCTCTTTTCAGTTCACGGGCAAGCCAAATGCTACTGCAATTGGGTTTAAAGGTTTTGGTATTTCATTCACGTTATCAGTCGCCTTCAGCTTTAACCTCCAGAGACGCAGCGGCTTCTCCTGCAACTATCAATTCAGTCCTACTGGGGAAGCCTCGCCGCTTTGTCATTTTAATGGAGCATGCGGCAAAATGAATTATTTCACTGGTACACACAGAACGGAATTCGGCTCATTTTCCTAAGATCAGAGACAAAATTTTAGACTGCGTGCAGCAGAACATGTTTATTCGAAGTATCCCGCGGAGAGCCGTGACACAGATTCGCCAATAAACGCTTTTAATTTCCTAGAGATCAAACCTTCTGCTCAGCCAAAATCTGATCATGATTGAAATAGTTGGGAACCGTTCAAGAACAATTTAAGCGAGGTGTTTGTAAAAATACGATGGCTTGCAAAATGGTGGACGATGGCTTTTTTTAATGAAAAATGTTATGCAGTATCTGAGCTACAAATTATACACTTTCATAGGATTTGTTTTCAATTTCAAACATACAGGCATTTAAATATACCAGTAGAGTTGCGTTATGTCTTTTGTCTGTGGTTTGGGCGGTCTTTGGAGATTGGCACCAAGAAGTAACTACACATCACAGAATGCGCAGAGTTGCATTGGTTGAGTGAGATAAGCCTCCCAGAATGCCAGCTGAGTAATCATCAGATATATATTTCCCCCTTGGTGTTTAGATTGTATTGCATGGCAGAGTATAAATGTCACAAACTGTATAGTGCTATAAAGAGGCTTTTTATACAACCTAAGAGTCTTGGAGTGCTGGAATTTTCTTCTACAAATTATGGGTTACTTTTGCAAAATTAGGTACATCAGTGTTTTTTAACTTCTGAGACCACCTCTTAATCATTACCCGAATCCAAGGACCCCCACGGAATCATTAATCGAATCCGGGGACCCTCCCTGCTGATTCATTATTGGAATCGGGGGACCCTGGCCTAGGTAATTTTGATTATTTGAAACTCAAAACACTACACATAAATACAGAAACAAGCATGTATCAAACAAACACATACATTAATAAATATTTTACTTAATTCACAAACAAAAAAAATCAAAATTTTACTGGAAAGGTTGCAGCTTTTCTGAATTCAGTTGTCTATAATATATTCTGTTTGATGCACTTGCAATGCTCCCACAAATCTATCTGAGGAGACCAACCTAATTTTTAGTCCCGAATTTCAAATTACTTCACATTTACAGGATATCTTAAAACTTTCAATTTTGCTTGTTTATTAATATGCAATTGTTTAATATGTTAATATTATTTAATTTTATAAGCAGTCTGCAGACACCTCAGTAGATGTCAAGGACCCCTAGCGGTCTTTGAACCACATGTTAGGAACCACTGATGTACTTTATAGGAAATGCATTTTGCTGGTGTCACAAATAACATTTCTCCATGAGGTTCTACATGAGGTTGTCCCTGATACAAAAAAATTCCAGCAAGGAATTCGTTTGATGAGAAAATGTCTCATTTCAGGAGTAAATGTCTCTTGGCAAGGCAATTGCTTCTTCAGCAAGTATAGAGTGGGCAAAAATCATGTAAAATTTCATGTTATGCAAAATCAGCCTAGTGAAATCATCAGTACAAAGATCTAAAATGCCATAACTCATCCAATGAAACAAACCATCTGGTACAACTCCTGGATCAATAAAATATTGTATTTGTATTGCTATATAGGTCACTAACATCTTATCCAGTATGCAGTTAACAACGTAGGCTCTGTTCAAGCATATAGATCTGACATGTGGGACACTACTGCTTTAACATCAGTGGATTACTCCTTCTGAGTCCCTGGGGGTCCTTCCATGTTTCTCCTGGACCTGTCCGGTTCACATATGTGTCATGGTGCATTTTTATTTGGTGGACGAGGGCTACTGAGAAGATACCATAAATTGTTTAAGCTTCCCTGGAAAAAAAATACAGCTTTCAAGGTTGTTTTGAACATGCTTGAGGCTATGTGGGGATTAAAGGTGAGTATCCAGTATATTCAAACATTCAGGTTTGTGTATTTTGAAGGTCTTGCATCAAGGCGTATTCAATCTTAGTTTGTCTTGGGTGATGAGCTTGACACAGGCAGACGTGAAGAGGCAAGTTCACACAGATACTCAAGGCCTGGGCCTTCTTATGTTCTATAGACTGTGAATTCGACTTTTACACTGACTTCTGGTTATATGTAAAGCTAATGGAGTTCTAGACTGATGTGGAAAGTTTTCCTCTTACTCGGTTTAGCTTTCCATATTTTTCTCTACTCTGGAGTGTTTGTGTTTCTTTTTTAGAGTATCAATGTAAATGGGAATGTATCAGAGTTCTTATGATTTACACTTTGTGGTTCAGCTTCAGAATTTGGTGGACTGTGACTATAAATAATAAGATGGTGCCTTTTAGCAATGCCAATATCTGCCTGATGAAGATCAGACTTTCACCAAGCAACTCTTGATAGGCATGCAAGTAAATGTCAAATATGTTGTTGCAGATAAGCTAAAGGTCATCTTGGATTTGGATGAGTTGAAGCACTGGAAATTCATCAACATCCAGAAGAAGATATGTCTTACGCAGTCAATGATAGTTTCTAGCATTCAGGGCTATACCTGCTGGAGGTGCATCTGAGTATTGTTTTGTACTCCTCCGACATTGAAACATATGTTTTGTGATCGACTATGCTGTACAGCAAAGATGATAGTTGGAACATACTTGATCTTAACAAATAACACATCAGAAAGTGTAATTCTGATCAATTTACCCGTTCCAGTTTAAGAACAATTATGCCATTCTAGGGCACGTATAATGGGACACTCTTTAATGCTATGAGTCCATTCTTCTAGCTGCACTTTAGTAAAGTCTGATAAGGCAAATTTATTACCTTGGAATGTATTGTACCAAGATAAGGAAAGGTGGCGTGTATTTGCACAATCATTCCTGCAAGATCTTGCTTGGGAACAGCGGACTGGAACTGTAGACTGCTTCTTCTAATGCCTGTACCCAAAGGTTTGCAAAATATAGGCTTTGCACACCTCTGTCATGCCTAGTGGGAATGTGTAAGTTCGGTTGCTGGAGGGAGCATGAGACATATAGACATGTCTGAGTGATTTTAGGGAGGCACACAGGTTTGACTCTAGCAATCTAGAACGCTAGTTTTTAGGTCGAGCATAGCAGTGCACAATCACTGCTTTTCTGATGTGTTGGTATGTATCTGGGCTTTTAACAATACCCACCTCATGCCCATCACTGCCACTCATTCGTGGGTTTGCCCTTCAAAAATCCTTTGATGACATTGGTAAATCGTTTACGTTTGTCCCTCCTTACGTTTGTCCCTACTTGGGGAGGTTTTGTTACCGTCTTGGCCATCGCCCCTGTTACATAGCTAATTGCACTTTTGCAGATAAATTTGACTGCAAGTGAACTTCTTTTTCCTTTTGTGTCTCTCCTTCCTGCTGATGCTCCTTGCAGCCGTGGCGCTGTGAATCGGCTCGCTCATGTGAAACTGTTTTACTTTTCATTTTCAATTTATGTGGCAAGAAAAGTCAGTTTAGGAGTTTACAACTCTAATAATTCTAATTCGAGCAAATGCGAGACCCATTGCATTGCAAATGCTTGTTTAGATTGCTGGTGGTTTGATAGATTTGCAAGGTGGAATTTTGTGTCTGTCTTAGATGGGAACCAAGGGCCACATGTAGCAAACTCCGAGATTGCGACTCGGAAATTGCGAGTCTGTCTGACTCGCAATTTCCGAGTCGCAATCTCGGATGCAGAAGGGTGTCTCAGACAACTTCTGCAACTCGCCATGGGGTCGCAAAGACCCACCTCATCAATATTAATGAGGTGGGTCGCATTTTGCGACCCCATAGCGAGTCCCTGCACTCACAGGGATGGTGGCCTGCTGAAGTCAGCAGACCTCCATGTCTGTGACTGCTTTTTAAATAAAGCTTTTTCTTTTTCCTTTTTGCAGCCCGTTTTCCTTAAAGGAAAACGAGTTGCAAAATGAAAAAAATACCGAAACCATTTGGTTTCATTTTTTCAGTGTAGGCAGTGGTCCATTGGACCACTGCCTGCTCTGAAAAACATTCTGGGCAACATTCACAAAGGGGAAGGGGTCCCCTGGGGACCCCTTCCCTTTTGCGAATGAGTTACCACCAGTGTGACACTGGTGGTAACTGCAAGTTGCTTTGCGACCGCATTTGCGGTCACAAAGCAATTCTGAATTGCGATGCGAGTCGCAAATAGGAAGGGAACACCCTTCCTACATCTGGCCCTAAGTTCTTTAAAAGCTGTAGTTCCAGTGAAGTTGACTATGTCTTTGTGGTGTTGCACTCTCTGGAAAAAAATCTTATCTTAAGAATTGTGATTCATGATTTCCAAATAGATCTTGAATGTTCTTTTTTCACCCCTAGAAATGATAATCAATCAATTATCATTTGAATCTGGTATTGCTGTGCCTCTTTTTGGTCATCTGACAGTGACATTCCTGCATCCTGTCTGCTCTCTCCAAGTTCTCTATATCGAAGTCAAACATTTTATTGGCTACTCTGGCAGTTCGCTTGGGTATTTTAATTGGAAGAAGTCCATTTGGGTGTGAATGTGTGTGTAAAGAAAAGTCTGATACCTGTTAGAAATGGGGTTTCTGGTTGGTTAGGGTATGCACCTCAGCCAGGCAGAACTTACCCACTCTAGTCAGGGCAAGGGAGTTACACGTCCAAGATAACCCCTGCTCACCCCCTTGGTAGCTTGGCACGAGCAGTCAGGCTTAACCCGGAGGCAATGCGTAAAGCGTTTGCACAACACACACATACATGTGACGCAATATCCCCACCACAAAGGAAACACAACACCAGATTATATAAAAATACACTGTATTGTACACAACGTAATTATTAGACCAACATCACATAACAGTACTATCCTGCTACCTTAGCAGTTGTCAGAACACGTTACACATTAATTACTCTGCAAACTAGCAGTAGTCACACATAACACACAGGTTACTCAGTATTCTGCAACATAAGCAGTAGTCAGGAAACACGTTATCACATTAGAACACTTGTCATAAGCATATCATAAAACGCCCATAGTAGGAACATTAGAAAACCTATGGCAAGTTAGGGAAACATATTAGCAAGTCATGTCCATAAAAGGAACATGTGCACACATATGTCAGAGCATCATAGAACAGGTAGGCAATATATCATAATGGCAAAGTCTGTAGAAAGAACTTTAGACTATAATCCTATTGGTCCATTTTAAAGTACCTGGGGATGATGAAGCAGGCACCTTCCGTGCCTGAAGACAACTAACAGGGCCCCCGGCGCTCTTCTGCGCAAAACGGGGGCCTCCCTGGTCTCCTGGAGTTAGGGGAGGGCGGCACGCACCTCCTCCGTAACAAAAATGGGCCCCTCCAGGGACCGTGAACACTGGGGGCCCCCCTAGGCCTCCACCGGCCCTCTCGAGGGGGGCCCAGGTCCGGGAAACCTTTAAAGCGGGAGGGGGGGCGCCTCGCACCCCCTCCTTGTTGAAACACGGGCCCCTCCGGGGGACCCGCTAACTTCTGGGGTCTCCCTGGGCCTCCGTGGCCCTTCCTCAAAGGGAGACCCCTAAATAAAATACTCCTGGCCCGCAAGGGGGCCAACAAGAGAGCCGGGGGCCAGGGCGAGCCTCCGGTGAGGCTGCCGCCCGGCCCAGAAGAGCAGGAGAGTCCTCCGGGACTCCTGCAAGGGAGGGAGAGGTGTCCTCCTCTCCCTCTGCCTCCGGGACTCCTGTAAGGGAGGGAGAGGCGTCCTCCTCTCCCTCTGATGACGTTGCGGCCCAAGGTGGGGCCTGTTGGTGCTCCGGGGGCGCTCTGAGAAGCGCGCGTCCCCCGGGAGCACGATAGGAGCGTGCCAGCTCCTTCCTTTGTTTCTAGTAGTGCCCCGGGGGCACTACAGACAGCGCGAACCTCGCGCTCGGACACAAATGCTCCGCCCGGGCTGCGGCGGTGATTCCATCCAAGTAAAGGCGCTGTGGAGAGCGCGAGAGCACATTGAGGCTCCCGGGCTGCGGCGGTGTTCTTGGGGGCTAGGAATAAAGCGCTTCCCAAAGCGCTAAAGCCACCTAATACTCGGGCTGCGGCGGTGATCTTTCCCAGCTCTTTTAAAAGATAGCACTTTTGCTAAGTGCTTCCGCAAAGCTGTGGAGATCGTGGCAGGGGCCAGGGGCCACAGCACCCTGCCCCTGGGAACGAAAATGCAAGGAAGAGGTACAGGGCTGGTGGGCCCAGCTACAGGCCAGCACAAGGGGTGCAGATGGTGGCAGTTCCTCCTAGTGACCATGCAGGTCACAGGTCAGCACAGCAGCAGCAGTCCATGGCGGTTTCCTGGTGAGTCCATTCATCAGCGTCCTGTGTCCAGTTTCAAGTTCCAAGAATGTTCAAATTGTGGGGAAAATTCCCCTGTACTTATAGTCAGTTCTTACAGTGTTTTACAGTGGTAGGGAGAGGAGGTTCCAGCCAGTTACAACTGGTTCTGGGAGTGCCCCCTCTCTCCTTTCAGCACAGGCTCCAAACATCAGTGGGGGTTAACGACCCTATTGTGTGAGGCCAGGGCACAGCCTTTACAAATGTAGGTGTGCCCCGCCTCTCCCTTCTCTCAGCCCAGGAAGACTATTCAGTATGTAGATGCACCTCAGTGACACCTCCACCCTCCCTGTGTACAGGCTGTCTGAAAAGTATGCACAAAGCCCCAACTGTCACTCTGCCCAGACGTGGATTGGAGTCAAGCTGCAAAACACCAGAATCATAAGCACAGATAAGTGCGCACTTTCTAGAAGTGGCATTTCTGTGATAGTAATAAAAAATACACCCACACCAGTAAGCAGTATTTATTATCACCATCACAACCATACCAAACACGCCTACGCTAGCCCTCATAAATCAGACAATACCCCTACACATAAGGCAGGGCATTTCTAATGCAATCCTATGAGAAGGCAGCACTCACAGCAGTGAGACACCAAGTTAGGCTGTTTGTCACTACCAGGACAGGCCATGCAATATGGCACATGTCCTGCCTTTCTACATACATGGCACCCTGCCCACAGGGCGTACTTTAGGGGTGACTTACATGTAGTAAAAGGGGAGTCCTGGGCCTGGCAAGTAAATTTAGATGCCAGGTCCCTGTGGCAGAAAACTGCGCACACAGGCCCTGCGCTAGCAGGCCTGAGACAGGTTTGAAAGTCTACTTCAGTGGGTGGCGCAAGCAGCGCTGCAGGCCCACTAGTAGTATTTAATTTACAGGCCCTGGGTATAGAGATACCACTGTACAAGGGACTTATAGGTAAATTAAATATGCCAATCAGGTATAAGCCAATCATACCAACTTTAGATGGGAGAGCACCTGCACTTTAACACTGGTCAGCAGTGATAAAGTGCTCAGAGTCCTAGAGCCAACAGCGAAAGGTCAGAAAAACCAGGAGGAAGGAGGCAAAAAGACTAGGGATGACCATGCGTATGGCCAAAAGTCCAACACAACCCCCTACCAGCCAAAAGCCAGGGGAGAACAATCAATACCTTGATGGACTTCCCTGATTGGGGCGATAGAACAAGGACCCAGGCCCACAACAGCAGGGGCATGTTCCAGTTCTACGCCTTCCTGACTCCACTGGGATCTCTCTGTCAATGCGTCCCAGGCAGCCTAGACCAACCCACGGGGATTCTCTAGCTGCCAATGGCCAGAACCAGGCCCCAGGCCATCTAGGAGCCTCTGGTCTCTGAAACCATAATGAGTGGGGGGCGGTAGCCCCAGGTGCAAAGCAACCTGTCTCCACTCCATTTCTGATCAGTTCAGGGGCTCTACCCTGCCACTGATCCACCAACCTAGGGTCCGCACCCATAGGTTCTACAGGGGCTAGAGGCGAGGCTCTCCTCCCTCTACCCCTCCTTCTAGGATCCCGCCCTCCTCTCCTAGGAGGGGTATCACCAGAATCCACACTTGCCAGGGTGCTGGGTACAGCAGCCCTGCACAACTTTCTCGCCAGCCCAGGATCACTACCTGGCGACTGACCACCCAACCTAGGGACGACACCCTTGGGTTGCACCGGGGTCCAGGGCGGGCTTCCCCCTCCCTGAACCCCACTTCCAGAGTCCTGCATCTCCCCACCTCGGGAGAAGCCACCAGAAGTTTCACACGGGGATGTGAGCGCACTAACCGCCCCCCCAACCAGGTCAGAGTTTACCCCCTGAACCTGTCTATCTAGTCCAGGGACGACACCCTTAGACTGGACCATTGCCCAGTGAACCAGGACTTCCTTGGGAGCACACCTACCCCCTACCAGATCAGAGCTTACCCCCTGAATCTGGCAATCCAACCCAGAGTCACTACCCTGCGGTTGAACCACTGCCTGGCGCACCAGGACTTCCTTGGGAGCACACGTACTCCCCATCAGGTCAGAGTTTACCCCCTGAACCTGATCATCCAACCCAGAGTCACCACCCTGCGGTTGAATCATTGCCTGGCGCACCAGGACTTCCTGGGGGGCACACCTACCCCCCACCAGGGAAACACTTTCCCCAAGGGCCACACAAGAGTCTGGCTGGCGCAGGTCTCCTGACCTCTGCCCACCTGACAGAGTCTGGATTCCTCCCAGCCCAGAAATGGTCTCACCAAGGTCATTCCTGGGGGGCTCTGCACTCAGAGCTGACCCCTGACCCTCCAGGTTCTCCACTGGGGCCCGCAGCCCCCTCTCAACCCTATGCCTGGATTTCCGCCTCCTCCGCTGTAGAGCGAGTCTACCAGACACCAGGACCGGCGGAACGCTATCACCAGCCACCCGCCTAAGTCCTAATGACAAAATGGGATCCTTCTGAACAGCTGGCCTTACGGCACAGGTTAGGCTCACCTCCTGGCGTTCACTCATGGAACCTTCAGGGGCCTGGGACGGTATCTTGGGCACCTTGGGCCTCAGCCCAGCCCCATTCCCTCTCCTCGGAGACGGGACATGGGGTCCCTCACTGTTAGACTTTTCATCCTTGGCGTGGTCTCCCTTAACTTTTTGCCTCTGTTCCCCAGGTTGTTGATGTGTGCTGGACTCTGATTTTGCTGTTTTTGTTACTCTGGGCACTTTACCACTGCTAACCAGTGCTAAAGTGCAAGTGCTCCTGTTTAAATTGTATGTAAGTGGTTCATCCATGATTGGCATATTTGAATTACTAGTAAGTCCCTAGTAATGTGCACTAGAGGTGCCAGGGCCTGTAAATCAAATGCTACTAGTGGGCCTGCAGCACTGGTTGTGCCACCCACATAAGTAGCTCTGTAATCATGTCTCAGACCTGCCCCTGCAGTGTCTGTATGTGTATTTTTACACTGTAAATTCGACTTGGCAAGTGTACCCGCTTGCCAGGCCTAAACCTTCCCTTTCCTTACATGTAAGGCACCCCTAAGGTAGGCCCTAGGTAGCCCCAAGGGCAGGGTGCAGTGTATGGATAAGGTAGGACATATAGTAATGTGGTTTATATGTCCTGACAGTGAAATACTGCCAATTTCGTTTTCACTGTTGCAAGGTCTGTCTCTCTCTCATAGGATAATATGGGGGCTACCTTTAAATATGATTAAAGTGTAGATTCCCCTAGAGAGTAGATGGACATGTGGAGTTTGGGATCCCTGAACTCACAATTTAAAAGTACATCTTTTAGTAAAGTTGATTTTAAGATTGTGAGTTTGGAAATGCCACTTTTAGAAAGTGAGCATTTTCTTGCTTAAACCATTCTGTGACTCTGCCTTGTTTGTGGATTCCCTGTCTGGGTCAGTTTGACAGTTGGGTTGTTTTTCACCTCACACCAGACAGTGACACAAAGGGAGCTGGGGTGTGATCTGCATTTCCTGATTAGCCATCTCTGCTAGGAGGGAGGGGTGGAGTGGTCACTCTCATCTGAAAGGACTGTGCCTGCCTCTGACAATGCTGTCTCCAGCCCCCTGGTGTGTGTCTGAGGCCTTGCCTGGGCAAGGCAGGATTTCACAAGAAGGTGTGAGTCCCCTTTGAAGAAAGGTGACTTCAAAGACTAAAATGGGTATAAGAAGGGCACCCAAACTTACAAACTTTAGAAACACTTCTGGAATCAAGAGGAACCTCTGCCTGGAGAAGAGCTGATAGCTGAGGAAAACGTGCTGCCCTGCCTGTGACTGTGCTTTGTGGAGCTTTCCTGCAGTGCTGCTTCTGCTAGAGTAAGAGGGCAAAGACTGGACTTTGTGTGCCTTCCATCTTGAAGAAGAAATCTCCAAGGGCTTGATGTAGAGCTTGCCTCCTGTTGTTGAAGTCTCAGGGATAGCAAAGACTTCTTCCTGCCAGCACCTGGAGTCTCTGGAGAGACCCCTACTCTGCTCTGTGGTGCCCTTCCAGTTCCTGGGACCCTGAAAGGAGAGGCTGGCAGCCTAAGGACAAAAATACACGTACCGAGCGCCGTGCGGAGAAAAGATCGACGCGAATCCGATCGCGGCTGAGAAAACGACGCGACGCCGGTTCCGCAGCTGAGAAACGACGCCGCAGGAAACGCGACCGAAAAACCGACGCCCGGAGCAGGAGAAACGACGCGCAGCATCGCTGACGGAGGCTGAGAGATCGCACCCTGCGCCGCGGGACTTTCGGATCGTCGTGTGGCTGGCTTTTTCAACACGCACCGCCGTGCCGAGTTGTTTTCGACGCACACAGCCGTGCAGGGTTACTTTCGACGCACACCGCCCGTGCGGGGTTATTTTTGACGCAAACCAGGTACATTTACACGCTAGCAGCGCTAGTGTGTTGTTACAACTACCTAAAGACTCTTTTTATTTTTAAACCTTTATAAAATCATAACTTGACTTGTGTATGTTGGATTTTTGTCGTTTTGGTCTTGTTTTGTCTAGATAAATATTTCCTATTTTTCTAAACTGGTGTTGTGTCATTTTGTAGTGTTTTCATTAAGTTACTGTGTGTGTTGGTACAAATACTTTACGCCCAGCACTCTGAGGTTAAGCCTACTGCTCTGCCAAGCTACCAAGGGGGTAAGCAGGGGTTAGCTGAGGGTGATTCTCTTTTATCCTAACTAGAGTGAGGGTCCTTGCTTGAACAGGGGGTAACCTGACTGTCAACCAGAGACCCCATTTCTAACATTGGTGACCAGCGGTCGGGATTTGGACTTGTATTTGTACTTGACATACAGTAATTAAGTGTACACTACTGTTTTGATCTCAGACCACTACGTGACCACATACTACTAGTCTTGTGATTTTTGTTTTTTCTACTTGGACTGTTTTTCTCTGCATTCAGTTTCTTTTTTTCGCTGATCCCGTGATTGACTTTTCTGGAACTTCATTTGAGAACTTGCTTTTCTGTTTTTGGAACTGTGCATATTTTTTTTTAACCTCTCATCATGTCTCAGTCTGGAGATGCCCTAGCTGAAGCTGCTTTTGACTTGGAGAAATTGGAGAGCTACAAAGTGGCTCAGTTGAAGCAGTTTTGTAGTAATGTTGGCTGTCCCATTAAGAGCTCATCCAGGAAGGATGAGCTGCAAAAGGCGCTGAGGGCCTGGGTGACAGCCAAAGCAGCTGAGGGGCACACAGATGAGGAGCCAGAGGGGGAAGAGGAGTTGCAAGTCACTCACACTGATGTAGTGGGTGGGCCTGCTATGTCTCAGGGGAGAATCTCCAGGGCAGGTAGCAGTGTGTCCTCCAAGAGTCTGACACCTGGAGAGTTACAGGACAGACAGGCAGAGAGGGAGTACCAGTTGGAGCTGAAAAAGCTCAGTCTAGAGATGGAACAGAGGAAGCTGGCCCTTGAGGAAAGGAAGATAAACATGGCTCATGAGCTCAGTTTAAAAGAGATTGATCAGAGGAGTCAGTCCAGTAGGGATGGTGGCAGCAATTCTACAGTGCAGCCTGAGAGAAGGGTACACATCCCAAAAGACCTTGTGAGGGATTATAAGAGGGAGGATGATATCTACTTGTGGTTCAAGGGTTATGAGTCAGCTCTCCACATGAACCTGGTCCCTGAAGCTCATTGGGGGGCAGCCCTGTGGAAGCATTTTGAGGCAGAGGGGAGGGACACACTGACGGCCTTAGGGGATGCTCAGAGTCTCACCTACCCTGCCATGAAGGAGGCCTTACTTACCAGGTATGGTCTCACCCCTGAGCAGTACAAGGAGAAGTTTAGATCCTACAAGAGAAAGGAATCCCAAACATGGTTGGAATGTGTTGATTCTTGTTGCAGGTCACTGGATGGTTGGGTGAAGGGCAATAAGGTAAACACGTATGAGGGGCTTTACAATTTAATTGCTTGGGAGCACTTGTACAGTTTATGTTTTCCAGAGCTGCGCCAGCACCTCATTGACAGCAAGCTGACTGACCCCAGGAAGCTTGCACAGGAAGCGGACCGCTGGGAGAGCACCAGGGTCCAAAAGAGGTATGGGGGAGACCACGCCAAGGGTGGGCAGGGTCCCTCTCAGAAGAAAGGGGGGGGTAAGAGCAAACAGGATGAGTTCTCTAAAGGGCCCCAAACTGATTCCCAGGGTAAGGATTCCCAACCCCCCAGTGAAAAGAAGCCATGGTTCTCCAAAGGGAAGCCAATGGCAGGTGGTCCCCTACGTAAGTGCTATTCATGTGACCAGGTGGGTCATGTGAGGGGGGACCCCAAATGCCCCAAAAGTACACCGGCACCCACTGGTGCACCGTCCCAGGGTTTGGCCAGTGTAGCGCTTGGGGAGGAGTTGGTTTCAGGTGGGTGGGAACCAGCAGAAATGACCCTTGTCTCACTAGGGGACAGTGAGATGGTCCAGAGAAACCTAGTGCCTGATAACACTAAGAAGTACAGGCAATGGGTGACCATCAATGGACAGAGGGTGGAGGCTCTAAGAGACACAGGAGCCAGTGTGACTACAGTGAGGAGTCACCTGGTGTCTGAAGAGCAGATTGATCCCCGGGTACTTCACCAAGTAGTTGCAGTAGACAATTCTGAGCGCCTCTGCAGAGTGGCGCAGGTTCCCTTTGAATGGGGGGGGGTCTCAGGTTCCTGGAAAGTAGCTGTGAGTCCAACCATGCCTGTTGATTGTTTGCTAGGCAACGACCTGGAAGATTCCCCTTGGAAGGAGGTGGAACACAGGTCTCACTTGGAGATGTTGGGTCTGCCTGGGTGGGTATGCGTATCCACCCGGTCTATGGCAGCCAATCAGGGTAGTCAAGAGCCCCTGGAGCCTGAAACAGTGGCCCAGGGGACCGCCAAGAAGAGGAAAGGCAGGAGGCGCGGGAAACCCGCCCCAGAAGTTCCCACGGTCCGGGAGGAGGCAGAGCCTGAGGGTGATGCCCCGGAACCTACAGGGGAACAGGTGGCTGAACTGGGGGAGGTCCCTGAGCTGTCGCAGTGGCAGCAGGAAGGGGGACCCACCAGGGAAGTATTCTGCACAGCGCAGAAGGAGTGCCCTACTCTTGAGGGACTGCGGCAGCAGGCTGCAGCCCAGGCGGCTGGCGGGGCGCCAGGTACTCACCTGATTTATTGGGAGGATGGCCTCCTGTATAGTGAGCCTAAGGTTCCTGAGCCGGGGTCAGCTCGTATGCTGGTGGTACCCCAGGGCTTCAGGGCCTTCCTACTGGGTTTGGCTCATGATGTGCCTTTGGCAGGACATCTAGGGCAGGACAAGACCTATAAGAGGCTTGTCTCCCACTTTTACTGGCCCTTGATGAACAAGCAGTCAGCTGCTTATTGTAGATCTTGTCAGACTTGTCAGGCAAGTGGCAAGAGTGGGGGGAAATGCAAAGCTCCCCTCCAACCTTTACCGGTAGTCAGTACTCCCTTTGAAAGGGTAGGAATTGACATTGTGGGGCCTCTGGATCCCAAGACAGCCATGGGCAACAGGTTCATCCTGGTCTTGGTGGACCATGCCACACGGTACCCAGAAGCTATTCCTCTAAGGACGGTCACCGCCCCCGTGGTGGGACGTGCCTTGATGGGGGTTTTTACCCGCATGGGGTTCCCCAAGGAGGTAGTATCTGATAGGGGTACAAACTTCATATCCACTTATATGAAGTCTCTGTGGAAGGTGTGTGGGGTAACCTACAAGTTCACCACCCCTTACCACCCCCAAAGTAATGGTCTGGTTGAGAGATTCAACCGCACCTTGAAAGGCATGATTCAGGGCCTGTCAGAGCCCTTGAGGCGTAAGTGGGACGTCCTCTTGCCATGCCTTCTGTTCGCTTACAGGGAGGTGCCTCAAAAGGGACTTGGCTTTAGCCCCTTTGAGCTCATCTATGGCCACCCTGTGAGGGGACCGCTCAGTCTGGTGAAGGAGGCTTTGGAGAAAGCTCCTAGTAAACCACCCCAGGATGTATTTAGCTACATGCTGGCGCTAAGAAACCAGACTGCCCGCTTCAGGAGTCTCGCTCAGGAGAACCTGGAAGCAAGCCAGGAGGATATGAAACGGTGGTACGACCAGAATGCCACTCTGGTTGAGTTTCAACCTGGACAAAAAGTGTGGGTCATGGCACCAGTGGAGCCTAGGGCTCTCCAAGATAAGTGGACTGGGCCTTTTGAGGTGGTGGAAAGAAAGAGCGAGGTCACCTATCTGGTAGACTTGCAATCCCCCAGGAACCCCTTGAGGGTCCTACATGTCAACCGCCTCAAACCACACTTTGAGCGAACTGAGCTATCCATGCTCCTAGCGACAGATGACGGGGTGGAGGAAGAGAGTGAGCCTCTTCCTGACCTCCTGTCTGCAGGAGAGAAAGATGGGTCTGTGGAGGGAGTGATCCTCTCCCCCTCCCTGACTGAGGAACAGCAGAGGGACTGTCGCCACGTGCTGGGACAGTTCGCCTCGCTGTTTTCCCTGATCCCAGGAGTCACACACCTGTGCACACATGATGTGGACACTGGGGACAGTACACCTGTTAAACATAAGGTTTACAGGGTGACTGACAGGGTGAGGGCTTGCATTAAGGAGGAAGTCTCCAAAATGTTAGCCCTCAGGGTTATTGAGCACTCCAGCAGTCCTTGGGCCAGCCCAGTGGTCTTGGTCCCAAAGGCTGCTGCTCCTGGTGCCACTCCAGAACTTAGGTTCTGTGTGGACTACCGGGGTCTCAATGCGGTCAGCAAGACTGACGCACACCCCATCCCCCGAGCTGATGAGCTCATTGATCGGTTAGGAGCTGCCAAGTACCTCAGTACGTTCGATTTAACATCTGGGTACTGGCAGATTGCCTTAACTGAAGGGGCAAAGGAGAGGTCAGCATTCTCTACCCCCGATGGGCACTTCCACTTCAATGTGATGCCCTTTGGGATGAAGAATGCCCCTGCCACCTTTCAGAGGTTGGTCAACCAGGTGTTGGCAGGACTGGATGAGTTCAGTGCCGCCTACCTGGATGGCATTGCTGTGTTTAGTTCCACATGGGAGGAACACCTGCAACACCTCTGGAGAGTGTTAGAGGCCCTGCAGAAGGCAGGCCTCACTATTAAGGCGAGCAAGTGCCAAATAGGGCAGGGTTCTGTTGTGTACTTAGGACACCAGGTGGGGAGTGGCCAGGTGGCACCCCTACAGCCTAAGATTGACACGATTCTGGCTTGGGAGCCTCCCAAGACCCAGACTGAAGTGAGAGCCTTTTTAGGTCTCACAGGATACTATCGGAGGTTCGTTAAGGGATATGGTACCATTGTTACCCCCTTAACTGAGTTGACTTCTAAGAAGCAACCCAAGAAAGTGATCTGGACAGAGGCTTGCCAGAACGCTTTTGATGCCCTGAAGGCTGCCATGTGCACAGCACCTGTGCTGAAGGCACCTGACTACTCCACGGAGTTTGTTGTACAGACAGACGCCTCAGAGCATGGTATTGGAGCAGTACTCTCACAGCTGAATGAAGAGGGCCTAGATCAACCCGTAGCCTTCATTAGCAGGAGGTTACTACCCAGGGAACGTAGGTGGAGTGCCATAGAACGTGAAGCGTTTGCTGTGGTCTGGGCACTGAAGAAGCTAAGACCCTACTTGTTTGGGACTCACTTCCGAGTTCAGACCGACCACAGACCCCTCAGATGGTTAATGCAGATGAGGGGTGAGAACCCAAAACTGTTGAGGTGGTCCATTTCCCTACAGGGGATGGACTTTACGGTGGAACATCGACCCGGTACAGAGCACGCCAATGCTGATGGTCTGTCCAGGTTCTTCCGCCTTAGTGATGAGAACTCCCATGAGGTTGGGTAGTTGCTCCCCACTTTTAGCTGGGGGGGACACGTGTTAGACTTTTCATCCTTGGCGTGGTCTCCCTTAACTTTTTGCCTCTGTTCCCCAGGTTGTTGATGTGTGCTAGACTCTGATTTTGCTGTTTTTGTTACTCTGGGCACTTTACCACTGCTAACCAGTGCTAAAGTGCAAGTGCTCCTGTTTAAATTGTATGTAAGTGGTTCATCCATGATTGGCATATTTGAATTACTAGTAAGTCCCTAGTAATGTGCACTAGAGGTGCCAGGGCCTGTAAATCAAATGCTACTAGTGGGCCTGCAGCACTGGTTGTGCCACCCACATAAGTAGCTCTGTAATCATGTCTCAGACCTGCCCCTGCAGTGTCTGTATGTGTATTTTTACACTGTAAATTCGACTTGGCAAGTGTACCCGCTTGCCAGGCCTAAACCTTCCCTTTCCTTACATGTAAGGCACCCCTAAGGTAGGCCCTAGGTAGCCCCAAGGGCAGGGTGCAGTGTATGGATAAGGTAGGACATATAGTAATGTGGTTTATATGTCCTGACAGTGAAATACTGCCAATTTCGTTTTCACTGTTGCAAGGTCTGTCTCTCTCTCATAGGATAATATGGGGGCTAACTTTAAATATGATTAAAGTGTAGATTCCCCTAGAGAGTAGATGGACATGTGGAGTTTGGGATCCCTGAACTCACAATTTAAAAATACATCTTTTAGTAAAGTTGATTTTAAGATTGTGAGTTTGGAAATGCCACTTTTAGAAAGTGAGCATTTTCTTGCTTAAACCATTCTGTGACTCTGCCTTGTTTGTGGATTCCCTGTCTGGGTCAGTTTGACAGTTGGGTTGTTTTTCACCTCACACCAGACAGTGACACAAAGGGAGCTGGGGTGTGATCTGCATTTCCTGATTAGCCATCTCTGCTAGGAGGGAGGGGTGGAGTGGTCACTCTCATCTGAAAGGACTGTGCCTGCCTCTGACAATGCTGTCTCCAGCCCCCTGGTGTGTGTCTGAGGCCTTGCCTGGGCAAGGCAGGATTTCACAAGAAGGTGTGAGTCCCCTTTGAAGAAAGGTGACTTCAAAGACTAAAATGGGTATAAGAAGGGCACCCAAACTTACAAACTTTAGAAACACTTCTGGAATCAAGAGGAACCTCTGCCTGGAGAAGAGCTGATAGCTGAGGAAAACGTGCTGCCCTGCCTGTGACTGTGCTTTGTGGAGCTTTCCTGCAGTGCTGCTTCTGCCAGAGTAAGAGGGCAAAGACTGGACTTTGTGTGCCTTCCATCTTGAAGAAGAAATCTCCAAGGGCTTGATGTAGAGCTTGCCTCCTGTTGTTGAAGTCTCAGGGATAGCAAAGACTTCTTCCTGCCAGCACCTGGAGTCTCTGGAGAGACCCCTACTCTGCTCTGTGGTGCCCTTCCAGTTCCTGGGACCCTGAAAGGAGAGGCTGGCAGCCTAAGGACAAAAATACACGTACCGAGCGCCGTGCGGAGAAAAGATCGACGCGAATCCGATCGCGGCTGAGAAAACGACGCGACGCCGGTTCCGCAGCTGAGAAACGACGCCGCAGGAAACGCGACCGAAAAACCGACGCCCGGAGCAGGAGAAACGACGCGCAGCATCGCTGACGGAGGCTGAGAGATCGCACCCTGCGCCGCGGGACTTTCGGATCGTCGTGTGGCTGGCTTTTTCAACACGCACCGCCGTGCCGAGTTGTTTTCGACGCACACAGCCGTGCAGGGTTACTTTCGACGCACACCGCCCGTGCGGGGTTATTTTTGACGCAAACCAGGTACATTTACACGCTAGCAGCGCTAGTGTGTTGTTACAACTACCTAAAGACTCTTTTTATTTTTAAACCTTTATAAAATCATAACTTGACTTGTGTATGTTGGATTTTTGTCGTTTTGGTCTTGTTTTGTCTAGATAAATATTTCCTATTTTTCTAAACTGGTGTTGTGTCATTTTGTAGTGTTTTCATTAAGTTACTGTGTGTGTTGGTACAAATACTTTACGCCCAGCACTCTGAGGTTAAGCCTACTGCTCTGCCAAGCTACCAAGGGGGTAAGCAGGGGTTAGCTGAGGGTGATTCTCTTTTATCCTAACTAGAGTGAGGGTCCTTGCTTGAACAGGGGGTAACCTGACTGTCAACCAGAGACCCCATTTCTAACACTCACCCATCACAGTCCACTGGGACCTACCTGGGACACTCCATTCCTTTCCCACCACACCTTGTTGGGAAACACCTAGACCACTCTCATTAGGAACACCCCCTAATGTCACACCAGACCCTCTGGTACGCAACCAGAAGTCTGCCTCCTTTGCAAGCTCCCTGGGGTCAGAGAGCTCACACACTGACAAGTGTTGGCGTAACTCTGAAAAACAACAACGAAACAGGTGCTCTCTGAGAATCAGATTAAACAGCCCTTCAAAATTGTTTACTGTGCTACCCTTCACCCATCCATCTAGTGCAATGCAGCAATCCTCCACAAACTCCTCCCAAGACTGGTGGGACAGTTTCTTACCACCCCTAAACCTTTTTCTGTATTCCTCGGGGGAAAAACCATACTTCACAATCAGTGCGTTCTTCACAGCGGAGTACCCCTCCCTGTCACTCTCTTCTAGAGTCAGTAGGGCATCCCTCCCCTCCTCAGGAATAAAACTCCCTAGGCAGTTCCCCAATCCTTCTCAGGGATCCTGCGCTCTACCAGAGCCTTCTCATATTCCTTTAACCACTGACGTATGTCACCCCCCTCTTGGAACCTAGGTACCAGATCTATGGGTATGTGAGGAACATCTTTGCTACAGCACTGTACATTGCTGCCACCACTGGACTCCACCTGCAGCGCTGGTGAGTCCAGAACCTTCAAACTGCGCTCTAGAGCGAGTCTTTCTCTGGCAAAGGCCCTCTCTGCCTCTGCCATTCTCTCCTGTACTAAGGCCTTCTCTACCTCAGCCCTTCTCTCCTCAACAGCTAGGCGCGCTAACTGCAACTTCAGGTCCCTCTCTTCCCGCCTATCTCTTAGCTCATCAGGCGTCAAGGAATGAGAGGTAGCCCTGCTTCTTACACTGGACCCAGCAAGGGACTCCCTATCACTGGGGCCTTCCCTGCCAACTGGCGTCCCCAACCGGTCATTCTCACCCTCCTGATCAGTCTCTCTACCACTCTCTAGGGATGAGGTCTGGGAGCCCTCCCATTGGGAACCCTCGCTACACTCAGGATCCTCTGGGTACCCCCTACGCACACTCCCTCCCTGGGTAAATGTCAAAAACCTTTCAAAGAAATTCAGAGATCTCCTGAGGTCCCCTTCTACAGGCAGCCCTCTCTCTCTACAGAACCCCTCTAATTCCCCCTGCGTGTAAAACGGCAGGTCCTCTAAATCAAAGGTAAGCCCCATCTTGAAAAGGTACAAATAACTCAACTGTGACAACCACAATACCCAAGCGTGAGAACTGAAAACAGGTAAAATGACCAAAGAGAGAAAGTTAAGAGAAGCCAAACATGTGATGGTCTAAACGCAATCCTTGTAGTGAAATAATGAGTCACAATGGTATTGTGCAAGCGCAAGTCCTATCCCGTCGCTGCTTCCAATGTTAGAAATGGGGTTTCTGGTTGGTTAGGGTATGCACCTCAGCCAGGCAGAACTTACCCACTCTAGTCAGGGCAAGGGAGTTACACGTCCAAGATAACCCCTGCTCACCCCCTTGGTAGCTTGGCACGAGCAGTCAGGCTTAACCCGGAGGCAATGCGTAAAGCGTTTGCACAACACACACATACATGTGACGCAATATCCCCACCACAAAGGAAACACAACACCAGATTATATAAAAATACCCTGTATTGTACACAACGTAATTATTAGACCAACATCACATAACAGTACTATCCTGCTACCTTAGCAGTTGTCAGAACACGTTACACATTAATTACTCTGCAAACTAGCAGTAGTCACACATAACACACAGGTTACTCAGTATTCTGCAACATAAGCAGTAGTCAGGAAACACGTTATCACATTAGAACACTTGTCATAAGCATATCATAAAACGCCCATAGTAGGAACATTAGAAAACCTATGGCAAGTTAGGGAAACATATTAGCAAGTCATGTCCATAAAAGGAACATGTGCACACATATGTCAGAGCATCATAGAACAGGTAGGCAATATATCATAATGGCAAAGTCTGTAGAAAGAACTTTAGACTATAATCCTATTGGTCCATTTTAAAGTACCTGGGGATGATGAAGCAGGCACCTTCCGTGCCTGAAGACAACTAACAGGGCCCCCGGCGCTCTTCTGCGCAAAACGGGGGCCTCCCTGGTCTCCTGGAGTTAGGGGAGGGCGGCACGCACCTCCTCCGTAACAAAAATGGGCCCCTCCGGGGACCGTGAACACTGGGGGCCCCCCTAGGCCTCCACCGGCCCTCTCGAGGGGGGCCCAGGTCCGGGAAACCTTTAAAGCGGGAGGGGGGGCGCCTCGCACCCCCTCCTTGTTGAAACACGGGCCCCTCCGGGGGACCCGCTAACTTCTGGGGTCTCCCTGGGCCTCCGTGGCCCTTCCTCAAAGGGAGACCCCTAAATAAAATACTCCTGGCCCGCAAGGGGGCCAACAAGAGAGCCGGGGGCCAGGGCGAGCCTCCGGTGAGGCTGCCGCCCGGCCCAGAAGAGCAGGAGAGTCCTCCGGGACTCCTGCAAGGGAGGGAGAGGTGTCCTCCTCTCCCTCTGCCTCCGGGACTCCTGTAAGGGAGGGAGAGGCGTCCTCCTCTCCCTCTGATGACGTTGCGGCCCAAGGTGGGGCCTGTTGGTGCCCCGGGGGCGCTCTGAGAAGCGCGCGTCCCCCGGGAGCACGATAGGAGCGTGCCAGCTCCTTCCTTTGTTTCTAGTAGTGCCCCGGGGGCACTACAGACAGCGCGAACCTCGCGCTCGGACACAAATGCTCCGCCCGGGCTGCGGCGGTGATTCCATCCAAGTAAAGGCGCTGTGGAGAGCGCGAGAGCACATTG
This sequence comes from Pleurodeles waltl, assembly GCF_031143425.1. Lineage (NCBI taxonomy): Eukaryota > Metazoa > Chordata > Amphibia > Caudata > Salamandridae > Pleurodeles > Pleurodeles waltl. The sequence goes on from NC_090447.1 coordinate 162,092,250, forward strand.
AGGCTCCCGGGCTGCGGCGGTGTTCTTGGGGGCTAGGAATAAAGCGCTTCCCAAAGCGCTAAAGCCACCTAATACTCGGGCTGCGGCGGTGATCTTTCCCAGCTCTTTTAAAAGATAGCACTTTTGCTAAGTGCTTCCGCAAAGCTGTGGAGATCGTGGCAGGGGCCAGGGGCCACAGCACCCTGCCCCTGGGAACGAAAATGCAAGGAAGAGGTACAGGGCTGGTGGGCCCAGCTACAGGCCAGCACAAGGGGTGCAGATGGTGGCAGTTCCTCCTAGTGACCATGCAGGTCACAGGTCAGCACAGCAGCAGCAGTCCATGGCGGTTTCCTGGTGAGTCCATTCATCAGCGTCCTGTGTCCAGTTTCAAGTTCCAAGAATGTTCAAATTGTGGGGAAAATTCCCCTGTACTTATAGTCAGTTCTTACAGTGTTTTACAGTGGTAGGGAGAGGAGGTTCCAGCCAGTTACAACTGGTTCTGGGAGTGCCCCCTCTCTCCTTTCAGCACAGGCTCCAAACATCAGTGGGGGGTTAACGACCCTATTGTGTGAGGCCAGGGCACAGCCTTTACAAATGTAGGTGTGCCCCGCCTCTCCCTTCTCTCAGCCCAGGAAGACTATTCAGTATGTAGATGCACCTCAGTGACACCTCCACCCTCCCTGTGTACAGGCTGTCTGAAAAGTATGCACAAAGCCCCAACTGTCACTCTGCCCAGACGTGGATTGGAGTCAAGCTGCAAAACACCAGAATCATAAGCACAGATAAGTGCGCACTTTCTAGAAGTGGCATTTCTGTGATAGTAATAAAAAATACACCCACACCAGTAAGCAGTATTTATTATCACCATCACAACCATACCAAACACGCCTACGCTAGCCCTCATAAATCAGACAATACCCCTACACATAAGGCAGGGCATTTCTAATGCAATCCTATGAGAAGGCAGCACTCACAGCAGTGAGACACCAAGTTAGGCTGTTTGTCACTACCAGGACAGGCCATGCAATATGGCACATGTCCTGCCTTTCTACATACATGGCACCCTGCCAACAGGGCGTACTTTAGGGGTGACTTACATGTAGTAAAAGGGGAGTCCTGGGCCTGGCAAGTAAATTTAGATGCCAGGTCCCTGTGGCAGAAAACTGCGCACACAGGCCCTGCGCTAGCAGGCCTGAGACAGGTTTGAAAGTCTACTTCAGTGGGTGGCGCAAGCAGCGCTGCAGGCCCACTAGTAGTATTTAATTTACAGGCCCTGGGTATAGAGATACCACTGTACAAGGGACTTATAGGTAAATTAAATATGCCAATCAGGTATAAGCCAATCATACCAACTTTAGATGGGAGAGCACCTGCACTTTAACACTGGTCAGCAGTGATAAAGTGCTCAGAGTCCTAGAGCCAACAGCGAAAGGTCAGAAAAACCAGGAGGAAGGAGGCAAAAAGACTAGGGATGACCATGCGTATGGCCAAAAGTCCAACAGTACCCATCTTGCCCATCGTATCAAGGCAGGGTATTGTCTGGTTATTGTGCTGATGGTGATTTGGATGATGTCAGACAAGACTTGAATTTGGATAGTCTGAACCATTGACACCATTGTATTCCAAAGGAGAAACACACATTTACTACTATTTAGATTTGATTAGCTAATTGAATAATGGAGACACATCAGTGATTGGTCCAAATCTTGTTTGTGATGGGTCTGCCAACCTGAGAGGTAAGAAAGCCTCTTACATTCTCTTTGCACAAAAACCCATGGGAATATGAACAAGCATAGTGCCTACTTCAGAAAGGTGAGGATTGTACTCTAATTTGGAGTTCATTAGCCCATTTACAAAATATACATGACTGTTAGAAATGGGGTTTCTGGATGGCTAGCGTATGCACCTAAGCCAGGCAGAACCCACCCATTCTAGTCAGGGCAAGGGAGTTACACGTCCAAGATAACCCTTGCTCACCCCCTTGGTAGCTTGGCACAAGCAGTCAGGCTTATTCCAGAGGCAATGTGTAAAGCGTTTGCACAACACACACAACATACGTGACGCACTATTCCCACCTCAAAGGAAACACAACACCAAGATATATGAAAATATACTGTATTGTACACAACACAGTTATTAGGCCAAACACAACATGTCAGAAATATCCTGCTACCTTAGCAGTTGTCAGAACGTTACACATGAGTTACTCTGCAGAACCAGCAGTAGTCACATATAACACACAGGTTACTTAGTATTCTGCAACACAAGCAGGAGTCAGGAATCACGTTACTACACCAATGCACTTTTCATAGAAATATCATAAACACCCATATCAGGAACATTATAAAACATACGACAAGTCAGGAAAACATATGAGCATGTCATGACCATAAAAGGAACATTAGCATACATAGATAAAGCATCATAAAAATAGGTAGGCAACATATAAATCAATAATGTCTATATAAAGAACCTATGACATATATATTGTCCTTTAACAGTACCTGGTTTCCATGATGAGGCACCTCCAGTGCCATGAAAAGATCAAAAAGGGCCCCCGGCGCTCCACTGTGCAAAACGGCGGCCCTCCGGTGATTTGGGGGAACAGGGAGGTGACATGCACCCCCTCTAGATTTATGACGGGCCTCTCCTGGGGCCCGCGATCTCTTGGGGAGCCTCCGGACCTCAATCGGCCCTCACAAGTGGGGGCCAAAGTCAGCCAAAACAATTAGGGAAGGAGGGGGATAACACCCCCCCCCCCCTCCAGTTCATAATGAGCACCTCCTGGGGCCTGCGATCTCTAGGGGCCCCTCAGACCTCCACTGGCCCTTCCACAAGGGGGGGGGCTGCAATAAAGCCTAAAAGTACACTCAAGGGGCCCAGCGGCGCGGGGAGCCTCCGATAAGGCTTCCGCCCTGCCCGCCCTTCACCGTGCCCAACAATCACTGGAGCCTCATGCTACTGTGGCAGCGACCGGGGTAGGAGGGGTTCTTCCCTCACGTCCTCCGAGTCCTGCTGTCCGGGTGGCCCTGGGATCTGGGGGAGACCTCCAATGAGGTCTTCCTCCCCCCTGGGGCCGTCACGGAGCACTCGCCCGCACCCGATCTGGTGAGCGAGTGTTTCTGCTCCCAGCCGGGTCGCAGCAGTGATTAGGCCTAACTCGGGGCCTGCTGGTGCCCTGGGGGCACTCCTCTGAGCGAATCTCACCCCGGGGACACGGATAGGAGCACTCTTGCTCTGAGTTCTTTTCTTTTGGATTTTCTTCATGCCCCGGGGGCACAGAAGCAGCGCATCTCTGACGCGCTCGGATAATTAGAGAGCCTGGGTTGCGGTGGTGAAACGGGGCACAGTGGCACACTTTTCAAAGCGCTAGGGCCCTCCCATGAGCCCGGGTCACGACGGGGATTTCTTGCGGCAAAAAGCGCTTTCAGAGCTCAATAGATGAGCGCTCCTCGAGGCGCTAGGTTCATGATTAAGAAGCGCTCCTCATGCGCTTCTGGTGGTTGCAGGGGTCAGGGGCCACAACACCCTGCCCCTGGGGGCCAAACTACTCAAGGAGCACAGGGCGGCAGGGCCCAGCAGCAGGCCAGCACAAGATGAATGCAAGCAAGTGGCAGTTCCTTACAGTGACCAAGCAGGTCACAGGTCATCACAGCAGCAGCAGTCCATGGCGGTTCCTGGTGAGTCCTTCCAGCTGTCTGTGTCCAGTTCCAGGTAAGTTCCAAGAGTTCCCAAATTGTGTCGAAAATTCCTCTGTACTTATACTCAGTTTTACAGTGGGTTACGGGGAGAGGAGGTTCCAACCAGTTACAACTGGTTCTGGGAGTGCCCCCTCTCTCCTCCAGCACAGGCTTCAAACATCAGTTGGGGGTAAATGACCCTATTGTGTGAGGCCAGGGCACAGTCTTTACAAATACAAGTGTGCCCGCCTCTCCCTTCTCTCAACCCAGGAAGACTGCACCTCTATGACACCTCCATCCTCCCTGTGTACAGGCTGTCTGAAAAGTATGCACAAAGCCCAACTGTCACTCTGCCCAGACATGGATTGGAGTTCAGCTGCAAAACGCCCAGAGTCATAAGCACAGAGAAATGCTCACTCTCTAGCAGTGGCATTTGTGTAATAGTAATAAAAAATACACCTACACCAGTAGGCAGCATTTCTTACTACCATTACAACCTTACCAAACATGCCTACGCTACCCCTCATAAATCAGACAATACCCCCTACATATGAAGCAGGGCATTTCTAATGGAATCCTATGAGAAGGCAGAACTCACAGCAGTGAGACACCAAGTTAGGCTGTTTGTCACTACCAGGACAGGCCACGCAACCTGGCACATGTCCTGCCATCTACATACATAGCACCCTGCCCATAGGGTAGCTAGGGCCTACTTTAGGGGTGACTTACATGTAGTAAAAGGGGAGTTCTGGGCCTGGCAAATAAATTTAGATGCCAGGTCCCTGTGGCAGAAAACTGCGCACACAGGCCCCGCGCTAGCAGGCCTGAGACAGGTTTGAAAGGCTACTTCAGTGGGTGGCGCAAGCAGCGCTGCAGGCCCACTAGTAGAATTTAATTATCAGGCCCTGATTATAGAGATACCACTGTACAAGGGAGTTACAGGTAAATTAAATATGCCAAATAGGTATAAGCCAATCATACCAACTTTAGATGGGAGAGCACCTGCACTTTAGCACTGATCAGCAGTGATAAAGTGCTCAGAGTCCTAGAGCCAACAGCGAGAGGTCAGAAAAAATAGGATGAAGGAGGCAAAAAGTCAGTGGATGAACCTGCCACAAGGGCTAGGTCAACAATGACTTTAGCCATCATGTATTTCGCCAAAAGGTCTGAGTGCCCATAGGGCTGGTGAACATATTCATGTGAAAGATGCAAAGTCCGTTGTTAGACCTAAGAAGGCTATGTTTGTAAGCAATCACTCACCACATGTTCGTTTAAGGTAACTAATAAGACCAACCCGAAAGGAATGCGTAGAGCAGTAAGACGACGCCAGCAGGTTATGTTAAAAGGCGAATAACGGAGCAGCTGTAGAGAAATGAAGCATGAGAACTTATACTTAAAGTGTGCTTTTTCTGAATTAATTGAAATATTCATATTTTGTTTATGCAAGTGTTAATAATGTGGTTGTAAGTATTGGTAGAATAACCTCTAACATCTGCTCAAGAATCCTTATTCATTATCAGCAGGCATGCCAGCAGGGCATGAATGGTTTCAGGGTGACCGCCTAAGCAAAAGTGGGAATCAGGCGCGTGCCCTTTTCCTCCATTGGTTGCTGGAGGGTCTGCAGGAAGGAAGCCTGCCAGGGACAGCAGGACTCTGTTCCGTGAGTTTTAAATCCTCTAGTCTGCCATTCGAGATCATGATATAGGGATTGATTGCATATTTTAAATCCACATTTCATTGGCAGTAAAAATAAACATTCTTTGGCTGATGCACCAAGGTGGCATAAATTACACAAAGTATATGCATATTTCAGGGGATTTGCAATGGCACCCTTCTTCACGTCGCTCCCGGGCATATATGTGCATCCCTTCCGTGTTTCAGAGGGTACACATTCAGATGTAGTTCATTTGCATACATGACTGTCCCTTGCCTAACTCCCTATAAAGATTGCGAAGAATCAACACATCGCAGGGACTTTTAAAATATATTTTGGATCCATTTCCTACATATGGAAAGTAGTTTTCCATGAAAAGTGTTCGCGTCCTATATAGCAGTGATAAAACGTAGCATTCCATGAAGTTTTTTCCACAATTTCAAGAGTACTTGCCCTTCCCATCATGCAGTTTAAAATATAGCAATGAGCAAACATTTAAAGTGTACTGCGGGTTATGCCATGTGTGTGTACTTATTAATAATATTAACATAGGAATTACCCTGAGACCTTTTCTAACACTTCTCTGTAAATACCCTTCCTATTCATTTAGGTACCAAGTAAAGACAGTGTCATCTTCAGGATTTTGGGTCCCCGGGCAAAATATATTTTGGGTGCGACCGTATTGAAGAAATTTTTATTTAATTCCCAATTTCCCGCTAATTCAGGATCACAGGATGTCAAACAATACTAAATTATGTATTGCAATTTAACAGTGTCACACAAAAAACGTTAAAATATTTCTTGTCGGAACCCCAAATATTATTAAGATGACACTGGTTTAGAGAGACAGACTGGAGGTAGCAGTAGGAAGAGAAGTTTAGATAGAGGAATAAAATGGAAAGCGGTAAAATAGAAAGAAAGTTCAGTTTTCCAGGAGGGTCCGTGGAAGGTGGGCATCCTGGGCAACTCTACACTTTGCTCATGTCTTAAAACGTCTCTGGGAACAGCAGTGGAGGTTCAGTACTCATCGTGACATTTCTACAATCATATTGGACGATTCCTTTTACAGATCTTTCTTTTCTTTTGGGAAACGTCACTAAATCAAACATGCATGACTTCAAAATTTAGGACCAGATTTACAAGACAGTGGCGCATCGGTCCCGATGCTCCACTTCTCTTGCATGCCCCTACAACCACCTAATGACACCATGGTTGTGCCGTATTTACAATATCGTGCACCATGGTGCAAATTAGGCAGTAGCGTCAACATTTTTTATGTTATTTTTGCTCTTTGTTGCACTAGCGTCAAACATTCAGACGCTAGGGCAGCAAAGTGCAAGGAGGCCTATTGATTACATTGGGTGCGTCAATTTAATACCTGCATTGAGCAGGCATTAAAAATTATGCAAAAAATGGCACACTGAAATCTTACAGATTTCTCTGCGCCATTTTTGCGGGTCTCCTAATGCCAGAACGCCCCCCTTGCATACATTATGCCTGACACAGGCATAATGTGGCACAAGGGGTCGCAAAGTGGCACAATGCCACTTTGTTAATATGGTGCAGCGAAAATTGCTTCCATCAGCCACATTAGCATTAAAAAAATGACCTTAATGTGGTGCCTTGTAAATCTGGCCCTTAGTTGCCTACATTCAGGTTTTAAATGGGACGTTTTCTTACTGAGCTCAGTCTCATAAAACAAACGAAGGGGTACCATGTGAACTTACAGACCTGGCCACCGTTATGCAAAGAATGAATGTCCTATAGCGCAATACACATTTAGGCAAAGATTAAATGTCCTCGTGAAGACAGACATTTCATCACTTAAGCTAGAGAACGGATAATTTATATTGTTCTTGCTTTCTTTTCTGAAACCAGTAACTTCACTTTTTAATTATCCCACAGTTATTATATCAGTACATGATAGATCACACGTCGATTTCCATTTGCATTTGTATTTTTTCCTCCTATTTTCTTTTAGTTCTTATGCATACTGAAAAAAAGCGTATTCTTACTAGCAAACAAAAGGAACCTAATTTGAACATTTGATACAATTTATTGCATGCAAAACATATACAAGTTGTGTGGTATGAACAGATAATCAACTTATACACATTTATATGGATGTTCTGCATGCATTCTGAACTTCCTGAAACTGAACAAGGAACATTTCAATAGTTGATCCTTATCCGGCCCTATCATAACTTTGCCCAAACCGTATTGATGATTGGAAACCCAGAGGTCGCAAATACATGTGCCCTCAGTAATGGGTGGGAATTCAGGTCTAGACAGAGCTAATAATGACGATTTCTCTTCTGCTAATATTGATTAATTTCTATTTTTCACCAATTATTCTGCATCAATATCCACAAATGTAGCAGGTGACGTAACTATTTTTCAACCTAACTATTATTATTATTGTTATTATTAGGCCTTCATCTAGAATAAGGAGAACTTGTGTGAGAAGAAAACTCATGTCTTGTATCTAATATTGAGATGATATAAAATAGGGATGTATGAGGTTTTCCTGTGATTGTAGATACCCCGCAGAGTAATGGAGACATCCTGACAACAAATATACAATTGCTTTCTTTACCTTCTTTACCTTTAGGCGTTTGAAAATTTAAAGTAAACACAAATAGTAGAGAGTTTTTTTCACTTTAGCCACTGCATTTCTCAACTAGATTATTTATCTATGTATCTCAGGCTTTCCTCTGACATTGGATCACTAGATGAATGCTTGTAGAGTAATGTGTGCACCATTAGTATTAATTTCATGTTTTTTTCAAGGTTAAAAAAATAGTAATAGTGTTTTTTAAATGTGGGCAAATTCATATACACAGGCTGTGGTTCATAACATTGCCTACCTCTGTGGAAAGTGGAGTGTGGATTATTTACATTTTATGTGATGATATAGCTTTAAGAATATTGAAAAGGGAAATATAGTTGATATTGTTGTGGAACAAAGGGCTTTATATAAAGTTCGGTGGACTGGGTACCCTGTCACAAAGGTGGCAGATGTCCTGTTCGCCATATTACCAGTTCAATATATCCTATGGTATTTCCAATATTGGAGACATGATATCCATTATGTTTTGATGGATTATCCCACCCCTTAAACTCAGAATAAGGTCCTATATATCCAGATGCCCTGAAAGAAAAACATGACTTCTCTTGCTTTCTATAGTAATTAGAAAATAGCTAAATGTTAATAAAGTTTATGGATTACAAAAAAGAGTGGCAAAAGCTTCAGGAAAGGGACCTTATGGAAGAGGTACAATGAATATAGGCTACACGGCTAATAGCGGCAGAAGACAGAGGCGCAGAAGGCCAGAAAACTACTGAGTACTTTCCAAGAATTCATGGATGAGTGAGGTTTGTATTCATCTGAAGATTAATTTTCAGATATTTATTGAACAGGGATTTCAGAGGTGTGTTGCAGTGCTGTTTATCGAAACATTAGTTTGAATTTAAAATATATGTGTCATAGTTACACGTTGGAAACACATGCTATCCCCTGATGAAGAAATACGGAAGTGTTCCAGAAACGTCTAGTGGTATTGGTCATTTATGTCGAATATTAAAGAGAACTGTGTTGAATCCTAGCACTTATATTTGGATATATTTTTCAAAAGGAACCATTTCTAATTTTTTCAGACGGTATCTAAATACAGTAGATAATAGATCTTTTGAAAGTGTGCAACACTTCTTCAGCACGTTTACTAAGAATATAGGATGACTTAGAATGGCCTCTGATGGTGAATGGTAAAGGCAGATGCTCCAAACAAAACATGAAATTTGAAGAAAACAAAGTGCATCAGGGGAACATATTAATTAGCACACCATACATTTGTCTAACTAAACAAGGATGGCGTTAGCTCGCCTGTTCCTTAGTAAGTAAACTTACAAGGGGACGAGCATAGGTCGATTAATCTTTTGAATCGCATGGAGTATCCTAATCATGTAGTGATTACTGAACCAATAATCAACATCAGAAGATAATATCAATCACTTCAAGAATCAATTAAAAACCACATTAGTCAAAATAACCATCACTCATGGAAAAGGTTAATAGTTTTTATTCCCTATTGATTACAATTCTAATCAAAAGTTAATTTTGCTTTTATTAATTAATCTTGATTAATCATCAAGGAAATCAGCATTCTACAAAGGAAATCATAAGCAACGATGCAGATCATAAGTCAATGATTATCGACGTTAATGGAGTAATTCAGCAATTAAATTCTGAATCAGTCATTGTTAGTGTCAACGTCTTCCCTATCAGCCTACCTAACCAAGATTAGCATCAGCATGTGGGTCTTCATGCGAAAACAATTTAGAGAAAAACATTAATTTGGAAAAATATACCTAAGAGGGAATTTCTATAAAAACAGCGCAGTTGGTACCTAAAAGAAAAGGCACAAAATTAGTCAGTCACATTTTCATAGCTACCTATCCAGGATGGATCAGCAACAAGTCAGTCTTCGTCCCCAGGTCATCAGTGGTCAGCTACGGATCAGGCTCACAGAGTATAAGCCCAATTATCAGCACTTCGGACAGCGTTTCCTGACGTCATCAACTTTCTCCTCGCAGTTCTGATTCCGCTCCCCTTGCCATTACTTTTTATTACAGTCTCCCAGTCCGTCCTACTAATTGCTAATTGGTCAGTCTTGCCAGTCTCAACTCTGGACAGTTCAAGGTACTTTCTCCCGGTTACCAGTCCACGCAAGGTTTTTCGAAGTCTCTACATTATGAGCAAGCAGGGCCCAGCGAATCCAGGCCTTTGGCCGAGCTAATTTAAGAACATGGATTAACATAAAACATAAGTTATACATCCAGTTATGATATATTGATATGTTTTATATAGGTCTTCTCATTATTGAACATCTGTTAATACACATGGTGACCATGTGGGCACATTTTCGATTATTCATGTTATTTTCCAATATTAATTTCTCTACACGTTTTTCTCAATAATAATCACACATTAATCATTAGTAAATGTCCTTAATTAACATATCCACTCCTTCAATGGCAAAGGTATCTAGTGCGGAGTAATCCTAATGTTTGAAATGTAAAAAAAAAAAAATAATAGAGTGGCATGTTGAAGGCTTAGAAGCTTACTTTTAGACTGACACCTGTGAGGAACCTGTCAAATATTTTCAGTATCATAATTGTCGTCCTATTGTTATCCTTAAAAAAGAAAAAGTTCTGCAAGTGGTGGAGCACTATGGCAACACAGAACATCTCAAGCTTGAATTTTGGAAGCGCAAAAGTTGTCTTTCTCGATGTTACACCTGATATACATGTTACTAAAACTTCCAGGGAAGGCATGTTCTTGTTAGTAAAGAAATACGCCCATTCTTCTTACATAATCTTTCTGTGAATGTGTCACATTTAACCTAAAGAATGCCATTCTCGTTTCTCACTCAAGCCATTATCAAATCTATTGGATTGTAACATTAACCTGGATTTCCATCTAGCTAAAATAAACTTCCACTTTTCTGATTTGTCACCACCTAAAGCATGGAACAATGAATGGCACTTCTCTGTGTTTTAGGACCCTGTGTTGATTAACAAGGGTAACACTATCTGCGTGGCACCTGATGTGGCATTCATTTTGGGTAAATATGTATTTTACTTCCTGGGGAGCTGTGTGTGTGTCAAACATGATAGATGGGAACAAAATCCCACACTATAGGCCTCGTTACGAGGCTGGTTGTTATGAGACTTCCAGCCTTGCAGTGGCGGTCTTTTCACCGCAGACCCGGAGGTAAGGACTGCCACATCACGAGTTGTGGGGCTTGGCAGACGCCAAGCTTCCACAACGCAGCCTGTCCCGCCGGCCGGTGGTTAGCACCTCCAAACCGGCAGCAGGCCTCAGCCTGCCAGCCGGATTACAAGACTGGCAGTCATACATCCGGCGACAGGAATCTTTATTCCTGTCACAGGCACACACATGCACACATGTCCCCACACATGCACACATCTCACCCCCACCTATCCACACACCGCAAACCCCCCACCCCCTCATGCACGCATGCATTCACATACAAACCCTTCGGCATACGCATACATCCACACAGACACCTCCATTCACTCGCAAACATGGACACAGAAACCCCCACACACTTGCAAACATGCACTCAGACATCCCCATACACGCGCACAAACATGCACACACATTCACTTGCATGCATGCATGCATTCACCACCTCCACAGACATGCACCAACACACCCACAAACACAGACACACTCCACCCCCCCTTTCGGATGCCCACTTACTTTCTCCGTCGAGGAGGACGTCCAGGAGGGGATGGGTCCTGGCGGTCTTGCGGTCTACAGCTTGTAATACAGCAGGCAGAGTCCTGCTGCTGTTGCGGTGCTGGCGATGCAACCACTACTTCGGAGTCGGACTTCCACCCAGAAATGGGCAGAAGTCCTCCAAGGACTTCTAATATGGTGGGCAACAGACTGCCAGCACTGGCGGTCTGTTGGCTGCAGTGGCTTCCCCTAAGTCGTAATGAGGCCCTATATTCTTTGAGTTGTAATATATAAATTGAGTTTGACTAGTCACTGTGCCCTACATGGTGAATGAACATATGAAATAAATAAACAATCACCCTTACCACTACGTGTACTCAGTACCTAATCCTGTGCTCATTTTCGATATGGACAGACACTGACAGATTTACACTATTACCGCTTTAAAAACAGTCTGGGGATTCTGGGTCAGTCTCTGTGGGATAGGTGTTTTTAGGTCGAGCATGCAGGCAGCGCACATGCGCTGTCGCTAAGGCAATGATCTTTTGTATCTGAAAAAACACTCTCCAGAAAGGGGCTTTTAGCAGGCTCTCATCACTTACCATTTGTTGGCACCATTCTCATTCTTGTTTGCTGCCTTCTAATTCTGCAACCTGTTCAATGTCATCACTTCTTTCTCTCCGTGTGATGCATGGACCAGGTACAGATTAATTTAGCTTGATTAGTCTCCCTCCACGTTGTGATTGAGGTACTATTGCCTGTTTTATTGTTTGCATTTCTTAAATAACGCAAACTCGATCCTACATGACAGTATGGGACACGCTGCATGAGCACCAGTATTACACAAGCTCAGTTTTTTTTAAGGCGGGGAGATTAAGGCAGATATCCCGAATCACAGGCTGTTGAGGAGACTCTGAGACATGAACCTGGTTCCTCACTTCAACAGTCAGTGTCCCATCTGCCTACACTACCCATAAAGGCACATCATTTTCATTGGCGTCGGTTGTTGCAATCCAGGGAAGCATGACAAAGACCAGATGTGGCATTAATGGTCCCACTCCGCTCTGATAGCACAGTTTGGCAGTTCGTTCATTTTTTATGTTCCATGCACTCCAACCCAGATTAGAAATTAGAAAAAACAGACCAAATCAAAAACACCCTGAAAATTGTATGATAAATTGCCACTACTACGTGTATCAATTTGGGTGGCTTACATGTAGATGATGTCTTACCATAAAATTGATGCCTACCTTGCATACTTCTTTGGCAAAATCATGACTAAACTGGAATTTGCTTCTAAATAATGATTCTGACATTGGCACCGAACCACTTATTCTAGTTTTTTTGTGGAATGTTACTACAGCTTATTGTGCTTTCATTGATTTGAGCTGCACCAATAAGGCACAGGCAAAAATAATAATTTTCGTATGTGTTTAGAAGCATGGTTTTCTTTTCCTGATTTTCGACTGGGTGCATGTTTTGTTGCTCTTAATACCATTCTCCCTGGAGAAAACAGCTTTTGTCAAACAGCTGTTTTGGCATGGAAGAAGTCCCTGTTCACCCAAAACCCACCCACCCTGTCACTATTTCTTCTCCTCCCATATCCACCCTTTCCATTTCTTCTTCCCCTCCCAACAGACAAAAGAAAAAATGCTGTGACACGGGCAGCGCTGACAGCTTCTTTGCTTTTTTTCGCTTTTTTAAATCATCCTCACCACCCTGCTCTCCACCAATTTACCTGCCTTCCCATTCACCACTCCCACCGGACTGACAAAACCAAAAGAGCTCGCCCAAAGGTGAGATCCTTTTGGCTTTGCCAATTCCTGTTTCTATTTTCCAGATAGGTAGCTGAGGCTCATATGCAGCACTTTTTTAGCGCATTTCTATTTGTGTAACTTCTAAATACGTGCTGTTTGCACACTTTAGCACCTTGCATTTTTGATCATATCTAGTTTCCCAACAGCACATCACAGTTTATGTTCAGCAATCATTTGGGAAATCTGTCAAAATATCTATTAGCTTTCATAACCTAGCTTTTTTTACACTGCCTCTGAGACTGAGTGATAACACTCATAACGACTGAATAGTACTTGGATTTTACAGTGGAACTGGTAATAACAATAACAGCAGGCAACTTTGTGGATTCCAATAATCTCAATTATAGAACATTTTCCAGGTCCCTGCCAAACAGTCGCTAGCATCATGGAAAGCTATGCAAAACAATTCCAGAAAAGTTTGTTCAAATAGTTATTTTGGTAGGATTTTGCTTTTGAACTGGAACATAAACTTTTTACATTCTCACTTCGCCATAAGGTAAACCAATAACATGTCAGCAAAGTTAGGCTGCATGACGGCACCTATACCTGGTAAACTGGCAGATTTAAGGTTGAATCTAGACACCATACAGTGAAAGAGCACTGGAACGTTGGGAGTCCCATTGAAGTCAATGGAGTAGTTCAGTAACAACGACTGGTATAGTCCTGCTACAACATTCCATTGCTTGTCGTTATATCTTTTCTTTTGTAATCTAGAACATTCTACCCTCAGTAGGTGTAATGTTCTACTAGCATTATAATTTTAGACTGGTCTACCCCAGTGGTTAAAGGCTTTCTCCCTTGATACAGTGTAGGAAAGTACCATCTTGCCTGGCATGTTAACCCCAATTCTTACTTGTATGTATGTTTGTGTTTGCCTATGTCACTGGGATCCTGCTAGCCAGGACCCAAGTGCTCATAAAGTGTGCCCTGTATGTGTTCCCTGTGTGGTGCTAACTGTATCACTGAGGCTCTGCTAACCAGAACCTCAGTGTTTATGCTATTTATGCTTTTAAAATTGTCACTGCAGGCTAGTGACTAATTTTACCAATTCTGATTGGCACACTGGAACACCCTTATAATTCCCTAATAAAAGGTACTTAGGTACCCAGGGTATTGGGGTTCCAGGAGATCCCTATGGGCTGTAGCATTTATCTTGCCACCCATAGGGAGCTCAGACAATTCTTACACAGGACTGCCACTGCAGCCTGAGTGAAATAACGTCCATGTTATTTCACAGCCATTTTACACTGCACTTAAGTAACTTTAATTCACCTATATGTCTAACCCTCACTTAGTGAAGGTTAGGTGCAAAGTTACTAAGTGTGAGGGCACCCTGGCACTAGCCAAGGTGCCCCCACATTGTTCAGGGCAATTTCCCCGGACTTTGTGAGTGTGGGGACACCATTACACACGTGAACTACATATAGGTCAATACCTATGTGTAGCTTCACAATAGTAACTCCGAACATGGCCATGTAACATGTCTAGGATAATGGAATTGTCACCCCCAATACCATTCCGGTTTTGGGGGGACAATTCCATGCATCCCCGGGGCTCCAGCATGGACCCCGGGTACTGCCAAACTAGCTCTCTGGGGTTTTCTCTGCACCTACTGCTGCTGCCAACCCTCAGACAGGTTTCTGCCCCCTGGGGCCTGGGCAGCCCAGTCCCAGGAAGGCAGAACAAAGGATTTCCTCTGAGAGAGGGTATTGCACCCTCTCCCTTTGGAAATAGGTGTTAAGGGCCTGAGCGGAGTAGCCTCTCCTGGCCTCTGGAAATGCTTTGAAGGGCACAGATGGTGCCCTCCTTGCATAAACCAGTCTACACCGGTTCAGGGAGCCCCCATCCCCTGCTCTGGTGTGAAACTGGACAAAGGAAAGGGGAGTGACCAATCCCGTGTCCATCACCACCCCAGGGGTGTTGCCCAGAGCACCTCCAGTGTGTCCCAGACCTCTGCCATCTTGAATGCAGAGGTGTGAGGGCACAATGGAGACCTCTGAGTGGCCAGTGCAAGCAGGTGACGTCAGAGACCCCTCCTGATAGGCTCTTATCTGGTTAGGTGGCCAATCCTCCTCTGAGGGCTATTTAGGGTCTCTCCTGTGGGTTTCTCGTCAGATAACGAATGCAAGAGCTCACCAGAGTTCCTCTGCACTTCCCTCTTTGACTTCTGCCAAGGATCGACTGCTGACTGCTACAAGACGCCTGCAAAACCACAACAAAGTAGCAAGAAGACTACCAGCAACATTGTAGCACCGAATCCTGCCGGCTTTCTCAACTGTTTCCTGGTGGTGCATGCTTTGAGGGCTGTCTGCCTTCACCCTGCACTGGAAGTCAAGAAGAAATCTCCCGTGGGTCAATGGAATCTTCCCCCTGCTAACGCAGGCACCAAACTTCTGCATCACCAGTCCTCTGGGTCCCCTCTCATCTTGACGAGCGTGGTCCCTGGAACACAGTTTTGAAGTGACCCCAACAGTCCAGTGGTCCTTCTGTCCAAATTTGGTGGAGGTAAGTCCTTGTATCCCCACGCCAGACAGTAATCCTGTGTACTGTGTGAACTGCAGCTGCTCGGGCTTCTGTATACAGCACAGTCCAGGTCTCCAGCACTCCGTCCTGCATTGCCCAACTCGCTGAGTTGACCTCCGACTTCATGGGACCCTCTTTTGTTGTGCTGACGTGACCGCCATGCTCAGATTTTCTGAATGTCTGTTCAGGTGCTTCTGTGGGCACTGTCTGCTTCTGCATGGGCTCTCTCTGTTGCTGGGCGCCCCTCTGTCTCCTCCTCCAAGGGGCAACCTCCTGGTCCTTCCTGGGCCCTGGCAGCACCCAAAATCCTCAACCATGCTTCGTGTAGCTAGCAAGGCTTGTTTTCAGTCTTTCTGTGTGGAAAGAACTCTGCATCCTCCAGCACGCTGTGGGACATCTTCTAACCAAAGGAGAAGTTCCTGACACCTTCCGTTGTTGCAGAATCTTTGGCTTCTTCCACCCAGAGGCAGCCCTTTTGCACCTTCATCCGGGGTTTAGTGGGCTCCTGCCCCCCCGCCCCCCCGGACACTTGCGTGACTCTTGGACTTGGTCTCCATCCTTTGAAGGCCCTCAGGTCCAGAAATCCATCTTCAGTGCTTGGCAGTCAGTTGTTGTCTTTGCAGAATCCCCTATCTCGACTTTACTGTCTTTCTGGGGTAGTAGGGTAACTTTACTCCTACTTTTCAGGGTCTTGTGGTGGGGTATCTTGGACACCCTCAGTGTTTTCTTACACTCCCAGCAACCCTCTACACACTACACTAGGCCTGGGGTCCATTTGTGATTCGCATTCCCCTTTTGGAGTATATGGTTTGTGTTGCCCATAGGCCTATTTTCTCCTATTGCATTCTATTGTGTTCTACAGTGTTTGCACCACTTTGCACTACTTTTCTAAGTGTTTTACTTACCTGATTTTGGTTTGTGTGTATATTTTGTGTATTTTATTTACCTCTTAAGGGAGTATATCCTCTGAGATACTTTTTGCATATTGTCACTAAAATAAAGTACCTTTATTTTTAGTAACTGAGTATTGTGTTTCTTATAATATAGTGCTATATGATATAAGTGGTATAGTGGGAGCTTTGCACGTCTCCTAGTTCAGCTTAAGGTGCTCTGCTATAGCTACCTCTATCAGCCTAAGCTGCTAGAACACTACTAATATACTAATAAGGGATAACTGGACCTGGCACAAGGTATAAGTACCACAAGGTATCCACTATAAGCCAGGCCAGCCTCCTACATACGGTCCCTCGTCAATGTTCAGGGTCTTTAACAACTGATATATCTGTCAGCAGTGGGCTACAAGGCTATATTATTACACAGTAGAGGTAAGTATTAATAAGGTTTAATCATATAAATCTGAATCTCTTCTGTCATAAAAATGTTTGTGTGCAATGCCACTTCAAGAGTGCAAGACTGGAGCACTCCTCAGGCCCTTACACACAGCACACAAAGCTTTACATGCTCTTTACGAGCCATATATATGGGGAAACAAGACGATGATAGCACAGTACTTTTGAGTCACACTGATGACACCAACATTCTGTGTAAATACAACATATTGTAGGTGCTAAAACTTCCCCTTCTGGTCAAGGTATTTGTTTTACTGGTGTTAAAGCATAGCCATGGATTGATTTATGAACATATGAGGTGTTCAAGGCAATCCACAATGTTTGCCATTAAATCATTATTTTTATGCAGTATCGGTGCCATCTGGTGACATTACCAGTCTGTAAGTCATGAAATTGCACAAATATAAATGCAGATGGACAAGAATACTTTTCCGAAATACCTTTACAAGTAAACAGTTCAGCTTCCTGATTTGGGAACTGAGCTAGAATGTAACAAATGGTATGTATTTTAATCCCAAATGTATTATCCTGTACATCAGTGGCCAGCTCACTTTGCAATATTAATAGCACATAAATAGCTATGTGTTTGTAATATTTGAATGTCTTATCTAAAAACCCAGTTTTAATGTTTCTATTGCTTATTGTGTAATGCTTGATGTCAGCATCATATTACATCCCCAAAGGCACACATTAGTCAGAAAAACGAACACACCTGCTTCACATCTAAGAGGAACTATATTGTTCAGTCTTCCCAGCAATCTACTATAATAAATCAAACAAAACTTTGCTCCATAACATCACATAATGCACCAACCTGAAACCCCTCCACCAAACACTCCACAACTATAGATGCCATGGGGTGTTTGGACAAAATATCAATTTAAAAATGCCAGAGACAAAATTATTGGAAAGTAAATATCATGACACACAAGTATTATGATGTACAAATATCCTTCACAAGAATACCTTTTTTGAGGTAATATTATTTTAAATAATATAAATGTTTTTGTATCGTTTTCAATAATATAGCGGTTACAAATATTGTTTTTAGATTTTTTGAATGTGCTTTAGTTGATATATTAATTTTTGTGTCTATATAAATGTTACTATTTTTTTTAACTATATTTTGCAATTCTAAATGATTTAGAAGATTGTATTTAATTTTTAACAGTAAGCTATAGTATCTTAGTGGCTTTTTTGGTTTATAGGATGGGAAATTAATTAGGTTTTAAATAATTATGAATTTTAAATAGATTTTATTTAATTATATGATTATTTATTATGTGAATTATATTTTACTGATTTATTTTCATGATATGTTATGTTATATACTGTAAGGTTTGTAGGTGTATTTGGTGGGAAGGTAATTAACTACGAAATAATTAGCAATCAAATATTAATTGTTAAATATTTATTTCATTGAGTTTTAATTGTGTAATTTATGGAATACTTATTTATTTAACTTATATTTTCATTGCTAGCTGATAGGTTTGTAGGGGTCTAGGCTTTAAAAGTTGATTAAGTAATATTTCACTACAAACTCATTATTAATTGTTATTCAATTACTTGATTTCAAATATGGAAATTAAGGAATATTTTTTAGGTGAGGTTTGCTATGTTTGTAGGGGTATATGGTGGGGAGTTAATTGATTCATACTTGAATAACAAGTGTTTACAAATTTATAATTGTGTTATTAAATAATAATGTAATTTAATTCATTGATTTTTGTTCTTATATATATATATACATATATATATATATGTGTACGTTAATTAAGAATTTTTATATTGACAGTTTATTTTTTTCTACATTCATGGTATTACTTACATATGTAATGTCTTTGAAGTCAAGTGCCTTTTCTACTCTTGTTTAGACTACAATAGGAATAGTAAAGTTAACCTCTTTGGAGTTTAACACTTTCACTACTTTTGCACTGTTTGGAGTGTGGAAAGCAAATTTCAGCCCTCCAAAATCAAACTTTTGCTACCCTTTCACAGACTGGAGTGAGAATAGTAAATTTTACCTCTCCAGTGTCCAACATATTCCCTAATGTTATGCTGTTTGGAGAGGGAATAGTACATTTCACTCCTCTGAAATCCAGCACTTTTCCTACTGTTGTCTTGTTTGGAGTGAGAAGAGTAAATGTATCCCCCCTAAGTGCAACACTTTCCCTACTGTTGTGCTGTTTGGAGTGGGAACAGTAAATCTAACCCCTTCCAAATCCAGTGCTTTCCTGTTGTTGCACAGAATGGAGTGGGAATAGTACATTTTACCCCTTCGAAGTCCAACACTTTCCCTACTGTTGAGCTTTTTGGAGTGGGAATATTAAAAGTCACCCTGACGAAATCCAATGTTTTCCCTACTTGTGCACTGTTTGGAGTGGGAATAGTAAATCTTACCCCTCTGAAATCCAATACTTTCCCTACTGTTGTGCTGTTTGAAGTGGGAATAGTAAATTTAAACCTTCTGAAGTCCAACACTTTCCCCACTGTTGTTTAGAATGGAGTGGAGTAAATTTCACCCCTTCAAAACTGCTTTCTCTATTGTTGCTTAGACTAGAGTTGGAATAATAAATGTAACCCCTTCAAAGTAAAGTGCTTTCCCTACATTCGCACTAACTAGAGAAGGAATATTACATCTAACATTACCAAAGTACAACACTTTCCCTACCATTACGGTGACTAGAGTTGGAATAGAAAATCAAACCCCTAGAAAAAGTTCAAGACTTTCCCTACTGTGGCATAGACTAAAGTGGGAATAGTATATTTGAGATTCTTAGAATCCAATAGTTTTCAAACTATTGCTAAAATAGATTTTATAGCATTTCTTTGTAATTTATATTATTTGTTTTTATTTTCAGTTCATTTTAATGTTCATAGCAGTACATGTGTTGTGGGGGTTTAAATGTGTATTGTGTATATTGTCTACATTAAGTAATATATTTTTTATTAATATTTCAATATTTCATATAGGTTATTGTATATGCATTGAGTGTGTGTGTGTGTGTGTGTAACACAACATTTTTTATTGTACATTAAATGCAATGTTCCTTAATATTTTACCATTTTACCTTTATTACTATGAATATGTGTGTGTGTGTGTATATATATATATATATATATATATATATATATATATATATATATATGTGTGCTTTGTTTATATATGTGTACAATATTATGGAAATTTATTTACTTTACATTCCATTAAATGAATATATTAAAATATTTAACATTTACTTAGTTAAACTCCATTTAAATTAAAATATCGAACTCTTGTATATTTTTAGACAATATTAGTGTCAATAATATTTTCTTCTGATATTTAATAAGTATAAAAGCATGATATTGCGGTAAACGATATTTTTGACACAAGATGTATGTCAACGATATTGTTTATCATGGTATTGTTTCAATGATCCCTGCCATGTACCCTAAGAAGTTGCTATGCTTTCAATTACTTCAGACGCCCAACGCAAGCCCTGCAACCCATACACTGATGTTCCGAGATGTTCCTAGATGTACATATCCAAAACTGTAAAGGTGTTTGGCTACGTGGACAAAAAAAAAACAATAAAACACAAATGCAAGCAGATGTGCAGTGAACTTTAGTCCACTGCATTTGGAAAGTGTATAAATTAGACGTGGTGTCTGTGTTCTGTGCACCACCTGGTCATTGAGGGCTTGGAAATATATACACACTACTGATGATGAGACACAATCAACAAATAGGCTTTGGACAGTGACAGAACCCTTGAGCCCAGGGCATTAAGATAGCTGAACCCTAACAGTGCTGTGAGCACTAATGGCAGTAAACATCTGTATACATACACACAGGTTACTTTTCAATGTTGCCAATGCTATGAAATAAAAATAACATGGTCACAATTATAAGCTGGTGCATTTGTTTTATCGACTTGATTATCTAATGAACACTTAGTTTAACTTTATCAAGAACAGTGCTCACAGATTGAGCATCAATTACAGCTTGGTTATGCATGTCAGCCACGTTTCTGCAAACATTTGCCACATTCTGCTTTTTGAGTTTTCAAAAAAACATAAATGTATAATATGCCTAAGTAAAGGGGCTTTTAGCCATCCATCTTTATTCATTGGCTTTTTGGTGTGTCATTCACATCCACTACAGCTTACAGCCAGGGGCAGGCGATCATCCCAAATCAGCCACTGGATAGTGACTGCATTTTGCTCTTTCAGTAGGAGCACATCCCCACACAAGGAAGTTCTCTTCAGTGCCAGTGTTTTTGTTTTTACTGTATTAACTTGGAGTTGCCATAGTGTTTAGAAACTAGTGTGATATCAGGGCCTCTCCACCAGCTCTCCATGTTGAACAGAGGGCACATTCCAGCTTTAGAAGTTCCTGTCTCCTGCTGATGGTGTTGTAAATTCTTTGTGGGGTGGCCTTTTTCATATGACTTCTGTTATTTCACAACATAGCAAATTGTCTCCATTTCAAACTGTTCTTCATGAAGTTGTATTTTTTTAGTGTGTGTGCAGTGAAGTGCATTTCTAACTGTACCCCTTTATGTCATGCTGGTATGTATTTTAATTGAGGACTACGGTTATATTTGTAAACCAATTTTGTCTGTATGCTTGTATGACATTATAGTTTGCTTTTGGTATCTTGGAAGTTGTGCTTATATAGACATTTAACTTTCACATTACTAATTTTAGCTTTGCGTTTATTTCAATTTCCTGGCCTATTTATCTCTAACTATCCATGTTTGTAACCCCATCTGTCTACCTAAATGCCTATCTATCTATCTATCTATCTATCTATCTATCTATCTATCTATCTATCTATCTATCTATCTGTCAGCCTTTCTATATTCTACCAGTCTGTCTATCCTTCTATAGACCTGTCTGTCTAGCTGTTTATCTATTCGCCTGTTTGTCTTTCGACCTACCTGTCTGCTGGTCTACCTTTCTGTCTCTGTTGGCCTATCTAGCTACCTGTCAATCAATCGGCCTATCTACCTGTCTATCTAGCAACTTCAACTATCTATCTATCTATCTATCTATCTATCTATCTATCTATCTATCTATCTATCTATCTATCTATCTATCTATCTATCTATCTATCTAAGCAACCTCCCC
Source organism: Pleurodeles waltl (assembly GCF_031143425.1). Lineage (NCBI taxonomy): Eukaryota > Metazoa > Chordata > Amphibia > Caudata > Salamandridae > Pleurodeles > Pleurodeles waltl. The sequence continues at coordinate 162,114,632 of NC_090447.1, forward strand.
CCTTCTTTTTGTATGGAATTTAAAATTGTTTTGATTCGATGACCAAATATGAAATATAACTGGAAACCTTCTGCAATTCAAACTAGAGATGTTGCATTTTCATCTGGCAACGACTTGGAAACCGGGGGCCCTCACTGAGACTGTCTGAACACCCCGTGTCGCTAAATGTGTTATGAGACAAGCTCCAAGAGCCACAAATTCAACATAAAACAAACAGGTTTGACAGTAATTGTTCAGTAGGAGCAACCTCTGCTCTGCCAATAGCAAAACAGTCCCATAACTGTCTGGCTCAGACTCAGCAACTTAGACAGCAAGGACTTCAAGAGTGGTAAATAGTCCTGGACGCATCTGACTTTTCACTTCAGTCCTAGGGTTTGGATAAGGACAATAATTATTTTAATTTGTATTTACATTAAAAAATAGGTGGAGGTTTTGTAGATATTTTTACAGCAACAGCCAATTAGTTAACAAGTTTAGCAAGTAAATCAAACCATGTCCAATTAAAACATGTTGATGAAGTGGCTGAGTCCGTTCTTAGTCAAATGCGTTTTAAACTTATGTTAGCCCATCACAACTACCCAGGAGCCGCCTGCACATGACCACTGAGATGTAGGACACAAAGTGGACAACTAATCAACAAGAAGACTGAAATGTAGCTTATAATTCACAGTTAACCTTTGTAGCACATTAACCCTTTTCATGCACGTGTCAAAGGAAACACAAGGCATAGCGCTGAGATGGATTCATAAGAGCTGCTTATTGGTATATACTTCATTGAATGCATGGATAAGCACAGAATTAAATTAATACTATGAAGTAGTAAGGACACAAAGGGACTCTCCAAGCGTCAACATTTGAACAAACAATTTAGGAAAGGGGGAGTGGGTGCACATACAGAAAGCTCGTGCTTTTATAAAGCAAGAAGTGGAAACATAAAGTAATTTTAAGAAAACTAAACTTAAATACTTATTAATGGTTGCAATTTGTTGTTGAAAAACTGTTGTGCCACAGAGCTGAAGAAACACGCAAGTGACACAGCAGTCCGTAACCTGCATTTATTAGGATTTCTTCATGATCAGCGTGGTCAGAGGCAAATTCTATTAGAATAATTTCAGACCAATATTATACTATTCTGTAGAGATCTGGATTCTGGTTATCATCTTGATGTACGAATGGCACACAAGAAGAGTGAACAATCTGGGCTACGCTTAGAGATGGGGAGACCAGGACATACCACTATGTAATTTCCTACCTTGAGCCAAAAAAGGCACAAAAGAAGGAAATAAGAATTACTTATATTCACTGAAAATTCAAACTGTAGGAATTGCAATTGTTTTTTTTCAAATCTGTAATCAACTACCTTTGTTATATATGAATAGCATAGGAAGTCTTTAATATGAACAACTGGATTAAAATCTACAGTGACATAACAACATGTTGCAAGATCACTAGGGCAAATTTTCACTTCTCTGTTTATCAACCACATTTCCTGGATCTCAAGAGACGCAAATGTGGTGGCAGAATGAGAGCGGTCTCAACCACCCCCTTCCACGGCTCCCACATTTTTACCGAGCGAGGGAGGTGAGAGAATATGGGTTAGCCTTCTCCCCTGTCAGTGTGGGTCCTTGTAGGACAAAATAACTTGCACTGAAAAGTCACTCTCACAGACCTTCTGTCAGCATAGTGCCAGCTCTCCGCTCTCAGTCTGAGAGGAAAGAAAGTCTGGACTAGGCTCCTTGTGTGCAAATCTTACTCTGCTTTAAAAAGGAAATATTTCTTCATGGATTAGTGTTATTTGCAATCCAGTGTTCATCAAAGTGAGAAGTGGTACTCCGGCTGTTTTATGCATGCATTTGGAGCAGTTGCTTTCTTTCACCTATATTCAAATAGCCCTGGCTTCATTCTAGAGGTCCTTCTACAGTTGTGTTGTTTCACCAGTTCTAATGGTGTCTAGTGAATGAGACGCCCAGCAACATTCAACTCACTTAAGTCTATCTCATTGGCCACTGATGGACTGCCAAACCTTGAGTTACAAATTAGCATGATAGGCGCCCCTTTCAGAAAAAAAGATGTGGCTTCCTCTGATTCTTCTGAGTTCTCCTTCCGACTCCATCTATTGGTACACCCTTGTCTCACGAAACGTTGATGCTGCCTCAGTGCTGACCCTCTGACTCTGCCACCTCCTAACACCTTCTCCATAATCAATGTGGATAATTGAAATGTAATCCCTAAACAAGAATACAATTTCAAATTGTCCCTAACGCATTAGGAAGCTTCTTCCAGCTTGTCAACATTTTCTCGGGCTTCTATGTAAGATTGCCATGATGGACATGGGAAGCCTTCAGAAATGGCATCAAATGAGCCACTATCAATAGGTAAGCCAATCGAGTGTCATTTCAGTTGACGTCACAGCTGCTAAGTTGCTGTCTGCCTGCTGTGTCTCAGCCATCGGGGATACTGTTTTATTTTGGCTCTGAACCAGGCAGCAGAATGCACAGGAGGGCCGATGGGGCGTTGCCCTCTCTGCCCCTCGGACCTATCCTGATATAAATCACAGCCTTTTCTAAACTAAAACTAGCTCGTGAAAGGTAACTTTCTGTTCAATATTATTTTCTAATTTTCATAAACAAAACACGCACATGCAATACTTCTATCTGACACCATTGCTTGCCTTTATCTTACTATTAATGTATACGTTTGAATATCAGGTTGGGTAACAAAGGAAGGAAAGAAAACCCAGGTTAGAGCGCACTAGGAGGTTACAAATGACTAATGTCCTAAACATATTTTTTGCACCATTTCTCTTTGGCACCGAATTAGCAGGTCTTTTCTTCTCAGGCTTTAACAATGAGGCTTCGTCCCCATGATTTGTGTGTACCACAGGTTGTATTCATCCTTCACCTGATTGGGGGTTATCACTGTGCCTTCCATGCCATGCCTACCATGCCAGTTCTGTGGTTCTCTCTTGCTTTTTACTCTTTCTTGGTCCATGCTACACCATCTGTGCATGATGATCTTGCATTGTTATTCACTATGTTGCAAAAATATATTCCAACTAATCATAGGGGATACAGAGCGAGCTTTCCTAAGCCGATCTGTGACAACCACAAGCTGGTGTAGGTGGATTTTATATTATCATTACAGAAATGCCACTTCTAGAAAGTGAGCATTTCTCTGTACTTATGACTCTGGTGTTTTGCAGCTTGACTCAAATCCATGTCTGGGCAGAATGACAGTTGGGCTTTGTGCATACTTTTCAGACAGCCTGTACACAGGGAGGGTGGAGGTGTCACAGAGGTGCATCTGCATTTTGAATGGTCTTCCTGGGCTGAGAGAAGGGGGAGGCGGGGCACACATGCATCTCTAAAGGCTGCGCCCTGGCCTCACACAAAGGGCTTGTTTACCCCCAACTGATGTTTGAAGCCTGTCCTGGGGGAGAGAGGAGGCACTCCAAAAACCAGTTGTAACTGGTTGGAACCTCCTCTCTCCTTCTTTGTTAAACCACTGCAAAACTGAGTATAAGTACAGGAGATTTTCCCCCACAATTTGGAACACTTTGGGAACAAGAACATGCTTGAAACTGGACACAGAATACTGCTGGAGGGACTTACCAGGAACTACCCTGGACTGCTGCTGCTGTGCTGACCTGTGACCTGCTGAGTCACTGGAGGAACCGCCAACTTCCTGCATTCACCTTGTGCTGGCCTGCCGCTGGGCCCTGCTGCCCTATGTGCCCCTCGTGTCCCCAGAGAGTGGGTGCTGTGGCCCCTGCCCTCTGCAACCTTTTCGATTCCACTGTTAAAGTGCATGCGGAGCACTTCTCTTTTTCTGGGCTCAGCACCATTGAGTGCCTTTCTTTTTAAATGATTTGTACCCTGAGAGCGCTTTTATTGAGGCCCCTAGTGCCTTGAGAGCGCTTTCCTTCTATTTTGCCCCGCGCTTTGGGAGTGCTTGTTGGGGCTTGGAAATCACTGCCGCAACCCAGGCACTTCAAAAGTCTGAGTGTGTCAGAAACGCGCTGTATCTGGCGCCCTGGGGCATGAAGGAGCGAAGGCTGGAGCAAGTGTGCTCCTAGGAGTGTCCTCGGCGTGAAGTGCACCGAAAGAGGTGCCCCCGGGGCACAAGCAGGCACCTACCTCGGTGCATCAACGCCACGGCTCCCGGCACAGGTGAGTGAGAGCCAGGAGCCACATTGCGGCTTCAGTGGTCTGTTTTGCGGGCATCCTGCCCACCGGAAGGTTGTGGGTGGGGGAGAACTCATCGGAGGTCCCCCTGCTCTTCTCCTGGGCCCCTTCTTATTTTTAAGGACAACAGGAGGGGAGGAAGCCTCGATGGAGGTTCCCTCGCCCCACTGGGCCTTATTCCCTTTGGAGGTTGCGGGTGGGGAGGAAGCCTCATCAGAGGCCCCCCACACCACTTAGCCCCAGTTCCTGGTTTGGGCGCAGGCCCCAGGAGGGCCCCCTTATAAAAATGGAGAGGGTGCGTGCTGCCCCCTCCCCCGATCACCAGAGCTGCCCCCGTTTGGCACGGAGGAGCACCAAGGGCCCCCTTTTTTCTACCTCGTGGCACTAGATGTGTCTTGCACATAAAAAGACAGGTGTTTTAAATGGACATATGCTGTGCCTATGTTCCTTTTATGGGCATGCTGGGAACCTGTTTCTTTTATGACGTGCCATGTATTTGCTAATGTTCCTTTTATGGGTATGCTATGCTGATATGTTTTCATGGCTTGCCATATGTTTTCTAAGGTTCCTGGTATGGGCATTTATGATACTTTTATGACAAGTGCATTCCTATAGTAATGTTTTCCTGACTTCTGCTTATGTTGCAGAATAATGAGTAACCTGTGTGTTATATGTGACTACTGCAATCTCTGCAGAGTAACAGCATTATGTAATGTTCTGACAACTGCTTGAGCAGCAGGGTATTACTGACATGTTGTGTTTGGTCTAATAATGTTGTGTACAATACAGTTTATTTTTTTATATAACTTAGTGTTGTGTTTCCTTCATTGGTTGGGATAGTGCATCACATGTGCTGTGTTTGTTGTGCAAACGCTTTACACATTGCCTCTGGGATAGGCCTGACTGCTCGTGCCAAGCTACCAAGGGGGTAACCAGGGGTTATCTTGGGTGTGTAACTCCCTCGCCCAGACTAGAGTGGGTGGGTTCTACCTGGCTCAGGTGCAAACCCTAAACCCCATTTCTAACTCCTTTCTATTTGTAATCTCGTATTTCCTCCCTGATATAATTTGTCCAAGCCTACTTAAGTAACATTAATAATCTTTTGGTTTGCATACCATACATGTGAGTCAGACCCCTCTTACATTTACCAACTGTTAATTTGGTATGCAATGCTCCATATGTTTCTGGTGTATTTGAGTACCCTCCCAATGTTTCTAGTAGAAGCCTCACCAATACGTTATGGGTCAAAAGCGGATTTACTGGCAGCATAAAGTTTTGGGTCAAGATTTGAAATAAACAGAACCTCTCGTCTTCAAAGAAATCTTACATGCTAGTCTCTTCCACCCCAATTCACACCTGTACATCTATTTGCCCAGCCAGTTTACTGAATGCTGTCAGGATCCATAATAATAGTTCTAGGGCATTTGAAACTTCATGTTAGTATGAACGAAAGTTCTTTTCCAACAGTACTTCGCCACTTTCACCACCTTCAGGATTTCATATATTTGTTAAATGCCTCATTCAGGTACTTCAATCTGCTTTCACAGCAGTATGCATCATCTATGTGTCTTAGTTCTACATTATCAGCATCTGCTGCTCATTTAGCTAACAATTGCAGTTAGGCCCCCACACAGTGGCGTAACAGAACTTGAACCCCCCCCTTGCAAAATACATGTAGGGTCCACTCTCCGAACTCACTCACAAGCTCTCAAGCTAGTGTACTCTGCTGAGGGGGCCCCCTGGAGCTCGGACCTACCCGCCCTGCAGGGGCTGCAGGGGCCTTTGTTACGCTACTGCTGACACATAATTAAATTTCAAACCAGGTACTGATAGGCCTTCTTTTGTGGATGCCAACTGTAATTTACTAAGAGAACATCTGCCCCTCCTCCTCCCCACACACACATCCCAACTCGATCAATATCTCCTTCGACATGATGAATATTTTAGGCACAGAGGGAGAGTCGCAAACAAGTACAGCACTTTCAGGAGAGCTATCATTTTGGATAAGGCTATTCTGTCTTTTGACAAAAGGGGAGCCTTTTCCAGGAAGTGACCAATTCTGGGATCCCCATTATTACTTTCACCATGTTCATGTTCCCATTAATTAGGTTGCCATCCATATGATAAATATGAGCACACCTGAACGTTACATATTTCCACCTCAGTGCAAGAGGAGGGAGGTCATCTTATAGGATGTGTTTCAGTGGCCATAAAGGATATTTACAGGATTTGCATAATTTCTGTGCAAGGCTGTGATCATTCCAAATGTTCTTAAACTATTCAGTCGGGGTGCATCTCGTAAGTAAAGCAGGACATCGTCTTCACACAGCTAGATCATGTGCATTTCATCTCCCACCTGATTCCCAGTTCTCACTTCATCGCCTGAACGTTGCTGCCACTGATTCCATTGCCATGGCGGACAACACTCTTTCGGGCTCTGGCTTCAGGGCAAGTGTACAGAACCTGATCCATTTTACACACTTGTCCCGAAGCCTATGTCTCGCAGCACCACAAATAAATTCTGAAATGTAAGTTACAAAATTGTTGTTCATTTTAAAACAGAAACTGGCACTAGGTCCACACTTAGGAATATGCAACCTTGGGAGTTTTAGAGGTTGCAGTCTATATAGGGTTCCAACATGAGTTTTTTTTGAAGTTTGAAACACCTACTAATGAACGATACATGGTACTCAGACACCACATTGCAGAGTAAGATCGGAAATGTTTGAGCCAAGTGTCTTATTGCATTTCTGTAGAAGTAGCATTTCCAAATCTTCACAAACATTTCAATTTTATGTTACAAGCCATGTAGGATAGTAGCATGGCTCAGTGAGTTGAACGCTTGTCACTGAAATAAGAACTGATATGCTGATCACCACTTGAATCCTGGCAAGGCCAAGTTAACATTTATTCTTTAACTTTGAATGGCACTGAACTTGAAAGTAGTATTTGTGGTATTTACTGTGCTTAGAACGTCGGAAGTATGGTATGAAGCACTATATAAAAACAAGCTATTAGAATTGTTATTAAGATGAGCAACTTCAACAGACATTATTTGATTCTTACAATGATATTATTTAACATAAAGGCTTTGCAAGCACATAGCTACCATATATTGTATAGTTCTGATAGTAATACATTCTGTTATCTATAGACATTGCATAGTGAATTTCTAAGTTTTGGTGTTCGGGTGGTTATCAATACAGACAGACCAGAAGGTTGCATTCGTTAAATGTTAACTGTCTTAGTAAAGAAACATATTTTTTAAACGGCAGATACATCTCCACGTTCTGTCAAAAATGGTAAGAAATCTTCGACTGCCTTTCCCCAATACTGTGTCGGTCGTGTAAAAAAACTACAACATTTACCGCATGCCAGCCTTTGGCACCCTAATTACAATGTCTATGGGGGGTGGAAATACCCAAATACAGTAGCAATCACTCTTTAAAATGGTGCTAATCAATTCATGGCAACTGATTTACTATCCCTTCTGCAATATACCTTCATTAACAGCCTAATGCATTCACATGTAGAAATGTGCAATTTCTTTCGAGCATATTACAGAACAACTTACTGTTTGGCACTTTACTGAAATAGTCATTACAGAGAGGTATGGCGGAGAAAACCACCCGCTCTAATGAGGGGAACACATTAGCAGTTAGGAGACAAGTTATCCTAGGAGAACTGAAGGTCATAACCTTTATGTTGCATCTAGTGTGAGACACACACGTGAGAATGTATTCCTCAGCCTGGCAAAGCACACAGTGAACAAGGATGCATTTTCGTACTTTGTAACCGAAGGTCGGTGTAAGCATCACTTCAATCCCCCAGACTTTCTCACTATTAGAAGGATGTAGAAGCTGTTGAATGACAAAACCTTGAGGTTGTCATGGAAACTGGTTACCACTGCCAAGCGATGGTACTTTTGTATCATTACCCTGAAATCACATATTTACTCAAGTGGATCTCTGTGCACCCTCCTTTAGCATGTGTTTGTAGAGGTTCAGAAATAATTTTTCACTAGATTATACCTGTGCATGGATTGATAATAAAAATGCTAGCACGTGTTCCAATCCTGCTTGTGTTGTAGAGAGCGTAGCATAAGGTTCATTGACATCCAGTACAGCAGTAGAGGCTAAGGGGTATATTTACAAACATTATGTTCCCTGTTTGCCTCACAAAAAGTGACTCAAATCCATGGAAAATATTTTTTTTACCTATTTACTTTCCAGCAGGAAAATCACTTGAAAGTAATGCTAAGCAGTGCAGAGTGCTACTTAGCATTACTTTTCAAAAAGGGGTCTTCCATGTGTGGTGCATGGGCTTTCCCATGCAACCACCCAAGGTGTTTGACACAAAACCCTATTTACTAAAAAAGTATACTGAGTTTTGCGTAAAAAAATAGCGCCCACTCCAACGAGATACTATCATGGAGAAATGCTTTTATTTCTCCTTTCTTTTCCTACTTTGCATATGTGCTGCACTGTACAGCACCATGAACGCCAATTCACCAAAAGGGCAGGGATAGAGGAAGTGACATCACATGATATTTGACGTTTACGTTCAATCGCACATGTTTACACATACACACACAATCACAAATACACTCACTCTATCTCACATAACCACGCTCATCTACACACATGCACACAACATACATTTAAAACCATTTTTTACTTACCTCAGCTGCCACGGAGGGTCATATTCCAGCTAATTTTGCTAAATTACTCGATTTTTTAGTATACTAATAGTGAACAATATATTATTCATAATTCGTGTAATAAATTCGAGCCTCAACCTATGTCCATAAGGACGAGCTGCCCCTGTGTTCCTGGCACTGATTTTGCCACCTCTGAGGTGGGGATCGCAAATGCAGTGCGAGAGGTTGTAAGGGGCAAGTCAGGGGTTGCAGCTCTGGGAGAAATACTTTAGACAACTGCAAAATACGATTACAGATGTGCAGAAGCCATGACAAGAACTGGAGAAGAAACGTTCAAAGGTTTACAAATTCAAAGAATCTTACAAAACCAACACATCTGAATGTGAGTCCATCAGATCCTGCTATACCCCCAGATGCTTTGCTCTTTGTCACTCCCAGCTGCCTCCACCCTCCTTCAAGTCCATTGGCACTGTGTACTTTCAACAAGAGACCTGTATTTGTTTGTTGGATAGTTAAAAATATAATTTTAATGTATCTAGAGTAGAGTAACCTTTGGAGAACACTGACAAGTTGTCAGGCATCGTGGTGACTTAAAGTTATTACTACTGTCAGGCTTGCAGCTACATCATGCAAACAAGATTTAAAATAAATGGTGGGATCAATGTATATGTGCTACACGTTGATAGAGCATCCAAATAATTAAAATCTTTTCCAACTGGAAACAATAAGAACTCGCTAGAGATGTGGTGTTTATCAAAAATCAGTATCCCAGGTTTGGATATGTGTGGCTGAAATTAATGCCTTGCCGGGCCTCTCTTTGGGTAATTAACTTGGCGGGCCTCTGTTTGCCCTCACTGAAGTAATGGAGAATGTGCCACCCTGATATCAAGAAATATTTTGCCACCTTGAAGGCCAGCATTTTTACCAGCATTTTGGTACTTGGGGTTACAACTTTATTACGGAATGTCCCAGGGGTTTAGCTGTCAGTATTTCAGCAGGTGGATTGGCACGGGCCTATGGGAATTATGACTGTATTTCACTAAGAAACTTGGAGCATGCGGACCCATTTTCCTTGCATGCACTGTGAACAAGGGCACCCTTGCTATGCCTTTGGATTACCCGGTCTACAAGCACCAGAATGCACACACAAAGGCTGGTATGGATGAGCCATGCACATATTGAATCAGACAAACTGAGGCCATTTCAATGTGCTAACTCCAGCTTTGGGGCCATTCTTAATAAAGTTCACTTGCCCTCAGACAGGTGTGAAGTTGTTTTTTTCATACTAGAGGAACCAATGAGCTATATTTTTGATGAGAGACACCAGATAGACTGTTTCTTATAACAAAAATCACAAAGCTCGCTCCAGAAAAGTCTGGGAGGTAAGTTTTGTGTTCATTCATTTGCACCATTATCTCCAAGTAAACGTTAGGTTGGGAGGCTGCATGAGATGAATGTGTGAACAATCTGAGCCTGAAAATCCTAATCTGCCAGAGTATTGCCCTAAAGGACTCTGCGGAGAGCAGTTGATGCATTTCAATCTCATTTGACTGCTCCATCACCAGAAACACTCCTCAACTCCTCAGACTCGCCAGAAGATCTGACTGAGACTAATCTTTACGTTAATCTAGGGATCAAAATTCGACTTCAGATTGTGGCCGCAGCCGAAGCTGCTCAGATCATTGTCTTTACCCTCAGACATTGGCCACAAGTTCCTTCTTAAACCCATCTTGGGACAGAATATCTCTCCTGAATGACCTGCTCCAGCTGCCTTCATCTACACAACCCACATACAGGCAACAACTGAACTCATCAGGAAAATTGCTCCATCAATCCAAGGGTCTTGTAACATTCTTCAAAGAGTTGCACCACCTGCCACTTCAGGAAGAGTTGTGTATCACTTTAAAGGTATTTTTGCTCGGCCTGTGGATAACGAAAATTCACTGGATTCAGCCTGAAAGTACGATCCTCTTGATTAGGGGCACAAGATGATTTCCAGTCACTAGGACAGATTTTTTCTAGTCCAGAACTCTCATTTAACAAATCAGTGCTCCAGTAGAAATAACCCACCTGAAAATGATGATTATTAAAAGTAATGTGTAATTAAAGTTAGTATCGTAATTTGTGCCCATTGATTGGGATAAATTTGATTCCATAATATATTTATGGCACACTGCCATGGCCTGCGCTGTAGCACATCTTTAAGCAGTCATTATTTTGTAAAAGAAAGAGTGCTGTGTCCAAAGCTATTCTCAGAAGCTCGCTGTCAGTGCAAATTAACTAGTGGTGTGCTGAATACCAAGGCTGGTATTCTTAAATTCATGTCAAGCCTCATTAATCCACTACCCTCCCTGCCTTTTATCCCACTCTTGAAGGTTCTTGCTCTCTCCCTTTGTGATGGGTTTTCAGTTTTTCTCTTCCTCCAACTGTCAATGTGCATGTTTTTCCATTACTTGCTTTCTTTAAATATCTGATGTGAACAAATAAGTGACGATCCCCAAAAATAAGCACTGGTTGCTCCTCAAGAACAATTTATGACTACATTTAACTGGTAGAACAGGTGGGCACCATTAACAAGATGCACAATGTGCCACACTATATTTAATGCACTGCTCACAGAGCAGCTATGACTGGGCACCTGCTGAGTGGTGGGGGGGGGAGGATGGGAGACATTGGTGAGTCTATCACCTTTCTCCAGCATGATTTCAGCTCCTAAGCACATGCTACCATTGAATGAATTGTGGTTGCATGATAGACCATACATGTTAGAAATGGGGTCTTTGGTTGGCAGTCAGGTTACCCCTTGTCCAAGCAAGGACCCTCACTCTAGTCAGGGAAAGTCACACACAATCCAAATTATCCTGTGCCCACTCTCTGGCAGCTTGGCACTGAGCAGTCAGGCTTAACTTAGAAGGCAATGTGTAAAGTATTTGTGCAATAAATCATACAACAATACAATATAGCACCACAAAAATACACCACGCAGTGTTTAGAAAAATATATAATATTTATCTGGATATTTGCAGGTCAAAACGATAAAAGATGCAATAAGAAAATGTAAAGATATCACTGGAAAGTGATACAAAGTGTCTTAAGTGTTTTAAAAGCAAACAAAATCTCTTTCAAACACAAAGTACCTGGTTTGAGTGAAAAATCTCCGCAAAGGGCCGCAGAGGAGGAGAAGTGTGGAAACAAAGGGGTGTGCGTCGATTTCTCAGGCCGCACACGGTCGATGTGTCGTTTAGATTCCACGCAGGGACGGCTGGGCGTCGATTTCTGGCGCTCGGTCATGGATCCTCTTCGGGTTGTGGGGTTTTCAGACGCCCCGGGGTCTGTGCGTGGAATCCTGGGCTTGTTGACCAGCTCTGCGTCGTTCCGGTGGGCGATGTGGGGAAATCTCTCCCTCACGGCAGGCGCTGCATCGATTTCCCCTCTGGAAGTCGGGCGGCGTCATCCTAGGTCGCCTGTGCGTCGCTCTGGTGTGCCGTGCGTCGAAGTTCCAGTCGCACCGCAGGCGCCGCGTCGATCTTTTCCTTGCAAAGTCGAGCAGCGTCGTCCCGGTTTGGCGTGCGGTGAATTTTTCACCACGGAACAGGCTGTGCGTAGTTTTTAGCCAGCTGTGCGTCAAATTTTCGCCGCACAAGGAGTCCAGCTGCAAGAGAGAAGTCTTTTTGGTCCTGAGACTTCAGGGAACAGGAGGCAAGCCCTATCCAAGCCCTTGGAGAACACTTCTGCAGCAAAGCAAGAGAGCAGCAAGACAGCAGGGCAACAGCAAGGCAGCAGTCCTCTATAGAAAGCAGTCAGGTGAGTCCTTTAGGCAGCCAGGCAGTTATTCTTGTCAGGGTGCAGGTTCTGGTTCAGGTTTCTTCTCCAGGAAGTGTCTGAGGTGGTAGGGCAGAGGCCTTATTTTTATATTCAAATGTGCCTTTGAAGTGGGGGAGACTTCAAAGAGTGGCTTAGAAGTGCACCAGGTCCCCTTTCAGTTCAATCCTATCTGCCAGGGTCCCAGTGGGGTGTGTGGCAGTCCTTTGTGTGAGAGCAGGCCCTCCACCCTCCCAGCCCAGGACGACCCATTCAAAATGCAGATGTATGCAAGTGAGGCTGAGTACCCTGTGTTTGGGGTATGTCTGAGTGAATGCACAAGGAGCTGTCAACTAAACCCAGCCAGACGTGGATTGTAAGGCACAGAAAGATTTAAGTGCAGAGAAATGCTCACTTTCTAAAAGTGGCATTTCTAAAATAGTAATATTAAATCCAACTTCATCAGTCAGCAGGATTTTGTATTACCATTCTGGCCATACTAAATATGACCTTCCTACTCCTTTCAGATCAGCAGCTACCACTTCAACAATGTATGAGGGCAGCCCCAATGCTAGCCTATGAAGGTAGTAGGCCTCACAGTAGTGTAAAAACGAATTTAGGAGTTTTACACTACCAGGACATGTAAACTACACAGGTACATGTCCTGCCTTTTACCCACACAGCACCCTGCTCTAGGGGTTACCTAGGGCACACCTTAGGGGTGACATATATGTAGAAAAAGGGGAGTTTTAGGCTTGGCAAGTACTTTTAAATGCCAAGTCGAAGTGACAGTGAAACTGCACACACAGGCCTTGCAATGGCAGGCCCGAGACAAGGCTGAGGGGCTACTTAAGTGGGTGGCACAACCAGTGCTGCAGGCCCACTAGTAGCATTTAATCTACACTGCCCTGCGCACATATAGTGCACTCTACTAGGGACTTATAAGTAAATTAAATAGTCCAATTTGGTGTGATCCAAGGTTACCATGTTTAAAGGGAGAGAGCATATGCACTTTAGCACTAGTTATCAGTGGTAAAGTGTGCAGAGTCTAAAAAACAACAAAAACAGTGTCCAAAAAGTGGAGGGAGGCAGGCAAAAAGTTAGGGGTGATCACCCTAAGACTGTCAGGTCTAACAATACACAGGCATAAAAACATATCGCACCTGCAGTTAGCATTAGTATGCTAAACTTGTTTAACTGAATGGCTAAAAAGGACTTAGGGCCTGATTACGACCTTGGCAGAGGGAATTACTCTGTCCCAAACGTGATGGATATCCCGTCCGCCGTATTGCAACTTCCACTATATTCTATGGAGCTTGCAAAACGGCAGACAGGATATCCGTCACATTTGGGACGGAGTAATCCCCTCCAATAAGGTTGTACTCAGTGTTGTGGTGTTGCTACCCAAACACCTTGTACAAGAGACACATTAGCTGTCACATTAGTTTAAGACTTGGTATTGTAAGCCATGTTTCTAGTTCTAGCACATTCATAATTTACTCACATACCACTTATTTCTTTTTGGCATGTATTCACATTCTTAAACTACCGAATAGGTATGTTCTTTACATAGTTGTGACACTCTTTTTTCTTACTTTTTTTTTTAAGTGAAAACTTTGATTGCAAAGTACATGTGAAACAAATGAAAAACTGGAAGACCACTGGGGTTTCAGCTTTAAGCATGTTTTTTCTATGCTCCATGAGCTATGAAAGGTCTTAGGAAACGTATTGTCATGACGTGTGCTATTTTAACAGCGAATAAGGCAGCAGTGATACTATGTGCTTGTGTTTTACGGGTATATGTTACCTAAGACTACGAAGAAGAGGGAAGCCATCTAGTGGCGGCTTTCTAACAGTGATGTGTCTTGCAGGTGCCCATGGAATATTCTAGAAACATGCCACAATTAGGCCAAGAAGTCCTGAGACGTCAGCAGGGCTAATCGTCTGAATAATTGCAGCCCAGAGACGCAGTTAGGAGTTGATTTAGCTGCATGAGCAAAGTGGAAAATTAGAATGGCGCATTGAAAAAATTACTTTTTTTAATCGAGACTTAAAGGGACATGAACATTAAAAAATAAATTCACATGGCAAATTGCCATTGTGTTGTAACTGCACCAGATCACCCATTGTTATATCATTTTAATATAAATCATCCCTGTTTTGCCCAATGGAAGCACAGGGGCTGTATTTGATTGGAGTGTTGTATCATATGCATTAACAAATTTGGGAAATAATACTGGACTAAAAGGACTATGGATCAGCACATGCCATATTTGCCAGACAATAATATACATTTGGTTTATGAAATACATAAATATCCAGTTTTATTTCTGATGGAGCTCAAGCAACTTCAATACTTGACTTGAAACACCCCAGGTCTATCATAGTGTCCTTGAGTAGACTATTATTTTGAAATGTAAAAAGAAAACTAGTAATGTGACAATCATATGGCAATGTAGCTCTGAGCAAGAAGTAAACTAACTTTCTATATAGAAAGCCCAAAACACAATTTATCTTATTGAGGAGAAAAATCACAAGAATGACTTTATATTTAAAGAAAATGAATTGCTTTTCCAAAACAAAAAATATCATGTATTGCAGTGTCTCAAAAAATATTAAACTTTCTAACTGGTTTCCATGTCTCAAACTGTAAATATAGGTAATGCAAATATGTAAACATCATCTCTAAAGATTACTATCTAGACAGATCCGTCTACAGGTTCCAAGACACCTCTGCTATCAAATTTTAGTTTCCGGTTACTCGTGTTAATCATACACTACGTGTCATTCTCTCTATGCAAAATGCCACAAATAGTAGATGCTCCTGCAATAATTATATTTTCGGTAAACCCTTGATGACAGTTTTGAAGTGAGTGAGTTTCATGTGGTGGCAATCTAAAACATTTACACTAATATTTGTTTTTGTATTTCAACATTTCTGAGTTCTTACTTTTCTCATGGTATAACACATCATTAGGTCAAACAGTATAAGAAGCGTGTAATATCTTTGTAGGAATGATAGTGAAAAAGTGGTGGTGCTATTACTCACTGGTAGGCTACATTATTCCAAGACTTCCTCATCAGTGTCCTAAGAAATTAGGGCCAAATTGACAATGATGTGATGCAATGCAGTGCAACAAACAAAGTTGCTGCTCTGTGTCCTGTTAAAGGGAGAGAGCAGTGCAGCTCCATATATACTAAGATATGGTTTTGCGCTGGGACACTGTTGGCTGGCTTGTGCCATGCACACACTGTTGCACCACGGTGTAAGGATGTGTGTGTGTGCTATCCAGTATAGTTTTATACTGAAAGTGTACCCTTCCAACCAGTGCTTAATTTGTAAATAAAGAGGTGCCGGTGCTCAAAGCCCTTCTCTTAAACACGAGGCTGCTGTAATTAAATCTGCCAGCACTGAATACTGAGGCAGCGTAATCCTGAAACCATCTCGGGCCTCTTCAACCCATTTACGGCCACCCCTGCCCCTTCAGCTCATCCTGCAACTTTCTACTTTCTCCCTTTATGACGCTTTTTAGTTTTTCCTTCTTCTGTCTTTCCCATATGTGTTTTTGCTCGCAGCAAATGCTTGAGGCATAAGAATAAGCCCCGGCCCTATCAAATAAGTGCCGGTGCTCAGAACCAGAAACAACAAGGACAAATTAAGCACTGCTTCCAACACAATAGTTAGTCATAGTTAGAAAGTTTCCTAACTTTGTATGTGTGTGTAAATTACAGCACACATGCAAACTTAGAAATGTTTGGGGGAACGAAACTTTTCTCACACATTATGCCTGCCTCGAGGAGGCATACCTTTTTGACATAAATCCCCTTTTTTATAATAGTTAGGGACTTTTGTCAAAAACCATGGGTAATTGCATGGTAGAGCCTGGGTACCCCCAGGGCCGGCTTTAGGACTGATGGTGCCCTGTGCAACAGTTTATTTTGGCGCCCCCACACCCCATGACCACCTCCTCGGTTTTACTCACTACCACCAGGCAAATGTGCCCCTCATCTCTCCATAGCCCCCTTTCACATACATTCATTTGTTTTAAAGCACTTGTTAAAGCTGGCTTCACTAATCCACTCAGCTAGCCACATAAAATATAGGGGCATATTTAAGAGCCCCTAGTGCCATTCTAACGCCACATTAGCTTCATTTTTTTATGCTAATGTGGCGTTAGAAGGCCAAAAATGCCACGCCATATTTACAATGCATGCATTGCACCACTTTGTATCCCTTTGCGCTACATTATGCCTGCACCAGGCATAATGTATGCAAAGGTGGCATTCCCCCATTAGGGGGGCCAAACAAATGGCACAAAGAAATCTCACATATTTCTTTGTGGCATTTTTTCTGGCATTTTTAATGCCTGCTCAGATCAGGCATTAAAAGGAGGCTTCCTTTGGTTACAATGGGCCTCTGGGTGCTTTGCAGGATTAGCATCACAGTTGTTAACGCTGATCCTGCACAGCGCCTTACTAGCGAAAAAAAGTCTGACGCTAGTCCCCGAACTACCACCATGGTACGCTGTATTTTAAATACAGCACACACATGGTGACGTTAGGGGGTGCAAGAAAAGTGGCGCAGCACTGTGTTCAGCACCACTTTTTTCAAATATGCCCAAGAGGGGCATTTTTAAGAGCCCCTACTGCCATTCTAACGGCACATTAATGTCATTTTTTTAAGCTAATGTGGTGTTGGAAGGTCAAAAACGCTGCTCCATATTTACAAAGTGGCGCAATGCATGCATTGCGCCACTTTGTAAGCCTTTGTGCTACATTATGCCTGCACCAGGCATAATGTATGCAAAGGGGACATCTCCCATTAGGGGGGCCAAAAAAATTACGCAAATAAATCTGTCAGATTTATTTGCGCCATTTTTTTTCTGGCACTTTTAACGCCTGCTCAGAGCAGGCATTAAAAGGAGGCTTCCATTGGTCACCATGGGCCTCTGGGTGCTTTGCAAGATTAGCGTCAACATGTTTGATGCTAATCCTGCAAAGTGCCGGACTAGAGTTAAAAATGTTGACGCTAGTCCCCCAAACTATCGCCATTGTGCGCCATATTTTAAATATAGCGCACACATGTTGGCGTTGGGGGGTGGCGCTAAGGGGTGCAAGAAAAGTGGCGCTGCACTAAGTGCACCGCCACTTTTCTTAAATATGCCCCATAGTTCTGTTTTCTGCAGCATCCATACTAATCCTCTATGCTACTTTTTGTTGAGTCAAAACTGCCACTAGACAAAACTCCCATCTCTCTTCCTAGCAGGAACATTAATCACAAGAGGTGTCTTGACATTTTAACTGTTTCCTGAAAGGCTGGACGCACAAAAAACTTTTCAGCAGGTGCTTTTAAATAGCAGGTTTCGGAAGGTATTGCTAAACACAGCGCCCCCCTGAAGTCAGCGCCCGGTGCGGCTGCACCGCTCGCACCGCCCAAAAGCTGGCCCTGGGTACCACCAGTGGCATAACGAAGCTTGAGGGGGCCCCCACTGTAAAGTACCTGGAGGGTGTCCCCTCCTGCCTGTACCCAGTCCAGTGCATCGCAGGGCCTTTGTTTTGCCACTGGACACCACCCATGGTACGCCCCTTGACACAAAACAGAGCAGTGCACTACTTAATGTTACATTATGGCTACTGTTTAGCAGCCATATAGTTCTGGAAGGTAATTACCAGAAAGGCAGTTTGCATCAGTTCTTCTCAAAGTTTTAGTAAATCTGGGACTTTTCTCGCCTTTGCACAGAGCTTGTTACATAAGAGGAAGTGGGAGAAGATGATGGAGTCTGATAGGAAAAGGCATGAAAGATATAGAACGAGAGATTGAAAATATTGAGAGGACTGCCACTCATGGAGAGTCTGTTTTTGTTTGCGTGTAATCAGAGTGTCGTACAGTCATGACTGAACTTCAGAGTAAGAGCTGTGATGAGTAGCAGTAACAAGCAATCTGCCTTTATCCCACTATCTACTTACTGCTCAATATGTTGAATATTCCAGTAAGTACATTTTGAACCTAACAATGTTTGTTAGTTCCGTTTATCTATGACGTTTGAATGTATTACTGTCTACCTAATTGAATTATTTTAGATAATGTCGTTTTGTGTCAGTTGCCTGTATCTTGGCTTCAGTCCAGTTACCACTGGACACGCACAAGGAAAGGTGTAAACTATTGCCTAGTTTTTGTCTGGCAAAATCAACATTCTCATAGATTGGTTGTCTTTGTTTTGTCTAGTTGTAATCATCAGATTTGCAATGATTGCATTGTGGTTTAGCAAATCTACTGGTACATAAAACATAATAACATACATGTTTTGGATTGTAGTATATGGTAATTTAGAACATGTCACCCTGCTAATAGAGCCAAAGGTTATTCACATATTTTACATTGTTGTGCTTATACGTATCTGTCGTCCACTGTTTTTTTTTTATGTAAACAAGTTTTTATTTTTTTAATAGCTGTAAACAAGCACAAATAGGAACCTTCAATGTGCGATGAAAGTAGCTTATATCTATTCTCCATCAAGTTCTTGAGCTAAAGAGAGTTTGTTTGAAGCTGGCACTGTGGAGGGCTCTAAGGTGACCCATTCGTTCAGCAGCCTCTCTGATTCACTTTTGAGGGGCTATGATAAGGGCTAAAGTACTGAGACTCGCAGAAAATGAAAATGGCTTCTCATAGCCCTGTTTACTTTTTGTTCCTGCTGCTTCTTGTATGAGCCCTGAGAGTAGGCAGTGCAAGGGATGCTGGAGACCGGCTCGGGGTGGTGCCTGTTGTTCCTGGCTATCTGTAATTGACGTTCATGTCCATGTTGTCCGTTAAATCTATATCCCTTCTATTTTTTATCTTCTTTGAACTGAACAACTTTATAGAAGAAGAAATGCAAAGCCAGTAGAGTGTAATCTCTGTTATCTTGAGCCCCTTTACAACTTCGGGAATATGAAATGTCTGCTTTTTCGTTGCACTGAAATTGGCTTCATAATGTCTAATTAATATAACGCAGATATCTAGGAACATAAAACAGGTGTTAACCATTTGTACTGGTGAGTGGAGAAAGGGAGATGCTCCTGAAGGAGGGATCCTCTTTCCAGGTCTTTTCTGGTGGCCATGTGGGTCCAAACGGCCATATTTGTTGTGGGCATCACTGCTGGTTCAAACTACTTTACATAAGGGACAGAATATTACGAGCAACTCATAATCAGTCCCTTGAAAATAATGCCTCCTTGTTTCTGAGCAGTAACTTCCCATGTTGGCAATATGTGTAAAACGAACAGTGCAATTTAGTACTATTAAAATGCTTTGACGGTACGTATGTCACGTCAAAGTAAAATATACAATAAAAGTGAGCAGCTAAGTCCCATTAATGACTGCTTTATTTTCTTGAAGCTGGTAATTATAAAGAAATAATATTTTACTCTGTGCATGGATGGAGGCAGCTGTCTCTAGCTATGCAGAGATGCAAGAGGTCACCCTAAAGACTACTGACCTTACGGTATCGAAACTATTGTGTGTGCCCTGGTTACCCTTTGCCTATTGCAAGCTAATCTTTAGTTTTTTTTCCTGCAGATGTGTATGAGTACTGAGGTGCACAACTGCGTAGCTATAGTAGCCCCACATACAATTAACATGTTCAGTTATAAGGGATCCTTCCTACTTGACACACGTTGGCATGGCGACTATTTATTTTCAAGGACTATATGCACAGTTCTTTTAATCAAGCAGAGGGCGCCGCTGGTAATAGGAACGCATTTTACAAGTTTCGCGTTGGTGCTTTAAATGGTCCGTTATTGGTTTGCTTCCTGTGCAAGCAGCTCTCATGTTGGATGAATTTCAGGACAGAGTCTTTTTCTTGCTAAAGAAGAGTAAAAGTCTCCATGCACTGTTCAACACTGGAAGCTGATGTGTACACAGGCTCCCGGAGGGTATGTTTGCAGAGTTCACCATCCCACAGTCTACCTTACACACACACACACGCCTACACATGGGTGCGTGCACGCACACACACACTCCTCCCCCACACTCACCTTTAACCTTTGGCTCTTGGAGGGAAGGGATTTGGGGGAGGGGGGGAAGGGACAGCCATTGTGTGCATTAAGTACTACATGCCCGATATAGGGCAGATCCTAAAATGAGAATCGCTTTACGCGTGTATACACTTGTTTGGAAGGAATCTTTGTGAGCCAATGGGAATACAATTCACTGTCCCCTTTATCTGGCTTACATGTCCAACCTAACAATAATTTACCATTCATTGCCTTGACAGGTACCCATGGTCGGGTACATTTTTCACCATTAAATAATATCTAGATCGGCAATCATGTGCTACATCGGCACAATTACGTGTGTCTAACTTAATAACCCTTTAGTATTCATTGTCTTGAAAAGAACCCGTTTTCGGGCACACGTATCACCTTGAAAATATTCTGATCAGCAATACATGCCACACCAGCACAATTGTGATTCTATCCAGAGATCTAGACCATACTTTAAGCACGTGGCCATCTTGGAAGAAGGCAATTCCCCCACATCCCTGGCGTGCACGCTCACACTGCGCTTGGTAATGCTTTTTATCTCCCGGAAGATGCCCGCATTGTTGAGAGTTTTTTATACCCTGATTGGACATACTTAATTACACAATTTGCTCATTGTGTTTTATCTCCTTCTTACAGCCGATTCTGGCTAATTCAGGGGGAATGGTGTTCCACAACGGTACTTAACTTTTAGTAAGTGTTTCCCTGCCCACCACTTTAGGTTTTTCTCTGCTGAATATTACAGTGGTACACATTTTCTATTTACGTTCTATGTTCCATATTGTTATATTTTTGTGTCAATTAGTTCCTGTTTACAGCCCATTCTTTAATTCCTCAGAATGACTTCCAAAGTTGTTCCTGCAAGTTGATCTTGGTACTCATAGTTTAGTGTGTAATTTGTATCCACTCTTTCCTTATTTAATCCTTATATGGGTAACCTAATACTGAATTGCTCACTTTATGTTCAGAATTGCAGTGTGACGAGCAGGCTTGCTGTCCAACTACCTCCATAGGTACTCTTCCATTGAAAGTGTTTTTCCATGCAGCTCAAGGTGAGCTTTTGAATGAATCAGACACTTATTATTTATTTTTAACACACACCAGGCTTGGCCCTTTTAACTAATCCCTGCTTTCTTTACACAAGTCACCCCCGCACGTCCTGATGAAGAACCTCTCTGATGGTTCCAAGTAACAGCGAATACTTGGGTCGAACTCTCGGTGCTCTGTGAGTGTCTGTGCTAAGGGGTAAATACCCCATTGGATTTCTGAGGAAATCCTCTAGTTGCCCTTTGTGATTTGAATTGAACAATGCTGGACAGAGAGCTGGCAGGTGGCTTAATTACTGCAAGTTTCTTCTTTGTTACTGTAGGTTATGTATCCAGTCACCTTACCCTTCACATGTTACTTTGCACGAGCACTTTCGTCATATTTTTGCACATGTTGGAGCGACCTTTAATGCCATGTACATAGATAGTTTCATGTTCTTCCACCATAACACTTGCTTTGTGCAGTAATTTCCCTTTTGGATGTGTGTTTTTCCCTTTTTTCTTTCATATGTTGAGTAATGCTTCTGGTTTACCTTAAGAAATACTGGTTTTCCTGAATTGTTTTTGTCACTAGCAGAACCATTTTTTTCACAAAAATACACAGCACAATAAAACTGGCATTTTCAATATACAACAATAAGGCACAATAACTGTAAAATTAAACTGCATGTTACTAAGTAGCAAGATGGATCCATTATAGCCTTAGAACCCGCCGTAGCGGGCTCTACCGGCTATTAAAGGCCCGCTCCCCGCGTTAAATGCCCGAGCCGAAGGCGAGGGCATTTAACAAGGGAGAGGGACTTTATTAGCCGGTAGAGCCCGCTACGGCGGGTTCTAAGGCTATTAGAACAGGGCAGAATGTTCTATTAAAAAAAAAATGTTCACGGAGCCCGAGGGGATTTAAATCCCCTCGGGCTCCGTGAGGCTTTGTTCACAGCTGTTGCTGTGAACAAAGCGAACATTGGAATGTTGGCGCTGCGGGCTTTTACCGGCCAGTAAAAGCCCGCAGCACTCCATTGTTTTCAATGGAGCCCCCAGCATTCCAATGTTCTAATAGGTAAGTGTTTGTTCTACAGATCTGTGTGGACCCATTAACGAAAGTAGTCTCATTTCTATAAAACATTTCATAACTTTGCTGTGATTCAGCGTACATACTCCACTCCAAAGGAACATTGTATTGAACAGAAGAAAAATAAAAACATACTGATGTTTAATGGAACACCTTAACTAAAGTATTGTGCATGGGTAAAACGAGATGAATACCTACTTCTTAGGGTCTCTACAAACTGTATTTCTTCTTTTCGACAACTGTTTGCATCTTTGACTTACAGAAACAAAATGTTTCTGAAATTTCACAATATTTGGGCAGCTTGCAGAAATGAGCAGCGCGAAGAACCTGGTGTGCTTTAGTGTAGTGCCCTGGCTTTTAATAAGCTCCTTGGGTGTCAGGATGACACATTAATCTAATCATATCTTTTTGGTGTAATGTCTTTATGTGCCTGGACGTTATTTGATAGTCCAGCAAGGAATACTTTTGTTAATTACCATATGGTTATTCACAAACAGCAAGATTAAAAGTTGTGCAATAATAACACTTCTCTCATGACTTCAAAATGACTGGTTACAAAATATGGGCGGTCATTCTGACCGCGGCAGGCGGCGGTAGCCGCCCGCCATTCGGTCACCGCCAAATGGCTGCTCCGCGGTCAGAAGACCGCGGAGGCCATTCTGGCTTTCCCGCTGGGCCGGCGGGCGCCCGCCAAAGGAGCGCCCGCCGGCCCAGCGGGAAAGGCCCTGCAACATGGAAGCCGGCTCCGAATAGAGCTGGCGGTGTTGTAGGGGTGCGACGGGTGCAGTTGCACCCGTCGCGATTTTCACTGTCTGCAATGCAGACAGTGAAAATCTCTCTGGGGCCCTGTTAGGGGGCCCCTGCACTGCCCATGCCAATGGCATGGGCAGTGCAGGGGCCCCCAGTGGCCCCACGACACCCGTTCCCGCCATCCTGTTCCTGGCGGTAAAAACCGCCAGGAACAGGATGGCGGGAAGGGGGTCGGAATCTCCATGGCAGCGCTGCTTGCAGCGCCGCCATGGAGGTTCTGCCCAAGCAGGGGAAATCCGGCGGGAAACCGCCGGATCCCCTTTTCTGACCGCGGCGGTGGGCAGGGAAGCACCGCCAGCCTGTTGGCGGTGCTTCTGTGGTCCTCCACCCTGGCGGTCGATGACCGCCAGGGTTGGAATGACCCCCATAATGTCTTGAAGAAACACTTGCTCAGTGGTTGATCCCAATATTAGCGAAAGTATTTGCATAGTGCATGGTGACCTGCAGTCTTAAAGATGCACATCTCCTGATACAGGGGGTGTATAGCTAGAGTCCTCGAGCAACAGAAACTCGTCTGCTCTTGGATTACCAGCAGCTGTGTTCATGCTCACGGTGCACATTCGCTTCATGTTAATATATTGCATCTAAGTGTTCCAAAGAGTTGGTTTGTACCTACGCTGCATGGCCAACAAAGGACAACCCACCCCAAGAGAACAGGTTTATATTACCCCCTCGGTCTACACTTAAGATGGATCCCACTAGAAAATAAGTGGGAGATTGCCCACTCAACATGCTGCAATTTTAACATAGGTTGTAAAGTATTATTACCTTGCTTTTTTTAATGCCTTGGTTTTTAAAGGCCTAATCACAATGTGCTGAAACCTTGAAGCGCCAAGTGCATAAAGTGGTGACCGAGTGACAGGCCAGTGATGCTGCCAGGAAGTGTCACAGTTTCCGATGAAAGAACGATGCTGTGTGCTTTCTGGAAGGAGGCTGTGTTATCTCATAGGTGCTGCAGTGGTATTAGGGAGCTATGAGCAGTGTCTGCGAGAGCATACACCCGCCCAACTGTGTTCTCCTGGGTAGAAAGCCCTTCGGTGTTCGGAAATCAAGTCAAATATTTGCCGGCATCCCATCTGCTCTAGTTTCCGCCTGGAGCATTTTCAGGCACTGAAGGCCTGCATTTGGGAGCATCTGCCAATTATACGTGAGAATTCTGAGAATTTTGTTCTGCAGCTTTTGCGTTCAATGCCCACCTGAAAGAACTTTGATAAAAATGAAAATAAAGTTAAAAGGTAACGTTTCTATTCGGCCCAATCCTTGCAGATGATGTCCATTTTCCCTCCATCCCCAGCTCATGTTATAGACTTATTCAGCCAAAGACTTCTCACCTTTCACCCGTTCTAAGTCACCTACACACCTTTTTACCTTTTGGTTAAGTACCACTGCATTTTAAACAAATGCTAAGCTCTTTAGCATTGCCTGGAGCTTGGCATGTTTTCGTACTTCTTGGATTTTATTGGAAAATTAATGAGCCCCCTTCAGAAAAAAATGTTATTCTGAGACATGATGTCTTTGAAAACTATTATTCTCAGATTTGATGAGTTTCTCTATCTTTTCTTTATTGTTGTAAGTTTTTATTGGACTCTATTGTTTGAAATACAGGATTTTAAATGCAGCCTTGTGTTTAAGCAGCTGTCATACAGTCGACATGTTTCAGCGCTTTGTGATATGGTCGGTTGGTTCTAGCTCAAGGGTACGTTGCTGTAGGGCTTTGCACCCTTTAGAGTTTCCCTCATGTCCTTTGTCAGAAGGCCTAAATACACACCACTGCAGTACTAATTACCTTTGGGAGAGAAAGTGAGATGAAGTGACGGGGTACCAAAAGAGCAGAGACTCCGTAAATGCATTACAAAAGAATTATGAGTTTATCACTTCGTCAAGAATTTATCTGGTGCTAGGGAGGCCAGAAATAGACTTTTAAGTTTGGTAGTGCCATCTTTGATTGATTCTTTTTAGGAGATGAGACTAAAAAGATGTGCTTATCATCATAAAGCACCACACCAACAATGCATTAAAGAGCCTTTCAATGTTCAAAGTAATGGCTGGCTGACAAGGCTGTTAGAGTTATAAGTGTCCATGGCTTTTAAAGTGAGTTTTAAGTTCTTATTTGTTTGATGATAGTGTTTTACCCCACTTTTGCTGCAGTGTAGTCAGATCCTAAAATGCTCAGAATCATTCATTGATTAGTTAACAGATGTTGCAATGCATTTTTAGCACTAAGTGCCAGATGTTCGAAGGGTTTTAGCATTTGCAGTCCCCCAAATCGTTAAACAGAGGGCGTTTGAATGCTAAAACTTTTTTTCTGCATACTAAACACATTAAGAAACGTGTTTTCACATCGCTAAGTGTTTTTATAAATGAATAACAATTTGGTATTTGGAAGGGGCATATTACAGGCGTCCATTCCAAATACCGAATCTGGATGTTTTGTGTCAATGGTTCGTGACTGAAATCCAGTGACAAAACATTCATATTTTACCAATATCTCTAAGGAGGTGGTCACTTATTTGCAAAGAAAACAGGTCTTCTTCCCCTTTGTGAATATAAAAAAAAAAGTTTGTTTAAGAGAAGGCAGTAGTCCACAGGATGGGATTCAGAAGCGGCAGGGCCGCAATGCATGATGCACTGGAACCTTGAGTCACTGGCCCCCTCTGGGGGCAACTAGAAAGTACAGCAAAATGTGCTAGGGGTGGTATTAGGTTGCTCACGGGGACTGGCCTACACTGCAGGTACAATCCTTCCTCGCATTTTTGAACATACCAGCATGGGCTGGTCTCCTTGGCAGTAAACCTCCCTGGGGAAAATTATTTGCTTTTGAATGGAGAGTGCAACATGCTCAATAAGCTTTGGTGCCACAAGGGCACTGATCCACCCTATGTATATTTCATGAATCACTGAACACAATGAGGTTTTTCTCTGTCTGAAGGACTCAGGGATCTTTTCTCTGGCCCGCTATGCCATTTTGCATGGGATATTCCCTACCAGACTCCTAGTGGCATGCTCCAACCACCAGGAAGACCAAATTAGGCTCTACTGGCCCCTGTTTTAGTATTTTGAAGCTTATTGAGGACTGCTGTCTCTCCATTGAGAGAGAGCCTCAGAAACCTGCCTTCTTGCACCTTCAGCTCCTGCTAGTCTCCTGGCCTGGGTATTCAGGCTCAATCACCGTTCAGCCACAGAGATAAACTACATCACTGGCCTGCTCTGCTCAGGTTTCCGGCACCTGACCACATGCAGAGTGTTAGAAATGACGTCCTTGGTTGGCAGTCAGGTTACCCCCTGTGAAAGCAAGGACCCTCACTCTAGTCAGGGTAAAAGAGAATCACCCTCAGCTAGCCCCCGCTCACCCCCTTGGTAGCTTGGCACGAGCAGGTAGGCTTAACTTCAGAGTGCTAGGTGTAAAGTATTTGTATCAACACACACAGTAACTTAATGAAAATCCTACAAAATGACACAACATAGGTTTAGAAAAATAGAAAATATTTATCTAAACGAAACAAGACGAAAATGACAACAATCCAGCATACACAAGTCAAGTTATTAATTAAAAAGCAAAAAGAGTCTTAAATCCTTTGGTAAACAGATAGCGTTGAAACTGTTAGCATTGAAAAGTACCTGGGTTGCATTAAAATAACAGGCGCGGGCCAGTGTGGGTCGAAAAAGTTAAGCGGTGCGTCGATTTCTCACCCGCAAGCAAGCTCGTGCGTTGTTTCTCCTTCACCGATCGGACCAGCGTGCATTGTTTTTCCTCCCTACATACACATTTTGTATAGGAGCACTTGCACTTTAGCACTGCTTAGCAGTGGTAAAGTGCCCATAGTAACAAAAACAGCAAGAACAGAGCCCAGCACACATCAACAACCTGAGAAACAAAGGCAAAAAGTTAGGGGAGACCACGCCAAGGATGCCAAGTCTAACACAGAGCACCTGCATTTCTTACAAAAGATAGTGATACCCCTTCCCATAGTTCCTCCAGCCAGAACCAGTCCAAAGACGTCAAAAGCAGCCTCATCCATAGTGTTCCCAGCAAAGCCAACCTCCACCGTCTTCCACAGGATGTGAGTGGGGTGTGGCATCCTGCATGCATGCAATGCAGAAATGTCAGGGGATGATGTCATGGAATGTGGGAGGGGAAGATCATTTGAAAAAGCTTGGTGTTGACAGAGCACGCCAACAGCTTCCTCTCATTGTCTACAATAAATCTACCTACACATTTTCACCTGTCTGGTGCTTCTTGAAATTGAGTTTACTTTGCACAGGTGACCAGCATTCCACGGACCTGGCGAGCATAGTACCAACAGCAAGAGGGGACTATTGATGGGCTGCCTCTGTATGAATTGTGCGGCGGTGTCAGCGTGTAAGCCTGGTGGTAGTGAGAGGTGAGAGAGTCAGTTGGTGGGCAAAATTGAACAATTGGCCATAATTGAATTTTAGCCTGTTTCCAGGCCTCGACGGTGCAAGCTCTTATCGGGTAGCTAGCGCAAGAACCACCACATGGAGGACACATGCCATGTCTGTCAGCGTTGCTAAGACGACCGATGAAGAGGAGCGTCGAATCTTAGCTTAAGTGCAGGTTGATTAGCAACCAACGTTTATTAGGGAGAAGCACGTGTAACAGGGAGATGTCCTATGCACTAGCGTTGCCTAGAAACTGACACTCCCAAAGGAAAAGCGTTGGACAAGACACCATGAAATACAGCATCTGTATTTCAACAAGCAATGGCAGGGCATATGCCCTAACAGTTTGGTTATGGAAGGTATAATTGAACCAACAACGTTTTAGACATCTCTGGCAATTTTGAGGGAGGTCTGGAAGGAAGGTTTTGAGTCCTATGTGTTGATGATTGGGGGAGATATTTTTACAGCGTCACACAAGCTGGCAATGCTTAAACATAGTTTGAGGGTTTAAGGCAGACACATTTTAAAACATCTTTCATCTTTACTAGTGGATGCAGATGATGAAGAGGAGTTGGATGAATCTGAAACAGCTACACTCAAACTAGACATCAATCATGGAAAAAAAACGACGTGGTAGAGAGATATAAGTTTCTTAAGAGAATTCATCATCCTGGAGACAGTTGACAATTTTGTTTGTCATTGAGTAAAGCAATAGAGATCGCAAAGAGAGCGGAGAATATGGAAAAAGGTTTGAAGGAGATGGTGTCCAGTGATGTGAATAAAATAACACATGTACAAAGGGGAAACCTATTAAGACAATTTAGGAAGGAAACAGGAAACACCTGCAGAAAGGCCTGCAGAAGTCAGAAGAAGTGTCATGTTAAGAGCATGGTCTAAAGAGACATATTGGTACCTTTCCAGAATGTCCTGCAGTGCCATAGGCATGTAGGAAATGCAAGTCAACTGGACATTTTGCCAGAGTGTGAAAGAGCAAGAGAGGAAGTTTTGCTCAGAAGACCAAAAATGTGATTTGGAGTTTCATGGTGTGACTGCTCTATCCAAGGTGTACATCGCAAGGGATGGATCTTGTTTTTTGGGGTGACCGCAGCAAGGAGAATTGTAGATTAAATTGGATCCCAACCATCTAGACCAAGTGATAGAGTCAAAGGCCACCGTGAATGGTGTGCCAGAAGATGCTTGGAAAGAGAAATGTCCAGAGGTTTTCAGCAATAATCTAGATGTATTAAAAGGTTTGTCACATAAATTAATATGAAAAGATAATGCTTCACCCAAAGTGCACAAAGCACATCTTGTACCATTCATAATGAGAGAGCAGTTAAGGAAATAATTGTGAAGGCTGAGTGAAGAGAACATCATAGAAGAAATTGAAGCATTGGAATGGTTGTCCCCCATTGTTCCAGCGAGAAAAGGCAACGGTGAATTGCAAATCTGTTTAGATCTTTGTGATCTCAAAGCTACAATATAGGTGGATGGGCATCCTTTGCCCAACATTTGTGATATGGTGATGTAGGTCAAGGGGGTGAAAGTGTTCTCTATTTTAGACTTATCATCTGGATATCAATAGATTTTGTGCCACCCAGAGTCACGGCCCTTAACCTCTTTTAGCACGCCAGAGGGGGCATACTGATTTGTATGCATGACTTTTAGATTGGTGTCAGAATCAGCAGTTTTCCAAAGGCAAACACATCATTTGATCCATGGTATGCCAAATGTAGCATATTTCCAGGATGATATTGTGATATTTGATAAGGATAAGGAAGTACGTGACAGAGTATTGCATGATGTGTTATCAGTATTGCAGGATTGTGGATTGACAATCAAATTGCCCGTCCAATCAAGATGCACGTCCCCTGTGATAAAATCCAGCTGTGATCTTTCTTGGGTATGGCCAAATATTATTTTCAGTTCACACCAAATTTTGCTGATAAAATGGTGTATATGATTAAATTGATGACAAACAAATTGCATGTTTGAATGGTGTGAGGGGTGCAAGAATGAATTTGTACAGTTGAAGAAGGACATAGCATCTGTTCCCTCATTGAAACCATTCAAAATTCACGCCAGAAGTATAATCTGTACTCAGGTGGCTCCTAGCAGACACCAGAACGGCCATAACGCAGGCCCTCATCACCAGCAGACTTGACTATGGAAACACACTCCATATAGGAATTACCACAAGGCTTCTGAAGAAAATCCATACAATACAGAACTCATCAGCAAGACTTGTACTTGACCACCCCAGAAAGACCCACATCACATCCCACCTAAAATAAACTACACTGGCTCCAGAACGGATGCCAGTCCAAGAAGTTGACCCATGCCTACAAGGCCCTGCACAACGGAGGACCAGCATACATCAATAAACGCCTGACCTTCCACCAACTGACCATACACCTCTGATTAGCTTCCTTCTCCCTCGCAGTCACTACATGGAGCTGTCTAGCCAACAAAAGAGGAGGCTCCATCTTGCACCTTTCAGCCAAGACTTGGAACAACCTCCACCTGCACCTCAGGACCGCACAATCACTCCAGCAATTAAGAAGAGAACAAAAGACGTGGATTTTTGAATGATCATACAGCTCCAGCACCTCAAGACCCTCATGGGTGATTGGCCACACTCTATAAATGCTTGATTGATTGATTGATTGTACTGATGTCCTCAGTATAGGTTTAGGTGCAGTGTTATTGCAGCACCATAAGAGAAAAGAGAAAAGAGGTGACAACAGGTTATGTGTCAAGGCCGTTGAGGAAGGCAGAGTTGGCTTACTCTACAATTGAGCAGGAAGCCTTAGCATGTTGGAGGGGAATTTGTCATTTTAAGAAATTTGTGTGGGTAACAGAATTTGTTCTGCAGACAAACCATCGTCCATTGGTGGATGTGTTAACTATGAAAGGGGCTAGCAAAGCAAAGATTTTAAGATAGATGATAAGAATGATGAAATACTATTTTGTTGAATATTTACTGGGAACATTTTTTTGACTGATTGCTTATCAATATTGCAGGTCAATAACCCAGAGGCACAAAAGGATGATGGACGGAGTGCTGAAACTTTTTAAACTTTTAAACACTCACCCCCAGCCACAGACCTGGGTTAAATCCATCATTGCTTTGCTCATCATGCCACCCCAGTTTGGACCCAGCCATATGCAAATCAGTCTTGACCCTGGTCCCCATGGGAACAGTCCAGCCGGAACTGCCAGGCCAGGTCCTCCATCGATGGGCATCTAGCATTCTGGGAACAGTTTTGGGGTATCACCCCTCATCAGCCAGGCTAGCTTGAATCCAGTGGCAAAGCAAGCAAGGGACCCACATCCGGGTATACCCTAGCCAACTTACGATGACTTTAGCAACATCCTATCCTCTATTTGCTCAACACAGACCCCCTTTCATCATGACAATACCAAAACCCAGCTTTCCAACACACCATCTTCAAACGCTCTTCCCCTCTCTTCACCAATTACACACAACCATACACTCCTCACACTCCTCCCCACCACACATATTACCTCTTCCAGTCACCACAACCAACACAAACCCCTCTGACACACATACATCCCCTCTTACACACCTGGTACACTCATCTCCAAAACGCAACCCCCGTAATACTCTAACTCCACTCACCAAGACTAACTCACATACAAATCCCTCATAGAAAACCACTACATCAATATCCCCTCTCACTATCCACAAAAAGAATACAGACCACACACATCAGCACATCAGATCAACACAAACCTTCATTATGCTTATTGTCACATCCGCTCCCACCCTCATGACTACACAAAGAATACAAATCCTGACTAATCTTTACCCCTACATTCTCACTCTTCACAAACATCTACCACAAGCACCCCAACACAACAGCATTCATTCACCCACCTCTCATCCATTGCACAATTTAGAGCCTTACATAATAATCCACATGCTCCTCCACCACCCCTAATCGATACTCCTTCCACACTAAACAGACGCAAACAAAATAAACAACATGCCACTCATAACAACTTTGCATCCCCTTGTCTATTACATAATAAGGCTACCGTACAAAAAAAGTACACTCTTCATGTCTCTCACAGCCACAAAGTCCACCACCCACACACACAGATCCAACAAAATGCCTCCTAACCCTGCTGGAAGAAGAACACTATATTGAAAAACAAGACTATTGTGACCCTCACACAGTTATCACAACTAACAACACACCTGCTACAAGCTCAAAATATACTGTTCATCCTTCTCCTAATCAAAACAACACCGCGACTAACACACTTTTTCTAAACTGCCAGCTCATAAATGCTCGGTCACTCCAAGCACCACATCCACGACCTGCTCACAGACACACAACCTGACTTAATATTCAATAACCGAATCATGGTTGGGAGATGGCATGGTCCCGGTGTTGCATGAAGCCCTTGCTCCAGACTATCAAACCATCACACAAAACTGTATAGGCAAGAGAGGAGGTGGACTAGCTATTATATTCAAACAAGCAATACATCTGAGTAATACAGACATTTCCATGCAAGCTTGTGAAGCTCTACGCACCAGATGCCACCCTACTCCGACTTCCTCATGTAACTTTCTCTTCCTTTACAGACCTCCAACTAACAACTCAACATTCCCAGACGCTTTTCTAGATATAGTCTCAAACCATATCACATTATATTTAAACCTATGCATTCTTGGGGTCATAAACATTTGACAAACCCATTATGCCCCATCCAAAAGCTATCACCACTGACCTAGTCACATTGAACCTACATCAGATTGTACACAATCCCACACACATCGCTGGACACATCCTAGAAGTCATTTTTGCTAAGCCTGAACTAATTGCCGTTCATAGCATCACGCAAATCAGATAGTCAGACCACTATTTGATAGCTTTCCGACATTAAACACCACAAATCAACACACCCCACAGCTATTACATACATGCACCTATCGACCTTGGAGCAAACTCAATTTTGATGGCTTAGAAACACAACTAACAGCCAAAACAGATCTAGATACAATTAATTCTGTTACAAAACTTTATGAGTGTCTCAGGAAGCTTTTGCTATCCTAATACCACTCAGAAAAACTAAACAGGACAAAAGAAACACAGAACTTAAAAAGATAAAGCAACAAATCAGAAAGTTGCAGTGGACCTGGCTCAAAACAAACAACAGTCAAGACAAAATGCAGCTACACAAACTTAACAGAAACATACAAATCATCAATCAAAAAAGCTAAACAAAAGGTACTACTCAGACAGAATTCAAAATGCTAAACCTGCAACCAAAGAATTTGATAAAATTCTCAATGAATTTCAAAAACCTAAATGCATGGAAGGATGTCATCCCATTACTCAAGATTTCAGAAACAAACTGGCAACTCATTACACAACCAAGGCAGACACATTGGACTCCTATTTAAAACAGAAGAAAACCATCAGCACAAACCAGTTTCCTAAAATACCCTCTAAGAATAAACCAACCCAGCCTCTACAGTCCTTCAAACAAATATCACAAGGTGAATTTATGGATTTGGCAAAAGCAAGAAGACCTTCCGGTTGCCCTTCTGACCCTGCCCACCACACATCTTCAAGAACATTCTTTTATCTACTTCTGCTGCCACACCAGTAAGAAGAATCATCCACAAGTCTTTAACTACAGGAACTTTTCCTGTAGACCTGAAAAAAGCATACATTATAAAAGAAAACAAAACTAGGCCCACAGGACCCCAACAACTACAGACCAATCACAAATGGACCTTTCCTGGGCAAACTGATAGAAAGAACAGCATTCGCCCAGATGTCACAATTCATTGAAGACAATGCCATACTTTCAGACTACCAAACTGGATTCCGCCCAGGCAGAGACACCTAATTGGAACTCATAGCAATCTAGGATGATCTTAAAAACACAGTTGACCGCAATTGAGTTGCTGCATTACTTGACTTAGACCTTTCACAGCCTTTGATATGGTTGACCATGACACCCTAATTCAAAGACTCCACGAAGCCGGCATAGAAGGGACTGCTCTTGACTGGAATACATCCTACCTTAAAAAAAAACCAAATATCATCTGTTCTCCCCCTTCTCATCCAAACCCTACCTCACAAAAGCAGGGGTCCCCCAAGGATCAATCATCTCACCTATGCTTTTCAACATCTACATGATGTCATTACCAGAACTGATCAATGATTTTCAACTCACATGCTACGAGTATGCAGATGAGACACAAATACTACTTAAATTAGAATGCCCCAAAAACATTGAAAACTCACAAATCTTCAGTTGCCTCAGAGCCATTGATCAGTGGATGACTTGGAGCCATCTCAGACTAAATGCCTCCAAAACAGAAATACTCATATGTGGTGACTGGAAAAATTATGACCCACTGTGCGCCTGGCCTGACAATCTCGGACAACCTCCTCAATTATCTGAGGAAGTTAAAAACCTTGGAATTACCATGGACTCCAAGTTAACGATGAATGCCCAAGTGGAAAAATTAGCACAAACAAGTTTCATCACCTTGAAGACTCTACAATGCTTCTTTCCCCACCTCAGATTTCTACCCAAGGTGGGGGCTACTATCTTGCTTGTACTATCCAAACTGGATTATGCCAATGGCATCTACCATGGATCATCTCTATCTAATATGAAAAAACTACAATGTATTCAGAACTCTGCTGCCAGGCTACTATCACATGTAAAGCTACAAGCCCACATCTCACCCGCCTTGAGAGTACTACAGTGGTTACCCGTTGCCAGAAGATGCACTTTCAAGCTGCTTTGTATCACGCACAAAGCTATACATGGACCAGGACCTCTCTTTATCAGAAACAACATAACCAAATACATTCAACAAAGAAACCTCCGCTCAAGATTGGAACCCCACCTTAAAACACCACCATACAAGAAAAAGACTGTAGGTGGTACATCCTTCTCTGTTCAAGCAGCCAAACTGGAATTCATTACCCCCAAATATAAGATCCACAGATAACTATCTTGTCTTCAGAAAACTGCTCAAGAGTTGGCTTTTTCCTTCATATCCACCATATTCAAACAGCTATGGACTGCATGTGCCTGTGTTGATAATGTTTTTTAATATGACTATGTGTATATTCTATTCTAGATATGTATAGTTCTTTAGGAAATATGTATCGCTACTATGTCACAACAATAAATCACACATATACTTTTTAAACCTGTTTAACTGATGCATATTTACTCACAGATCAAACATGTATATGTATGTGTGTGTGTGTAAATATGTATATATATATATATATATATATATATATATATATATATATATATATATATATATATATATACATATATATATATATGTGTTTGTGTATATTATTCTATGCTTAACATGTTATTAGGTCATTGCATAGCTCCTGGATAAGTTGTTATAGTAGATACTTATGAATCCCTGCTCTCATTTTATATCACACTGATCAAATGTTTTATTATCATAAGCATTTGGCTATTCAAAAGTAAAGATGAATAAATGTTAGAAAAGTACACTTAATAATTAACTTTAAATATTACAAATCTTGAAAGTCTGTGTTTATACAATACTACTTTTCTTCTCATATTATACCCATGATTATATTCCTTGAACATATATTCCCTTACTATGTATTTACATATCTATTTATTTATTACTCTAGTCCTACTGTGCTAGAGAAAAATTTAATAAAAATAAAATCTATGAATAAAATTTAAATTATAAATAAGTAAATGAAAATGTGTTTTATTAATAATAATAATGAATACATAAATTAAATAAAAATAATGATTTAAAATATATATATAGATATATATATATATATATATCTATATATATATTTAAAATTATAAATAAAAAATATTATATTTTTACTCTCTTGTAAGCTTTACTTTGTCTACCCATCACCATATGTCATGTCTCTATCAGTCTATCCTCCATTCCCACTCTGACTCATCCCAAACCCATTTTGCTACTTTCATCTCCTTAATAACCCTGCCAAAGCTCTTCCCTCCTCTTCCCTCCTCTTCCACATCTAACTCACCCAAACCTCAGTTTACTACCATGATCTTCCAAACAACCCTACTAAATTTTCCCTCATTTATCTCACCTTGACTCATCCAAACCCTTCCTGCTACTATGATCTCCCTAACCCTTTCCACAGGCCCTTCCCTCCTCCATCCCCCCTTTACTCATCCCAAGCCTCATCCTATTGCTATAAACTCCAGATTAACACTTCTGGATACTTACGTCCTCTACCCCTCCATTACTCCAGTCAATCCAACTAACAAACTCCCATATCCACGGCTCAAATTAACTCATAATAATACTAAAACTGTACTCATATTTCCCTATACTAATCCACCACTAATTCCTTCTGGGTTCCAGAGTAGAGTGCTATTCGCCGAAAAGCGCTTTGACACCTCGTCAGGGGTAGTAAGCGCTATATAAATACTATTACAATTACAATACAATACAAGTGTTTGGCAGTTAACAACGTGAACATCTATTTATAATACTGAAAAAAGAAATCTTAAAGAGATATTAAATATTTAGTTTAAGGTCATAAAAGTTAGGGGTGTGGAAAATGCTTTGCATAGCTATGTGAAATTTCACAAAATTATTCTAAACTACGCAAAATTTTGCTAAATTCTAATCCATCATTTAGCATTATATTTTAGGGTGAAATACTTCCTCATGTCAATTGTTGATGTGAGAAAGCTGCCACACAAAAAAAAGTGCAAAACAACAAAAGCATTGCCTACAACAGCAGCTTGTGTTCTGAAGTTTCTGTGCATGTGCGGTAATGTCCACACACGGCATGTTTGCAATACATTTTTAGGAGAATGGCATGCCATTACAACAAATGCTGTAATAATAGAATTTGGGGGATTTCACGTAACAAGCATTATCCCGAAACTACACAATTTATGCTGGCATAATTCACATTTTGCTGATGCCTAGTAACTGTCTATTAGCAGGTCTAGAACAGTGGTTCCCCACCTTTGGTCTGGGGACACCTGGGGGTCTGCAAAGCCTCCTCCAGGGGTCCGTAACTGCTAAGAAAATTAAATAAGATTAACAGATTAGGTACACAGGTTTCAGTATTGACTCAGTGGGGGTCCCAAGATTCCAATAATGATTTAGTGGGTGTCCCCAGGTTCCAGTAATGATAAAGTGGGGGTCCACAGAAGTCAAAAGGTTGGGAACCACTGGTCTAGAATTAAGGGAAAACAACGTACATATACCAAGGTGAATAGTAAGTAAATTAAGACCTGCACTCTGTAACCACCTCTGTCAAGGCAACAGGATATACCAGCAGTATCCTTAAATCAGAGACAACAACATCGAAAACAAAATCGAGTCGGCGGGCTATGGCAGACTTTGACAGCAAAGACTTAGGGGCATATTTATACTCTGTTTGCGCCGAATTTGCATCGTTTTTTTCGACGCAAATTCGACGCAAAACTAACTCCATATTTATACTTTGGCGTTAGACGCGTCTAGCGCCAAAGTTCATGGAGTTAGCGTCATTTTTTTGCGTGAACACCTTCCTTGCGTTAATGATATGCAAGGTAGGCGTTCCCGTCTTAAAAAATGACTCCGATGCATATGCGTCGTATTTATACTCCCGGGCAAAAATGACGCCCGGGAGTGGGCGGGGCTAAAAAATATGCATTAGCGCCGGATTTTAGCGCCTGGGTCAGGGCAGGCGTTAAGGGACCTGTGGGCTCAGAATGAGCCCAGAGGTGCCCTCCCCTGCCCCCAGGGACACCCCCTGCCACCCTTGCCCACCCCAGGAGGACACCCAAGGATGGAGGGACCCACCCCAGGGACATTAAGGTAAGTCCAGGTAAGTATTTTTTATTTTATTTTTTGTGGCATAGGGGGGCCTGATTTGTGCCCCCCTACATGCCACTATGCCCAATGACCATGCCCAGGGGACAGAAGTCCCCTGGGCATGGCCATTGGGCAAGGGGGCATGACTCCTGTCTTTGCTAAGACAGGAGTCATTTCAATGGGGGATGGGCGTCGTAAAAAAATGGCGCAAATCGGGTTGTGGCGATTTTTTTGCCTCAGCCTGACTTGCACCATTTGTGGACGCCCATACGCCATTTTCCCCCTACGCCGGCGCTGCCTGGTGTACGTCGTGTTTTTTTAACGCACACCAGACAGCGCCGGCGGCTAACGCCGGCTAACGTCATTGAATAAATACGGCGCCCGCATGGTGCTTCAGAATGGCGTTAGCCGGCGCTAATTTTTTTGGCGCAAAAGTGCGTTAGCGCAGTTTTGCGTCAAAAAGTATAAATATGGCCCTTACTTTTTATTAAAAGCTGAGGAAGGAGACACAGTGCAAGGCTTTGCCAAAAAAGGTGAACTTTTGTACACCTTTGTATAATTTGGAAAGTAAATGTCAAGATATTAAATATTTAGTCAAAGTGTTGAGGTAATATTTGGCAAGTGTACCAACCTGGGCTTTACTTTAGCAGTATCTAGGTGGGATTTTATGTCTAAATGAGGCACTGTCCTGACTGTAAGACTTATGGCCCTCAAAACTGAATGGAGGTTGGAGACTGTGGCATCAAGGTGGCAGACAGTATGTCATTTGCCTCATGTAAAGCAAAGGGGAAGAGGCAGTGAAAATAAGGGTGATAGGGAGCTCTGATTTTTGTAATTGGAGTCACCACTAAATTAAATTCTCTGTGCCTTTTTTCCAGCTAATTCCTGGCATACTCCTGGTTTAGTCGAATGCACTGATTTCAGGCATATGAATGTATCTCCGTTTTCTAAATCATGGCATATGACAGAATTTGTCAAATAAACTAATTACTTCTATGGCTCCAGACTATCACTTGTGGCTATCAAATTATTTGCACAATCATGGCTTGGCTGACTTCATTTAGTAATATATGCCCCATACCTGTACACATACCTACACTTGCTTAGGTTGGCCTATTTTGGCTTAGTAACATGTCTTGCTTGTGTCATTTGCAGTTTTGCTGACTCCTGGCATGGGCATTAAATTTTACTAAAAACTGCCCTCCACGTTTTATGTCTTTCTGCAGAGTTTTATCAATGGATTGATAGATTTTGCGACTTGAGTTGCAACTGAACGTAAACTGTCCATGATTTACCAATACCCAAAATGATTACACTTTGCTTTCATCTTTGCTGATCTCCTGACACAGCCTCTGCATTAAGATGGACTTACTTGCACTCATTTCCTGCCAGGTATTAATCGCCTTTGTAGATTGCCAAGCTTCTGGCTAAGTGCCACTATTGAATCCCATCAATTATTGTTGTCTGCAGCCTGGCTTCTCTCCAGTGTATCCTGAGCTTACCCAGGGGTCCATACATCCGTTGTTTCTGCACGATTGTGGTGAACTCCGCAAGTTTTACACATTGACAGAAGGCACAAATAACTTCCCTTGCTGAAGTATGACTTTATTTTTTTTAATCATTGTCAGAACACTGACATAATCGGCAACTACCATTTTTAAAAATATTTTTTCCATTTAAATTTTTTTTTTATTCAAGCATGTTTCCTTTACGCTGCATGCATTTATTCCATTTACAACCTAAATACAAAATGGAAACTCTGTATTTTCTTTCTTTGCCTGAGGTCAACCCATGCCCATTTCCTGGCAGTAAAATTACTCGTGAATGGGGACATTTGAAAACAGGTTTTTTTGCCATGGCTCAGATCGGCAAATAGAGTGCTAGAAGGGGAGGTTGATTGATGCTCGAAAAGAGGGCACGAGTCACTGGTGCTAATAAAGACAAATGTAAAATGTGAAACTTTTGATCACAGTACAGAATATGGTCAGGAAAGCATCAAAACTTACAAAGCCAGACAGCAGAATTACAATGGCGCTAAAAAACTGTAATGTTATATGTGCAAAAGTCATGGAACAATTATTTCCATCCGACGACTTAAAAACAATCTAGATTCTTATCACATGCGCACGATTATTCAGTCTGGCTTTAGGCATCGTTGTGGGAAACCACCCAGATTGTTCTAGGCACTGATGATCTTCAATGCACCATTCACCCTGTTGTTTTCTTCTGGATCTCTGTGCATTTGGCAGGATGGACCACCAGATATTAATGGATGACTCTATTGGGCAATACGCTGAGAGCTAAAAAGAGAGCTGTGACCTGGTTTGCACCCTGTATGGAATACAGAATGCTCAGAATTAAGATGACCTTAATCGCCATCCTGTGTGGGGTGGCCTTGTGTGTATGGGCACCCACCTCCACGGTGCACCATTCTCTTTGGTCCTTTTTTTAACTTGGTAAAGATACTCAAGTCCCCACACAATCCTATGCACGTGATACTTATATTTATATTAAACTGTCTGAGGATGTATCCGTTTGCAAAGACCTTGATGAAAACCTGCTTAACAACTTATCTGTCTTATTACTTTTTGCAGTTGAATGACTATAAAGTGGGGCGCATCATTTTGAGACTAAAGACAAACCTAAGGTGGCTCACTTTAGACCCTCAAAATGTTTGGTTTACAGTTTGTGGGGGCAGATGAAGTCATAAATATAGATATCTGACTCAGCAGCTACACTACCCCCTCACATCAGGTAGTAGTGAGCGCTTACTTATTTCAACTGACTAAAGTAAAATCTATCCTACCTCTGGTTTAGAAAACCTATAGTGCCCTGGTGATCGGTGCAGCCATTAGTGCTGCTTAGACTACTGTACCATGCCTTATAGTAGTCTCCTAAAAATACTTTTTGAGACTCCAAAGAGCCCATGGCACTTCCATACAGGCATTCATAGGGCAGAACACATGAGACCATGTTTAATTCCCTGGAGGTTTCAACATTGCCTTCCCCTAGTTCATGCAGTTAAAAATAGCTTGACTGGCTTAAACATTACTACACCA
This sequence comes from Pleurodeles waltl, assembly GCF_031143425.1. NCBI lineage: Eukaryota > Metazoa > Chordata > Amphibia > Caudata > Salamandridae > Pleurodeles > Pleurodeles waltl. Next base: position 162,155,549 of record NC_090447.1, read on the forward strand.
TTAGCCACTGAGTCGTTTGAAATTAAAATTTAATTCCTGTTAGAAATGGGGTCTTTGGTTGGCAGTCAGGTTACCCCCTGTCCAAGCAAGGACCCTCACTCTAGTCAGGGTAAAAGAGAATCACCCTCAGCTAACCCCTGCTTACCCCCTTGGAAGCTTGGCACAAGCAGTAGGCTTAACTTCAGAGTGCTAGGTGTAAAGTGTTTGTACCAACACACACAGTAACTTAATGAAATCACTACAAAATGACACAATACAGTTTTAGAAAAATAGAAAATATTTGTCTAAACAAAATAAGACCAAAACGACAAAAATCCACAATACACAAGTCAAGTTATCAATTAAAAACCAAAAAGAGTCTTCATGTAATTTTAAACACAATGCTAACGCTGTTAGCATGAAAATGCACCTTGGGTGCGTCAAAAATAACCCCGCACGGGCGAGTGTGCGTCAAAAAGGGCTTGCGATGCGTCGATTTCACTCACGAGCGAGACCTTGCGTTGTTTCTCTTTTAGCCGGGTCGGCGTTCATCGTTTCTTCTCTCCACAGGAGAGCGATGCATTGATCCGGTCAGCACTCTCATGTCTGGGCAGGCTTTGTGTTGTTTTTACATGCCCAGCGGTGTTTGCGTTGGAAATCTAGCCGCACGATGATCCGAAAACCACGCAGCGCGGGTTGCGATCTCACCAGCCTCCGTCAGTGATGATGTGCGTTGTTTCCCCAGCCCTGGACATCGATCTTGGGATCGTGTTGCAGGCGAGCGTTGATTTTTGGCCACGAAGCCGGCGGCACGTCGACTTTTCAGCCGCAGATCGGAGTTGCGTCGATCTTTCCCCCACACGGCGTTCTATGCGTGGATTTCTTACTCTTGGGCTGCCAGCTTCTCCTTTCAGGGTCCCAGGAGCTGGATTGGCACCACTTGGCAGGGTACGAGTCTCTCGAGAGGCTCCAGGTGCTGACAGTGAGAAATCTTTGCTGTCCCTGAGACTTCAAACAAGAGGCAAGCACTAAATCAAGCCCTTGGAGATCTTCACAAGAAGGAAGACAACACAAAGTCCAGTCTTTGTCCTCTAGCACAGGCAGAAACAGCAACTGCAGGATAGCTCCACAAAGCACAGTCACGGGCAGTGCAGCTGTTCTTTCTCATATCTTCTCCGGGCAGAGGTTCCTCTTGGTTTCCAGAAATGTTCTAAAGTCTGTGGTTTTGGGTGCCCGTCTTATACCCATTTTCTCCTTTGAAGTAGGCGTACTTCAAAGCAAAGTCTCTTTTGAATATGAAATCCTGCCTAGCCCAGGCCAGGCCCCAGACACTCACCAAAGGGTTGGAGACTGTATAGTGTGAGGGCAAGCACAGCCCTTTTGGGTGTGATTGACCACTCCTCCCCTGCCTCCTAGCACAGATGGCTCATCAGGAAATGCAGACTACACGCCAGCTCCATTTGTGTCACAGTCTAGTGAGAGGTGCAACCAGCCCAACAGTCAAACTGACCCAGACAGGGAATCCACAAACAGGCAGAGTCACAGAAACGATTTAAGTAAGAAAATGCCTACTTTCTAAAAGTGGCATTTTCAAACACACTATCTTAAAAATCAACTTTACTAAAAGATGTATTTTTAAATTGTGAGCACAGAGACCCCAAACTCCACATGTCTATGCAGTCCCAAAGGGAATCTACACTTTAATCATATTTAAAGGTAGCCCCATGTTAACCTATGAGAGGGACAGGCCGCAACAGTGAAAAACAAATTGAGTAATATTTAACTGACAGGACATATAAAAAACATTATTATATGTCCTACCTTAACCATACACTGCACCCTGCCCTTAGGGCTACCTAGGGCCTACCTTAGGGGTGCCGTACATGTAAGAAAAGGGAAGGTTTAGGCCTGGCAAGTGGGTACACTTGCCAAGTCGAATTTACAGTTTAAAACTGCACACACAGACACTGCAGTGGCAGGTCTGAGACATGATTACAGAGCTACTGATGTGGGTGGCACAACCAGTGCTGTAGGCCTACTACTTGCATTTCGTTTACAAGCCCTGGGCACCGCTAGTGCACTGTACTAGGTACTTACTAGTAAAATAAATATGCCAATCATGGATAAACCAATTACATATACATTTTGTATAGGAGCACTTTCACTTTAGCACTGGTTAGCAGTGGTAAAGTGCCCAGAGTAACAAAAACAGGAAAAATAGAGTCCAGCACACATCAACAACCTGGGAAACAGAGGCAAAAAGTTAAGGGAGATCACGCCAAGGATGAGAAGTCTAACACTTCCGTACTATTGTTAGAACATCAGTCAAGTCCACCCACCCAGACCTTCTGTATTTCAGCATCACATGTTTTTATGGTAACCGCTTAGCTTATTTGGCTTAGAAAGGGGCCAGGTGTTATCAGTGATGTCATCAGTGATGTCACTGACCATGTCATGAGTGATGTAATATGTGAGGTCATAAGCAGTGCATTACTGGAGCGCAAGTTATAGTTACCCCAGGTAATTATAACTGATCAATTTCTACGGTGTCGTACAAGTAAATTCAGAATCTAATTATAAGGTCCATGTAACCATTTTTTTTTTCAGTGACTTTCTAAGGTTTTTTTAATTCTATTTCCTATTTATAATATCCCTGTAACCTTTGTTTTTTTAGTGAATATGTATATATTCATTTCTTGAGGGGACAACTGATCAACTACTATATTTTTTGCAGTTAAGATCATTTTTATCATATAAAGCATGGTTTATATTTGCTATTGTGTCTTCTTGTTGTGTTTGTATTATTCACGTATGTAGTATTTTTTTTGACAATTGTCCTGTGGAATCACCTATCCCAGGCTACATTTTATTGTAAAGCTCCAGTAATAAACAAAAAATCGAAAAGGTTAGAGTTCATTCCTCAGAATTCAATGTGGAATAAGTCTTAGTTTTGTCCTACTTTTATACCAGAATCCTGGTTCAAGTTTACGAGGCTTTCAAACATGTACATATCTTTAGGTTTTTTTGTGTTTGAAGTAAAGTATATGTTAAAATGTTTTTGGAGGAGATAAACTTCTCATTTCATCAACAGAAGGGCACAACGTTAGTAAAGTTGGTCTGATGATACAAACATTACCGATGCACCTACATCATTTGAGGAAATATGAATGTATTTTGTGTTCGGAATCTATTGTCTCTTATGATTTTTCACTTAAATATTTGCATTGGCACCCAATGCCATCTATTGGACTCACTAAATGATGTTCAAACATGAAATAGTTTTTCTTTGTATTATCATACCTTCATCCCAGCATTATCCAGATACTCCCTAAATCATCAAGCACAAACCTTCTAAACCCTGTCTATAAAATATTAAACTCAAGAACACCTTACATATGACCTTTGATGGCATTAAACAAACAGGATTGATGGAGTTTGATACCTAATGGGTCAGTAGATATTCTGTTCTTTAGTAACCATCTATCACCATAAAGTACACTGATGCCTACCTACTATTTTCCAACATTCCCTTACTTCATTAGCTAGTAGAAAGCTTCTTTTAGCTTCATGGGATTTAATTGTACTAACTATGAAATGGGCAAATACGACCTTAACAGCCTTAGAATTTGGCGTTTATGGTCCCTGTAAATATTCATCCATTATGATAAAGTTTCTCTATAGCTAATTATTATTCTCAAGTGTTATGCTTTATTTCCCCTGCTCTTGGCAAACACTCAAAAGGTGATGGAAGGATGCTTGCAATACGTCTACCCACTCAAAATCTCTTGGAGTAGCATTGCAAATCATCACTCTGGGGTTTGCGGTTGCTTCTAGTCCCTCCTGCAGGAGGCCCTCCCCTGGAAATTCTGGGCAGACTATTCCCATGAGGAGCAGGGTTGGAACTTATTTGCATAAAGTGGGCCTCTGTTTAGTGTGGCATGATGGGCAAAAAACAATAGACTGGAATTTGGCCAGAGTGATTGCCAGTGGCTGAGAATAATTCAAGCATTCTATCCATCACCCTGTTGTTGCTACTTTCTGACGACTTTACCTTGTCTTTTGTTTCTGTCTTCAATGCTCAAGGGCTGGTACACGGCAAAACAAAATACTGACACTATCCAAGTTTATTTTCCGTTCATCAAGAACATACCATCTCAGTGAATATTTTTCTTTAGTTTCGGATTAGTTTGTTTTCTGCTAATAGGATGAAGCATAGCTTCCTTGAGACCCAAAAAAGAGGTATACATCCTCTTGGCAGAGCTCATCCAGCTCTTCTTGGTACCTTTGTCCTGTGGGTAATAACGCATTGAGCACTGCTTTTATTAATATAATTGGTGTTTATTTATTGTTGGTGCATCAGATGTACACATATACTAGCTAAGCACAGGTGCTCCAAAAAGGAGTGGGTCCAAGCCACAGACTTCCTGTGTAAAATGCCTTGTCTGTGAGCGTGGGAGCTTGACCAAGGGACATGGACCCTAGTCCCCCAAAAGAGATACACTAGTAAAAAAAGGTAAGGTCCCACTGAATGAGTGATATAGTATCTGCTTAACGTGCAATCAATGAAGTTCAGAGAAGGAGCTGCGAGGAGAGCCTGGAATGCTCAAAGTCACATTTTTATTTTGAAAACACAGGTAATTCCCATTTGAAATGCAAGCAACATGGGTCCCACAAGGAAACAGAAACTCAGCCAACACGTGTTTCGCCCCACAGGCATGTACGCCAGGGCTTTCTCAAGACCGAAAAAGAAAAACAACAAGTAACTAGAGAGTTAATTCATGTTTGAATTGTAAAGGATAGTTGAGAAAGGGGAACTACACCGGAATGTGAAACCCAAAATCCGTGAAAAATAATTGTGCCCATGCAGAGCATAAAGTTTTATTCCAGAAAAAAATTATTTTTCAAGTGATCTGGTGATCCAAAGAAAGAAAAGGAAATTTTAAAATTAAGGACCATTAGAGAGAAGAGAAAACAGAATATAGCCATTGCTAGCTAGAAGGGGTATATTGATAATAAATGAAAAAGGAATCAAAAATATTGCCACAGACACCTAAAAAAGAGGTTATTAAAAATGTGGCTGGAGAGAACGAAAATGTACAACATAACATGATCTTACAGCCAAAGAAAAGAAAAAAGCTGATTCCAAAAGTAAAATGAAGGTGAAACGGTTTTAAATAGGTGCTCGTAAGTTTGTTAGCAGATGAACGAAAGAGAACAAAATAGATAGTCATGAATTTACAATTGTGAGAATACAAATAAGTACAACATACCATAATGTATCGACAAGGTTCGTTGTGCAAAGATATTTACAGTTGTGTAAACGCTATTTACATTAGATAATCTACAAGAAAAGAGATTTGTATAATCGGCATTTGGCAAATTAATCTAGTGGAAGTACCATAAATTGTCCAAGAGGAAATGCATTGTACAATGAAAAGGGAACAAAACAAAAGTGCCTTAAAATGGGTAGCTGAGAAAACAAAATCTAATTGCAAAACAGATATTGTAAAAAATGACAAACACATGATGGATAACATCACACATGAAAATACTCAGCAGATTAGCAAGACTATAAAGTGTTTGGGAAGTATATAATTACCAATAAAGGAAGTCACAGAACGGGAAGCTTAAGCCCTGTTGAAATCAAAAATAAATAGAATACCCAAGGAGCGAAATATATAGTCCATGCATGTTGCAAATGTAATTAAAAAATAGAGGAGAACTCGGAGCCTAACGCTAATTGAGGGTACAAATTGGCCAGGCAAAGGTACTCTGAAAGCGGACCCTAAATCTTACCTCTAAGCTGGGTCGGAGCCGATCAATTGTTAAAAAAGTCACGTCCGTCGCCATAGTTTTGAAAAAGGGGCAAACGCGTCGGTCCGACGGACGCGTCTTATATCCTATGCCCAAGTGATTTGTGTCCTACCTCAGTGTCGTTAATGAGGTATGGACACCGAAAAAGGACTAAAGATAGAAGGCATGTAACGGTGCCATATCTACCGGGAACGGCGCCATCTTGGATTCCAAAAACTAACAAGAGGAAGCAGCGCCATCTTAAAATGGTGTCGCCTATATCCAACAAGATATACCAGTGGTAATAATATTGCCAGTTTATGAATTAAAAATTAAAAAGTGGTCCTAGAGCAAGCAATATAATGTAAGGGGCTGATATGCAAAACTAACCAAAAACTAACTAGAAGAAAAAGCGCCATATTGAAATGGTGGCGCCTATATCCAACAAGATATACTAGTGGTGATAATATTGCCAGTATATAAATTAAAAAGGTCCTAGAGCAAATAATATAATGTAGGGGGCTGATATGCCTGTGTGGGCCATGTAAAAGAAAATGAAAACAAAAAGCTCCTAATAAGCACATGGTCGACCTTGTAAAAGGGGAAACCCTCCCCCTCTTTTTGAAGAAAAAGTTTTGCTTATCAGCCCCCTACATTATATTGCTTGCTCTAGGACCTCTTTTTAATTTTTAATTCATAAACTGGCAATACTATTACCACTAGTATATCTTGTTGGATATAGGCGACACCATTTTAAGATGGCGCTGCTTCCTCTAGTTAGTTTTTGCAATCCAAGATGGCGCCTTTCCCGGTAGATATGGCCCAGTTACATGCCTTCTATCTTTAGTCCTTTTTCGGCGTGCATACCTCATTAACGACACTGAGGTAGGACACAAATCACTTGGGCATATGGATATAAGACACTTCCGTCGGGCTGGCGCGTTTGACCCTTTTTCAAAACTATGGGGACGGACGTGACTTTTTGAACAATTGATCGGCTCCGACCCAGCTTAGAGTTAAGATTTAGGTTCCGCTTTCAGAGTACCTTTGCCTGGCCAATTTGTACCCTCCATTAGCGTTAGGCTCTGAGTTCTCTATTTTTTAATTAAATTTGCAACACGCATGGACTATTTATTTCACTCCTTGGGTATTCTATTTATTTTTTATTTCAACAGGGCTTAAGCTTCCCATTCTGTGACTTCCTTTATGGGTAATTATATACTTCCCAAACACTTTATAGTCTTGCTAATCTGCTGAGTATTTTCGTGTGCGATGTTATCCATCATGTGTTTGTCATTTTTACAATATCTGTTTTGCAATTAGATTTTGTTTTCTCAGCTAGCCATTTTAATGCACTTTTATTTTGTTCCCTTTTCATTGTACAATGCATTTCCGTTTGAACAATTTATGGTACTTCCACTAGATTAACATGCCAAATGCCGATTATACAAATCTCTTTACTTGTAGATTATCTAATGTAAATAGCGTTTACACAACTGTAAATATCTTTGCACAACGAACCTTGTCGATACATTATGGTATGTTGTACTTATTTGTTTTCTCACAATTCTAAATTCATGACTATCTATTTTGTTCTCTTTCATTCATCTGCGAACAAACTTACGAGGCACATATTTAAAACCGTTTCACCTTCATTTTACTTTTGGAATCAGCTTTTTTCTTTTCTTTGGCTGTAAGATCATGTTATGTTGTACATTTTCGTTCTCTCCAGCCACATTTTTAATAACCTCTTTTTAGGTGTCTGTGGCAATATTTTTGATTCCTTTTTCATTTATTATCAATATACCCCTTCTAGCTAGCAATGGCTATATTCTGTTTTCTCTTCTCTATAATGGTCCTTAATTTTTTTTATTTCCTTTTCTTTCTTTGGATCACCAGATCACTTGACAAATAATTTTTTTCTGGAATAAAACTTTATGCTCTGCATGGGCACGATTATTTTTCACAGATTTTGGGTTTCACATTCCGGTGTGGTTCTCCTTTCTCAACTATCCTTTACAATTCAAACATGAATTACTACTCTAGTCGCTTGTCGTTTTTCTTTTTCAGCCTTGAGAAAGCCCTGGCGTACATGCCTGTGGGGCGAAACACGTGTTGGCTGAGTTTCTGTTTCCTTGTGGGACCCATGTTGCTTGCATTTCAACTGGGAGTTACCTGTGTTTTCAAAATAAAAGTTTGACTTTGAGCATTCCAGGCTCTCCTCGCAGCTCTTTCTCTGAACTTCATTGATTGCACGTTAACCAGATACTATATCACTCATTCAGTGGGACCTTACCTTTTTTTACTAGTGTACACATATACTAGTTCACTTGTGATAAGAGAATTACACACAATTAGAGAGTTCTTTGTGCTTCAATATGTTATTCTTGGTGGGGATAAGTGAAACTAATTGCAAGAAACAGGTTTAATAATGAAATTCAGCACTGAGTAGACCTTTAAAGTGTTTTTCATAGAGCCACTGAAGAGACATATTTTTTTATATATGTGGTAAATATATTTGACAAGAGTGATACTAATAAAAAAAACAGTTGCACTGGCAATGATCACCCCTTAAAAAGTACAAAATTCGTTATTTCAACCAGCCTATGGGTGGTTGGTAATGGTTACCTATTGTTGCTATGTTCTTTGATGCATATGTCGCAATGAAACTGGAAAAGGATTTCAAACTCACTGCAGCAATTTACCAGTTGGTGCAAATTGTGCACTTGAATTTATAATAACTAAGAGACAACACTGAATCACAGAGAAAACTGGAAAATATTTTGATCATTTAAAAACTGGAAATATCTATTATTGCCCTTATATTTAATCATTAAATGTGGCTGAATTCATAAATGAAAGCAGAACTCTCTGCAAATAACTCCTTTCAGTTCCCTGCTCTTTCTTTCATCACTCGTCTCAAGAAAATCTAATACACCTTCATCAACCACATAATTACCCTCCTATTTTTAGTCTTCAGTTCTTGGAAGACATTTCTCCATGACACAAGTACAAAGGCGTTCTTGATTGTTTCAGCAGGGATGCAAATTAGGAAATGGTATACCTATAACGCTCTTCTGTGAACATACTTCCTTTTGATTTGAGAATCTAACTCTTGTTTTCTATTCAAACATCTCTCGGTTTAGTATTTCATTCTCCTACTCAAGCCCATCTATGCCTTCCAGCTATCCCCCAAGATGGTTACTACATGTATGAATGTATTACTGGTATCTATATAGGGTGATATTTTAGTATGATAGTATGGTAGCTTAGAAAGAACAGTGCACTGTTCAGTGTAGTGTAAGACAATACTTCATCGTGTGCAACAAGTAGGGTTGACCATGCAATTACATTTGGCATAAAGTTTTAGATACACAGAGGCTGCATGATTTGCTGAGAATCACAAGATTTTCAAGCATATATGGAAGGCCCCTAGAATCCGAAGCCAGCCGCTTGTCTATTACACGATATGTCATCCTGCATAAAGATCCCACCATTACACTGAACGCCCCCATACCAGATTGAACATGTGCTCTCCTCCTTTAATTTAACCATATGACATACATCTGTTGGACTTGTATAAACCCCTGATCTGTGCCTGACAGAAAAACTATTTATTCCATATCTTCAATGCACAAGCAAGAATACCAACATCTTTTACTCATGAAAGAACTAAACTGCTAGTTATCAACCGTAGAAGGAGGGAAAGGGTAAAATATTTTACATTATATTGACAATGCAGTTTTTGGCTGGTGCCATTTATAGTGGAAAATCTTACTGATGGACACCTATCACAAGGATTATTAAATGATCATCTCGCATTTTTGTGGAAGCTCCAAAAGTTTGCTTGCAGGTTCTTGTCTGCATTCGATTGGCTACAGTACCCAGGTGGTCATCTACAGCATTTCGTAAAGAGCAAGTCCGAATAACCACTGTGTGATGGGCCTGTAGGTGTCATTTAGGCCCTCATTACGAACGTGTCGGTTCAGACCGCCATGCCAGCAGTGGCGGAAAATACCGCCACCGGCATGGCGGTCTGAACCGCCATATTCTGAACAAGGGAGGGCTGCCACATGCGGCCTTCCACCACCGCCAGGCTACCGCCGACAGGCAGCCTGACGATGGCGGATTACTTTATCCGACAGGGCAGTGCTGCAAGCAGGTCTGCCCTCTGGATAAACAACGCTTGTTCCTCCAGCCTTTCCCTGGTAGGTTCCCCCGCCAGGGAAAAGCTGGCGGAAGGGGTGCTCCGGGGCCCCTGTGCAGTGCCCCGTCATACAGGTCACTGCCCGATTTACGGGCAGTGATCTGCGCGACAGGTGCTGTGCAATGCAGCAGCATTGAGGACGGGTCCATGTGGAGCCATCGGCAATGTCCCGGCCCTGCATTCTGAGGGGGTCTCACGGGGGCTGGTGGTCAGTGATAAAACCGCCAGCATGAACACAGCGGAGTTGCCCGCTGTGTTCATAATGACCCCCTTAGTGTCTCATCTACACCTGCATGAAAAAATGAGGAACAATATGCACAGACAATAATTGCCTCCATTTGGTGCATTTTATTCTGGCTTCCACGCTAGTTAATTTGGGCAAATTCAGTGCTTAATTTGTGCTTGTTGTTGAAAAAGCACCACAAAGGGAGAAAGTAGAAAGCTGCAAGAGTGAGCTGAAGGGGCAGGGAGTGGCTTTATATGGATTGAAGAGGCCCGCGATGGCTTCAGGAGTACGCCGCCTCAGTATTCCGTGTTCACACATTGAGTTGCAGCAGCCGGGTGTTTAAAAGGAGGGCTTTGGGCACCTTTTTATTTACAAATTAAGCACTGGGCAAATTCCAACGGGGATAACCTGGTGTAAAGTGCCTGGACTAAGGCAAAAAGAGTGGCACTAGCATGGTGTCTCCTGGGTGTAAATAGTCCCGCTCAACCCATTTGGGATACTATTTACCCACATATTACATGCTGTAAGACATGATTTCTAACTTTGTTTTGGGACTGTCACTGTTGTTTCGTGGGGACAAAAAATGAGTTTCAGATTTACAGTAAGCAGACCAAAATCAACACATCTTTCCTGTCGCACAGCAGAATTTAATAGCGCAGAAAGAAATGAAGTAAAATAGCACACCAACAATATGAATTATTGTGCTAAACAGTACTTTGATACAAACTGGAGTTACCGAGCATTCGCGTTGCACATGTGTAAGAGGTTAGTAAATAACTTTTTTTTAAAGGAGTATAAAGGGAGACACAAAGTGCTGTCAATCACTGCTCTGGATTGTTATTTGTACTGTGTCTGCATTTCTTCAATAGTTCAGTACATGGTACAATTGTGGTACATTGTAATCACTGGTCTGTTTGCTGTCATTTCTGTTCACCTAAAACAGCATATAGCATGAGGCAATGGGGCAGCCCACTTCAGCTACTGGCTAACTTCACTGTGAGTGATGGCATTCTTCTCTTTCAGATGGAGCATATCCACTCTCAAAGTAGTTCATTTCACTACCATGTGCTACTGTTGAAACAAACCATAAAAATATTTTTGCTTTTAGGCATTTTTTTAATGTCAGTGAGTGCACAGCAGCTCCTCCAGCAATAATATTTAACAAAACCGATGACAGAGGTTTGAGAAAACGAACCAACAGGAAGTCAATGTCAGACCTGTTGGCTTCGACAAGGCTTTTTACAATTATTTTCCAACCTTATTAGTCATGAAATCCCATGTCTCATGATAAGTGAATTGTGTACCGCCAGTCGTTGCCTATCCATGTATATTGCTGCCAAAGATGCCATGTGTGCTCTTCTTACCTTCTTTAATTTGTTTGATAGTGGATGGAGGCCTTTATTGGAACCTAAACATGAATCGCTAAATACTGCAGATATATCTGTTGGCTGCATCTTCCAGTGAATATTCAAATTTGTATGCAATATGCATTAATCGTGACGTCACCAAATTATGTAGAACACTTGTAGCTAAGCTATTCCACCATCCATAAAGCTCTCACCTCCCAATAAAGATTAAAAAAATGAAGCAGGTACTTTGCTTTTTGTTTGAACTATTATTCCCATATTTGGAGCCTGAGGTCTGTGTTTCATATGGCAGCCATTCTCTCAGTCGCTTTCTTGTAAGACTCTCCCCTGTCCCTTGGCCAATGACGATAGTCTTACAAATGTCATCAGCTACTAATAATCTCGTCAATTTAGATCCCAAGGTATGACTGGCACCACCTCTAACTTTTAACTTCGTTTTGTTATAAAGTTTTTGAAGTCTTTTTCAAAATCTCTGATTATGGACCATTTACAAGCGCCTTAAGCAGAACTTAGACTTGTTTTTAATACAGTTTAAGGGTTCGATTTGCAAATATTTCGCTGTGACTTGCTCTTGTAGTACTCCTGAATTCCAGGAGAAAACTAGGCATACTTATGGCTTACTCTTGAAATTTGCAAATAAATCAGGAGCATTAAATATTAAGTCTCATCTACTCATACAATAATCTTTGTGAATCAGGCTGTAAATATCTTCCTGTAAGTCTGCCACTCAAGTGGCATTTACATTATAAAGTGGGTGCACTTTGGATCCAGACATAAATGTGGGGATTCTCAATGGAGAACAATATTTTCCAACATGGTGAATCAAAAGAAAAAATAAACATTTGAAACTTGTTTTTGTTTACATCTTTGGAAATCTAGACTTGCTGTATAACTATTTGCCTATACGTTTACACCTATAAGTAATATTTAGAAACTGGCAGAGTCAGAGCTTCCAAAAAATGCTGTGAGAACTGCTGAAAGTCAGAAATTTCTCAAAAGCATATGCATTCGTATAAGCCTACAACGCTTAATGTTTTATTCTACTCAGGAATGTTAGATGCTGGGACCTCCATTCACTAAGGTGGCAACATTTTTGACCTGCCGAGAAAGCAGAAGTAAAGTGTGGGGGCCTCCTAAAATATTTGTATCTACCATGGTAGGAGCTACTGTGGTGATAGAACTACTGGCAGGAAATCAGTCATCAAACCTGGGCATTGGAAGTCTACCTCCTCAGTGTGGGTATATTATTAGCACTCAACATTCTGATGTGTGGGGGTTCCTAATTTTAGGGAAAACATATTTAACTTTCAATGGTAACCTGGAACTATTTCTGTGGCAGTGTTTCACAAAATTAACTAAGACAAAGCGGAGAATCATATATCCTAGAATCAGTGTCTGGTGCAGTTCCATGTGTGGCTGCCTTAACTCTGAACCTTACTGGACCTCATTGCAGAGTGAGGGGACCCTGAGATGGTATTATGTCCACTCCTTGTGATACACTAAATAGAGTGAAAAGACAGCTGAGAAGCGAACAGGTAAACCTTGGATGTTTGGTGATTTCTATATTAACACCCTCCACTGAATCAGAACCACAATATTTGATTCACTTTAGCTGCTACAAGAACACTGCAAGCTACGAGAACGCTACAAGCAACACTAAAAACTAGGTTAATCAGCGAGTCACAAATGAACCTCTGCTGATTGAAATTGATGTTGGTGTTTTAGTACAAAAGCAAGACATTAGCTATTGGTGACAGAGACTTCAATTACAGGGACGTGATGAATCTGCCTATGCCACAGCTTGCATTAGAGAAAGTCCGCAGATGCTACAACTCAGGAATCCCATTAGTGTCTGTGAAATGTGAGTATCACACACAGAAACAAACTCCTTAAATATGCTATTGTCAAAGTTTTTTCTAATGTGCAACTTTTGATAATCAATTTCTGTGTACTAATGATTTTTATGATGAATATAGACATAACCAATGAATGAATGATGTTGCACCTAAAACAATTTAAGTATAACGTTTAGACATATGATTAATAATGTAGATCAGTTATGCCACATATTTTGTAAGTGTCACCATTTTATTAGAATAAATGCAGTTTATGGTGTGCTGCTCATTTTTCTCCTGCTCATTTCCCCTCCTAATCAATGTCCCCTGGCAAGTCTTCTCACCCTACAGTTTCTGATGATCACAGCACACTGTGATCAAAATACTGGGATTCAGTGAATTATTGGGGTTTTGGCTCCCACACTACAAAACCCAAAATTAAAGCCCTGCACTACTAAATTCATGATTAATTAAAATCATAAGTCATAAGGACTCTTGTTCTGCTTTTTCAGTAGAACCCGTGGTGGGTGTTATGATGAGACCTGAGCCTGGACACATTTTTAGCTCAATGTGTACACCTATTACTAACAAATGGAGCCACTCGTCAAATATATTTAAATTAACTGTTCCTGCTCCTGGTAAGACTAGCAAGTCAGATGCATTTTTGCAACTATCATGTGAGTACCAAAGTGCTTCTGCTCATTAGTTAAAAAGGATGACTCAGAGACACAAACCTAAAACGTTGACTAGTTTAGAATCCATTTTTGCAGCTACCTCATAAATGCTCCAAATGCGTTAGCACTTACGATAACCCAGCAGACACTGGTTACAAATGAGACTCTTAAAAATTGGGTTTCTGATTGACAGAGGTATGCATCCTGTCCAAGCAGGAACCACAATCCTAGTCAGATTAAGACACAAACGCACCCTAAATTAACCTGTGCACACCCCCTGGTAGCCTGGCACAGAGCAGTCAGGCTTAACTTAAGAGGCAATGTTTTAAATATTTGTGCAACACTTCAAACAGTAAAACAGTGAAAACACTACACAAAAAGATACAATTCTTGATTAGAAAGATAGAGCTTAATTTAATGAGCAAAACAAGACCAAACCGACAAAAATCCATATGTACTCACATATTTTCCTACAGGCATAGAATGGGTAAAACCCTTTCATATATCTGGACCCAAAGTCTCAGATAAAACAGAAAAACACAACGATGCATGACATTGTTTCTCTTGTTTTATTCTAAGAATCAGTGCACTTATTTAGCTTCATATGGTGACAAAGGACATGCTAATTTTAGAGGATGGAACATGTAGAAACACGTTTCTGGGAATTGAGGAATCATGTGTCTGAATGCTTATGGTCTCACTAGATGACAATCCAAGCAGTTCTAGAGCAAGTGAATATTAAGTGAGAGCAAAAATGCTACCAACTGTTGGGAGGTGGCCCTGATTTGCCTTGATTTATCTGCTGCTTTTGACACTGTCTCTCATCCTGTATTATTACAGCATGTAGGTGACATTGGTGTGAGTTTCCCCACACTGGCCTGATTCCATTTGTTGTAAAGACCGCGTTGTAAATGCATTTGTTCTTCCATCATACATCCATCCAACCTTACCTTAAAGAACTTCAATTTCTTCCCATTAAGGAAAAGATGAGGTTGAAAGGACTTGTCATGACAAACAGCTTTCTACCACACCGACCCGCAAAACCTGTCTAAAAGGATCATCCCCTACCACCCACCCAGACCACTCCGTTCCTTTAGTTCCCTGTTGGTGGTGAGTCCCAAATTTAGAAGGAAAAAGTGGGGTGGCAGCTCCTATTCCTACCTGACTTCTAATGACAGGAATGCCCTCCTACAACAGCTTTGCACCACAGAGGACATGTTGGTCTTTAAACACCTTCTTAAACCCCGGCTCATCCGTCTCACAGTCTAATTCAGGGACACTCTGGATCAGCTCTTACAAGCAGCGCCAGGACACTCATTGAGTAGCTGTTGCACTCTACAAATCCCCCAGATAAATGGAGCAGTACAGCAAAAACACTTCATCTGACCTGATTATTTGGGAATGTGACTTGAGAAAGTAGAACTTAGGAATTGAGCCTACCACATATTTTAGGACCTCAACCAACATGAAAAAGATCAGAGTCAGGCAGATGGCTTCTTGTCTTCTCATCAATAAATTATATAATTTTTCACAGATTTCAACATAAAAATCAACTTCCTTTTCTCATTAATACATGAGTAAATGATACAAACTTTCATTAATTACCAACTTATAAATCAGTTTCATCTGTGAATTTATCTAAGAAACTAGTTGGACTCATGTGACCTCAATCTCTTGTACCCAATTTTCGCTGCTTTCTCCAATCAGATTATTATCTCGTCTCCATCAACAATTCACACTTTCATTATCTGAAAACCCATGAACACAGAAACACCATTCTTCTTTATCTTTGCAATTCCGTTGCCTGTAGCTCTTTTATTCAAAACGACTTTCATCCCACTGATTTCTCTACCTGAAAGTTGTTGTGCCATGAACAAAGCATTCCATTTTGTATCTTACCCACTGGCAAAACACATAACTTAACCATGACTTGACAGTAGCTGGAAGGCTCAACTGGCATCTAAATGATCACTGGCAAAAATTTGTCACACCATTAGACCAGCTAAATTGTCATCTCCAAAATCTGTCTGATCATTGTCTCACCCCCAACATTTGTTTTATTTGTCATCAACGGTATGTCCTCATCGGACCTTCCTCCTTCTAAAAATCATAATGAAATTGACAACTGACTCATCCACGAGGATAACAAAATACTGAACCGAAGAGTATGTCCCCTTCGCCTAAAGCACAAAGCCATTACCTCACTAGTGAAGAAAAGACTCCTCATTCAGGAAACACTCCTAATTATACATCCTGTTTCAATCTCCACTTAAATTATCAAAATTCTGAAATGAATGTTTGTGAAACAGCTGAAAATCAATAGAGGCTTTCTCCTTATTTTTGGTGAATGCATTGACATACACTCTAACTAGTTTTGTTCAAGTAATTTGAAAATGTAGACAACATAACATTGTGCTGTTTGAGAGACCAATGTACCTTTCTGGTTCAGCTCCTGCCTTGCTTAAATAGCAACGGTTCTTGCTAAGGAAAGATATACATTTTGATCTGATTCAATCAGTGGCTGAGCTGCAGTATACATCAAGGCTGATGTTGCACATCTGCTCTCCAGTGCTTATCGATGCCCACTGGTAGAATTCATTAAGCATTTTAGCCTTTATTTTAAAAACATAGTTGATGACACAACTTGTAAAGTTTCAGGGCACTGACATTTCAGTTTCTCAAAGGCATTGAAGGCTGGCTAAATAACAAGAGGCTTGCAGTTTATGACAACAAACCAGACATTCTCTTGGGTGGAACACACAACCTTTTCAGTAGTCTTCTTAGTCATTTATCCTCAATGGAAAAATCCAGTCACAATGTTGGAGTCTTGTTCAGTACAAGGCCTAGCCTAATGAAGCTAATAATACACTCTGGGGGTGATTCTAACATTGGCGGGCGGCGGAAGCCGCCCGCCAAAGTTCCCCCGCCAGAACACCGCTGCGCGGTCAGAAGACCGCCGCGGTGATTCTGAGTTTCCCGCTGGGCGGGCGGGCGACCGCCAGAAGGCCGCCCGCCAGCCCAGCGGGAAACATCCTTCCATGAGGATGCCGGCTCCGAATGGAGCCGGCGGAGTGGAAGGGGTGCGACGGGTGCAGTTGCACCCGTCGCGATTTTCAGTGTCTGCATGGCAGACACTGAAAATCATAGTGGGGCCCTGTTACGGGAGCCCCTGCAGTGCCCATGGCATGGGCACTGCAGGGGCCCCCAGGGGCCCCACGACACCCCATACCGCCATCCTGTTCCTGGCGGCCAAAACTGCCAGGAACAGGATGGCGGTATGGGGGTCGGAATCCCCATGGCGGCGCAGCAAGCTGCGCCGCCATGGAGGATTCCCATGGGCAGCGGAAAACCGGCGGTACACCGCCGGTTTTCCGTTTCTGACCGCGGCTGTACCGCCGCGGTCAGAATGCCCAAGGGAGCACCGCCAGCCTGTTGGCGGTGCTCCCGCTGTCCCCAGCCCTGGCGGTCAAGGACCGTCAGGGTCGGAATCAGCCCCTCTGTTCTTTTTGAAATGACAATCTCAGTAAGACTAGTATCACTTCTATACTGCATCTCCACTTCACACATATATCTTCTAGGTGTGTTTTTTTCAAATATGATACCTGCATACAAAATATTGTGGTCTTAACTAGTTTATAACAATATAGGGCCTAATTAAGAGTTTGGCAGTTCGACCATCTGACCACAAATACGGCGGTTTGGAGGCCGCCTCCAAGTCGGCGGCCTACAGACTGCTGTATTATGAACATTCCCAGTTGGGCTGGCTGGCGGAAACAGTGCGGCGGCATTGGCTTTGGCTCTCAGGGAGAGCCGAGGTCAATGCCACTGCACTGCCTGTGTCGCCAGCACACTCGGAATGCGCACTGTCTGCCGTGGCAGACAGTGCACAATATGAGTAGGCTTACAGGGGGGTGTCTGCACTGCCCACAACATGGGCAGAGGCAGTTCAGGCACCCCCGCATGGTCCCGTCTCTGCCTTTCCACAGGCCTTTTCATGGCAGGGTTCCTGCCATTGAAAGGTTGGCTGAATGGCAAGTCATGACCAGCTCAGTGGTACCGATATCGGCACCACCGTGCTTGACCACAACTTGCTCCGCTGCCAACATATCGGGAGCCATGATCCTGACAGTGGTGATGGTCCTCTGACAGTCCTTCTACCAGCATCCTAATCTGGCGGCCGGACCGCCAAGGATGCAGCGGTTGGACCGCCACCATGGGTGCGGTGGTCCATGGACCGTCTTACTGATAATCAGGCCCTTAGTCCAATTGGAATTAATAATAGAAAATCTACACCCAAAGCGACATTGTTTTATGAACATTGTTTATAACTCAATATTTATGTCAAATGATATTTCTGAACACAGTATTCTGGTAGACAGCCAAGGAAATAGAGAATATGTAAAAATATTTTTGGATCTGGCCATGCTCATAAAAACTACACTGCAATTAAATAACAGCTCCAGCAAAGCCAATAGCTCTTTCCTAGGCAATGTTTTTATTTTTTGCAAGAATGTGCAACAGACTTTAAAAGTTTAAATATAAAAAGGTAATTGGAAATATAACAGATTGAAACATTTTAATCTACATATTTCAAAAGCTAGCTTCAGAATGGTTCTATCTTTTACATTAAACTGAATTCTGACACGGAATATCACCTATGACTGAATTCCACTGCATTGTCCAGACAGTGGAATTTGCAGTTATGTCCACCAGGCAATCATCTGAGTTGAGTTTACCACAAAATCCTAATGCCTGGTGCAAGTATCCTACACGTAAAGCATGCTGGATCTGCGGATTTTTTGTAGACATTATTTCTAAATGAAAATTCGTATTTTCAGTCGTTTCTTTTCTTGACGCATGCCTTTTGACAAATATAATAAAAATGTTTGTAATGTGTCTGTGGGATCATCACACTGATAGCTCCCTATTCTTACATCAAAACGAAAAAGTACTGTAAGCATTCAAACATGATTTTAATATGTAATCTTATTAGCTAGTATGGCGGACGAGGCGCTTTCAAAGGCGAGAAATCTGTTTCTCCAATCTTTTTACTAGTTCCTACGCAATCTCACAATTCAATGCTAATGTGATTGCACAGCCAGTCAAACATGACTCATGCTTAATAACACCGCTCTGCTGAGAACCATGCATATGTGCCGCAGACTGAATGTCTGAACAGAGATAGGAAACACTCCTTCGTGATTTATTATCACATTAAAGTGGAAATATTACTGAAGGCACCAGCATGACCTGCTACCTTTTTGGGGGGCAGCAGGAGTTATCTCTCTTGCTTGGCGAGGCTGCCATGCTAAATTCCTATGAATCATACCGACAGTGCATTATGAATGTACAGCATGGAAGGATATTTATGTTAAAGTAAGCTGTTGCATAGCAACCTACATTATTATGTTTAAATTCTTGAAGGGGTCCTGACTTTCTTCTTCACCAGTTAGCCCACACTACCAATTTCCTTTTCGACTTACTGACTGACTTTTCTGTAGTCCATGCTTCTCAATAGAACATACATAGACTTAGGTAAACAAAACAATACCTTGAGAGAGCAAACTGCACAAAGGCATTTACAAATAGGGATTCATTCAAATCGGATTGTTCTTGTTTAACTTGTAAGTTCGGTACTACTGCGCAGTGCACTTTTCTGGACCAGAGTAATTGTCAAAGATGCTTTGAAGGGAATGCGATCTAGTGTTTAACCTTATGATGTGGTTACAAAAGGTTAGTGGGTAATGCCGCACAATGCACCTTACTGGGATTGGTGGTATTGTTAAAGTGAATTAGAGTATAATCTTATGATGTGTATTAATAGTAGAAAGTCCTCCATTTTTAGGATCTTCTAGCTTTAATGAAATTTCTAATTGTGATTTTATGAATGTATTTATTCTTCATTTATTGGAGGCAGAGGATAGGATGTCAGAATTCTAGAGAGTGGTAGCCTTGCAAATTGATGTGAATATCCACTAATCCATAGGATTTTTGGTACTCATAAGTAATCCACTTTTACCCTTACATAACTTTCTCTTAGGTAACACATATCCTTGAAAAGGAAACATTCAGGTGCAAATTTAAGAGCCCTTAGTGCCACCGGAGTGTCACTTTTCGTGACGCTCCGGTGGCACTAACCACTGCTGCATATTTACAAGGAGGTGTAATGGCACTTTTGGTGGCGTTACACCTCCTTCTAAATATGGGCCCCTCTGATGAAGTTTCCTGTGTCATAGGGGCGTGCAATGGGTGCTGCAGTGGGAGTTCTACCGCAACACTCATTGCTTTTGACAATGCCCTAGATTTTTGAGTAATCGTAAACATTTGGCTGCGCCAAAACTAACGCCGCCCCAGAGATGGCGTTAGCATGGCAAAATGAGGAGGAATGCTTTTATTTCTCCTTGGTGTTTGGTTTTTACATGTGTGCTGCATTCTGCAGCACATATGGAAAGAGCAAAATGCCATGGGTGATTATTTATGTGCAGGAAGGCATTCCTTCTTGCACATAAACAATCATCCCAAAATGACGCTTTGGTAGTTCTATGTGTGCTGCATTTTGCCAAATTGCCATTATGGATTGTTTGTGTGCAGGAAGGGACACCTTCCTGCATTTAAACAATCTATCCCCTCAACGCAGACATCCTTGCACTATGGTGTAGGCAGCTTAATTCAGCACCCGCACAGGGGGAAACGCAGACACCCTTGCACTATAGTGCAGGCAGCTTAATTCAGCGCCGGCACAGGGGGAAATGCAGTGGTGCACCGTTATCCTGTAAGTACGACGCATCCCTGCATTTCAAAAGTGGCGTAGAGCAGCGCTGCTATTGTTTAGCACAGCACCAAACTGCGCCACTTTTGAATAAATCAGGGCCTCAGTGTCTCCAAGGAAGGGATATTGGTGAAAACAACCCTAGAGTATGAGTTTTTATGAACAGAGACATTGTTTTCCCTCTGGCAAAATCTAAAATTGTTTATTGTGGAAGTGCACATTTATAAGTTTAAATAGCAAACATTTGCGCAATGGCATATTCCACGTACAAATGTTTGACACTCATAGATTTCCAGAAATAATCCAGGTATTCTTTGTGGATTCCCAAATAAGTCAGACAATTACTACAAATTCAGGAGTAAACCCTGGGGAACAAAGTTCTAATTTTGTAACCTAAGTCTTTAAAAAATAATAGTAATCTAGAGTAAGGAAGAATACAAATTTGACAAATTGAGAAAGTGGGAGAGGAGCTGTGGACGTATGCATGTAGAACTCCAATCTAGGTCTTGTCAACAGTTATTTTGCATCTTGAGGAGGTATAATTTTGGATTTACAAAAGTAGTGTCCCACAACCGGAAATTAAGAGGATAGAGGCTAAGCATGTGAAGGCCACACTGAGTGAAGTGGAGATTTAAGCACACACATGCCTACATTTATTAGTAAAAGTGGGAGGGATAGGGGAGTGGTTAGAAATTGGGGAATACTTACTCCTAACTGGGAGGGGTTTAGAGAAGAGCAAAGAAGGATTAAGGGAAGGTTTGGAAAGGATTTAGGGAGGGACTTGCACCCACCCACAAACTTCACTTCTGTAGTTACAACAGCCAAAAAGGACCACAACAGTAGTAAATGTACTCTTGCTAAGAACTGGAATAAATTCAGCACCACACATGGTCAACTACTGGTAGTGCATCCCCTCTCCCCCAAATACAGTAATCGAGACAAGGACTTACAATAAAATAGAACAGTAATAATGATAAAATTAACTTATTTCAAGATATTACAAATATATACAAATATGTTAATGTTAAAGAATTACATATAAATACAGATTTTGTTATAAAATATTCGAATACACTTTTTGTTTTAAAATAAACAACTTTAATTGAAAAAACAATCAAAATGATTTAAAATCAATTCTATACATATATGTTATTATGTTGTAGCACTCTAAATAAAAATAAACATTGCACTTTAGATAGTTGTCTATTATAATTCTTCAAAACATAATTATGATTATAATTTAATTATATATGTTTAAATAAATTAATGATTTAATTCAACATTAAGTTACTAGTCATCTAGCATTTCTTCTTCATTTAAAATAGAGGGTTGAGGAAGGTCCAAGGAAGTTGACATTTACATCTGAAATTGGTTCAACTATCTTTACATCATAAATTATTATAATTTTCAATAAAATACTAACAATAAATATTTAATGATACGCATGGAAGCAATTGTAGGTAAGTAGCATGATTACCAGTCATTCCAATAATATAATAAATAATCTATCACAAACTAACCTAATTGTCTTTAGTGAAAACATAGCAGATATATTGGTGAAAGTTGTGCAGCAGATTTGATAAATCATGATGCTGCTATAGCAACTGATATCATAAAGTAAAAACTCAAATGTACAATCTTGACTGACTGAATGAAGAGCAGTCACCGATTTTGCAGATATTGGTTAACCTAGTAACAAAATTCAAAGAGTTTGTTGTCCAGTGTCCAACATCTTATAGAGTCATTAGCAGAGAGTAATGAGTATTTGTTTAAGTCACCTTAGGTGACAAAGAGGAATAATAGGATAAACTCATTAGAGTTAGAAATCACAGAGGGGTAAGTGTATGATAGCCTATCGGGCAAGATTTCCGCTTGACCAAGAGCTTTGCTCTGAGAGACTGATGAAGTGGGAATTCTGTTTATAGTGCCCTGCCATAGATGAAGTGAAACTGAATCTATAAAGAGTTCACATTGTAGAGCAGCTCAGGACAAAGGGAGAGTCGGGATAGTTGGAAGATAAAGGCATTGGGTCCATGTGACTGATGCCACCTGGATACAAAAAATGCCAATGACATCCAAATGGCCAAGCCTTGAGACATAAACTTCAAGGCATGACTTAAGATAACTCACAACCATTAGTGAAAAAAGAGCAACAACTGTGAAAACAATAGGGTAATAAGAGTTAACAATGAACTAGACCTATGTGCCACTGTGGAGCTTTGTTCAAAGCCTGCAAGTAGATGCATCATCAGCAATACTGGTGAATAGGCCACATCCCTTTAGGTTAAAAATAGTCCACAAAAACATACAGGAGACAGTATGATCAATAAGATAGAAAGCAAAAACATAGCTGCACCAAAAGTAATATGGCAAGTAGAGTATGATTTATTGGCACAACAACTTTTGAGATAGTCTGCTCATATTTAGGTATCACAAAATAATAAAGAACTTGTTGATTATGAGAAATAATAGTGAAATGTGGCCGGACTAATTAAGTAGCTTAAGGATTTCATATTTGTGAAAGTCAGATGGCCTAATTACAAATGCATTTTAGTGTAGGTACAAGAAAACATCTAAAGTACTCTTTTATGTAATCTTACATGCCTTTCTAAATTGTCTCCAAAACATCCAAAATGGGAAAAATTGGAATGTTCAATGAATATTCATATCAAGTTAGTGCAATTAGAAAGGACTGTGCTGCCTTTGCACTTTTACGAATAGGGAATTGGAGGTTTCGGCGATTCACATAAGAATATAAGAGTACCCTGAAGTAAAAGATTCAATACTAATAAGTAAGTTGTGAATTTGCCCTTTTATTTTTGTCTACTTTCATGAACATGCCAAATGAGAAATTAGAAAAAATGTGTTTGATGGATTCAAAAACAACACTAGTATGCAATAGATCAAGTAAGGCTTGTACTCTGCACAGACAAGGTGCATCCTGATAGGTAGTGTGTATGTACCTGTGAGACCAAGCCTAGACCTGACCGAAATAAACTCACAGTGTAAGCATCTTCTCTCTTCAATACCCTGTTCCAGGTCTGAGCTGGTGTTGGCAAGGTGCACTTGAATGCAGAGACAAGGGTCTTGTTTCTCTTATATACACTGTCAACCCTCGTACTGTTATGATTGTGAATTGTATTGTCATATCCATAGATATTACCTATACCACCCCCTATTATGACAGATAAACGAAAAATTTAATTTTAGAGGATGTGGGCTTTGAACCCTGTCCTTGACCTACATTACAGGGAGGGGAGGTGTGCTGACATCAGCAGGCCTATATGCCCCATTTAAGGGGAACCAATGAAGAGCTAAAAGTTGGGCTCATGTGCAGTATTCAGTTATTCATGAAGGGGCAGGAGAGAGGCAGGAGTACAGATCTTGGATTCATCTCTAAGTACTCACACTAGATACACTTGCAGCCGGGGCTTTGTGAATCAGGCCCCGTGCCTGTTGCTTTTAGTGCTAGGAGTCAACACAATCCACAAAAACAAATCAGACAAAATAAGGATGGTACCCGAAAATGCATAACTCCATTTAGAGGGCTGGTATTTTGCCACAACAACTTGTACATATTGAATTAGTGTACTTCCTTGCATGAGTGGACTTTTAGCTTTGCTATTCATTCTGTTGTGTAAGTAATAAATGACATTTCTGTTGGGTGCTTGGATCAATTATGTGCTGCCACGTTTCTAGACTAAATGCTAAAGGTTCTTTGACTTTGTGCTAATTTAAAGACTACATATAGAAGTCTCCACCTCTTTAATTTCCAGAGCCTGGCGATGCAACTCTATTGCACAGTAGATTAAAACTTTAGGGGTGGTTCGATATATATGCTCATCTCCTTGATCTGTTTTTAGAGACATTTCCCTGCATATCCCATGTATATATCCTACCTTAGCCTGATAAAATTAGTAAAGAAGAGTCCAACTATTTCTAACCTACAAAGAGGCTGTGTCAAAAATGTGGGGTTTTTACCTGAGACATACTGAGAACTTTGTATCATTTTGTAGACCATCAATATTAGTACCAGCTCTCCACATCATCAAGAAACAAATCCATAACTTTGCTATTTCCCACTGAACTCTGACAACCCCCTTAACATCATTTTTTTTTCTTTCAATCCCTCAATTTACATCTTTTTTTAAGCAAGAGTACAATGTTAATACAAGAATAAAATAACCTGTTAACTTTGCACTTAAAAGTAAACTACTTTGAAGTGATTCTACTATATCATATTTATTTCATGTTCGGTGGGAACTCTCTTTGTTCAGTTTAAGCCATTTAGATTTTTCCAATCTCATAATTGCTAGGGTGTTATCACCATAATGTAGTGACTAATGACAATCAGCAGTCAAACTTCTCATACTGCCAGATAAGGTGGCAACTTGATGTTAAGGTATTACTGCCAAAGGCAGAAGCCATGCACTCTGCAAATCTTTACTTGAAACCATTACGGTTATTTCAATTTATAAAGCACTCGGAAATGATTGTGATTGGATTAACATTATCAACTTAACGTCAAGGGTACTTCATACAACTCCTCATTTATCAGTGAATCTTTGGTACAGCAAACATTCAATCAGAGAAAATGAGGATAACAGGTTAGTCTCTGTTCAATGCCATTTTGCACTGATGACTGGTACATTCTCCTCTTGACATACAGTTGGAAATGTCCTTGGGAGTTGTTCAAAACGTTGTCTACAGCACTATCTCTGTGTGTATCTGCAATGTCACATTTCTAATACTCATAATAACATATTTATGCTACAGTTCAGAAATGGGAAAAAAAACTGTCTGCATAAGACGTCTGACATGTTAGAGGATCCCAGTAGGTCCCAATGTACCATTCTGAAGCCATGAATAATATATCTGGAGTGATGCTCCCAGGCATAAACCAGTTATTAATGCCAGCGCTTTCATAGTCATAGCCAACTACAGCATTCCATTCAGGGTGCTAATATCCAATGCTGACGCTTCTTCTCATATTAACAGAGCAGCACAGAAAAACCTCTGTATAACGTAGCATGTGAAAAGAGTCATGGGATTAGTGAAGAATAACAAATTAATATTCATCAGCCCTACTGCCAAGGAGGGAGTGTTATACAGAACAAACAATATAAAGGAAACACACAGGGCACTCACCAAAACAACTTATTGTCAGGAGTAATCCTTGAATTCAGTTCTTCTGGCTTACTCCTGCGATTCTGTAGTAAATCAGCGGTACTAGAAGATTATAGGCATTAATTAGATTTTGGAGGACAGGGCGTCCATCACAAATGTTGTTGATGTCCCGTTTGCCTTAGCCTAAGAACCATTGACTATAATGCACTCCTAGTCTAGCGAATGGAAGACATCTGCCATGTGTGTGATGGAGTACCCTTTCCATCAAACTCTAAGCAACTCCCCATGTCACATCAGAATTCATGTGAGTAGGAATCAGAGGACCACTTGCAGTGAATTAACAGCAAGATGCACATATAGAAATTATAATCAAACCTATGCAGTTTATATTTATCTAGAACTACCTCTTTTTAGGATAGCCAATCAGGTCCTGAAACGACTGCACCAATGGAAACAAAGATACCCTTTGGGGCGCCAACTGATGTATGCACATCCGGAGCACAGATGTTATCCTACCTGACTCATAAATCCTCTAATTCACTTCCATTGCAATGAGTGCTACAACTCATTTGTACTGCAACTTTCACAACAATTTGATGAATTTCATTCCCTCACCAACTTCAAACACGAACATCAATTCTTTAAACAACTCAATTACCACAAATACCCAAAAAGTAAAAATAGCATAATTCTCCAAACCTAGTGAACACCTCAGCTACAAATGGAGTGACTATTTCCACCCTAAACAACAGAGCGCTATCATACTCAAGCTATATGTTTTAAAAATAGAAATACCCATCCACACCTGCAACTCCTATTTTGATGGAAAGATTGGGACTTTTGTTTAGAAACAATCACCCACAGAACTAAAATGTTAACTCGTAGAATGTATATTGGTTCACATCTAACAACCTCATCTCTTTTGGGAGGGTCTACTTTTTGAAAAATTGAATTTCATGTGGCCCAACAAAAGCACCACTCTGTGTGAGACTATTTTGGTAAACCTTGAAAAATACATGCCTGTATCACACCTCTAATACATTGATAACATTTTGTAGTTAGAAACATTACGCATTAATTCCATCCTAGCTTCGACATTTAACTTTTACACAGTTTTGCTTAAACAACTAGTTTGAAGGCAATCATTAACATAAATGACAACAAAATACATATAATATAAAGCAGTTCAGCAGATCGCTCAAACTTCTTAGGTTATTGAGTTTGAACTCGGAACAAAACAAAACATGCTAGCATTGTGAGTAAAGCAATTCATTACATGTAAGTATGGTCTGAAACAGCAGGTAGAAACAAACAATCTTGGAATAAACTTTCAAATTTTGGTAAATTTGGAAGTTGAGGATAACAAGGTTTACAAAGTCACCATTAAATCTATAGCAAATACCTTTTGTGAGACAAACATAAAAATGTATTTTTCTGATGGCTTGTTATCACCTCTAATAGGTGCCCTGACAACATAATCTTATCACTCCAAATTAAATTTACAACCCTCCCAACAGATAGAAATGATTGCTAAACCCTTCTGCAATCTAAAACAAAACTTCTAAAAGTTGTCCACATAATCACTCAACCATGAATGGCACTGGTTCACATTCCTGAAAATGGAAATGTTGTAAAGCCTGACAAAAACAGCATACGCACCAGTATTTGCATATATCCATATATAGTAAAGTACCTTAGCGGATTAAAAAAAAACATATGTGACATTGGTGAACCTGTAGAGCTACAAAAAGGTTAATAGGTGCAGAACATTGAGGAGCACTTCCCTGGTCCTCTTCAATATGAAAATACTTTGTAAACATTTTTCCTTTAATTGAACTGTTTAAATCTTCTACAAAAGTGTTTTAAAATAAATTACTAACATTTAAAATCACCTGAAAGTTTTAGAAATTGTAAATTAAGCATAAAGCCATTTAAAAAAGAATAAAAATAATTAAGTATTTAAAAAAATCCTACACATCGGTCCCGAAGTGCCACTTTTCTTGTGTCCCCCTACCGCCACCCAACAACACCTTGGTTGTGCCGTATTTATATACAGTGCACCATGGCGGGCGTTATCACAAAGGCATCAGAATTGTTGATGCTACTGTGGTACTTTGCTGCACTAGCGTCAACAATTTTGACACAAGTGCAGCAAAGCACAGGGAGGCCCATAGTTTAATATGGGTGCGTCGTTTTAACACCTGCTCAAATGACGGAAAAAATGGCACAGTGAAATGTAAATTTCACTGCACCATTGTTTTGAGCCTCCCTGTGTCAGAACGCCCCCTTGCATACATTATGGCTGGTGGAGGCATAATGTGGCACAAGGGTTTACAAAGTGGCACAATGCATGCATTGCACCACTTTGTGAATATGGTGCAGGAGAAAGGCCTCCTTAACACCAGCGTAAAAAAAATATGATGCTAGGGTGAAGCAAGGTGGCGCCAGGGACTTGTTAATATGCCCCATAGTGTTTTAGATGTGTTAATAAAAACTCCATACATTTAAATGTGCTAAACAAGGATCAGAATTATTTCTGCAAGAAATTACACATTTTACTAAGCTAACTCTTGATATTCAATTGACAGAGTAGCATGTAGGGGCACCTGAATCATTCATTTTGGTCAAATATATTAAAATATAATGATCTGGAAAAACTACAGAACATTGTTTACACAATTCTATTTAAGTAAAACTGAACTTTGAGGACATTTAATTTAAATACCGAATCCCCTCAAAATAAATATTTTTCTAAACTAAATAGATATTTATAGTGTTGCACATGCTAATCTTGCACAACATTCTAAAGTGCTTCATTTTAAAACACAATGATTTCCTGGTAGCTAATTAATGAACAAACAGGTGAAGATGTATAAGTACATTCATGTCACATAGAGACCTACTTGCGTCTGGTAACACTACATAATATTAATAATTGCAAAACCTACCTGCCCAAAAGCATGAACTCTCCTGACAACCCTTGACGCCTCATGGCCATTAGCATTCCCCTCACAGTCATGCCTTCACAGAAGCATGCAACTACTCGGGCCTTAGGTAGATGACTTTTGAGTTTTTTCAGCAGCTTGTCAAAACTTTGTTCCCCAGCGTTGCTGTAAATCTTGTATGAATGAGCAATGCAGATTCCTTCCTTTGCTGACATATCTTTGAAGGCTTCCATTCCACTTTCTCCATAGTTACCTAAGAAAACAACAGAAATGATAAAATAATGTTAACATATATCAATTCACATTTAATGTCATATTAAGCTTTTGAATTTTCTTAGCCTTGAAATCTTTATAAATGACACTCAATAAATCTGTTCTTAAATACCAAGGCACAAAGCAGTATTTATTCTATCACGAGTACAATGATGCATTTTTTATGAATTCCTTGGACGTACTGCTTCCAGGAATCCTTGCTGGAGCTCCTAAAATATTGAACAAACAGATATTGGGATCAGCTGAACTTCTACTTTGTTTAAGAAGTCTAGGATTGTACAAATGATCGAAAAACTTCTGTAGAAACAGGTACAAAATCAAACCAGTATTAATTCCAAAACAATTCTGTTGGTGGTCGCTGTGGTGCTATTAGTACTTGAATAAATACATAATGAAGATGAAGAAGGGTGGCGAATGCCACAAGTGATACTTATAATCTCTAGTGCAATTATTTATTTAATGGGTCAAAATAAGTGGTGTCGGACTGGTTTACAGGGCAAAAGGGCAGTGCCAGAAGGGCTCATCGGACAATTCAGTATATGGGACAGTTTCTTTGTTGTTTGTAAGAGTGTTTGCTTAATGGTCTGGTGGCTCAGTTTCTACTGTATGTCTCCCTGATGTTACAATTAGCATGTCTTGCAACAAGCACACATGCTTGCATTCTCTCCTACTTTGCAAAACACATATATGCAGTGTCTTTACAAATTCAAAACTGCCAGTATTCGCACGAGGGACACATTTTTAATTATCTGATTCTCTAATTGGGGCCACTTTTATTTTGGTGCCCAGACTTTTTTTCTATCCCAGTCCAACCCTGAAAATAACTTGAAATAAGAAATTTCAAGCATACAGAAAAATTACAGGGAAATAAAATACATGGGTCCTCATGTATCATGCTATTTAATGGTCGGTATGGCTCCAGTTCATGAAATCAAAGCCTTTACAACCACAAAAGGGCATTTTTAAATCCACGAAACACAATTAGTGATTAGTTCATATGCTACAAATTGGGTTTGGAAATAGATACCGGTATTTGGAAGGGGCGTGATAAGGATGTGCCTTCCAAATATCAATTCCTTTGTGGATGTATTAATGTTTTATGACTGAAATCCGGTCGCAAACAGTATTATTTTACCACCTCCTCAAATGAGGTGGTAAACCTTTCGAAAATGGGAAGTGGTCCCCATTGGGAATGTTCTCAAAGACATTTTTTTATGAGTAGGCAGTAGTCTATCAATAATGTTCGTGTCATTTTTATTTTTCAAACCTATCCCACTTTTTTGCACGGAAAATGGGCTAAATTTAAAAATAGATTGCTTATTTTAAAGTAACCACAGACATGGTAGTCTGCTGACCCTAGCAGGCCACCATGCCTTTCATTGCAGCCAATTGTATTGGGTCTCAATGTACGACCTACCAGATGCATATTAATGAGGTAGATTGAATTGAAACCCATTACGAATCGGTATTTCAGCAACCGACCTATTACTACATAGGCTAGTTCTCAAAATAAGTACAAATTGCGACCACTTATAACATTATTTTTGTACATTTCATTGAAGGAATCACAAAAGATTTATTAAATGGAATCTTTTTACATGAGGGACAGACTCTATAAAATAAGCACACTGGAAATTAAGTAATCAGTAGTAAGAGCCCCATCATGAATTCCGTGCAAATTTCCAACAGGTACAGAAACTGAGATTCTATCCTAAGTAGGAAAGACTAAGAATGCAATGCAAAAGTACTTCATTCCTGGTAATCCTCCCAGGCTGTTTCAACAGATAAAAGGTGGTAAAAACACTGGATGGGAATGGGGCAAGTATGGAGAATTACTGCAGGAATAAGGTGCCACAGTCCAAATCCTCAGTGTAAGTCAAAAATTATCAAAGGACCTTTGAGGGCAAATTAGAAATCCTGCAGCATTCCTGTATACTGAAATTATTTATAATAATAATATCATTCATTTCTGGAGTAAGAATATTAATGCACTATTCTCTGGCTACATATCAAGGATCACTAAATTGGTAGATCAACTGATGTCTAATATTATATAATGTACACAATACTTATCATCACAGTTTAACCTATGTACCACTAACATATATGCTTTTTGCACTAAAATAGGTTGTATCTAGGAAGAGAAGAATTTTGTGAACTCACTACTTGCATATGTACCAGTCATCAAGAAGCATTAGCTCTTCTGTTGCACAATAAAAGCACTGCAATTTTCTTACAGGAAAAATTCCCATTCCCTGATTGCTAATTCAGCTGAAGAAACAACTGCATTTGTAATAGAACCCTCATTCAATTGCCATTTCATAACTTTAATTATTAAAATTGCCATAGCAAGACTGATGCAAGTGGCTGTAATTTTTATAGACACATTGGCCCTCATTATAACATTGGCGGTAAATCCCACCTACTGCCACGGCGACAGCCTCCAAAAGACCGTCACCGTCGCCGTGGCTACCTACCCTCCACCATTATATGACCGTAGCCGGAATTCCACCAGAAAGCTGGCAGAATTCCGGCTACGGTCATAGCGGCGGACGGCAGTAAGGTGGCGCTGGTGCCAGTAGAACGCCGCTGACCATATCATGAACCATGATACAGCTTGGTGGTGTTTCGCTGGCGGACGCTGCTGCTGGCAGCAGCGCCGCATCCCGTCTCCTGCCGGAGGACTGCCTGCAAGCAGGTGAGTCAGGATCTCCAACAGAGGAGGGGGATGGGGATGTTGTGTGAGTGTGTGGGGGTGTGTGTGATTATTTTTGTATGCATGCATGCGTGTGTGAGGCATGTGGAATGCGTGTGTGCATGAATGGGTGTGAGTGTACGTGTATGTTGTGTCGTGTGAATACATGTGTGCTTCTCTGTATGTCAGTGTGTGTTGCGGTGTGTGTATGAATGTATGCATTCGTGGGTGGATGTGGTATGCGTGTGTGTATGAGTATATATATCTGCGATTGTAGGTGTGTATGTCGGGGGGTCATGAGGGGGAGGTGGAGGGTGGGGGAAGACTCTGTGGAGGGGGAGGAGAGTGGGGGAGGCCCCTATCAGTTACAGGGAAGGAATTCCTGGGCACTGATAGTGCTCCTGCCATAGTTTTCGTGGCAGTAAGATTGCCACGCAAACCTTGGCGGTAGGTGGGGTCATAATCCCGAGGGTGGGACTCTGACAGCCGCCTGGCTGGGGACCGAAGTCTCCAGCCCGCCGGCTGTTACCGCCCTGGCGGACGGAGTGGTACATTGGAGGTTTGGCTTGAGCCAAACGGCCAATTACATATTTTGGGGAAAGGTACCGCCAGCCTGTTGGCAGTACCTTTCCCCAAAATAATGCCGTCCGCCAGGGTCATAATGAGGACCATATTGTTTAATAACTTCAGTGTATTAATTATTCTACTCATATAAATTCAAACATGAAAGGAGTAGGAAAATCATCCTTCTTTCCCTGATCAACTCTATTTTTTGGCTGGTGCTGGTGGTTACTTAATCTCAAAGTGCCCTGAGCTCTGCCAACCAGGCCCAGGGCCAGTGCACTGTCGTCTAAAGGTATATAGTAATTGGTGTGATTCTAATTGGAAAGACAAACTATCTGTAAGTCACTAATATATGGTAGGGCATGTTGGGTTAGAGACCCCAGGGGACTTAATGCATTTAAGTGTGCACTGTTGTGGTGTCTGGTGTCATTGTAAAGCCGGGCCTGCCTTGCAGGATGGTTTTAAAATAGAACTGTGGCCAAATTCCCACAATGCTCTTTTATCACATTTACCTCACCTCTAAGGTCTGTCCTATGTTCCACAAGGGTAGGGGGCATTGTTATAAAAAGCAGGGATCATATAAAATATGTTTTATATGCCCTGATAAGGACAAATAGCCAAAGTCATTTTCCCTATTGTAGTGCTGCTAGCCCCATATGATAACATGGGAAGGCTTTATTACACTTAATAAAGTCTAACTTTTGATTAGAGCTAGCTAGACATGTCATTCAAAGTATTAAAATAATGGTCACAATAGAAACAATAACTTCCCAAGTTTAGAGCTATTATACTATCACAGGGAAGTAGTCGTAGAACTTAATAGCCTGACGTTAACTAAAGCAGCAATGTAGTAGCCTCTTATGATTGGTCACCCTTTTATAGTCTGAGCAAAACTGCTACCTGAGTAGATGTGAAGGCACCTGGGGCTGCAACAATACAGCCATTTGATGGAAGGAGATTTGCTTCAGAGAGAGGAAGGAGGCTGAGTAGATCAGCTGGACTTAAAAGGCAGGGGAACAAATGTCATAGGACCAAGGCCAGCCCCCACTTTCATGATCCCCAACCAGATGGAAAATCCACCTAATTAGGTTGGGAGGAGGGAAGGAGAGGGAGTATAATCAGATGTTAGCCAAACCTCTGGGTTGGGTTATACAGGCACACACACCTAGGAGAGAATTTCTCCATTTTGACTTTTGAGAGAACGGTGCATTCTGGATAAAAAATATGCTACATTTTGCAGGAAGTAGTCGTAGCGTTATGCCCATAGCTTTATCATTATTGGTTGAGATGTTCCCAATTCCTGACAGCGCAGAATAGAGGATAGGTATGGGAGAGTTGTAGGAGCTCCCAATATCACTGCCTGGAACATTAGAAGAAGAAGGACTGCCCTGCTGGACACTCGGATTGCACCACAGAAGGTTTGCATGCAGGAGAACTGCACCTGCTGCACTTACAAAGCTCCACAAAGAAATGGACTGTGCCTGACTCAAAGGAATTGGCGTGGACTCCCTGATCAGCAACAGTTACAACAGAGGTGGAAGATGTTACCTGCCAAGCCAAAGGGATGATCACCCCAGCTGACCAGTTGCAACTCGATGTTTATTGGACTGTACAGGTGCATTGTAGAAAATTGAGTCCTAGCCCCCAAGAGCAAATCCAGGGTCTCTGAACCGTTGGAGGGTGCTACTGGCCCCTTGTTTTCAAAGAAACTGCAGGAACTAAAAGTCTGGAAACTTCCTGCAAAGTTTTGATATCCAGAGTCAAGCCACAAATGTCAACTCACCCATCGGATCGACCTTGCTGGTTCATCCAGCTGAAAAGCTCCAGGTAGAGCCCAACTTGACGTCAAGAAGGAAGCCATTGATGACTGATATGAGACCTTCCTCCTCATCGATAGCAAGTATTCAACACCTGTCTTTTCACTGTGCCACTGAGCTGCAGCAGGCCACCGACGTCGCCTTAAATGTTGGATCCATGAAAGCTGAGGACCTGTTAACAAGCCCATCATCAAGAGAAAAGCTCCACGAAAAGACCAAAGGGCCTGATTTAGAACTCAGCAGACAGGTTACTCCTTCACAACAGTGATGGATATCCCATACGGCAAAATCTAAATCCCATAATATCCAATGAGATTTAGATTTTGGTGGACGAAATATCCGCTGTGACGGAGTAACCCATCCGCTGAGTTCTAAATCAGGCCCTAAGTCTTAAGAGAAACTTTTGACTGGGACCTAGCCCTCAACCTATCTGATTCGTGCTCCATTGTGGTTGGTGTAAAACTTTGACTTTGTCCCGGTCCAGCACGCTCAGATAGCCGCAAATGTTGCTTCATGCTTTTTTTGCACAATTTTTGATTTAATATTTAAAAAATAATATTTCCTGTTCCCCACATTGCATTTGTGTTGTTGTGATGTCATTTCAAGCATACAAATATTTGCCGTTGTTATAAATTGGTGTTGGATTTTTATTGTGCTGTGTCTTTCACTTATTTATTGTTTCAGTGGTATTAAATGCTTTACGCATACCTGTCTCCTACGTTAACTCTGACTGCTCATTTGCTAAGCTACCAAGGGTTGAGGAAGGATTATTATACCGAGACGAGACTTGACTGGACCTATTTGTGAATGTGGTATTATTACTAGCTGATGGTGAATACCCCCAACTGTTAATAATCCACTTCCCTACATTTGGTGACCAGTGATGGGATCCAGAAATTGTGTTCAGTAACACCATTCAGTATCTAGCTTGGGCAATTAAAAATTCCCCAAATTGGCCTAGTACAAAATTTGTTTTTAATTTCTTATTTTGACTAATATTAATATATTTATTTTTTATTTGTTCCTAGATCACTCTGGCCTCAATATTTGCAAACATTTGTGTGATCTAAAACTAAAGGATACCATGGAGCTTGATCTAGCTAGCCCATCCACACTCCAAGTCGCAGAGCTTAGGGACCTGTGTAGTGCTAGGGGTTTACAGCACCCTCCAGTGCCAGGAAGGCTGTGCTGATAAAGTACATTACAGTCTGGGCAGACACCCACTTATTAGATCAAGACGCTGATACAGAGGAGTCTCCAGAGATAGAAGAACAAGAGGGAGGAAGACCCCCTACACCTTAGTGATGAGGAAGGTAAACAGTTTGCCACATCCGCAGTGGCCGGGTTCCTACTTAGAGCTTCTGCAGGAAATGGATCCACAAAGAACAGTCAGGATTGTCCCTTAAGGAAAGAGAGCTTGAGGCAGAGCTGGGTTACATAACCCTAGAATCAGAGAAGCTGGCCCTGGCCAAGAAGAAGTGGGCATGTGAGAAGAGGAGAACCACAAGGGTGGTAGAGAGGAAGATGGTGACAGCGAAGATAGGACAGAAGTTGTAAGGAAATGCCTCCTTGGCATGGTTGCCCCCTGACTTTTTGCCTTTGCTGATGCTATGTTTACAATTGAAAGTGTGCTGAGGCCTGCTAACCAGGCCCCAGCACCAGTGTTCTTTCCCTAACCTGTACTTTTGTATCCACAATTGGCAGACCCTGGCATCCAGATAAGTCCCTTGTAACTGGTACTTCTAGTACCAAGGGCCCTGATGCCAAGGAAGGTCTCTAAGGGCTGCAGCATGTCTTATGCCACCCTGGAGACCTCTCACTCAGCACAGACACACTGCTTGCCAGCTTGTGTGTGCTAGTGAGGACAAAACGAGTAAGTCGACATGGCACTCCCCTCAGGGTGCCATGCCAGCCTCTCACTGCCTATGCAGTATAGGTAAGACACCCCTCTAGCAGGCCTTACAGCCCTAAGGCAGGGTGCACTATACCATAGGTGAGGGTACCAGGGCATGAGCATGGTACCCCTACAGTGTCTAAACAAAACCTTAGACATTGTAAGTGCAGGGTAGCCATAAGAGTATATGGTCTGGGAGTTTGTCAAACACGAACTCCACAGCACCATAATGGCTACACTGAAAACTGGGAAGTTTGGTATCAAACTTCTCAGCACAATAAATGCACACTGATGCCAGTGTACATTTTATTGTAAAATACACCCCAGAGGGCACCTTAGAGGTGCCCCCTGAAACTTAACCGACTATCTGTGTAGGCTGACTAGTTTTAGCAGCCTGCCACAAACCGAGACATGTTGCTGGCCCCATGGGGAGAGTGCCTTTGTCACTCTGAGGCCAGTAACAAAGCCTGCACTGGGGGGAGATGCTAACACCTCCCCCAGGCAGGAATTGTCACACCTGGCGGTGAGCCTCAAAGGCTCACCTCCTTTGTGCCAACCCAGCAGGACACTCCAGCTAGTGGAGTTGCCCGCCCCCTCCGGCCAGGCCCCACTTTTGGCGGCAAGGCCGGAGAAAATAATGAGAAAAACAAGGAGGAGTCACTGGCCAGTCAGGACAGCCCCTAAGGTGTCCTGAGCTGAGGTGACTCTGACTTTTAGAAATCCTCCATCTTGCAGATGGAGGATTCCCCCAATAGGGTTAGGATTGTGACCCCCTCCCCTTGGGAGGAGGCACAAAGAGGGTGTACCCACCCTCAGGGTTAGTAGCCATTGGCTACTAACCCCCCAGACCTAAACACGCCCTTAAATTTAGTATTTAAGGGCTACCCTGAACCCTAAAAAATTAGATTCCTGCAACTACAAGAAGAAGGACTGCCTAGCTGAAAACCCCTGCAGAGGAAGACCAGAAGACGACTACTGCCTTGGCTCCAGAAACTCACCGGCCTGTCTCCTGCCTTCCAAAGATCCTGCTCCAGCGACGCCTTCCAAAGGGACCAGCGACCTCGACATCCTCTGAGGACTGCCCCTGCTTCGAAAAGACAAGAAACTCCCGAGGACAGCGGACCTGCTCCAAGAAAGGCTGCAACTTTGTTTCCAGCAGCTTTAAAGAACCCTGCAAGCTCCCCGCAAAAGGCGTGAGACTTGCAACACTGCACCCGGCGACCCCGACTCGGCTGGTGGCGATCCAACACCTCAGGAGGGACCCCAGGACTACTCTAAGACTGTGAGTACAAAAACCTGTCCCCCCTGAGCCCCCACAGCGCCGCCTGCAGAGGGAATCCCGAGGCTTCCCCTGACCGCGACTCTTTGAATCCTAAGTCCCGACACCTGGGAGAGACCCTGCACCCGCAGCCCCCAGGACCCGAAGGACCGGACTTTCACTGGAGGAGTGACCCCCAGGAGTCCCTCTCCCTTGACCAAGTGGAGGTTTCCCCGAGGAACCCCCCCCTTGCCTGCCTGCAGCGCTGAAGAGATCCCTAGATCTCCCATTGACTTCCATTACAAACCCGACGCTTGTTTCTACACTGCACCCGGCCGCCCCCGCGCTGCTGAGGGTGAAATTCCTCTGTGGGCTTGTGTCCCCCCCGGTGCCCTACAAAACCCCCCTGGTCTGCCCTCCGAAGACGCGGGTACTTACCTGCAAGCAGACCGGAACCGGGGCACCCCCTTCTCTCCATTCTAGCCTATGTGTTTTGGGCACCACTTTGAACTCTGCACCTGACCGGCCCTGAGCTGCTGGTGTGGTGACTTTGGGGTTGCTCTGAACCCCCAACGGTGGGCTACTTTGGACCAAGAACTGAACCCTGTAAGTGTCTTACTTACCTGGTAAAACTAACAAATACTTACCTCCCCTAGGAACTGTGAAAATTGCACTGTGTCCACTTTTAAAACAGCTATTTGTGAATAACTTGAAAAGTATACATGCAATTTTTATGAGTTGAAGTTCCTAAAGTACTTACCTGCAATACCTTTCGAATGAGCTATTACATGTAGAATTTGAACCTGTGGTTCTTAAAATAAACTAAGAAAAGATATTTTTCTATATAAAAACCTATTGGCTGGATTTGTCTCTGAGTGTGTGTACCTCATTTATTGTCTATGTGTATGTACAACAAATGCTTAACACTACTCCTTGGATAAGCCTACTGCTCGACCACACTACCACAAAATAGAGCATTAGTATTATCTATTTTTACCACTATTTTACCTCTAAGGGGAACCCTTGGACTCTGTGCATGCTATTCCTTACTTTGAAATAGCACATACAGAGCCAACTTCCTACATTGGTGGATCAGCGGTGGGGTACAAGACTTTGCATTTGCTGGACTACTCAGCCAATACCTGATCACACGACAAATTCCAAAATTGTCATTAGAAATTGATTTTTGCAATTTGAAAAGTTTTCTAAATTCTTAAAAGACCTGCTAGGGCCTTGTGTTAGATCCTGTTTAGCATTTCTTTTAGAGTTTAAAAGTTTGTTAAAAGTTTGAATTAGATTCTAGAACCAGTTTTAGTTTCTTAAAAAGTATTCCAACTTTTAGAAGCATAATGTCTAGCACAGATGTGAATGTGGTGGAACTCGACACCACACCTTACCTCCATCTACAGATGAGAGAGCTAAGGTCACTCTGTAAACTAAAGAAAATAGCAATGGGCCCCAAACCTACCAAAGTACAGCTCCAGGAGCTTTTGGCAGAGTTTGAAAAGGCCAACCCCTCTGAGGATGGCAACTCAGAGGATGAAGATAGTGACTTGGAGGGAAATTCCCCCCCTCCAGTCCTACTTAGGGAGAGCAGGGCTTCTCAAGCCCTGACTCCACAAATAATAGTCAGAGATGCTGGTTCCCTCACAGGAGGGACCAACAACTCTGAAATCACTGAGGATAACTCCAGTGAAGAGGACATCCAGTTAGCCAGGATGGCCAAAAGATTGGCTTTGGAAAGACAGATCCTAGCCATAGAGAGGGAAAGACAAGAGATGGGCCTAGGACCCATCAATGGTGGCAGCAACATAAATAGGGTCAGAGATTCTCCTGACATGTTGAAAATCCCCAAAGGGATTGTAACTAAATATGAAGATGGTGATGACATCACCAAATGGTTCACAGCTTTTGAGAGGGCTTGTGTAACCAGAAAAGTGAACAGATCTCACTGGGGTGCTCTCCTTTGGGAAATGTTCACAGGAAAGTGTAGGGATAGACTCCTCACACTCTCTGGACAAGATGCAGAATCTTATGACCTCATGAAGGGTACCCTGATTGAGGGCTTTGGATTCTCCACTGAGGAGTACAGGATTAGGTTCAGGGGGGCTCAAAAATCCTCGAGCCAGACCTGGGTTGACTTTGTTGACTACTCAGTGAAAACACTAGATGGTTGGATTCAAGGCAGTGGTGTAAGTAATTATGATGGGCTGTACAATTTATTTGTGAAAGAACACCTGTTAAGTAATTGTTTCAATGATAAACTGCATCAGCATCTGGTAGACCTAGGACCAATTTCTCCCCAAGAATTGGGAAAGAAGGCGGACCATTGGGTCAAGACAAGGGTGTCCAAGACTTCAACAGGGGGTGACCAAAAGAAAGGGGTCACAAAGACTCCCCAGCAGAAGGGTGATGAGACAACCAAAACTAAAAATAGTAAAGAGTCTTCTACAGGCCCCCAAAAACCTGCACAGGAGGGTGGGCCTAGAGCCTCTTCACAAAACAATGGGTACAAGGGTAAAAACTTTGATCCCAAAAAGGCCTGGTGTCATAGCTGTAAACAGCATGGACACCAAACTGGAGACAAGGCCTGTCCCAAGAAGGGTTCCACTCCAAACTCCCATCCAGGTAACACTGGTATGGCTAGTCTCCAAGTGGGATCAACAGTGTGCCCAGAGCAAATCAGGGTTCACACTGAAGCTACTCTAGTTTCTGAGGGTGGGGTGGATTTAGCCACACTAGCTGTCTGGCCGCCTAACATGCAAAAATACAGACAGCAACTCTTAATTAATGGGACTAGAATAGAGGGCCTGAGGGATACAGGTGCCAGTGTCACCATGGTGACAGAGAAACTGGTTTCCCCTGGCCAATACCTGACTGGAAAAACTTACACAGTCACCAACGCTGACAATCAGAGAAAAGTACATCCCATGGCAATGGTTACTTTAGAATGGGGAGGGGTCAATGGCCTGAAACAGGTGGTGGTCTCCTCAAATATCCCAGTGGACTGTCTGCTTGGAAATGACCTGGAGTCCTCAGCATGGGCTGAGGTAGAGCTAAAAACCCATGCAGCAATGCTGGGTATCCCTGAACTGGTGTGTGTGAAAACAAGAGCACAATGCAAGGCACAGGGTGAAAAAGTAGAGCTGGAGTCTGGAAAAATGGCCCAGCCTACCAAGAGAACAGGAAAGTCAGTTGGGAAGCCAACTGCAACACAGCAAAAGAAAGGGAACCTCTCTTCTCAGGAAGAAGTTCTGCCCTCTGAGGGAACTGAGCCTTTGGAGCTTGAACCTTATCAGGTTGAGCTCTTAGGCCCAGGGGGACCCTCCAGGGAAGAGCTGTGTAAGGGACAAGAAACCTGTCCCTCTCTTGAAGGCCTTAGGCAGCAAGCTGCTGAAGAGTCCAAAGGCAAGAAAAATGGAACACATAGGGTCTATTGGGAAGATGGGCTCCTGTACACTGAGGCCAGAGACCCCAAACCTGGTGCCACTAGGAGAGTGGTAGTGCCTCAGCTGTTCAGAGAGTTCATCCTAACATTGGCCCATGACATTCCCCTTGCTGGACATTTGGGACAAACCAAGACGTGGGAGAGGTTAGTCAACCACTTCTACTGGCCCAATATGTCCAACATGGTTAAGGAGTTTTGCCTCTCCTGCCCCACCTGTCAAGCCAGTGGTAAGACAGGTGGGCATCCAAAGGCCCCCCTCATTCCACTTCCAGTGGTGGGGGTGCCCTTTGAAAGAGTGGGTGTGGACATAGTTGGTCCACTGGAACCTCCCACAGCCTCAGGGAATATGTATATCCTGGTAGTAGTGGATCATGCTACCAGGTATCCTGAAGCTATTCCCCTTAGGTCGACTACTGCCCCTGCAGTAGCCAAGGCCCTCATTGGTATCTTTACCAGAGTGGGTTTCCCTAAGGAGGTGGTGTCTGACAGAGGTACCAACTTCATGTCAGCATACCTAAAGCACATGTGGAATGAGTGTGGAGTGACTTATAAATTCACTACACCTTACCATCCACAAACTAATGGCTTAGTTGAGAGATTCAACAAGACATTAAAGGGCATGATCATGGGGCTCCCAGAAAAACTCAAAAGGAGATGGGATGTCCTCCTGCCATGTCTGCTTTTCGCTTACAGGGAGGTACCACAGAAGGGAGTAGGGTTCTCACCCTTTGAACTTCTGTTTGGTCATCCTGTAAGGGGACCACTTGCTCTTGTTAAAGAAGGCTGGGAGAGACCTCTCCATGAGCCAAAACAAGACATAGTGGACTATGTACTTGGCCTTCGCTCTAGAATGGCAGAGTACATGGAAAAGGCAACCAAAAACCTTGAGGCCAGCCAACAGCTCCAGAAGTTTTGGTATGACCAAAAGGCTGCACTGGTTGAGTTCCAACCAGGGCAGAAAGTCTGGGTTCTGGAGCCTGTGGCTCCCAGGGCACTCCAGGACAAATGGAGTGGCCCTTACCCAGTGCTAGAGAGGAAGAGTCAGGTCACCTACCTGGTGGACCTGGGCACAAGCAGGAGCCCCAAGAGGGTGATCCATGTGAACCGCCTTAAGCTCTTCCATGACAGGGCTGATGTGAATCTGTTAATGGTAACAGATGAGGATCAGGAGGCAGAGAGTGAACCTCTCCCTGATCTTCTGTCATCAGACCCAAAAGATGGCACAGTAGATGGAGTGATCTACTCAGACACCCTCTCTGGCCAACAGCAAGCTGATTGTAGGAGAGTCCTACAACAGTTTCCTGAGCTGTTCTCCCTAACCCCTGGTCAGACACACCTGTGTACCCATGATGTGGACACAGGAGACAGCATGCCTGTCAAGAACAAAATCTTCAGACAGTCTGACCATGTTAAGGAAAGCATCAAGGTGGAAGTCCACAAGATGCTGGAATTGGGAGTGATTGAGCGCTCTGACAGCCCCTGGGCTAGCCCAGTGGTCTTAGTCCCCAAACCCCACACCAAAGATGGAAAGAAAGAGATGAGGTTTTGTGTGGACTACAGAGGGCTCAACTCTGTCACCAAGACAGATGCCCATCCAATTCCAAGAGCTGATGAGCTCATTGATAAGTTAGGTGCTGCCAAATTTCTAAGTACCTTTGACTTGACAGCAGGGTACTGGCAAATAAAAATGGCACCTGGAGCAAAAGAAAAGACAGCATTCTCCACACCTGATGGGCATTATCAGTTTACTGTTATGCCCTTTGGTTTAAAGAATGCCCCTGCCACCTTCCAAAGGTTGGTGAATCAAGTCCTTGCTGGCTCGGAGTCCTTTAGCACAGCTTATCTTGATGATATTGCTGTCTTTAGCTCCACCTGGCAGGATCACCTGGTCCACCTGAAGAAGGTTTTGAAGGCTCTGCAATCTGCAGGCCTCTCTATCAAGGCATCCAAATGCCAGATAGGGCAGGGAACTGTGGTTTACTTGGGACACCTTGTAGGTGGAGGCCAAGTTCAGCCACTCCAACCCAAGATCCAGACTATTCTGGACTGGGTAGCTCCAAAAACCCAGACTCAAGTCAGGGCATTCCTTGGCTTGACTGGGTATTACAGGAGGTTTGTGAAGGGATATGGATCCATTGTGACAGCCCTCACTGAACTCACCTCCAAGAAAATGCCCAAGAAAGTGAACTGGACTGTGGAATGCCAACAGGCCTTTGACACCCTGAAACAAGCAATGTGCTCAGCACCAGTTCTAAAAGCTCCAGATTATTCTAAGCAGTTCATTGTGCAGACTGATGCCTCTGAACATGGGATAGGGTCAGTTTTGTCCCAAACAAATGATGATGGCCTTGACCAGCCTGTTGCTTTCATTAGCAGGAGGTTACTCCCCAGGGAGCAGCGTTGGAGTGCCATTGAGAGGGAGGCCTTTGCTGTGGTTTGGTCCCTGAAGAAGCTGAGACCATACCTCTTTGGGACTCACTTCCTAGTTCAAACTGACCACAGACCTCTCAAATGGCTGATGCAAATGAAAGGTGAAAATCCTAAACTGTTGAGGTGGTCCATCTCCCTACAGGGAATGGACTTTATAGTGGAACACAGACCTGGGACTGCCCATGCCAATGCAGATGGCCTTTCCAGGTTCTTCCACTTAGAAAATGAAGACTCTCTTGGGAAAGGTTAGTCTCATCCTCTTTCGTTTGGGGGGGGGTTGTGTAAGGAAATGCCTCCTTGGCATGGTTGCCCCCTGACTTTTTGCCTTTGCTGATGCTATGTTTACAATTGAAAGTGTGCTGAGGCCTGCTAACCAGGCCCCAGCACCAGTGTTCTTTCCCTAACCTGTACTTTTGTATCCACAATTGGCAGACCCTGGCATCCAGATAAGTCCCTTGTAACTGGTACTTCTAGTACCAAGGGCCCTGATGCCAAGGAAGGTCTCTAAGGGCTGCAGCATGTCTTATGCCACCCTGGAGACCTCTCACTCAGCACAGACACACTGCTTGCCAGCTTGTGTGTGCTAGTGAGGACAAAACGAGTAAGTCGACATGGCACTCCCCTCAGGGTGCCATGCCAGCCTCTCACTGCCTATGCAGTATAGGTAAGACACCCCTCTAGCAGGCCTTACAGACCTAAGGCAGGGTGCACTATACCATAGGTGAGGGTACCAGGGCATGAGCATGGTACCCCTACAGTGTCTAAACAAAACCTTAGACATTGTAAGTGCAGGGTAGCCATAAGAGTATATGGTCTGGGAGTTTGTCAAACACGAACTCCACAGCACCATAATGGCTACACTGAAAACTGGGAAGTTTGGTATCAAACTTCTCAGCACAATAAATGCACACTGATGCCAGTGTACATTTTATTGTAAAATACACCCCAGAGGGCACCTTAGAGGTGCCCCCTGAAACTTAACCGACTATCTGTGTAGGCTGACTAGTTTTAGCAGCCTGCCACAAACCGAGACATGTTGCTGGCCCCATGGGGAGAGTGCCTTTGTCACTCTGAGGCCAGTAACAAAGCCTGCACTGGGGGGAGATGCTAACACCTCCCCCAGGCAGGAATTGTCTCACCTGGCGGTGAGCCTCAAAGGCTCACCTCCTTTGTGCCAACCCAGCAGGACACTCCAGCTAGTGGAGTTGCCCGCCCCCTCCGGCCAGGCCCCACTTTTGGCGGCAAGGCCGGAGAAAATAATGAGAAAAACAAGGAGGAGTCACTGGCCAGTCAGGACAGCCCCTAAGGTGTCCTGAGCTGAGGTGACTCTGACTTTTAGAAATCCTCCATCTTGCAGATGGAGGATTCCCCCAATAGGGTTAGGATTGTGACCCCC
This sequence comes from Pleurodeles waltl, assembly GCF_031143425.1. Classification (NCBI taxonomy): domain Eukaryota; kingdom Metazoa; phylum Chordata; class Amphibia; order Caudata; family Salamandridae; genus Pleurodeles; species Pleurodeles waltl. Next base: position 162,200,246 of record NC_090447.1, read on the forward strand.
TCCCCTTGGGAGGAGGCACAAAGAGGGTGTACCCACCCTCAGGGTTAGTAGCCATTGGCTACTAACCCCCCAGACCTAAACACGCCCTTAAATTTAGTATTTAAGGGCTACCCTGAACCCTAAAAAATTAGATTCCTGCAACTACAAGAAGAAGGACTGCCTAGCTGAAAACCCCTGCAGAGGAAGACCAGAAGACGACTACTGCCTTGGCTCCAGAAACTCACCGGCCTGTCTCCTGCCTTCCAAAGATCCTGCTCCAGCGACGCCTTCCAAAGGGACCAGCGACCTCGACATCCTCTGAGGACTGCCCCTGCTTCGAAAAGACAAGAAACTCCAGAGGACAGCGGACCTGCTCCAAGAAAGGCTGCAACTTTGTTTCCAGCAGCTTTAAAGAACCCTGCAAGCTCCCCGCAAAAGGCGTGAGACTTGCAACACTGCACCCGGCGACCCCGACTCGGCTGGTGGCGATCCAACACCTCAGGAGGGACCCCAGGACTACTCTAAGACTGTGAGTACAAAAACCTGTCCCCCCTGAGCCCCCACAGCGCCGCCTGCAGAGGGAATCCCGAGGCTTCCCCTGACCGCGACTCTTTGAATCCTAAGTCCCGACACCTGGGAGAGACCCTGCACCCGCAGCCCCCAGGACCCGAAGGACCGGACTTTCACTGGAGGAGTGACCCCCAGGAGTCCCTCTCCCTTGACCAAGTGGAGGTTTCCCCGAGGAACCCCCCCCTTGCCTGCCTGCAGCGCTGAAGAGATCCCTAGATCTCCCATTGACTTCCATTACAAACCCGACGCTTGTTTCTACACTGCACCCGGCCGCCCCCGCGCTGCTGAGGGTGAAATTCCTCTGTGGGCTTGTGTCCCCCCCGGTGCCCTACAAAACCCCCCTGGTCTGCCCTCCGAAGACGCGGGTACTTACCTGCAAGCAGACCGGAACCGGGGCACCCCCTTCTCTCCATTCTAGCCTATGTGTTTTGGGCACCACTTTGAACTCTGCACCTGACCGGCCCTGAGCTGCTGGTGTGGTGACTTTGGGGTTGCTCTGAACCCCCAACGGTGGGCTACTTTGGACCAAGAACTGAACCCTGTAAGTGTCTTACTTACCTGGTAAAACTAACAAATACTTACCTCCCCTAGGAACTGTGAAAATTGCACTAAGTGTCCACTTTTAAAACAGCTATTTGTGAATAACTTGAAAAGTATACATGCAATTTTTATGAGTTGAAGTTCCTAAAGTACTTACCTGCAATACCTTTCGAATGAGCTATTACATGTAGAATTTGAACCTGTGGTTCTTAAAATAAACTAAGAAAAGATATTTTTCTATATAAAAACCTATTGGCTGGATTTGTCTCTGAGTGTGTGTACCTCATTTATTGTCTATGTGTATGTACAACAAATGCTTAACACTACTCCTTGGATAAGCCTACTGCTCGACCACACTACCACAAAATAGAGCATTAGTATTATCTATTTTTACCACTATTTTACCTCTAAGGGGAACCCTTGGACTCTGTGCATGCTATTCCTTACTTTGAAATAGCACATACAGAGCCAACTTCCTACAGAAGTGCCATGGGTTTGACCCACAACTACCCAAGGGGATTGTCCCTAAGTACCAAGAAGGTGATGATATAGTCAAATCGCTGACTGCTTTCGAGAGGGCCCTCAATATGCAGAGGGTCAGTTCTCAGTACTGGGGTTCACTCCTGTGGGAAGTGATCCTAGTGGCGGGGAGCAACAGGCTCTCAACCTTAGAGGGAGAGGAAACTGAATCATATCCCCAAGTGAAGCAGAGATTGATCAGAAGATTTGGCCTAATGGTACAGGTACAAAATGAAGTTTAGGGGCAGCCAGAAAATAAGAACCTAAACCTGGGTTGACTTTGTAGACATATCTGTCAAGACACTAGAGGGCTGGATACAGAGAGCCAAGGTAAGTACCTACATTGGACCATACAATTTGATCATGAAAGAGTACAAATTGGCCAATTGGCCCTCAAAGAGTTACACTTGTATCTAGTTGACTCTAAGCTGTCTAGTCTCAGTGTTGGGAGACAGTAGATAAGTGGGTTTGCACCAGGGTGACCAAGAAGAACCAGGGAGGTGCTCAGAAGAAATGAGGACAAGCTCCCTCCCAGGGGAAAGCAGGGGTAACCAGGATGAAAACAAGAAGGGTCCTCAAAAGGTCCCAAATCACCAGCACAATGAGAGAGTCCCCAGAGCCAATCCACTTAAAATGGGAAGGGGCGTCAGTGAAGAAATGTTGACAATACAAAGGCAGGGTTTTGTTTTGATTGCTTGCAGGCACGACACAAAATGGAAGATGCAGTCTGCACAAAGAAGCACCCCACTGGTGGGCAGTTCAAGAGGATTGCTAGTGTAAGTGGAGAGGTAGAGGTTTGCTCATAGATGGGGAAATGGTATGCAGAGGAGATGTTAGTTTCTGTTGGCGGGGTGGAAGTTGTAAGCCTGGCAGCCTTATCTCCAAGCATAAAGAAGTACAGGCAAAGGCCTAAGATCAACTCAACTGAGGCTGAGGCTCTGAGGGATACGGGAGCCAGTGTGACTATGGTATTGGACAATCTGGTTTCACCAGAGCAGATCTTACCTGCTGTATTTCACTAGGTTACCTGTGTAGACAACAGAGCCAAGCTCTATCCTATGACAATGGTGAGCTTGGAAAGGGGAGGCGTGGCTGACCATAAGAACGTAGTTGTGTCTCTTGCTCTCCCAGTGGAGTGTCTATTGGGAAATGACCCTGAATCTTTTGAGTAGTCAGGGGTGGATAGACAGGTCTATTCTCAGATGCTGGACCTCCCTAAGTGGGTTTGTGCTGTGATGAGATAACATGCTTCACATCAAGCGAGTAAAGGACACTTTGTCCTTAGAACAATGGGCCATATCTCCAAGTGCAACAGAAAAGGCACAGGGTCTGGCGAGTCAGCCCAAATCGCTGAAGAGGTCCAGAAGGAATCCAAGCCTAAGGGGGAAGATCTGACCACAGAAGGATGGACTCCACCTCCACAAGATCTGTCTGACTTGCACAACTGAAGGGAGGAGGGCCTTCTAGATGGAAGCTGCAGCTGGGGCTGTCCCACTCTTGAGGGCCTGAGGCAGATTGCCTCCAGGCAAGAGAAGGGTGATGACAATGGTTTCCACAGAGTTTATTGGGAGGGTGAAGTCCTCTATACTGAGGCCAAGGACCCCAAACCAGGGGCAACCAGGAAAGTTGTGGTTCGACCGAAGTACAGAGAGTTCCTCCTCACAATGGCTCATTACATACCGTTAGTCAGGCATTTGGGGCACACCAAGACTTGTAACAGGCTGGTCTGCCATTTCTATTGGCCCCTTATGTCTGAAAACGTAAATGCGTTTTTTGCAGCTCCTATGTCACCTGTCAGCCAGATGCAAGACAGGGGCAGACCAAAGGCTCCCTTGATACCACTGCCAGTGCTTGGAACGCCCCTTGAGATGGTGGAAATTGGTATTGTTCATCCCCTAGACCCACCAATTTCCTCTGGGAACAGATATATCTTGGTGGTAGTGGGCCATGGCACCAGATACCCAGATGCAATACCCTTGAAGACGGTCATTGCTCCTTCAGTGGCCAGAGCTCTACGTGACATTTTCACCAGACTGGGCTTTGCCAAGGAGCTGGTGTCAGATAGGGGGACTAATTTTATGTCCACCTACCTGAAAGCGATGTGAGATGAATGTGGTGTTACCTACAAGTTTATTACCCAGTATCATCCCCAGACCAATCCTCTCTTTTGCTTGGCAACTAGATGTTTCCTGGACTGCAACTGGATGTCTCCTGGACTGTGCAGGTGCATTGTGGGAAACTAAGTCCAAGCCTCTGAACCTGTGGCTGATGCTACTGGTCCCTTGTCTTCCCCAAAGGAACCAAGAAGCTGCAAGAACTAAAAAAATTAAACTTTCTGGAAAGCTTGCCAGAAAAGCTCTAGAAAGAGACCGGCTCGACATCAAGATTCATGGTGCGTGATGTTAACTCACTGATCCGATGCACCTTGCTGGTTCTGCCTGATGAAAATCTCCAGGTGGAGCCCAAAGAAAGCCATTGATGACAACTTTCAGATCCTCCTCACCATTGACTCCAAGGATTTGACACCTGTCTTTTCACTGAGTTATCAAGCTCCAGCAGGCCATCGTCGTCGACTCGAACTTCGGATCTGGGAAACCCGAGGACCAGCCAACAAGCCCGTCATCAAGAGAAAATCTCCCAGAAAAAAGACCAAGAACTGATTTGGATATTGGCATAGGATATAATGGGATTTAGATTACAGCGGACAGGATATCCATCACCGTTGTGACTCATCCACAAATATCTAAATTAGGCCCTAAGTCTGAAGGTAAACTTTTGACAGGGACCTAGCCCTCAACCTATTCGATCTGCGCTCCGTCGCGGTCAGCCTAAAACTTTGACTTTGTCCCAGTCCAGAATGACCAGATAGCTGCAAGAGGCACTTCATGCTTTTAAGTGCTAGAATTCACAATGTTTGAATTATTCTATAAAAATTCACATCTCGGGTTTCCTACATTGGATTTTTGACATTATGGTGTTATTTTACAAAATTGGTGTTGGATTTTTATTGTGTTGTATATTTTACTTACTTACTGTTTTGGTGATATTAAATGCTTTACACATACCTGTCTCATAATTTAAGCCTGACTGCCCATTTGCTAAGCTACCATTGGTTGAGCAAGGATTAATTTACTTAACTGGGCCTATTACTGATTGTGATATTATTACTAGCTGAGGTTGATTACCCCCACCTAGTAATAACCCATTTTCCTACACAGGGCATCTGCCAGTGAGTGAAATATATACCCTGCACCCTTTATGGATCATAGTGATATCTATACACCCTAACAAAAGTGTGGACTGGGCACCTGCTACATTTTGGTGGCTGTCCTACATTTCCTAAACACATTTGTGCCTTGATTTATTGTGCTGTTTCACAACTACACTTGCCATTTATTACAAAAAAAATCTGCACAGATGTTACCCAATCTATGAGAACTCTTACCATTTTGGTCTACTCTGTCAAGAAAAAATTCTACATACATAAAAGGTGGTGGAATATTGTGATGTTTCAAAATCCCCTCATTTATACCACTGACCCTGGATTGAAATTGCATTTCTGCTGAACATCTGAAATGTACTAATCTTCGGAAGTAATCATTGTGTATAAGATGAATTTTGAGTGACAGAATTTGATTCAAAAGATGGCAGAAATGTTTATCTTGATTGCAGGAATGACCTGGTAATATCATGCCTGGAACGTCTCTTATGATTAACAATCAAAGTGGCATTGGAGCAGCAAGTAATGAATTTGACAGAGTACAGTAGTTTAATCAAACCAATTTGCCACTAGATGGCTTGGATTAAGAGGCATTCATTTTTGTGATCTATTTGCTTTGTTCATCATCAGTGGCCTACAAAATGAGTTGTTGTTGCCATGATGCATGTTGCGGATTGTTGCTGCAGAAACGCCATCATTAGGGGCAGATTACTAAACATGATTCTTTACCCTCTGAAAAAACGCCCGCCGCACATGCTGAGCACAGAAAAATTGAGAAGCTTAAGAGTTATTGCCTTTTTCCTGAAATGTTAAAACCAACCGATGATTTCCTTAAGCATAGTTTTATTTGATATCAGGTGACTAAACCCTTTGGCACATTTACTCTGATGTGAATTCTACTTAGAGCTCTAAGACAAATTCTGCAAATATTTCAAACAGATTATAAAGGTTTATATACTCGGTCTATAAATAAAAAACAGTTACACATAGCACTCACTTAAACAGATATATCATTACGGGTATCAAAAGTCAGCAACTGGTTAATGAACAGAGCCACCTACCATTGTCAGTCAGACATAATAAAAGCCAAATCAATACCAGTAGCAGTGGAGTTCATTAATAAACCACAAGCATGAAAGCTGGAAAGCTACTAGACAATTTACCTTTCCTGATCTTGGTGATTTGCCAACGGGATCAGTCAGAGATTTAATTTTGAGCCACAGCTAGAAGGGGGGATTCGCACTGATGATGTCAGCTAAAGTCTGTAGTGTAGTCGGCATTTCGGATAGTGACTATCTTTGAATCCTTTTGAGCTCCCTGCATAGGACTCTGCCTTTTATGGACACAATTATAAATGTCCCAAATGTTTATGATCTCCGTGTGTATACCTGTATGTGCATTGATCACAATTATTAGTTATGTCAACTTTACCAAGCCTGTTAATTACTGAGTGCAGTCTGTTTTCCTTTTGCTTGGTTGGTGGGAGAAAAGGCTTGGTAAATACCGCAGCCTTTGGTGTTGTAAGTACAAACATTAGCATATCATGTCCGATATTTTGCACAACTCCTGCAACAGGTGTTCATCACACCCAACAAAATGTTAGCCCTATGTTGTCTGAGTGTACCAGGTGCAATGCATATTGCATCCCACACCCAGTCACTGGTCATGAGGCCTATAATACTTATGATAATTTCTAAACTGGATTGTGTTAGCTCTCAGCCCTTTCTACAGCATTTGAAACGTTTTCTCCAATAAGCGAATCCTCTGTTGTCTCAATGCTATTGACGCGTTTTGCCTCCTGTGTTTTTTCAGAGCTCACTGACAGAACACTCTCTGAAACTACTCAAAGATTGGATTATTCGGATCTCCTAAGCCTAAGAGACCTCTGAAAATTAAAAAGAAAGGACAGAGGGCAGGAAGTGTTAGCTTTTATTATACTCAAACGTAGGTGTTTTTCTACAGGTTAAGATGTTTGTAGGATTCGGCATTTGCACTTCCAGTATTGGTAATGAGGTTATAGTGTTCCCAAATATTTTAATCAATATATTTATCTCACAAAAAATATCCAGGCTGAGATTTATGTGGAGTAGTTGCAGCAATAAAGAGGGATGTGTGTTTGGAAGTTATCTCGGCACCTGATTAATATTTTGAGTTCTCTACCACCATGTTAGTAATTTGGAAAAGGGGAAGTTGAACAGTCAATTTGCAAGCACTTCCTGTATCACTGGTAATTGTCTTCTACCCTCTAGGCTAGGTTTAGATCAGAGAGGAGGACAGCAGGGCTCTGGTGTTGGATTTTATGTGACTCATATTTTAGTGTACTAGAAAATAATAATTTTCGAGGATTTTAGTTGATTAGCTTTTAGAGGTTATTCTCCTTGGATGAAAACTATTCCTGTTACACTTATATGGCACGTTGCTTAAATAGCACACACAGTCTAATATTGTTTTAATTTTCTTTCATTATATTTTATTTCGAGTTATTTTAATTGATAGAATATCAGATGATAAATAACGAAATTACATTTTCAAAGCGTTATACAATGTTACTCATTATTGTGACAACGAGGCTAATACATAGCAAATACATTTCAGGAAAGAAAATCCCAAAATAGAATTACTTATATTTTTCATACCCTATTCCTTTAAATCACACTGAACATAAGCAAAGGTATGGGTCATGATATACAAACACACCACCCTCGCACTATAAAACTGGGACTTGTCTTACATTTGTCAATGTCATTTCAAGGAGGTAGTCTCAGCCAGGCTGGTAGACACATGATTCATCATATAACAGAGGGATGTGTGTAAGCATACATATTGCTTCATCACTTGAAAAGAAAAGACATTCATCACAACAGCATCTTTGGAAGAAATTGCTTTCACTGCCTGTTGCTGACTTTCTAACATAATGCAGCTGGAAGAAAAATTAATGTTATCACCTGCAGATTCATACACAAATATGTGTCAACAGAAAAGAAACAATATTATTTATTGTAGCATGTTGTCTGTGGAAGTTTTCACTGTGCATTCTGCCAAATCATAGTTTCACATCCAAGCAAATAGAAATCAAGGGATCAAGAATCCATCTCTCCCAAAACAACTTGCATTATTCTACTCAATGCACGTCTCAAATAACTCCCAATCAGTTTGAGAAACAGAAAATATTTACAATTTCAATGCACCATTTGGTCGCTGCATGAGGAGCAAAGAAAGGGTGAAGGAAATAGGTAGGCTAACTGAGTAAATTGTAGGGGAGAGTAAAATTCACACAGTTTTAATTTGCGCAATTCTATGAAATTTTGTGAAAATTATGTGAAATTGCACTTATTTACGTGCAATGCAGTACTGACATTTATTGGATCCTCATATCTATATATTTTTTTTTTGGAGGGTATGCATTTTGCACAATATAAAGCTAAAAACACAAGCTCTACAAATAGTAGCTGCTCCCATTCTGGTCTTTCAGGTTGTTCCCATGTGCATGTGCTATATTTTTACAGTGAAGACGGTATAATCACACAACATGGAATAATATGAAATTATGCAAGAATATGCCTGTATAATGGAAATTTCATTTGGGCCTCGCAAGTAAATTGTACCTCAGCAGGTCCGAATAAAAACCTAAATCAGCCTTGGCAAAACTGTTCAAGGCAGTCCCACAATCCAGGAGGGTGTGAAGATGATCTACGAAGAGAGAGGTAAGTTACTTTTATTATGTAGATAGAAGAGCAATACAAATGAAGTGTCTTAAGTCTCACCACACAGGGAAGCTCTGAGAGACCATGAACATTCTAAATGAACTCCCTTGGAATGTTCTCACACAGGAGAAAGGGAAGGGGGGATACGAGGGGGCAGTGTGTTATCATGGTAAGTACCATAGTAAAACCACAACATATCTCCCTTGCTTAGGTAACAATAGTTTTCTTCAAATAACTTATGCATAAGTGCAATAAATATCAACAATAATCTTAATAACTGTAACACAGCAAGTAATTATTAGACAGGATGATAGTATCTTTTAAAATGCATTAGCCATTTAGAGTGTTGTGTAATCCTCTTGGTTCTTTGGTGTTCCATTGTCCTTATGTTATCTTGGTGTCCAGTGTTTTGCAAGTTGATATAATTTACAATAAACTCTGGACATCGGGTTATCCTGTCCATACTCAACATTTTGCCATTTTCTAAAACAAATTCTTGTTGGCTGGGAATACCTGTTGAATTTGCCTTTCCTCCCAGAAGGGTTTCTTACGACCACCCACTGTCCCAATATTGGTGATATTGTGTAGATTCTGTCATAGCTTTTTTTATCCACCCTTACTGGCTGACCCCCATTTAACTAGCTGGGGGTGAGTTTGTAACTAGGCTTCCTCTTTTTGAGAGCTACAAAAGGTGATATTCCTGAAATGGAATTAGGAGATATGTGGTCAGCCAACAATGTGTCTCTTAAAGCTTTTTGTATGGGTGCATTTGTAACTTTAGCACATTGGATGGTTTTATTGATCATTTTATTTTTTCTTTCTAGCAACCCATTGTCTTTGGGGCAAAAAATGGTGTTCTTACATGACTGATGGACATATTTCTCAGAAACGTTTTGATTTGTTCTGAGACAAATTGTATCTCATTGTCCGTTATTATAGTATAATAGTATAATGGATTCATGTGTCAATCAAGAATTCTATCAATGACTTAACGCTTGTGTTATTCACACATTTTATATTGATTCAATGTGAGTGGTAATTAATTAATACAAAGATGAATTTTTTATTTAATCTTGTTATGTTGATAGGACCTACTAGATCCAATCCCAATTTGTCCCATGGTTTGGATGGAACAATTACCGGGGAGAGTGGGCCCTTGTGTGTTACTTTAGTTTTATCACTTCTCCTACAAGCATAACAGTCTCTTACTTTGTTCTCCACCATACTATTTATGTTGGGAAACCAGTACTCTGCCCTGATTATGTTTTTCATGAGATTCCTTTGCAGGTGACGGTCATGGGCTATATTTACAGTACGTTTTCTAAAGTTTTCTGGAGGTATGGTTCTACTACCTTTTAGAATATACATTCCCTGGATAGATAACTCGTTCCTAACATTCCAATAAGGCTGTAAGTGTTGCGGTAGAGGTTTACTTTTTTCAGGTCATCCATGTGTAATTTTCTCTTTCACAGATATGAGTAGCATCTTTTTCTGTGTTATTTTCTCATTCCCTTTCTAGTAAGGAAGAATAGTAATGGACAGAATGGTTTAATCTTGCAAGGAACTGTCATTGGTATTATCTGTGAAGGGCAGTCTAGATAGCAATCACCTGCCAGATTCTTTGCTCTTGGTACATATTCTGTTCTAGAATTGTAGCTCTGTAGTCCTAAAACCCACTTGGCTATGCATGGTGTAGTGCTTTCCATGCTTTTTGTAGACAATACTGGTATTAACGGTTTCTGATCCGTTCTTAACATAAACGGTAATCCCCAAAGGTAAAATTTAAAGTGATTGATATTGCCAAAGGCATGCTAAAGATTCCTTTTCTACCATGGAAAAGTTTATTTCTGGGCCTTTGAGCTGTCTGGAAGCAAAAGCAACAATGGTCTCAGAACCTTCTACTTCTTGGGATAGTGTGGCTTAAAGTCCCCTATTGCTAGCATCCGTGGTTAGGATGGTTTTATACTTGACAATGAATTTGCCCATATTTGAAGCATCAGGAATATCCTCTTAAATTTTTTTGAAGGCCAAGATATGCTCATGCTTCTATTCGTATGTGGTACTTTTTTTTTTAGAACAGTATGTAAAGTTTGCACAGTGTCTGAGAGGTTTTTCACAAACTTGGACATATACCCAACAAGCCCTAAGAATGATTTTAGTTCATCTTTGCTGGAGGGTGTGAGGGCATATTTAACAGAATGAACTAAGTTGATTTTGGGTCTAATGTCGTCACTAGAGATGATGTGACCTAAATAGACAAATGCAGTAACTCCAGTTTTGCACTTTTCTCTTTTGATGGCTAAGAGTGCTGATTGGAATTCTTTTAAGACCATTTTGAGATTATCAGTGTGTTGTTTTTCTGAGGAACCGTGGATCAAAATGTCATCTTGAAAACTCAATTTGCCTCATTGCGAACCTGGCGGTCTCCTGACCGCCACGTCTGCATTGGCACCGACCGCCGCCAATACAGCAGTCCGAGCACCATATTACGGCACCGGTTGTGCCGTGGTCGGACAGCCAGCACCTCTAGGATCGGAGATCCTGGCAGTCTGGCGGTTGTGGCGGTCCTAAACCTCCAGGACAGTGCTTCAAGCAGCGCACTCCTAGGGATTATGACCACGCTCTCCACCAGTGATTTAAGGGTGGTAGCACGGGCATGAAAAGGCTGGCAGAGAATGGGTGCAGGAGGCCCCAGAGGGGCCCTTGCACTGCCTATGCACTTGGCAAGGACAGTGCAGGGGTCCCCCTTGCCAGCACATCACAATGTTCACTGTCTACTGTAGGCTGTTTCCTGCGATGCCAGTGGGAAGAAACTTATGTTTCCGATCGCTGACCTAGCGGGAAACTCATAATAGGCTCGGCAGAGCGGTAGCCACTATGGCAGCAACCTCCCAATTGGAAGTTCAGCGGACGGGCAAAACCGTCCGCCGAACTCGTAATCAGGCCCAACGTGTCCTTACAGTTTTTTGATATGTGATGCATCACCCTTTGGAACACAGCTGCCACTGAAACAAACTGAAAGGAAATTCTACAGTAGCAGTATGCTCCAAAGGGTATATTGAACAATGTAAGCTGTTTAGATTTTTCATGAAGTGAAACTTGGTGGTAAGCTGCTGAAATATCTAACACATTTAAGAACTTTGCACTGTCTATCACATTTAACACCTCATATTTCCGGGGCAGGGAGGGCCTGTCCACCCATATATTCGAGTTTAAATCATAAATGTCTACACACAGGCTGATGTCATTAGAATTATTCTTCTTAGCAACAACAATGGGAACAAGACATTTAGAAATTTTGATTCTTTCATTTACACCGAGCATTTCTAATTTTTCACGTTCCTTCCTAAGGGGTTCTTTCATAAGTAAAGTAATAAGTCTAGCCTTGTGAGCTACCTGGATAGCAATATATTTGAGTCTGATTTTGTGCACTAAAGCTTTGAGGGGAACTTGTTGTTCTGCAAAACCCGCCAGAAATTTGTCACATATTTCTTCCCCAATAACAGATCTGTCTGTCAAAGGACTCGTTCTTCATTATTGATGTTGAGTTTTATACCTAATTCATTTTGGTGCTTCCACCCCAACAAATTACAACCTTGTTTGGAAATATATATTGTTATTACAGTGCTTCTGCCCTTGAAGGATATTCTCATTTTGACTATTCCTTCCAATGGAATGGGATTCTTATTGTAGCCCCAAGTATGAATGTCTGGAGGTTCTAGCACATAATTTCTGCCTTCAGATTTGTCCTTGATGTTTTTATTGTCAATGAGTGTGTAAGGAGAACATGAGTCTGCATATACTTTAAAATCAACCCCACCTAGTGAAATCTCACATGTAGGGTAGGAAACAAATTGTTTTTCCCAATAGAGTTTACTTGAAAACTATTCTATTCTCAGATTCACATTCATCATCATCTAGGAGTTTCACCAAATCAACATCTTCACTCCCAGAATCTCTGCACACTTAAGCAGAGCGTCCCCATTTTTTGCAAACACCAGTCTTGCAGGGAATTTGAGATTATTTGCTAAGTGGTTAGTGTTGCTGCATCTGTAACACCTAAGCTTTTTACTTTTACCACTTCTTCTGTTGTACTTTGGTTCCTGGATGTTCTTTACTTTATGAATTTCATCTGTTTCTACCACATTATTAAACTCCCCTGTTTCATTGGACACATTTACTTTAGTTTGAGGTTTCATTTCTTTTACACACTCTGCGGTATGTTCAATTCACCTAGCAATATCTTTAGCCTCTTGTAGGTTAGGGTTTGAGGAAAGTAGTTTTTCTTGGATTTGTTTGTACATCTTACTAATTGGTCAAATATGAGGGAATCAGTTTGCTAACCAAATTCACATGTAGCTGACAAATCCCAGAGAAGCGCAGTGTGATAAGCAATATCATTCTTTTCTTGTGCTCTACAGAAAAACGTATGCCTTTCCAGGACTACATTTATATTTTCTTTAAAATAGTTCTCTAATCTAAATATTGGGGTTTGGTAAACATTTAGGACTTCCCCTCCTTCTTCTGTAGAAACATGTATCCAGGAGATCCTTCCAAAAAATGTCTGCCTTGTATGCCTATATTGTGTGATAGTACATGCTGCTTTCTCACAGAACTGAATTTTTCCCCTCCTATAGCTATCAGATAGGACTTAACGTTTCTTATCCACCTCTCCCAGGGTATTTATGGTTATCCTACTTCATTATAGATGGGTGGAGGTTGATTCATATTAGCTGCAGCCATGGAGGGTATAACACGTGCCTGGATGCACACCAATAATATAGAAAAGTATGGGATAAAAGGAGGACTATATACAATATTGTCAACAGTAGCACTATAGTTTAACTTCTAATAAAGTGAATTTTAGGAACATAGTCTGCCAAAAGTTCATAAAATGCACATTAATAATATACAAGGTATCACAAGTAATAAAGAAGAACATCCACTAGTAGACAACTACCATATCAATATAATTCTAGTAATGTGTTTGATGGACCTGAGAGCACTAATAGTGTACTTGTACTGATATATAGCATACTGTAACAGTCTTCTTTTCATGTAAATGTGCAAAGCGTTTTAATGCGGCAGAGTAACTAAGATTTTAGACCAACGTTTCAAGGGAACATCACCTCCTCAACCATAGCAAGGAAAGCGCAACCAGCATTTAGCACAGTGAGTTACAGATTGCTGAGAACTGAGTTCTGATGTTGCCAGAAGAACAGTAAATTTTGGCCGAACGGATTGCCTCTCTTGCATCAACTGTAAAGTGAGGATCGAGAGTACTAGCTGGGTCAAGTTCCTCCTTGCCATAATTGCAATGTGTTGATCGAGCTGAAGAAAGCACCTGGGAGTCATCCCAGAGTGCTAAGGAAAGAGACCGAGTGCCGTCAGAAACAGCAAGTCCCCGACGTGAGCGCTGACAAAAGGTGAGATATGGCTAGTAAATTAGCTGAGTCCATCACTGAGACAGGCCTGCTTCAGCGTCGCTTTTATTGAATTTGCATGTAGATAGCTGCGCCTGTCAGCGTAACAGGCTTCGTACAGAATCCCAAAACACGAAGCTGAGCACCTTGCTTCCGTGTTCTCTGGGCTGCACGAAAGCAATAGACTGTGTCTGTCAGAGTGACAGGCTCCTAGTGGGAACTTCTTGGTAACAAATGAAGCCAAGCCTAAACGTACACATCAATCAATGTGTCCGGTGAAATCACAGTCATCTATGCCTGGTCATCATAAGCTTGCAGAGCACCGCTTCCTATGTAACAGGGCGGGAGAGTGTACAGCGTTAACAGCAAGATTTAGTCCATTGTGTTGCGCCATCTCAAAAGTAGAGAAATCATAATTTACACCACTTCAGGGAGAGTGGGTAGACCAACAAGAGATATCTCTCCTCAGTACATACGTGGCATTCTATCAGCTGCGTTAGTTGCGACCAACCAGGGGATCAAGGAAAAATGTACATTCAGCCTGTAACGTCGATTCACAGAAGGCGGGAAAACTGACCAAAGCTCAGGTAGCATTCACCACAGGCACACGCTATACCAGCTGATAGTAAAGGGCAGATTCCTTCAAATGTCTTTGCGCACAGCCAGAAGTAAGGCTCACCCGTGTTACCTTCAAATATCTTTTTGCAAAGCCTTCCCACAGCACGACTTCCACAACAGAGAGGCTAGCAGACAAGGAGCCAACAGAGAATTGGTCCCACAGAACCTGTAGACTGTGAAGGATGACATAAGTAGAACCCCAATAGTGAGAATATTCACAGGGGGTGAAGACACTTTGCTGTCCCCTAAACAGCATCCTTTCCTCATTGCCAAATATGTAAAGATGGTCCACGAAAAGCAAGGTAAGTTACTTTTATTATGTAGATAGAAGAGAATAAAAATGAAGTGTTTTCAGTCTCACCACACACAAGGTAGCTCTGGCAGACCGTGAACATTCTAAATGAACTTCCGTGGATTGTTCCAACATGGAAGGAAGGGAAGGGGGAAAGGGGAGAACTTTGTGTTATCAAGATAAGTACCATAGTACAACGACAACAGAGGGCAGGGCCAGAATGGAGCATTAGGGATATGCTTGGGTAAGGGCAGGCCACCCTGCTCTAAAAGCAGATCCCTAACTGCCAACTCACTGGTAAATGCCAGAGTGGCAGAATGGCCATTTCAGCCCTGTAGCTCAGAAATCAACCAGGTCAAAACTGCAAAAATGCAGGTGCCAATTCACAAATAAGAGTAACCTAATGACATGTAGTGTTCACCTCACAATCTATAGCTCTCTAAATGTAATCTAAATCTATGAAACTCAATCTAATGATTACCCCTTAATGGATGTTTTTTTTGCTGGTGATGCATTTGCTTATTTATGGCTAGAGTTCAGGTGCATCCGCTGAAGTCAAACTACTGAAATACTTCACAGCATTAGAACTGCCAAAGGGGGGGTCAAATTGAGAGGTGAATAAAACTGTTGGAGTGTAGCTTTTATAATCAATATTACCATGAAAAGCTTGCAACTAATGTATAAAGGGAGCCGCACAGAAAATGTTTTAGTGTAATGTACGCGTTTGAAATGTGCCCATGGGGAGTAGCCACCAATGTATACGATGACTAATGAAACTGACTAATAATGAATTAATAATGTACTCATGTATGATTTTGTATTAGCACTACGAATTTTGTATTAAGGTTTTGCTAAATTAATCACTAGGCCTTAGTTAGCAAGGGTCTGGGCCTAGCTGCCTGGTCTCATCTTAAATGTGTTTTTCTAACGTGCAATGTGCTGTCTTCCTGAAGGACATGAAACTGTACTTTTCCAGAAGCTAGAGATGTGTGTGTAACCATAGTAAATTCTTTCTCCTGAGACCTGACTTGCTCAAGGAGACATTCTTGTCCAATGCAACAGTGTAATTCGCAACAGGTAAAAGGTCGCCTAAACTGGTAAAGACAATGGAACCACTGACTGGAGCGACAAGTGTAACTTTTCTTCCTGACATTCTACCCGTTGAAGACGTCAATCACAGGAGCCAATAAACTACGTGAGAACTGTCTTAGGTGAAAATTCTAGTAAAGTGAGCGACGGATTATTGGACAGAGATAATGATGCACCAAATATTGCCCAATGGGAAATTAAGGACTTGTTCGACAAGTTTGATATAACAGAGTGACACAAGGAGAAATCAGCCATTACCGGACATTCCACCGAGCCATTACTTTGCCATTATCGAGCCATTCTTCATCATTCCATGACATTCTGAGAGACTTTGTCTCTAGCTGCCTTATATTTTAAACCATCCTCATCCTACCCCTTGCCTGATATGCACTTCTCCTCCTTATGCGGGAAGAGTTTTTTGCCTTACCTTGCTGAGAATTGCTGTTCTATCCTGGCTGATGGCGAATCGACTGCTGTCCTGAGGACGAAGACTGATACTGTATGCCGACCCATTTGGATGGGTAACTATCTGATGATAAATTGCAATTGTCTGTTTGCCTTTTCTTTCTAGGTACCAACTGCTCTTTTGACAGGGGGCATATTTAGATGTTTTCTAAATTTGTTGCTAAATTGTCTTGCATGAAGCCCAACATGCTGATGCTAATTAGAGGTTAGTTAAGGAATTCACTAATATTGGGTGCAAATAGACAAATGGCTGAATCTTTGCTTTGTTGACTACTGTACTAATGTTACTTTGCTAAAGTTGATTCATGTTGAAGTTGTGCTTTGTTCTGATGTTCCTGATTTTTGCTTTGATAAAGTCTTATTCAAGTTGCCATATTACAATGCTTTTGATGTGCTTATTGATATTGAGACTAATAAACATGACTTTAGAATTGTAACTAATAGGGAATAAATAGCCTAACCTTTAGTAGCTTTGCGTGATCATTTATTGGTTGAAAGGACATGGGTTTCATTCTTATTGGAGGGTATTGATAAGTCGAATCGATTAGTTATTGTGAATATTGATGAAGTGATTGATCTATTGATTGAGTTGCCAAATAACTATCTCGTCTTAAGGAGTCCCCAATCAGGATCAAAAGGTTCATTGGCCTAAAACGAGTCCCCGTGTAAGTAAATTAGCTAGGTCGGGACGCGTTAGCAAAACCATGCTCACTCATATCTGGTTGGTGTTATCTTACTGTTTGAACCAAATTATTATACTAGGAAATAGTATGAAATAGCTTTACTTAAACGCAATATATGCATGATGGGTAGATAATAAGCTCGATTTTTTTGAACAGTAAGAAGGTGCTATTGAGTGTCCCAGATGTTGTCCAAACCCTGATAGAGAAAAAGCTATGCCATTTTGAACTACTTTCACATGTGAATGTCCCTCTCCCAAAGGTGTTAAGCAAGGCTGCCTCACATTTTTGTCAATTTAGCCACATGTTTTCACTGTCTCTTGACCATCTGCAGAATCCTGTTCCACTTCAGTTTGAGAGCTCCAATCTCATACTCCACACACAATCTTTGCCAATCTCTATGTCGTTCTACTTCAGTACCTCATTTGTTCCTTTCACATGGTTTTATGTTAAAGCATAATCTACAAACATATCTTTACAACAGCTACACTCACACATATACAGTGTAACAGGTTTGACTGCGTCCACCAAGTAATATATCTAAGTTCCTCTAAAACAAACACATTTGAATAATTTGCTGCCTCAACCGGATGTTGGAAAATATTGTACTTGTTTGCAATTATTTCTGGGTTTAAATGAAAGAGGAAGTAGGAAGGCCAGATCATGTGAATACCAGTAAGTCAATTCCGACCCTTGTGCACTCAAAGATAGCTTTCCATTTCCAGTTGATTAAAAATACCCAGTTAGTCCTTCTCCTGTGTGATTGTCCCCATGTCCCTCTCTGAACTCCTGCATTTTTTAGGTTTAACTGCAATTAATATGTACAGGCACCTCTCTTACCATCCGTGAACATCTCCAAAACACATCTGCTCCACCTGAGGTATAGACGAGGAGTCCTTCTTGTGACCCAAGCACACAGTCACACTTTCTCTCCTAAAAAGCTGCAATGTCATCCATACAATCATTGGATGTATATATCAAAAGAATCCCTCTTCAGAGTAATGTGATTTCAGCAGTATTATAGTCTCTATTTTTAGGGTCGAGCCTGCGTCGCATGCGCTTGCGCATGCGTATCGCTAGTGAGACGCTTTAGGAATTATAAAAGGGATCGGAGCCCTGTCCACGTCAGGTCCTTGTCTTTCATTGGATCATGGGCTTGTCTGTTTGAATCTGCTTGCTTTCATTAGTGGAAGGCACGCATACGTCATGCCTTTTCTGGTGGTTAACCCTCCTCGAGCGCAGCAACCAAGTACAGAAAACATGATAGGCCCGCTGGGTTTGTGGACTACTTTCTCTCCTCGCTTGGCAGAAGTCGAGCGCTTTGCATATTATCGAGCCTGTTACACAGTTAATTGCACTTTTGCCGGTTACGTAGATAATTGCACTTTTGCCGATAGGTTTCATTACGTGTGAACTGTAGCATCGTGCTAATTTTTCTTGTGTCTAACCATTCAGTGAAATGTCGGGACATGCTTCCTTTGCTTGTGCTACACGAGGTTGCTGCCTTTACAAACAATAGGCGGTTTACAGTCTGAAAACAATACATGCAGATCACCGGATGCCCAGGGTTTCATTCCTGAACTCTTGCACGTTTGTGTGTACATAAAACCAGGAAATGAAATGTGATATTGAGGGCATCGGTTTGTTTTTTTCACTTAGCTACAAGGACCCGGAAGTAAAGAATGTAACATCGGCATTAATGCACTGTCTTGTGATTTGTGGCAAGAATGTGGAAATGGAGTTAGAGTGAACATTCAAATGTACAATTATTTAGGAATTAAAGAGGGATGTGAAAAAGGTGGAAAGTAATATATATTTTAAGAAGCCAAACATTTTTCTGTACATTTCTTTTCTTATGCCAATATTAGAAACAACATGGAACCCAGAAAAATCAATTAGGTTCGCCAATGTGAAATTAACAGCACTTTGTTACCATACTCCGAAAACATTCGAACATGCCTGTATGTGACTTTTCGGAATGAAAGAAATATCCATCTAACAACTATTTTTTTCAGGTCGGCGTACATTTAAATTTACATATTTATACATAAAAATATATCCTTAGTAACTCCCTATGCTTATTTTACCAATATGGGATTTGGAAAAGGATGTGTCACTCGCTCCACCACATTATTGATACTGTAAAACTGCACCAAAAGTAGTGTTTTTTTGCTGCAAAATGTTAAACGTGTTAAACAGTTAAGTGTGCATCCATTGGATAATCACACATATTTACTACTTTATTTTGGGGACAAATCAAAACAAGTCAGTATATACTTTATACACATAACGATCAGGCATAAAATTGACTCTCATGAAAAGTCAATCAAATTAGCCTAAGGGTAATGTTTTACCTCTATTGACTGTCTCCATTCATGTCCCACACATATGACAATAATATACTTGTAAGCAAGAGGGATGTACATGGGTTGCCAGCTAGAATGCTAGGCCTTTCTGTGGTGCCAGCAGGCTGGGCAGAATCCTGTCTGTCACCCGAAAGCCAAACAGCAAAGATCTTACATAGTGCTGTTAAAGTCTTAGAATCTATCAATTAGGGCAAATTAAGTGGACATGACAAACATACTTCAAAGACTGTAAGCCATCTTGCACACTGATTGGACAAGGTGGTGCTTAGCTCTGTTTTGGAGGAAACATTTTGTAATGTAGCCACCGGCTCTTCTGAGTGTTTCAGAATTATAGAGACCCTATTTTGTGCATTGCTGGCATGTCGATGTAGACATTGCGCAGGTGCTTGAAACATTCGGCAGTAGTAAGTGGTCATATGTTCAGGAATAATGCAAGGATTATTGACATTATAGGCAAACAATGCATGTGGAACCTAATCTTTGGCAGCAAAATGGGCTTTTAGTTGCAATATAGTACCACTTGCTGCACTTCCTGCTGATGGAGTTGTAAGACAAAACCATTTCTGATTTGAACTTAACTTCTGTATGTTTGGCTGGGGAAAACGTATTGAGATATCTCTTGTTCAAACTTTTGACCTATTTTCTCCCCTGTTTTTTTAAAACTTTTTTTCCTGTCTTCCTTTCGTTCTCTCACTCTACGTATCCTTTTTTCAAAACCTTCTTCATAAATGTGCTGAGCATTTAAACTTTTTTTTGGTACCTTCAATTTTGTAGAACTTTGAATGGACAATTCCCTAGTATTGAGGTAACATCTTCTCCATCTCACCCCTTCCATTGTTTTTCATATTTGTTTGCCTTGATGAGCAAGAGTCATTAAGCTAAATAACAAACGTTGCTGTTTTAGGGGCGAGCGCAAAGCGCTCCGTCCCTCTTCTAATCTCTCTTTAGGGGATTTTAACCATGCCCATGTTACATCAGTCACTTTCATTGTTTTGTGGGCTTGCCTTTTAAAATCCACTTGTTTTCATTCGTGAAAGGCATGCCCACGCCATGCCTTTTCCGGTGTTTAGCCCTCTTCAAGAGCACCGGTAAACTACTGGAAACATACGAGGCTCCATGTTTTCCGTATGGTTTCTGGACTACTTTTTCTCTTTATTTCGCAGACACAGAACGATCGCGCTCATTTTTTATATTTTATTTAATGTGGCAAGAAAAGTTTGGACGAGTTTACAACGCTAATAGCTCTAATTCAACGTAATGCGAGACCCATTGCATTGAAAATGCTTGTTTTTTATAGTAATGAGACACAAAATTGAAGAGGTATTTTTCTTAGTAGTCGTTTGATAATATCCAATTACCTTAAATTCATCACTCTTTCTTGAACTGATTGACATCATCGAAAATTATCAATCGCATTAGACCACATGATTTTCTGATAGTGATACAGTACTGCCATGATATGTTATTATGACCACTGAGGGCCTCGATTCATGCATCCTTGTTTCAAAATGTCAACTCCTATATCTATCCTCATGCATTCTGAACAGATTTTCAACATTTTTGCCTTCCACAGTTATTCGCAGGATGGTTGTATGTCAGAATATTGTGAAAATTAATAGCATCCTACAAGAACAAGGTAGCTAAAATATTGACTACCAAGATAAAGGATTGTAACTCCCGGCTGGCTGAGGCCCACAACACTGCTCCTTTTGCTCTTGCTGGGGTGGGGCTAGGTCCCCCAGCGTGTGCCAGTGAGGAGGCTGTAAAACAAGCAAAGGACTCTCGTAGTGCAGGCTGCACCCTTGCCAAGCCTGGGCCAAGCCCGGGCCCATCTGCACCCGACCTTACCTGGACAAGGCTGGGTTGGTCCCACCCTCTTTGATCCTCAGTTGTAGAGTATTCTTGGAGCTTGGAACTGAAGCAACGGAGTGAGCGTTGAGCTGCATTTCCCTTTTCCTCGCTTCTAGCTAATTTGGTGCGCAGATACATTCCCTTCTTTTCATTTACCTAAGTCAGCAATTAATATGGGCAAACATAGAACTTATCATTCTGCGCTTGCCAAGGTCTCATCAGGAGGTTCTCCAAAAACTCCCCTCAATCACAAATTATTTGACATCAGTGATGGGCGCTCCTTCTAGCAAGATAGTAGTGGTGGAGGAAAAAATAAATGTTGTTAGATGTAGTTCATTGTCTCTTTCCAAAGCCCTAACAGCTCAGCCAGGTCCCCCAGAAAATTTGATTTCATGCAATAGTACATCTCTAAGGGGGGGGCAAGGCCACGGACTATGTGTCAGCAGAAGTGGGTAATCCCATAGCCCAGAATAGGGAGGACAGTAATAACATCTCCAGGCCAAGAAGTGACATGGTCACAGATACGGAGGCAACTTTCACATTGTCTTTCTTGGCGGACCTACTCTTCTTCACTTGATCCTATTGAGACCGCCTTACATATTGGTTCGCCCCACTCTAAAAAGTCCAAGCGTAATAAACAGCCCATAAGCAAAATGCAGAAAAAGAGGAAAAAGCTTATGGTAAATATCGCTAGTGACTCACGATCATTTAACCGCACTCAGAATGACCTGGGCGAGCATATAGATGCCCTTTTTAAAAATCATAATCAGGAACTGCTACACAGAATAGAGACTCTAGTAACTGTCTTAAAAAAGGATCTGCTAGCCAAACTGGAAGAGGGTCCGGAAAATCTTAAGGCTTTACATAAGACGCCTTCCACCAAATCTGTATGGGGCCCACAACCTGGTTCTGACCCTCTACCCAAAACCACCCTTTTTACTGAAGCTCTGGTGCCAGCTCCTCCATATTCTTCCCCATCAGTATTACAATGGAGGGAGGTAGGCTCAAATCGCCCCCTTTCCGTGGCCACAAGAAACTCCCAGTCCTCATTATAAGTTCCCGATCCACAGGTGAAACACCTGGACATTACATACAACAACCACACTTACACCTTCCCCCTCATGCCACCCTGTATGTCATCATTTTGGACTGTGCCCCGGTTTTGAAAACAGACGCGAAAGAAACAGAGGTTGATCTAAGGCACAAGGGGCTCCACTGGTTTGGCACAAATGTGGGGTATGCCCTAGACCTCCCCTATAACATCATAACAGCCAGAAGAGTCTCCTCAGTGGTAGTGATAAAGTGGTGGTCAATTTTAGATCTCTGGGGAGGGTAAGAGACCTTTTGATGGCCCTTTAACACTCAGACAATTCATTGCTTAAATTAGAGCTTTACCTTTGGGCTTTTTTATCCCCCATTGTCAACGGAGAAGGGAGTAAGGATGGCCCTTGTTAGGAATCTGATGGCAACATCAGCCTGTACATCCCTGCCGGGGTTTTCAGTAAGTAGCCATTTAGATGTTTTGACCCCCCTGGAAGAAACTGATTGACTCCTAGGAATATTAAATCCCCTCTCCTTCTGCCTATCTGACACAGTAACTATCACTTATATCAGCCATGGGGTCTGTCTTTTGAGGCCCCGCCAGCGAACCAAACCTTCAATGAAGTGGCTGCTGAAGATGCCTGGAAGTCACAGAATTTAATTTTTCCACTCACAATCCTATCTGGGAACATTGCAGGAATCCACAATAAGTTGGGAAATGAGGATTGGGTGGGCTTTGTGTCTGGACATGATATATTTCTTTTACAAGAGACCTGGGCCATAAATGACTTTTTCCTATTGGTTTTCTCTCCGTTGCACACCAGCTATCTCAGCTATTTCAGGGAGGACCAAAGGTGGATTGGAAATGCTTCCATCAGTTAAATGTTGCATGTTAAAGGTCCATTTACTGTGCTGTTCCCCCAGTATCAATTGTTTTTATTTTCTGGTCTCAGTACTGTGGAAATTTTAATTGTTAATTTTTATTATAACATTTTCAATCATCACAACTCTCACGTCACTGACAAGTTAAATGAGGAAATTAGCAAGGTAACCTTCTCTAAACAGCTGTTATGTATTGTGTGGGCTAGCAATTTTAACTGTAGAATTTATGCTTTTAGTGCCTCATGTGTCTGTGGGATTGAAGACAAGGACGAGCAGCCAATGACCCATTTCTCCCATTCTGCTTATGGGGATGCATTGAATGGAATTTTGTTTTCTCACAATCTGACTGTGTAAATGATTGCAATACATATTATCCGTCCTTTGTGGGAGGTGGAAGCAAAAGCACACTTGATTTTATGTTCCTATCTAGTGATTATCACAGTCTTGTTAGGGACACTACAATTTTGCCTAACTGTGAAAGCGATCACAACCCCCTAGTGAATCTTTTTAACTGAAGCCTGTGGTTAGGGCCCTTGAAGCAAATTGATTCCTCCATCCTGTATTATCCGAACTTAGGCTTCAGGCTGAAATGGGATCAGGTAGATCCACAGGATTTCAAGCTTAAAATTGTGAGAGAGAACACTGCCCTTATGGAAAGGTATTTGACTCCTGGGGCTCTGTCTGCCACTCTAGTTCAAGACTTTGAGGCACTTTGCTTAGCCATCTTATCAGCCTTTTCAGTTAGATGTCCCACCAAGGCTACTCCATCAGAGTGATTCAATAGTGACTGCACAAAAGTGCATAGGGAGTTGAGAGGAGCTCTAAACTCTCTGTTACAAAGAATCAGTTAGGGGAGCTGGAAAGAACTAAAGGCGATGATCATCCAGAGGAAGGCTGACCTTAGGAGAGAGGACTGGTCAGACCTATTGGCTGCTTGGGCCATGAAAGACATGAAACAATTCTGGGAAGTCATCAACCGCCTGGTTTTCTCAGAAGCCCCCACACAAAAAATGGCCTCCCTCATACCAGGGGATGTCTGGGTGTCACATTATTCCTGCATCTTTAATGCCATAAACAGAGCCCTAAATTCCAAGGACAGGGACGTCGACATGATTGGAGATATGGACAAGGCCTTGCAGTTTAATCAATCAATCCCTGTTAAGGATGTGGAGTTAGGGTTAATCCAGGGCATCTGCGTGAAAGCACCTTGCCTGGACGGGGACCCTCTTGTTTTATTCAACAATAACCCCGGTCTTTGGGTACCTCTCCTAACAAATATCTTTATTATCGTAGGTCATCTGCCCTCATCATCGAAGGAAGCGATTGTGGTCCTTATCTTTAAGAAAGGGGACAGAAACGATCCGGCCTGTTGCAGGCCAATATCCCTTATTGATGTCACAGTAAAAGTCCTAGGTATGGTCCTTTTGACCTAGTTAGAAGAGTGGGCCACTGTTGATAAAGTGCTTTCCAAAACGCAATATGGCTTTAGGCGGGGCATGGGTAATATACAACAATGCATAAACCTGTCACTAATTGTCAGTAAGTATACTAAGTCCATGAAGTGCCCTTTACACCTGGCCTTAATGGACTTATCTATTGCATTTGATACTGTCAATCGTGACAAATTGAGCATGATGGGAGACATGGGTTTGGAGGAGCCGCTAGTTGTCCTGTTGCATAGGCTGCATTCTAACACTATGGTTAAAATACACTATGGTAACGATGGTGAGAGAACAAATCTAATTGCCTCGATGGAGGGGGGTCTGTCAGGGCTGTATATTGGCCCCTTTTCTATTTCTCGTTTATACAAATGGTTTAGAGGCCTACTTGCTACCAAAGGGCTTAGACTACCCAAACATTGGTAACAATTTTGTAGCAACCTTACTATATGCAGACAACGTCATCCTTCTTGCAAGGACCACCATGAGCCTTCAGCAATTCTTGGACGCCTTTGTTGACTTCATGTTATCTCTGGAACTAAAAGTGAACTATAAAGAGTCCAAAATTATGGTATGTGGTCCTAAGTCAACAAAGTCCAAATCTTTTATTGTCCAGGGCAATCAGATCAAGAAAGTGCAACATTTCTTGTACTTAGGAATTCTTTTTAGCACTTAGCTATTGTGGGACTTATAGCTGACCCTAAAGGCACAGCAAAAGACCAAAGCCATGGGTGCACTGTTTAGTTTTGCAGCAAAATTAGGTCAGAGGCCTGTCGAAGAGATGACCACTCCATATAAAGCTAAATGCCTCTCAATCACCACTTATGGGGCTGGAGTGTGGGGCCTTAGTAATTGTGGCATACTCCAATTAGTGGAGAATACATTTATTAGAAAGCATCTGATGGTCCCCACGAGTGTCACTCATAACTGGGTCTGGCGTATATAGAGAATCCGCTGCTATTATGGGTGAACATCTGGCAAACACCTGAGCTAGATTTGACAAGACGCATCATCTTGGATTATCTCCTTTTGTCCAACGCTGAAAGGATCCCAATGCTTGGTTTCCTGAAACGCTTATTTAGTGAACTCAGTGTATTAGAGTTCTTTAATGACCCACTCGAAATGCCTCCTCCAGCAAGACTTTTAAGTCCTTACTCCATAAGCGAGATACAACCTTATTAACTCTTTTTTATGAGCCACAAAACAGATTTTATCTAACGAGATTTTGCTTGGGCGCGGTGCATTTTTTGGTAGCTTTTTCCAACCAAGGCAGTTGGTGTGATAACCTTTCGCCCTGTCCATATGATAATCTAGCAAAACAATCCACTCTGCATTTTGTCTCATTCTGTGCATTGCATAAAAATATGAGATCTAAATTTCTGCTCCAATACTGGGATCTCCTGTTCTTATAGTAGGGGAGGTTTTAGCCATTTACATTACCTCAACTCCTTCAATATATGTGTGGGTTTTTTAAATTTTATAAGAGGTGCACTTAAAAAAAATGAAAACAATATGGGTAAATGAGTCCATCAAATTGTAGTTCTCCTCTTCTCTGCACTTCATTCAGCTTGCAGTGGCGGGGTTGTGACTGCGTTCTACATATGATAGAACATATGATAGAACAAGCGAGCAATGCTGGAACAGATTCAACTTGGGTTGCCATTTATATCCTTCTAACTTATATGACTGTGTTCTCTCATATTCTCATTTGACTCAGCAGACGTTCTAATGAATTTGTGTATTTTAATTGTTTTATGCACTTTTATTAGTGGCACTTACGTTGGAACGAAATGTTATTTGTGTGCTTTCATGATTTGCTTGTCAAATTGAATGAGGTTTTTATGATGATGGTGACTACCTACAAATATATAGTTAAGTACAGATTTATTATTCTGAAATCCACAAATAAGAGAGCTACCGTTGTGTTATATTTGTAGGGAGGTAACCACAAAAAAACTACACTTACCTGTATATACTTACCTTACAGAGATGTGGTTATCAAGATTTTAGCTACCCTGTTTTGGCAGAATCATATTAAATCTACTGTAGTAAAGTAACATACCACCACAACTTGCAACGGAAACCTATGAGTTACACATTTTCAGTTTGCCTATTAGCAAGTATTTGGTCAAGTTGATTTTCTATTTGGCGGAAAATCTGCATACTTGCTCCAAAATATTTGGTGAGATATTTAAGATAGTTTTCAGTGGAAAAGCACTAGTGGAAATGTTTGTGAATACACACCAATGTTACACCTTGGTGGGTGTTTAAATTATTATCAGTGGCTAACCTTCTGCCTCTTGCATGAGAATACTATTCTTACTACTAATTGCCCTACATTTCAAATAGAGGAAAAACATATGATATCTACTAACTTAATTGTATTTTACAATTCTAAAATGGCACTTATTTTGATTCAATGAATCAGGATTTAAAAGTAGGAATTGTAAACACATTTTAATATATGCATTTAACTTGCACTTAGGAATGCAAAACAGATTGTGAATTGGGCCCAGCACGAGAAGTTTATGTAGCATGTGTGGGCGTATCCCACCTTATATTTGTGTCTATAATTTATTTGATAAGGAGACACATAAGGGTAACCAACCATTTACCCTCATGAAGTCAAAAGAACTTTTGAACTCAGATAGGTCAACAATAAACAAAACCAAACAATACCATCATTAATCAACATTAGAGTCAGTAATTTAAACTCACCATGACCTATTTAGCCATTAATCACCACACCAGTTTAGTAAAGTTCAAACATTTATTGCCCTTTAGATTAACAATGCTAAGATCACGTAAACCAAGCGCAAAACTAAATTATACAGAGACATGAATACCACAGGTTGATGAATCCTTCTAAAGAATCTCAGCTTTGACAGAACATGAATTATTAGGCACTCAAGAATCACCATACAGAATAACAGTAATATAAGGTGCACAGCTGAGATTGATTATTCACAGCCAGTTATTTTGTGCAGCCAAATTCAGAATGTGACATTCTAACTATTACCCTAATTAAATTAAGCATGTTGGACTTCGTGCAAAAAGAAAAAGAAGACAAAAACAAATTTGGAAGATATCTACGGTGCTAGTAAAAAATAGCTGTTGGGTTTATAGAAGAGAAAAACATGAAAACCTACAAGAAAGACAAACGCAAACCCTGTTATAACTCTCCTTTATGGGTTCAGCAGGCAGCAAAGTCATCGTCAGTTGAGCATCTTCATGGTCAGCTTCAGTGGACAGTGACATATAGAGAACAGTTCAGTAAAGTTTGGCTTTAATGTATCTGAACTGTAAGTGGCACATAGCACATTATTTTACTAACAGAAATAATAACACATCCGAACAAAGCACAGACAGTAACTGCAGCAACAGCGAATCCTGAATCAGTCTGAGCCTGAGCAAGAAAGAATAACTCTGAATTTCAACGAGAAAGAATAAGACTCCCTTCAGCAAGAAAGAATAGGACTGAGCTGACATCACCTAAACATTGCTACATTAAAGTCCCAGAAACTATCTAGCTACTCTACCATTGGTCAGACTATGGGGTGGTTAGGACAGAAACAATTAAAACTAAAGCACGTTTCTTCCTGTTGCATTCTTATTTTCTTTTTCTCCCTCATTGGTTCAGCTTCTTTCATTCCCATCACCAGTTTCCCTTTGCAGAAATAAAATGTTTCAAACTACATAAAACTACTGAAAGCCATTGTTCTCTGTGGAACACTATCTAACAGGAACTAATAAATGTTGCAATATTAGTACATTTCCCTCTGCATCAACAGGATGCTTCAGGAAGGATAGAACATTAGCAGTGACTTTCCATTTACATCAGTAATTTCTAAACATCACATTATTTCATCTGAATTAGATTAACATACGCCTGTTTAAAATGCAGTAAAATGTGCAGTGTACAACATTTCATAAGAGTCAAATTATTTATTTTTTGAACATGTAATGTTTACTTTTCATTACTCTCAGTTAGACAGTTAGTAAAACATAAAATACATTTAATTAGACAGTGATTTATTTTCATTTTCAAACTATATGTGTCATTTATTAGTGTAGGTCTCATTTTCATTTCAGCCTTACTCTTTTAAACACACCTTTTTCTGTTAGTTAATCACTCAATTGTATTAGTAATTTTCACACTTTCACACATGGGGCAAGGGACAGCACAACCGTCTAACAACAAATGGTGAAGTATCCACCAGATACATATTTCTTTTTGTTGTTTATTGAACTAAAGAACCACTGAAACCTATTTCAAAGTGTTCAACTTTAAGGGCTGTCACATCTAGATTAAATCTAAATATATAGAACTTTCCTTCATGAATTTTTCCAGAAAGTAGTGGCATTTCTGGAGGGCAGAATGGGTCAATGGAAGGAAATATGTTGTATATTAATGCAATACATCTAATGTGTGGCTATTGACAGGCTGAGAATCTTTATTTTTCTTAACGTTTGAAACAGACATTATATGCTCACAGGTTGTAGAAAAGTGTAGGATTAAAGAAAACGGTATTACAGAAAATTAAGACTTCATGCAGAAATCGTAAATCAAAAAAGCATAGCCTTTAAAAATTATGTGATAATAATCAGCATTTAGCAGTGTTCACAGAGAAAATGACTAAAAAGGTACACACTCAAATGATGTCACCACATATTGGTGGGCACAAGGAGTTTGCTCATGCAGACAGAAACAACAGGATGGAGAAAGTCAGAGACACTGCAGTGGACAGAAAAGTATATTTGGGTAGGGTATCAAAGCTGGAAAGTCACCAGTGAGCACACAGGTGTTTATGGAAGAGGCGGAGAGGAAAACTGAAGGATATGATGGGGATGTTATAGTATTATTACATTCCCAATACGAGACGTATGCATATGGAGACAAACATGTATGGCCTACTGGAAAATTCATCAAAACATCTGAGGAGTATATCGTAAATTGGCTAAAACAAATAAATAGGAAGGACATAATAAACAAGATTTTCATTTAAAGAGGCAGAATTTATGAAAAAAATTGAAAACTAGGTTAAATATGGCAAATATGGAAAACCATTTATGCCTCTAGTTTTCTACCTAACACGTTTATGGGGAGGAATTATCCTACCTAACCATTACCAATGAGGCTGTCAGTGGCGGAAAAACTAAATGGAGCTGTCAGGCAAATGTGAAATTTATAAAACAAAATACTTAAAATTAAAAAAACATATAGAATGGCTTTCTAGAGTAGTTAATCAAAGCAAAAGTGCAGGGTTGTAGTGTTTGAACAAAACCGGCAATCATCCATTGTTAATGAAAACGTCCTGCAAACATTTGCGTAGCAGTCCTCGTTTGGAGGATCCCACTCCTGGACGAAGACTACGTCCTCATCCAGCCATAGCTCACATCAGAAGGAGTAATTCCAGACACAAGTTCCTGGGATGCATGTTATTATTATTTTATTATTTTTACTACCATTGAAGATTTGTGGAGGTGGTGGCTACCCAGAAAGGGGTTTCCCAGTGCTAAGTAAGTTATCTTTGTGTGACACTAACGCCATTTCAGAAAAGCCAGGTTTTTAACACCTTCCAAAAAGCTGAGAATAAACAGCACGAGCAAAGAATTCTACAGCTTAGGACCTTCGGTAGGAGAAAGACCGGCCCAGTTGACGGGCTCTCCTCACTCTGGATACTGTGGAAATATTTGTATAGTAGGAGCGCAGATCACGGTTCGGCTTACAAGGCAGTACGAAAGATCTGAGGTATTGGGGACCTGAATTCGCCATAAATTTGTCCATATAGAATAAGCCTTTAAAATAGATTTGCTTCTCAATTGGATTGCGAGAAACATAGGACTCATATTTGGGTCCATTAGTGTTTTCAAACTCTGACACTCTTGTTTGCACACATGGGCATTCTATGACTCTCTAACATGAATATGCTGTTTATTATGTTCCTAAACATTTAGGGCCATATGTACGAACACATTTTCCTATAGACACAGAATGGGCAAAACTGCTTGCTACATCTGGCCCTTAGTTATGTTGAGGAGTATCATCATAGCTGCTTGTTTGCCAATATCAATGCATGGTGGAAAGGATAGATTTGTACTGCATCATGTATTCCTCTCTGGGTCAGTGAAGAAAAATCATGCATTTGTACAAATGTGCCAGCAGATTTAGTGCTATTTTCAGTACTACTGCTCCTGAATATTGTTTTCAATGCTCATAAAGAAATGTAGGTATTGCAATTGGCAGCCATCCAAATTTTTCTAGTCAGCGTTCAGCCAGAAGTCTAATTTGGTAGATTCAAACAGGCTAAGTCATCAGCTAGTTACCACCATGGAAATACAAATGCATCTCTAATTGGTGAATGTGCATTGGATATTGGGCATTTTCATTTTTTTGCAAAATGACAGAACAAAAAAATCACTATTTTTGGAATACATTTTAAATTCCTGCTCATTTTACCTACCTTCTAAATTTAGTAAACTTTTGAAAGTGGCTTAAGCAAACACTTTAGACAAACATTTGTATACAGATCTATAAGTGAACCCACATATGTGTCTGTTTGAAACCACTCCATTTGCTATGTGCCTTCACCAAACATCAACACGTTTTGGGGAAAACATTGTAAGTGGGCAGTCCCTATTTATGAACATATGGAACATATTAGATGAGTTATAGTCCAAGAAATATTATCACATCAGCTCCTTCCAGTGTGTATGCATTTATAAATGTGCATATGGAACTGCAGATGAGCAAAAGGGTTGTTTTCAAAAAAGGGTTTCCAAGAAAGATCATGGAGATTACTATGAAACTTTGACTTGTGTATGATCATGCATAGACAACTAATCTAGAAAATACCTTGTTGTTATTGCTATCCAATCAACAATTTATGCTGTATGCACCTCCTGAGTCAGATATACCCCTTCCCCCAAGCCGACCCATGCGCAAGCTGTGCAGGGGACTGGAGATAAATAATTCTTAACCAATAAACTATACAAACATTTTTCCAAACATATCTGCTATTCTGCTACTTTTTCACTATCCGTCCATATATGCTGCTCCATAAAGACATGACGGTAGCTGGGGACTGGTGGGAGGAGGCACCACAATGCCCACTATTACACTCCTTTCCTTAGGTCTATAGAGACTTGTGAATGATGGAGAAAGACAAAGAGGTAGCAGATTGTTATAAGTTTTTTTTCATTTTCGTGTTGTCAGTGGAGACCCTGGGTAAGTGGAGAAAACAGAAGAGGCACACATTGCACAGCTTCTTTTCAGTGGAATGCCATGGCATGATAGTAGTGGAGCAATGACTTTAGAGAAGTGAACAAATGGTATTGTTTCTGTACATGATAGAGTATGTGAGCTGTCATAGCATAGGCATACTGTATTCAAGCATTCCATATCAATGACCAGGTTTCTTGCCACACAGTAGTTACGTATGCTATCACTTGAGCATGCTTCACCTGCATCTGTGCATACTCCAGTGTACCACAGATACAGTTTCTTCCTAATGTAGTAGTAAATGTCTTAATAGAAAACAACCATACAATTAGTGCTGAAAAGATGTTTACCTACAAATTACAAGATTTAGGGGGTTATTACAACTTTGGAGGAGGTGTTAATCCGTCCCAAAAGTGACGGTAAAGTGACGGATATACCACCAGCCGTATTACGAGTTCCAAAGGATATAATGGACTTATAATACGGCTGGTGGTATATCCGTCACTTTACCGTCACTTTTGGGATGGATGAACACCTCCTCCAAAGTTGTAATAACCCCCTTAGACTTTTGGGGTTTATAAAGATCAACTAAAGTATTTGCTTACATCTACAGAATTTACTTGCCTACTCTATGTCCTTCATGGGAATCCTAGAGAATTGCCACATATAAGCAGAGCAGAAAGGTGCATTGCTCATTAAATATTGTTTTTGACTGAGATAATACATGTTACTATGAAGACACCCATTCCCATATATAACCTTGGTCTACTGCAACATTCCATTCCTTTTTCCTCCATCGAAAACCACTTACTCCTGCCTTTTGAATGATTCATTTCATATATGCTTTGAGGATGGGAAACAAGTTGCAAAATTATTTTGCACAACAACACATTTACAAGAGTGAGGGTCTTTGCCACATTTTGTATTGGCAGCTCCCCCCCCTTGTTACTCCCCCTTTTGGCTACCCCTACACAAAAACACACCACAGAAAATCCTTTTCACTGGTGATTTCAGTGATTGATTGGGAGCTAAAAGCAGACATGTAACTTGTTCATACCAGCCCAATATTTTATGGCGTGACCATAACAGGCTAGTCCGACCATCCCCAGGACTACTTGGAGGGGTAAATTATATATGTGTCTCTAGGTAAATTGTGAATGTTTCCTCAGGGCTGTTTGAAAGGCTGGATAGCTAATGACCCCTTTGTTCACCCGCTCCTAAAAGAAGTCCCCTGGGCCTCAGCTTAGTGAGAATTTTGCTTGTGCCCATATGACCAGAACACCCTGGCATGGCTTATTCACAATATTAAGTTCCTTCTGCTTACGTAATCATTCCCAGATTTATCACTTGAGAATTCTTTTTAAGCAATCTTATCTGTATAGGTGGAAAGCACACAATTTCTATTTCTTTCACTGTAGGGGCATGATTGCAAGTTAAGCATATTTCCATAAGGACATTTCGAGAAACTTGAACTTCCGATGTAGCCATAATCTCCATTCGAAGTTGTGCAATTAGGAGGTAGATCCCATGGAATGGGGAATAACTGCATGGAACCACTATTTTCCAGCTATTAGATATGGATCCAATTCCAAAGGGTTTAATGCAGACATTTAACACCTTCTCTGTAGTAAATGTCTCTAAGGGCACCTATGCTGAGTGGCAGTGGTGCTGTAACAATTTTCCAAGTGGGGTGCTACCATCAATGTCACATGTCGTAATTCATAGGGATTGTGAAAAATCCAATCGTCACATACAGAAAAAAGTGTATCAAATGGGACACCCCTATTCAGCAGGAGAGTGCTACGGGTGTAGTATGTAGCTCGTGGTGCATTTTGGAGGCACTTTTGCAAATTTATTACCAAAGTGTGGTGAAGTAGCACACGATCATTTATTTAAAGACAGCATACTTTCCATTGAAATTGCCAATAAATTTGCACAGATATGCTCTTTTATAGCTAAAACTATATAGTGTACAAACAATAATATGTGGAAACAGGATTCCAACAAATATTTATTTGCCCATAACCAAGAAAGGCGTCTTGATTTGTTTTGACCCTAATAAAATCTTTATTTCCATAACAATTCAGGATTACAAACAATATAAAACAAATCCATCATTTCCTAGTAGCTGATATATTTTGAAATATATGTACAGTTCATTTACAGGTATTTAAATGTTGCGTGTTAGAATACAATTGATGTTCTCCACCCTTTTCTTTCACACTCCCTGCACCCCAGCAGCATTTCCACATAGTTCATTTTACAAAATCTTCTCACTAATAAGTCAAATAAAGGTAAACACCAAGCTGCACTTTGTCAGAAGTCATCCTGACATTTGACCTGTGTCTTTGAATGCACAACAAATGTGACCAAAAAAACAAAATGTAAATGCCTCTTAATTGCTCATTGTTGGACCTGGCCCTTATTGCAGGTTCATCCCCAGACTTTTTGCCTCCTTCCTCCTATTTTTCCGACCTCTTGCTGTTGGCTCTCGGACTCTTAGCACTTAATCACTGCTGACCAGTGCTAAAGTGCAGAGGAGCTCCCTCAGAACTCCCCTTTTGCTACATGTAAGTCACCCTTAAGGTAGGCCCTAACTAGCCCTATGAGCAGGGTGCTATGTACGCAGAAGGCAGGACATGTGCCTGGTTGGGTGGCCTGTCCTGGTAGTGACAAATAGTCAATTTGGTTTCTCACTGCTGTGAGTGCTGCCTTCTCATAGGATTGCATTGGAAATGCCCTGCCTTATGTCTAGGGGTTTTTGTCTGATTTATGAGGGGTAGCGTAGGCATGTTTGGTATGGTTGTAATGGTAGTAAGAAATGCTGCTTACTGCTGTAGGTGGATCTTTTATTATCATTAAAGAAATGCCACTTCTAGAAAGTGTGCATTTCTCTTTTCTTATGACTCTGGTGTTTTGCAGCTTGACTCCAACCCACGACTGGGCAGAGTGACAGTTGGGCTTTGTGCATACTTTTCAGACAGCCTGTACACAGGGAGGGTGGAGGTGTCACAGAGGTGCATCTACATTTTAAATGGCCTTCCTGGGCTGAGAGAAGGGGGAGGCGGGGCACACATGCATCTATAAAGGTTGTGCCCTGGCCTCACACAAAGCAGTCATTTACCCCCAACTGATGTTTGGAGCCTGTGCTGGAGGAGAGAGGGGGCACTCCCAGAACCAGTTGTAACTGGTAGGAACTGATGACGCAGAAAAAGAAGTTCCGACATATATTCATACATATCGTATGATCAAAACGTATAATGTAGTGTGATTTTAGTAAAGAGAATAATGTACGAGGGAAATTGTGCCCTCGGGGTAGTTCGCCATCATTGTAAACGAGCTTTATTAATCATGAAGTATTGAAAATGTAGTAATCCGTCATAATCGCAAATGTATGCCATGATTTCTTGTTTGAAAACTGTTTTGCTTAGCTTAAATTTAGTACAGGCTTTGGCCTAGTTGCCTGGTCTCAAATTCTAACTACGTGGCTTTTCCTTGAACTAATGAAACATATATTCTTGCTTGAAGTTGTATTTTTCCAGTAGAGCTGACTGATACACTTATCTCCAAGGTTTCGTACTAGGCCGGTTTCATCCCCTTTGATACAAGGTCAGTCTCTGCAGGTGCGGACAATGAAGGTACAGATAGTAAAATAATTGGCAAACCATGTTACAATTTGTGTTCCAAGGCTCCAAGGACAGTGTATGCATAAATGAGCGCTAGTAAAAGACAATTTTTGATTGGACAATTTGAAGCCAACCTATGAACCCTCCAATGGAAGACCCTGCAGAATTTGGAATGTTTCTTACTTAAACCCACTGGACAAAGAGAAGTCAGCCATTTTCCTCAATGCCAGTTTGAAGCCTGATGCCAGACTCCATTTTGGACGACACCCTGATGCCCTTTTCTCTATCTGAGAGAAAGAGACTTTAAGAATTCTCACCCTAGAAACTTTAACTTTGATTTGCCCCATCTTGCCCATGCAGTAACTTTGCCCCATTCTCCTTGCCGCTGCAAGGAAGCTCGCCCTTAACTTTGCCCCTTTGAAACTTGCCCCATGCTGATCAACCGGTACCTGAAGGACGAAGACTTTTCTTGAATGCTGATTGTATTTGGTAAATATGAAAGGATAAATGTATTATGCATTGTGTTTTTCCTTTTTAGGTACCAACTGCTATTTTGATAGGATCCTAGCTAGAAGTTTTCCAAATTTGTGTTGACTAAATTCGTTTTGTATGAAGTCCCACATGCCAATGCTAATTAGAGGTTAGTCGAGGTACTCATTCGATGTATCATGCTAATTTGAAATCTTGTTATGCTGACCAATGTATGAAATTAGTCAAATACAGTTAGTCATATTAGTGATTTGTATTGCGATAACAGAGTGTATCATTATTCAGATTTTGCGTAGATTGCGTTTCTTCCGCCGTTATGGACAGCTAGTAATGTTCATATACATATATCAATTGTTTTTGAGACATATATACATCGTGCTAGCTTTGTTAATATAGAGAAATAAATTCACTAACTTTTAATAAACTGGTGTGGTTATTCATGACTGAAAGGTCATGGTGCGCCGAAATACCAACTGTTATTGTTTTCTGATGTGCTATATTGATCTATTAATTGAGTATTGATCACCGATTACAATAGTTATTGATTATTGATCTGAGTGACTCGACTATTTTAGGATGAGGAGAGCCCGACTCGGTTAAAAGATTCACCGACCTCCAACGTGTCCAGGTACAGGTAATTTATAAGGGCTGGACGCGTTATCAGAACCTCCTCTCCCCTTCTTTGTTAAACCATTGCAAAACTGAGTATAAGTACAAGGGATTTTCCCGATAAGAGGTGCACAAGAAACATATTTGGAAATGGACACAGAATGCTGCTGGAGGGACTCACCAGGAACCACCTTGGACTCCTGCTGCTGTGCTGACCTGTGACCTGCTAGGTCACTTGGAGGAACTGCCAATGTCTGCATCCCCCTTGTGCTGGCCTGTTGCTGGGCCCTGCTGCCCTGTGCTCCTCTTTTGTGTCCACAGGGGCTGGGAGCTATGGCCACTGGTCCCCTGCCATTTATATTTCTTTGGAACTGTGATCCTGCCGTCGGGCACGAGTGGAGTGCCCTCACCATCGTGAAGCTCGAGGAGTGTGCTTTATGGGGGCTCAGCGTGTGAAGAACGCCTTTTCTTTTAATTAACTTTTTTAATTAACTAGTGCCTTGAGAAGCACTTCGATTTTATGGCCCCATGCACTTTGACACTCATATACCCTTTAAACCATTAATTTTAATTTATGGGATGCTGCAGTATTCCCCACACTCCAGTGCCTATGCTGGGCTGGGAGGAGAGGAGTTTTGTGGGAGGAAAGGAAAAGGGAAGATATCACCAGGGCAAGGGCAACATTATAGGCTCCTCACATGCTTTGGCGGAGAGCAGACTGGGCCAGGAAACGGGGGTGATCTGCATTGCAGGTCTTTACCAAAGCTATTTTGACAACTGAAAACTCGGGTCTGTTGTGACTAACTAGTGAATTCTGCTGCACACTGCTCATATTTGTGGCCTAAGTGAATGGGTTTAAAATGGAGCCAGATCAGTTTGCATGCATCTTGTGAAGGCTTGCACACTCGGTTGGATTCCTCAAGTACTTTAAATGCACTTGGAAGAGTAACAACAATTGAGATAATCGGAGACATAGCATACTGCTATCCTATATTCGACAAAAAAAATGCACTTAGTAGTAAGGCCTATTTTAGGGTACAAAAATGATGGTTGTAAATGGAGCCTAAAAGGAGGATGTTTTGTTTCAAACTCGCTCAAACCCTGCACAGAAACAGTGCAAGTCATTCAATAACAATCAAAGCCTGAGTCACTTCCACTCAAGCTGGGCACATGTATGAATTATGAAGTTGGCAGAGACATCGCTGACAAAATCCTTTGATTTACACCATTAATAAAGAGCAAAGGAAGCAAGGGGTGGTTAACACCTCCACACTATTTAGAGCCATAAATCTTCAGACACAGTTACTGTAATTTCTTCACCAATAAACCAATAGTTGCACTCTTAACCCCAAACCAAATAAAAGTTCAGTCCCGCACGAAGCCCTATTAATGTAAAACCATATAATTCGATTAGGAAGCAATGAAGGCCATAAGTGTTTTTCCTGTTTTGGTCTTGGCTGTAAATCTTTTCCCAGAGGAAGGATTGATCGCAGACTCCCTCTCCCTCTGTGCAGTCTTGTAACAACGCACGACTTCTAACAGTAGTTTTGCTTCCATCTCGTGTCACGCAGGAGCGCAGAAACAAACTTTCCATGCTTTAGGGCAGTAAAAGGTTTAAGGCAAACGCTGTGCACGCAAGATCATCAATGGGCCCACGGGTGTTGGTGTTTTTAGGAGCACAGACAACAGGGTCATCATGAATACTGTTTATAGTATTGGGCTTTTTTGTGACAAAATAATACATGAATGATGTGTGTATGAATGGAAAAATAGGTGGACTGATGCATAAATGAGTGAATTAAAGAAACATATGAAGGAATGAAAGAAAGAATACTGAAAGAGTTGGAAAGAAAAAAGGAAGGAAATAAAGAAAAGATAATAAGAGATGGCGAGGGAAAAAGAAAGATGGAATAAAGATGAGAAAGATAGAAAGAAACATAAAATGATGAAGAGAAAGGAAACAGGAATGCAAACAAACAGTATGAAGTAAAGATGGAAGATCAGATGGAAACAAAGAGAAAGAAATGAGAAGACAGATATGAAAGAAGGAAAGAAAGATATATGGATTTCCCAATATCCCTAGGGTGGAAAACATCGACCTGCGTAGGAGCGCTTTTTCACTACTGCCTGCGAAACCTAAAGCTTAAAAAAAATGTTATGTAAAATGTACGCAGTGGCCCCATTTTGTCAAAGTTTTCCATGGAAGGAAATATCGTTAAGAAAGATCAACCACAGGAGGCAGCCCTTGATAAGTTGATTTATTTGATGTGCGCCGTTACAGACCAACTTAGAAACTATTTATTTGGACAAATTGAGGTGTAGTTTGGACCATTTGGCCACGTTGGTCTCAGCATCCCTTTGGAAGGAGGCAACCCTTGAATGAGTGCTGGGCTCATCTGCCTCTATTACTTGCTCAGAGTAATTTGCGAAATGGTTCAAAGCATGGAGATATTTTATTTTTCTGGTTCCTCCCTTGGGTTGGTACAATAATCCTGTTTTATCTTGCTCACATTTTAAGTTATAGCATACTAAGCTAGTTTACTTTTTCTGAGTTTCTTAATATGTTTAGTTCCTTTTTCTCTCCATCACTCCTTTCAAACTCAAATTCCTTTTCACCTACAGATTTTCTTTTATCTTGTTTCCCTGTTTTATCCGTGTTGCTAATTTCTCTAATTTGTATCCACCCCCTCCCCTATTTTGGTTCCTGTTCAACTTATCTAGCTCTATCTCTGCTTTAAGCATTCCTCAACTCCGTTTTATCATTCAACCTTTGTATATTTTCTGCCATTTTCGTTCTTCCTTTTTTTTTTTTACTAGTTTCTTAATTGGTTCCCATCGTGTGGTTTATTTTACTTCATTTTCTAACCCCTTTTTACATTTTTGACATTGCTTGTCTTTCACTTGTCTTTTTCTCTGAACCTTTCTTGCTCTTGCCTTTCACCACTTCTCAGCATCTTTCTCTTCTCTTTCCCTGTCTTAACTTTCTGTCTGCTTTACCTTTCTACCTCCTTGTGTACAAGGATTTTTAGATTTGTGAAAAAAACCAGATGTGATGTGTGCGTGTGCCTGTAGCCACGGATGAGGTGACAAGAGGAAAAATTGGTTGTTTGCAGGAGCCAAGATGCAAGCCTAACCTAAAGGCCCAGTTGGCTTTTGCTAACCTTCTCCATTGGTAAATTTTGCTATGGTGAGCTATTATGTTCTTGTCCCTGCATCTCTCAGGAGGCTTCAGTTTTTTAAATACATTTAAGACTGAAAATAGGGGCCTTGATGGATACAGAGAAAGGAGGTGCATTCCCACTAAACGGAAAACAGGTTAAGACAATACTTTTCCGGTCTCACCAAATCTTGCCCTTCACTCGTTACTACCTATTCTGACTTCATCATCAAGTCCTTTCTATATAATGTGCCATTCTATATATTGTGAGTCCTCAGCCAAGCGACAGGCAACCTTCTCACCTTTAGCTACTAAAGAAAATGCTTCCATTGCTAGCCTGAAGAAATGCTTTTGTTTTTAACACATAGCTCTGCCATAGTAGAAACCATATGCCTTAATTTCCCTGCCCATTCTCGATTGTTTGGCGATATGGGAGACAGTCCTTGCTGAATGACCAGCCCAATGAAGTAAATAATTACAGGTAAAGCATTCCTTACAAGGCGATGACTGTTTGCAGTTTTTTCTTTCATATAGTCATCTTCCCTATGGCTTGAAATGGTGTAACTGCCAAAGGGACTCTTATGAGTCCCAGTGCTCTGATTTACCTGGAGTGAGGCCAAGTAACTAAAGGAGGGCTCCTTGGTGGGTGGAGCCTGTATTGAACAGCGACTGCCTGAAGTGCGCAAGAATGCATGGCCCTGTGATTGTGCATGTAAAGCAAGAGAGGAATTGGGATTGACAACTCCCCAGTTCATGCCTTTGATCGTGATGTAAGCAGGCAGAACACGCTTGTTCTACTATGATGATGGCAGTTCCCTCTCCTGGGCGATCCATCCTGTCACAGCTCAAAATCTTAAATCCAGAACGGATAGTCACTGAAATGTCAGACAATGTGAACTCTTGTAACAGGTTTCCGACAAAAAGACCAGGTTCGGTTTCCACCCAGAGATTAAGTCCCATCAATTACAAGCACTTTTACATGCTTCTTGGCTTGCTTCAATTCAACATAATGGTTGTGGTGGGCTTACAATTCTGTTGTTTTTTTCAGGCTGCCAGGAAACAGACAGTCCCTGTTTAGACAGGTGGTAAGGATTTCATCATAATTGTTCACTTGGTTGCCACGTTTCCAGCAAGAGAGTATGCTTCAGTGGCTGCTCCAGGTATGAACTAGAGGTCTATATTCCCTCTGCAATTAGCAATTAAATAGAATAAATGCCAACTACTTGATATTCCTGTAATTTCGAACTTCTGGTGCCTTTCCTGTGCTTAGGTATGATAGTGGACAGCATACCTACTCAGGGAAAATTTGAACTGCTCACTAAAAAGGGCACCAGTTCAAAATAGCAGAGTGAATAGATCTCCAGGTTCAGTGTGCTGGCTTAATTTGGCTTTCTGGTGACACAACTGGAAGAAAGGAAAGCTTTTTAATGGTTTAGATCCTATAAGCACTGCCATAGCCGATCCAAAAGCCCAGCTGCTAAAGGAGGAGAGTTATGATTGAGGCTTGCTACTCCACCTTGTAAAAAAATCTTAGCTACAGAAACATCAACCAAAAAGTCTGGTTGATGGCCTATTCCCCAGGAGGGGTAGTCAGCATGTAATTCATATCTTATGACTTTAATACCTTGAATCCATCAGTCAGACCTTAGACCCTAAGCTAGAAGGGCCTGGATGTACATTGCCACAAAGGGAGAAGAATAAGTGTACTTGCCTAAGGCCTATTCAATTCGTGGCCATTTAGGGTCCCTGTGGTGCTTGCAAGTTTCACTATGGGCTACAATGCTCTGGGATTCTTGTAGTGGAGCACTGCCTTTGGGGGACATAGGTTGGACCAGTGCGATATACACTCATTGCTGTGGAAATATCCACATTCTGAAGGTAGCAGTCTGAGTACTTTGAATATTAGTTATACCTAATCTTTTGCGTGGGTGAGGCACAATTTGCGATAACTTGTGAAACAATTTCCTTGCCTTTTTGTTGATGGACCCTGGTATCCTGGACCGTTCTTGACTGCATTAGGGTAAGGTATATAACGAGTTTTCTTCTGACTCAAGCCATGTTTCACAGTCCTTCTTTCATCATCAATTGTGTTAAATGGCCCACAGAGGATCTGTGTATGGCAGTGGCGGTCTGCATGCATTAGCAACACAAAAAGAAGCAAGCATCCTGGGACCGATTTTGGGGTATCCCCCTCATCTGCCAGGCTAGCTTGAATCCAGAGGCACAGTGAGCAAGGGACCCATATCTGGGCATACCCTGGCAAGTTAGGGCAACTTTAGCAAAACACAAAAGGATGATGGACAGAGTGATGAAACTTTTCAAACACTCATGCCAAGTCACAGATCTGGGTTTAATCCATCACTCTTTTGCTCACCATGCCACCCCAGGTTGGATTTTAAGATTTCAGGTTTGCTGACAAACAGGAGCCAAACTGTTTTGACCTTAATTTGTCAGACCACTCAACCGTAAGTGTAGTCAACCTTAAATAGTCTTGGAAAACACTCATGTTATTTCTTGTAAGCTGTCTGTCCATTTAAAGTCAATATTGAACGCAAACAGTCTAATTATAATAGAGATCCTTTTTTTTTTTATATGAAGCCAAATGAGAGTCAGTAGCATAAGCCAATCTAATTTATTTTCTTTATGTCAGTTTTTAAGTTTGAAGAGCTATCAAGAATTTACATTTAAACCTGATTCACAGAGGATGTTTTTCATAGGGCTTGCAGGTGAAACAGACAGAACTACAGCATGACAGAATTAAAAAGTAATTCAAAGAAATCCATTCCCTCATGCAAGCAGATTGATTTACCTGATGGATGTTTCTACATGAGCAAGTTAAATTATGGAAGGAAACATGAAAAGGTTACAAGTGAGAGTAAAAGGTAGTTCCAAAGCATATATGTAAACAAAAGCTGAGAGATCTGGGCGTATTATAAATCATTTGGATGATGTTTCTTAGGCTTGAAAAACAAAATGCAAGGTTAATTTCTGAAGGGTGCTGGAGAGTGTAGGTGGAGGGGTTTCCTGTGGGAGGAAACAGGAGTTAAAAATGTGAAAAAACCCTTTGGAGCCTAGTCAGAAACTGTATTTTGTAGTATGTTTAATAATACTACTAACATACTACAAAAAGCTGTTCACTACCCTACATGTGGATTTCTATGCCTCAGGTTCATCCATCTTTTATGTGACTTATGAGATCTCTGCACGTGTAGCTATATGGTTTAGTAGTAAGTGTGGGTGGGAGGGGCAGGGCAGAGTTGATTGAAAATGGCAGATATTTATGAATATATGGGAGGGGATTAGTGAGGAGTTAGGATGAGAAAGGGATTGCTAATGAGAGCTTTAGGCCCCCATCCACAAAACAGTAAATCCATTGATATTCGCAAACTGAACTTCTATTGTTATTACAACCAAAAAAGACCCAAATGAGTTACAAATGTAGTTCAGCTCATAACTGGAGAATGTCCAGTGCCACATATGGCCAACCACTTGTACTGTAGCACAAGTTCATAAGTACTAATGTTAAATTATATTAACTTATTATTTAAAAAAATATATATATATAGGTATCAAATGAAATATAAATAATTCAGTAGGTACATTTAAATATGTTTACTACATAATAAATAAATATACATTTTCTAATTTAGTATATTTGAATCTTAAGAAGAAGAATTTAAATTTAATGTAACATATTAAAAATAAATATATAAAATATTTAATGAAACAATCTGTTCATAATGCTGGATAATTTCTTCTGCTCTGAATTCCAAATAAATGTTTTATGCTAATCTACATTCATATTTTACATTAAACTATATGTACTAATTATTTTTAAGATAATCAACTTTTAAAATTTTCCCTATACAGGGAGTGCAGAATTATTAGGCAAGTTGTATTTTTGAGGATTAATTTTATTATTGAACAACAACCATGTTCTCAATGAACCCAAAAAACTCATTAATATCAAAGCTGAATATTTTTGGAAGTAGTTTTTAGTTTGTTTTTAGTTTTAGCTATGTTAGGGGGATATCTGTGTGTGCAGGTGACTATTACTGTGCATAATTATTAGGCAACTTAACAAAAAAATATATATACCCATTTCA
The DNA here is from genome assembly GCF_031143425.1 of Pleurodeles waltl. Taxonomy (NCBI): domain Eukaryota; kingdom Metazoa; phylum Chordata; class Amphibia; order Caudata; family Salamandridae; genus Pleurodeles; species Pleurodeles waltl. Next base: position 162,244,133 of record NC_090447.1, read on the forward strand.
ATTATTTATTATTACCAGTGAAACCAATATAACATCTCAACATTCACAAATATACATTTCTGACATTCAAAAACAAAACAAAAACAAATCAGTGACCAATATAGCCACCTTTCTTTGCAAGGACACTCAAAAGCCTGCCATCCATGGATTCTGTCAGTGTTTTGATCTGTTCACCATCAACATTGCGTGCAGCAGCAACCACAGCCTCCCAGACACTGTTCAGAGAGGTGTACTGTTTTCCCTCCTTGTAAATCTCACATTTGATGATGGACCACAGGTTCTCAATGGGGTTCAGATCAGGTGAACAAGGAGGCCATGTCATTAGATTTCCTTCTTTTATACCCTTTCTTGCCAGCCACGCTGTGGAGTACTTGGACGCGTGTGATGAAGCATTGTCCTGCATGAAAATCATGTTTTTCTTGAAGGATGCAGACTTCTTCCTGTACCACTGCTTGAAGAAGGTGTCTTCCAGGAACTGGCAGTAGGACTGGGAGTTGAGCTTGACTCCATCCTCAACCCGAAAAGGCCCCACAAGCTCATCTTTGATGATACCAGCCCAAACCAGTACTCCACCTCCACCTTGCTGGCGTCTGAGTCGGACTGGAGCTCTCTGCCCTTTACCAATCCAGCCACGGGCCCATCCATCTGACCCATCAAGACTCACTCTCATTTCATCAGTCCATAAAACCTTAGAAAAATCAGTCTTGAGATATTTCTTGGCCCAGTCTTGACGTTTCAGCTTGTGTGTCTTGTTCAGTGGTGGTCGTCTTTCAGCCTTTCTTACCTTGGCCATGTCTCTGAGTATTGCACACCTTGTGCTTTTGGGCACTCCAGTGATGTTGCAGCTCTGAAATATGGCCAAACTGGTGGCAAGTGGCATCGTGGCAGCTGCACGCTTGACTTTTCTCAGTTCATGGGCAGTTATTTTGCGCCTTGGTTTTTCCACACGCTTCTTGCGACCCTGTTGACTATTTTGAATGAAACGCTTGATTGTTCGATGATCACGCTTCAGAAGCTTTGCAATTTTAAGAGTGCTGCATCCCTCTGCAAGATATCTCACTATTTTTGACTTTTCTGAGCCTGTCAAGTCCTTCTTTTGACACATTTTGCCAAAGGAAAGGAAGTTGCCTAATAATTATGCACACCTGATATAGGGTGTTGATGTCATTAGACCACACCCCTTCTCATTACAGAGATGCACATCACCTAATATGCTTAATTGGTAGTAGGCTTTCGAGCCTATACAGCTTGGAGTAAGACAACATGCATAAAGAGGATGATGTGGTCAAAATACTCATTTGCCTAATAATTCTGCACTCCCTGTACATTAGCATAGAGAGATATCTGCCTACATATCAAAAGTTACAAGTAGTACATTTTCTCTCATTAATTAGACTCCACTCACTGAGTTCAGGAGATGGGGACATGTAAGCCTACACTTTTGAGAAATGGCGACTAGCTACAAGTATTAAATGTATTCAAAAGTGTTAAAGTAAACTTACAAATGTATTTTTACTTTTTATTTGTGGGACATTAGAATGTAGTAAGTCTAAATCTAGCATAAACCTAAACTTATTCTTAGTTCCTAAAGTTTTTCTTTATGCAAGTGAATTGGGTCCTAATTGTGTATGTGTTTTATTATTTTTCAAAATAAAATAAATCAGAAACTGAGGAATTATTGTCTATGTAGATGCAAGTTTTAAAATTTTAGAAATGTATAAACCTTTCTAGAAGTATTGCCAGTCACAGATTTTCAGACATACTTCAGGAAATGTTTTGTAATATACTCTTTTCTCATCTGCACAGGCATTTATGTCAGCATAATTCCATGTATTGCACAATTACGCAGAGAAAATGTAGTGTGGAAAGGTACTTTTATCACAGTTTTTTCTCCACGCAGAAAATATTTTATTATCTCAGAGAAGCCTTTTCTGTTACACCTTTTTTCTTCCATGGAGGCAGATATCTATGAACACATAGGTATGAGTTCTTGTAGTAAATGCAGGAGGAGGAAAGGCTGGAAGATAAGGAATATGTACTACTAATTGGGAGGAGATTGGGAACATATAAGGCAGGGGAGGTTTAGTGTGGGACAGTTTAATAGAAACACACATCCACAAATGGGTAGGGCCATTGCTATTCACAAACTACAACTCTAAATGTCCTAAAGTGTCAAAACCGGTGTAAGTGTACTCCAGCCCAGCCATGTAGAAAGCCAAGTACCACACATGGCCACTCACAGGTACTGGAACAAGAAACAATGGAGGTAAGGAAACAAAACATTCCATAGGAATAACTGTTAAACTAAGCTAATTATTTTAACATTTAGAAAATAATAATTATATATATATATATATATATATATATATATATACATATAGATCTGATTGCAGAATCTGTATCTAATGAGTTAAAAACTTTAAATTGTGGGAAAAGGAAACAAACTATAAATAAATAGGCAGGCAAATGGCTCAAGCAGTCTAATTAAGAGATTACGGACCAATAGTCAGGTGGTGGTGAGAAATGCAGGCAAGGGTGGCAACATTGTGCTGTGGCCCTTAGACATGTACATGGAAGAGGCAATGCGCCAGTTGAGAGATGTCAGCTGCTATGAAAGAGCAGAGTTCTCTCAGGTTAAGCAAGTAAAATTAGCTTTCCATTCAGAATTGTTGGAATGGCGAAATGGGGGTCTATTAAAACAGGAGGAATATTTGTTCCTTAGAAATGAAAGTCCTAGGCTACTGATATTATATTTGATACCTAAAAGTCATAAAAAATTTGGGATCCCTCCAGGGTGACACATAATTCCGGACATAGGTACTCTTTTTGAGAACACCTCAAAATACATCACTTTTTCTCCTGCAGGACTGTTTTGTGATGATTTCTATGGATGTGGCATTGCTATTCACAAGCATTAGCCATAGTGATGGATTGAATGTGATATAATATTTTTTAAGTGCGAGACCACTAGCACTTTTGAAGCACACTGGGATGCTGCTAAAAGTGACTCAATGGTACCTGGAAAGTAACCATTTCTTGTCCAATGATCAGGTGTATAGACAGAGAAGGGGAATGGTGATAGTCACCTGCTAATTTGCATATGGCTTGACAGAAGGGGCAGGTGCTCAGAGACAATTTCTCGAAAGAATGGGTTAACAACATCATTTTTGGGGCCCGGTTCATCGGAGGAGTCCATGGAAAGTGCCAAGTCTTTAATTGATAGAATCAATGTGAACTATTTGAATTTGCAATTCACCAGTACCATTAGTGAAAAGAGTGCAGTTTTATTTTGATCTAGAGCTGTAAGTGTACAATCATAGACTGCACACCAGGATATACAGAAAGCCGACGGCGGGAAATACATTCCTGCATGCAGACAGATTTCATCCAGTGAATCTTAAGCTGAGCATTCCTTATGGCGAAGCATTACATGCTAGAAGGAATTGCAGTGAAGATGGAGAATTTAAGATTGCAGTGAATGAGATTAAACAGAGATTCAAAGAACGAGGATATGCTGATAGCATGACTGAAAGATCTTGCAGGAAGGTGGAAAGATGAGTAGGCAACAATTGTTATTCCAGAAAAAGGCAAATCAAAGAAAAGAAGGTACACAGATGAGATTCATCACTCAAATCCCTAATAAATACTGCCACTTAGTTAAGAATGATCCAATCATGGGTACATCCACGCCAGTAAAGGTAGGCTGTACTTTCAGGAGAGCAAAATCAATGAGAGATGATCTTCTTAAATTGTGTACCACAGTTAATGGCAGGAATTGGCTACAATAGAATAAAGGTTGCCACAAATGTTAAAGCTGCAAGGTATGTGAATTTGGAGTGAACAAAGCACATTATAAGTCATATTTGGGGAGAGCCACAATAAAGATCAAAGGAGCATATAATTGCAGAACTGAGTTTGCAGTATTTGTATTGGAATGTCCATGTGGCCTGCAATATGTGGGGAGTACAATCAACCAAGTCAACAAAATAATTTTACAACATGTGAGAGCAATAAAGCACAAAGATGAAGCCTATCTGGTAGCAAGGCACTTTGCGGAAGTGCATGCTGGCGGAGTGTTTGGGTTACAATATTATGTGATTGATGACGTGGCAAAAGGCTTGAGGGGAAAAGACAGGGAGAAAGAACTCTGAAGAAAATAATCTTTATACATATTAAAATTGGATGCCAAGGCCCAGAATGGGTTAAATATGGATGAGGAGTTACACATGCATTTATGATTGGAGAATTATGTCTCTTTTTATGAACAAAACATGTTGAAGCTCCCTGACGTAGGGGTAGTAACAGGGAATGGGTAACTTTGCAAGAGAGCATGACACATATTTATTAATGTACAGTTCATTATCTTACAGGCACACGCAGTAAAATGAAGATGATCTTGCTTGCTCTTGGGTGTGATTGTGGTTGGACCTCGTTATGATAGATAGAATAAGCATAGCAGCAAAAAGCTAAGTTAGGCCAATACAGCTAATCACTGTTTTGTGCAATGAATATAAAACATTTATGAAGGTGATGATAATGAGAATAGAATAAAGACAGTAACATAGCAACACAAAGGACAAAGTTTATTAGTCTGCAATGAGATGGGAAAAATAACAAATTTTGTTTGCCCACTTGGGCTTCATTGTATTTCATTACAATATATGTGGAGTGAAAGATAGAACTATCAATGCACCAAAACATGTCACGTCAGGCTAATGTAATTGATTACTGTTTTGTGCAATTAATATAGCATTCACAAATGGAATGACAATGAGAACAAAAGTAAGGCAGCGACTCAATAGCACAAAAGGCAGAGTATATCAGTCTGTAACAACATGGGACAAGTAGAAATAAATTATGTTTGCCCACTTGGGCTTCATTGCATTTCATGTAAGTATATACATTCTTTTTACTATGTTTACTTTTAGGTAATTTCAATGCATTGTGATGTTCACCTTGTTATGTAATGAACTTAAGCTATGAATCATTGTAAAATGATAAGATAATGAACTTTGGGAGAACTTCGCACAAACTGCACTTTTGGGATTCGATAAAGTGTCAACATGGAGACGTGATCATGTATGAACAGTTAAGGAATTCCACTTCCTGTAATGTGAACAAGGCCATGTGAGGCCGAAATGCGTCATTGCTGACATTGCTGAAGGTGTGCATGGCAAAATAAAGAATTGGTATTCCACAAAGTATCGGGATTTGGCTGAGATGTTTGGGACAGGACGGTGGAATTAATATATATTCAGTGAAAAAAACAAAGGTTACAGGGACGTTATAGCTAGGTTCTGAATTTACCTGTACAAAACCATAGAGATTCAGTAGTTATAGTTAGAGTTATTTCAAGTAACTATGACTTGCACTCTATGGTAACAATAACTTGCGCCCTCGCCATGAACAGTTTTCTAATTTTATTGCAAATGTTGCAGTGATAATATCCAAAATGTCACAGAAGATGTCAGCAATGATATACTATGCAGAGTAATTTGCAGTGCATGGTGAAAGTGTGAGTTATAGTTACCTTAGGTCAGTGTTTTAGTTACTTGAAATAACTCTATTAATAACTGCTGAATTTCTATTAAGACCATGTTTCCATAGAAAAAGCATGATTTATCTCTGGCACGTTTGATGAACCTTCACAAAATCTTTCAAAAAAGTGCCCCAGTGATTCTTGTTGCACACAGAAAGCTTGGGGGTGATCCATCATCAGGAGTTGAGAAAAAGTTGTGTTTCTCATTTTAATTCCCAAAGGACCTTTGAACATGACTACAGCCCAAATCACAGGATGAAACTACACCAAATTTTGCAGAAAGGTAGCTTTCAGTATGCAGATTGTGCTTTTGGTTATTTAATGTAAATCCATTTAGCAGTTTACGACAAATTTAGGAAGATCCAAATTTGTATATCTCTGGTCGCAAATAAATCTTGAATATTCGCAAAATTTCCTGAATGCATGCACAAACAGAAGTGCAGTAATGGTTGGGCACAACCTGACTAGAAAGTTGCGGCTGCAATTTTATGTTATAGGAGGGTGTCCACGGGGCTGAAAATATCATCAGTGGTATAAGGGGTCTGGGTGGAGGTACCCTGACCCAGGGGTGCAATATAGGGGTGTTTTAGGGTCAAATTATGGGTTTAAAATTATTTTTCTTCACCATGCGCAATATTGGCAAATATCCTTGAATATTCTGGAATATTTGAGGATATTCTTGGATATTCTGAATATTCTGGAATGGTCGAAGATATTCAAGAATATGCAAAAAAATTCTGAAAAAAAATCACAGACTCATTCGTACACTAATTCATTCACCCATACATGCACTCAGAGACTCATGCACCCACTCACACACCCATTCAGACACACATGCACCCACTCAGACCCACTCATAGACTAATACGTCCACTTTCAGACCCACTCAGACACTCACACACCTACTCACGGATCCACTGACAGAGACAGGCCCTGTGGCCAACCACCTCTGCACATGCCCAAAGGCTGTGCATGGGGTTGGGTGGTTATAAGTGCTTGGTTGCAGGGCCTTGTTGCAGGAATAATGGGTCAATCTTGTTGCCGGGAGTAAGTACCGGACATAATTCCATCAATTCACTAGTAATAGAGAGGCAAAACATGTCAGAACATTATTCTATATACTCTACACATATACTTAATGACATATTCCATGTGCATAGTGCCTACTTTTGTTATCTGATTATAATTCATTGTCCTCACTTATTTTTAACAAAGGAATAGACCAATATCCCTATTCCAATTCCTGCTGCACTCCAGTTTTCACGATTCAAACAATTTTAATAAGAGCAAAGCACTAATGTGTTTCAACTCTTACAAGTCTTGATCACAGTTAGTTAGTCCTTCTTTTATTACAATTTATATGCACATGGAAGCCCAACCTGACTTAAAGAAGCATCCTTGCACATGTACTTTTGCAACAATATACATTGTCCATTATAAAAAAACAAAAACCTTTTTTGGGGATAATGAAGATTTTGAAAAACATTTTTAGAACAGCACTTTGGATATATGTAGGGAAAACACCTGTATATATGGGTAAGATTGTGCATACATACATACATGTGAAATATATATTTTACGGCCATCGCTCACTCACATTAAATTTATATGTTGGGGTCCTATGTGCCTGGCCTCAGGGAGCGTACATCTATCAATGTGCACTGTTTCAACCAAGGCCTGTACTAGATCATAACTGTACCTTAGTGTCAAGTACATCTCATTCATTTATAACAAGTAAGGTCTACCCCAATAGATACAGCATGTGAGTGGCACATATATATACCCTAATTTCTCCGGGCTAAGTGTCCCTACGGCATTAATATAATCAGACTCAACATGTGTAGCTGAGGAGCTGTGTTTCAGTTGATGATGTTTTTATACAAAATATAGACTGAAATCAAGAAGGTGCTCCAAAAACATTGGAGGATTTTGACAAGTGATGGTGATATTGCAAAATTGGTAGGGAAGCAACCATTATTCACATAGAGAAAAGTGAATTCATTAAAAGACATACTTGTGTACAGTTTTTTTTTTGTTTTTTTTAAACAAATCATTGCATATTGTTGTAAAACTACATGTCCTAGGATGCCTCTTTAAGTTTGGGCTTCCAGGTGTATATATGTTGAAACAAAAGAAGGACTCACTAACCATGATCAAGACTCATAAGAGTCAAAACACGTTGGTGCTTCGAATCATGAAAACTGGAGAGCGGCAGTGACTTTGGTCACGTTTGAAGTAATATATATATATATATATATATATATATATATATATATATATATATATATATATATATATTCATACATATATATATATATATATATATATATATATATATATATAAATGATAACAAGTAAGGTCTACCCCAATAGATAGAGATATATATATTTACAAAATTAGTAATTAAATATTTTATTTTTAAACGTTAATAAAGTAAAATAAAAACTGTTATGCTTTTAAAAATTAATTAACAAATTTAAAATAATCTATATTAATCAAACACAATTTTCAACAAAAGTTGCTACGTATTAGGTGGAAATTTTAGAGAAAGTCAGAATATTTGAAATTGTTTAAAAATTATTATGTATGAATTTATTGCCATTTAATTTAATGATTTAATGAACTGTGACTTGTTGTTTTACTAGTCCTAGGTTAAAAATACATATTGGAAATTAATTTACATTTATATTTTATATTGAAATATTTTATTTGAAGACTAATAAACCTAACACATTTTTCCTAAACGTTCCATAACAAGATCTCCACTATGGTGACAAAGATGATTATAACTGCATATGCATTATACTTGTATTAACTTTACAATTGTAAATCGTCTACACCCAGGCATAAATTTACACTGAAAGTGATGAATTTAAGAAATGTGTAGTTATAACTAGGTGCAGTAGCAAATATACACATGAGTAAACATATATATGTATATTTCCCTGTGAGAATAAGCTGTTATTTCGAAGGCATGGGTAGGAAAATATATATCTACAGAACTCCAGCAACAACAATCTCAACATGAGCTTTGGACTTGTAAATCAGGCACCAAAACATGAAATATTATTTTAAAAGGACAGGAAACCCTCCAGGGCATGCTTCATCGTTGAGTCCCTTGTCACTTTGACTGGAGCAGTTGGCAAAAGGTGGGCTCTTTAGTTAAAGCTTTATTTCCTTTTGAAAGAGCTATCTGAGAACAAAACTGTTTCTTACTTTCTGCCGGCGTTGTGTTACAATTAAATTAAATGTATGTAGGTGATTTAAGCAAAATACAAGATCACTTTGACTTTGTTCTAGATGATGGTTAACAAATTCAGGTATCTTGGTCTACTCTTATTGGCAAAAGGAAAAGGTATTTTTCTTTGACTTTCTGTTTGGGTCACCAAATATCTTTTGGGGAAAATCTACAGTTATAACAATGTTTTTGATTATCATTTGCATTCTTTCCCTTTTGTTGTTAAAGGTTAAAGTGATGTTCCCCAAGTGACAGATACAGAAATAGTGAAAGGGTATGAATCATATTTTCACACAATGGTGAATGAATCAATGCCCTTGGTGCTGGATAAAAAACCTTGAAGGCAAATCATTTTGTAAATGGTGGGTAGTTATTTAATTTAATCAAACTTGGCTCATCTCCGAAATTAGATGTTGTTATCGTACCAAGTTAATTCCAACAGAATAGGAACCACTCACAGTAAATACACCAATGATGGAAATAGTAACACCATTTATTGAAATATATATTTTTCAATTTATCCTCATATTTTTTGTAAAGGCTCCATTTGATACCTAAGTTTCTAACAATATGTTTCTCCAAAGATCCAAATTTGCAATTTATTGCTATAATAATCTATGAAGGAGAGGCAAAAAATCCCACCTTTCTTGCAGCTATCAACAATCTATTTTAGAAAGTCCACAACTTATAACTACACCTCTAAAAGAGCTACCATGTATCTCTCGGTTACAGAGACAAAAGAAACCGTCCATTGTTTTCGCAGCTGATGGGGAGACTGCTGAAGATATTGACAAAGGTTGACAGCTCATTCCTCCCATAGCCATCATCAGACAAAGCTACCATAACTGCCCAAACCAGGTTCAACCAGGAAAGATATAGTGGAAGAAGAATTCCTGTAGTGGGGTCAGAAAACAACCAAACTTTCACACGTATAAATAAAACTTTAAGAAAAGCCTTTAAAAAAAAGCTGTGTTTGCACCATGAAGTCAGTGGAACCAGTCCCCTTCTAGAAGGGACAAACTTCTACTGGCAGAGAAACATCTCACAAGCCTTAAACCTAGCTCGTTCCAATCGCCTGCATCAGGCCTCTCAGTTGCTGGAGCATTGAATGAGAGTCGATCTCTTGAACTACTTGCTAGAGCTGCAAGGGGACTGTAAAATGACACATTTCACAAAGCAGTTACATGAATCATTAGAGAGCTAGCCTAGAGGTGCTGTGGCCCTTAATATTTATATGAGAATGATACATTGAAGCATTCAAGAAATAAAGCAACCTCAGATTTAATTTAACTTGTTTTCCTTGTAGCATGGTTGTTCAGCAGTTTGCAATCAACTATCAGAATAGTTGATGGTATTAAATACTTAACACTTGTGAGTTTTAGAGACAAATTTGAGGGTGTAATACATATCAATTCTAGTTCATTCATTTTCTTACATTGGCTTTAAGGCTACATCTGTATGCATATTAAGTAATAATTTTATTAAACTGTTGTAAGTAGTTGATCAATTTTGGTAAATAATAAACAAGCTGTATTTAATCAAAAGAGTTGTAATTTAATCCAGACAGTAGTACATTTCCATCAATATATTCCCTGAAGAGTTTTTATGGTAATGTATTAATGTATACAGTATAAATGTAGCGAAGGACCAGATGGACTAAACATTGTTATGGTCACAAACAGTCCTCAATCATTGTTTGGAAACACAAAAACATTTTTTTGCACTGTACTAAACCCATTTTAGAAGTCGGTCATTTGTTTCCAATCTTAAAATGGGGCTGCGACTCCATAGAGAATCACTATTTGGAAGGGACATGTTATATTCTTCCCTTCCAAGTAGAAATGTGATATACCATTTAATCTGGTTACAAAACATTCAAATGTAACTGACTACTGAGTTGGGGTGATAATGCATTTGCTAAAAGGAAGAGGTCGCCTTGGCTCCCCTTCCTCCTTGTGAATGTAAAAATAAAAGTTCGTTGGAAATTCAGAGAAATCACTGCCTATTCCCAGGCAAAGTTTTCACAAACAGTATTTTTTCTTTTTAAATGCAGCACAATTTCCTTCAAGATAAATAGGCTGTATTTTAAAAAAAATTGAATTGAACAGCAAGCCCAGATATAGTGGCATAATAACCCTACCAGGCCACTATCCCTGTGATGATCTGCAATTACAGTAAGTCACAATTTGAGACCTACCTAATTATTACTCCTGAGATAGGCCGATTTACTCAGGCGTCAGTAAGGTCAAGAGTCCTGGTAAAGTTCATTATTCGATTGCTTTTATTTTATGCACTGATATTGGACATTTTAACATTTAGAGCATCATTACAAGATAGGGTCAGGACTACTGCTGCTGTGGAGGTCCGACCACCACATTAGGACCCTGTGGTCAGACCACCAGGGTTCCACCGTCTCCGTTGGGATCAGTGATCCCACCAGACTGACTGTGGCAGAGATCGTAATCCACCAGGGCAGCGCTGCCCTGTGGATTACGCCCTTGTTCTCCACCAGCCTTTTTATGGCGGTATCACTGCCATGGAAAGGCTTGCAGAGAACAGGTGCAGGTGGCCACAGGGGGGCCCCGGACTGCCCATGTACTTGGCATGAGCAGTGCAGGGGTTCCCCTTGGAGATAGTGAACACTGCGAAGGTACTAGCGTACTCTGCGGGCTACAGCATTGCTGCCGGCTCGATTACGAGCTAAAGACAATGCTGTAGCCTGTTTCCCATAGGCCGGCGGGCAGAAACTGAGGTGGGAGGGAAACTCCTAATAGGTCTGGCGAGGTGGTCTCCATGAAGGTGGCGGCCACTCTGTTGGAGTTTGGCGGACGGCTTTCCAGTCCGTCATACTTAAAATGAGGGCCTTATTGTCTGTGTATTTATTGTATTATGTTTCATTTGTATGCATGTCTTTTATGGCTCTCAGCCAAATTGAATTTTCTGATTATGACAAATGAAATACTGTGCAAAGCAAGATAATTAGATTGATTTCAAATGTGTATTATCTTCTGAATAACTTCTAAAAGTAAATAATCAGGTTCCAAATTGTGAAACCTACATTGCATACTTTATGACAGATATATTAAAATGCTAGATCAAAAAGAAGCATTATTGCATTCTGATCATTCAGAGATATATCTCCACTAATAATTCACTTTTAATTTACTGCTTTGAATAATATGGCACATTTACCATAACTGGGAATTGGCAAATGTAAATTAATGTTTTGCAAACATAATCCTTCCCTCAAAAGCAATTTGATTATTTTATTTACTTTTAATTATGGCTATTTTATAATCCTGTAAGCAATTTATTAAATTCAATCACATATCTTAAAGATTTCTTTGGTATCCCTCCCTCTTGTGAGGGTATTTGCATCTTTTAAAACTACAATACTGAGTTTAATTTCATGTATTTTTTCAGTTAGGGTACATTTAATTTTAAGGCAAATCAGACTTTTACCCAATAGGTATATTTCACATGTTTTTGTTTAATTCTAGAGATATTTTAGTTTGGCAGAGATAGGTATTCATGTGTACACAATAGTACCACCCATGATTTATATAAATGGCAATGATTGGCATTTAAAGATATCCTGTATTTAACCTCCATTTGATCAATTTTGTAGGAGGGTAGCTGGGAACACATTCACATTTCTTGGTCATTCAGTATTTTAAAGATAATAATAGACACCCCTGAATGGTACATTGCCTTTTGGAATGCAGCTAGTTACGAGGACAGTGGAACATGCATTTATCAATGGCTTTACAAAATACATCCAACAAGACAAGAGTTGTTTGGTTGTTTTAATATGTAAAATCAGGTGCGAGACCGGAGCTTTAAGTATTGCTAGGAGAAACTGCCCCAGAAAGCCTGAAAAGTTGGGAAACGTTCTGAACTTTCAAGACCTCTGGACCTGTAGCAGGACTTCAAAGCCATAGTGTCCAATTTCTTAAGGGCTTTGTCAGATACAGCCTTTGCCTTGCCCCACTGGAAGATTTGGAGCTCCAAAAAGGAGAAGGAGGTACTGATTTAGAGCTTAGCTAACCCGTGCTGTGTTAAAAACGTGGTGGGTATCCATTAGGAACCTCAAACAGTGGTTTCTGATTTGCCCTTTATTCTTGGTGCTTTTTGCCAAAAAAATGTAAACATTCATATCTTCAGTCCCCCTTATTGGATTTTAGTCATTTTGGCATCATTTTCCCATTACTTTTGTCTTGACATTTAGAAATTGTTCTGGGGTTTTTATTGAGTTGTGTTTTGGCTTTTTGATTGCTTTACTGTTGCTAAGTATTTTGAAAATCTTCCTAAGTTAAGCCTGTCTGCTCTTTGCTATAGCTATCAGTTCTTAAAGCAAGGTTTACATGAATGAAACTGTGTGTTTGACTTGACTGGAATTCGGGACACATTACATGGATAGGACTCACATTCCCCCAACTCAGAATCCGTTTTCGTACCATAACTTTGTTTATAAGTGGCACAGCTATGTGCCCATCGGAAATTCTTTAGTGTTTAGTTGTTATGTGGTGCTTTTTAGGTTTCAAACTTTAAAAAAACATCCTTTTTTATCAATTTTGATTATTTATGTGTCATTTTGCTCATTAATATTTTGCTGTTTTTTCAAAGATAGATTAACAATTTTACTGTTTAGTTTCTAGAATTTAATGCTGTTTTGGGGTTTCTTAGGTACTTGAAATGTGTTCCCTCAGATCGTCCTGATGTTTTAGAGATAAGCTACCAGGGGTCAGCACAGAGTTCCTCACAGAAACCTGCTTTGACCTAACAAGTCAGTAAGAGGTATTTTTAGAAAGACATTTGTGAGCACAGGAAATAGTACTTTAGCAGTACTACATCATGTACTTACTAATGAATGAATCTCCCTTTGGAGATCTCTATCTCTATGGCTCAGAGACCTCCACAGCTCAGAGACCTCCACCGCAAGTGCAGAAATCTCTGCAACCAGAGATGCTCGCTTTTGTAGTAGATGTGGGAGAAACAAGAGGGGGTAGGTGGAAAATGGGGAATATTTCCTACTAAATGGCTGGTATTTAGAGAAATTAAGGGAGGGATTTAGGGAGGAATATGCTAATAATAAAACACACCAATAAAAAAGAGTAAGACAATTGCTGTTCACAGATGTTAAACCCTAACTCCACTATGGTTGAAAATGAAGCTGAAATCTACTCCAGCCAAGCCTTGGAGAATTTCAAGCAACATACATGGTGAATCAGTAGTACTGCAGCACTCACTCCTAGAAATCAATCTTTAAAAATGTCTACAGCATTTTTCATAAGAAGCCAAACACATGTAACACAACTGCTCCTGCAGGGGCGCAGTGAATTGAACAGTCAGGGCTCAGCTACACACATCAACAGGTGAAATCCATTACCATATGAAACAAGCTTGCACAGCTATCCCACATACAAAAGCAAGTCACACTCACATAATCATTTGTTTGACTGTTAGAGTATTGATATTTTCTGCACCTCTTTTTGAAGAACAATTATTGAGGAGAATACAGGGGAGTGAGACTAGGAGGGAAAGAGCTAAAGGACTTGCTACCATGTGTGTTACTTAGTAGGTTAGTTAGGTGTAGTTTGAATAATTTTAAATATAATGTGTTGTTAGCTAGGCAGACATATGCCTGATGTTTGTCTATCTGTGAAGGGTAGAGGAATGACAGAGTGGCATGAGTTTTGAAACAAAAGCCAGTTGTGAGTCCAAACTTTGCAAGTTGCTAGACATCAGTGTAGAGTTCTTATCTGGTTTTACTTTGGTGTTTCTTGGAACAGCCAGGCCGTATAGAAGGTTAGGTTGCTTGGTTGTGAGAACACGCTTTTTGAGGTGGAGGGGAGAGAGATGAGATATATGTCTGTCTTCAGGAAAATGTTTTGCCATCTGTACCCTAGAGAAGTTCTCCTTCAATGGCATAAAGTAGAAATCCAATGGCAAATTCACTACTTGTTCATATCTTTAATGGTAGAATACTACGCCCCTCATAAAAGAGATGGTGATTCATACATCCTACTGCTACTTGCCAATTTCCCTCCAGAAATAATGAATGTCAGTGATCTCTAGTCAGGCACAGGAGGAAATCTATGTATTACATAAAGATTTCACTTTGCGAATAGACTCATAGATTACTCATTTGGAAGGATTTATCACCAAATTAGTAATCATATCTAATACACAGAAGAATCCATTTTCTACATCCTTTGATAAAATGAGTTTTTTGGTGGGCATTTCCCAAAACCTGTGTGCACCACTTAGTAGAGCAGATTTTGGTTTAGGATCCTGGAAATAAAAAAATATATGACAACATTTTCTGCCAGTATTAATGCATGTTGTCCAAACACACTGACATAATCCCAATGTGAATTTTTACACTTTTATATATGTTTATTTTACCCAGTAGTGGTCGTCACTTGACAAATTATCATGACACAGTCCAAAACAATAGTCACAGCAACCTCAGCTCCTTCCTCTTAACTTTCAGGGTAATCTGTCAAGCAGGATTAAGTAAAATGGGAGAGTTCCAAAACTAGTTTTTCCCATTCATTCATCCACAGAAAAATTGAATAGCGATAAAGCAAAAAATACAACTATACCTTGGTCAAGAAAGTGTACTTTTTGTGATGTTGTAAATCAGTTCAGTAGTTAAAAAAAAAAATGAAGTTAAAAAACTTGATATTTTTCACACCGTAGAAGATTTTGAGATATGGTCTAATTGGCTGCCACCACATAACTTCATGAGACACTAACCCTTCCCCCAGGGCTGGTATTTTCAAATTGAGGAGTGAAGCCCACCTCCCTGAGCCTCAAAGAGGTCGCTGGGATCTCATCTCTTGGGGCCGACATTTTTTATAAAAATGTTGGACTTTGCATCCTTGGTGTGGTTTCCCCAACATTTTACCCTCTGACCTCCTGTATTGCTGACCTCGTCTGTGCTGGCCTTAGGACTCTGGGCACTTTACCACTGCTAACCAGTGCTAAAATGCATGTCCTTTTTGCTTCAAACATGGTAACATTGGCTTATTCACAATTTTCATATTTAATTTACTTGTAATTCACTAGTAAAATGCACTACCTGTGCCTAGGGCCTGTAAATTAAATGCTACTGGTGTGCCTCCAGCACTGTTGGTACAACCCACTTAAGTAGCCCTTTAACCATGTCTCAGGACTTCCACTGCAGAACCTGTCTGTGGAGTTTTACACTGCCATTTTGACCTGGAAACCTCTTTGAGGCCTAAACCTTTCCTGTTTATGAAGATAGGTCACCCCTAAAGTAGGCACTATGTGGCCCAGAGGGCATGGTACGATGTATCTAAAAAGTAGGTCATGTGTTAAGTTGTACATGCCCTAGTGGTTAAAAACTATTACATTAGTTTTTTCACTACTGCAAAGTCTATCTCGCCCACAGATTAACTTTGAAATTGCCTTATTACATTTTATAAGTGTAATTTCCAATTGGGAAGAGACAGGACAACCAAGTTTGTTTTCTCTGAAATCACAATTTAAAACTACAACTGATGGTGAACTTGGATTGTAACTTCTAATTGTGCAAATGCCACTTTAAGAAAGTTGACATTTTCTTACTTTAAATTATTTAGTGCCTATGCCTGTCTCTGAATTTATATCTCAGGTGAGTGACAGCTGGGCTTTCCCTCTAGACAGCAACACACATAAGGAGCTTAGGTGTGCCTGATGGGCCATCCACATCCGGATGGGCCATTAACATCCTCATGGGACACCGTGGATAGGAATGGAGGGAGGAGCTGACAGTTTCACATGAATGGGATATGGCTGTCCCCACACAAAGAGATACATACCCCCTGTAGTGAGTCTGGAGCCAGGGCAGGAAGGGTGGGGACTTTTCATACTTCAAAGGCATCTCTTTCAAGTCTCTCCCACTTCAAAGGCACAACTGGGTATTAGTACTGAACCTCAGATACCACCAGTTCAGTACACTTCTGCACCTGAGAACATCCTGCCAGGAAGAAGGACTGCTGCACTGCTGGAACGACTGTCACTCTGATGGTCCCTGCTGAACTCTGAATGTCTCCTGCTCTGCTGTGCCTGCCTTGCTGCCAGCTGCCCATCTACCTAGGAGTGAGAAGGACTGGACTTGCATCTCTACATCCCCAGATCAAAATTGACCCCAAGCGTTTGCTGGCTTTCCTCCTGTTCTGAAGTTTAAGGGACATCAAAGACTTCACTCTATCCTACATCAGCACCTGGACTTTGCTTGCTGCAAGTCTTGACCTGTCAAAGGGTTCCAATCCAGTCCTGGGCTCTTGAAAGTGTCTATGAAGGGCTGCAACTGTAAAGTCTGTGCATTGCTGTTGATGCATCTACTTCTACACCAACGCATTACCTTTTCAAGAGACATCGCATTACCGGCTGCGCGGCTCAATGATGATACATCGCTTTCACCTAAGGAGTTTGGCAGTGATGCATCCCTGACTGTACGGTTCGGAACTAACGCATCGCCTACATCACCAGGATCAACAATGATGTATTGACTCAGCTGCTCTTCGCATACTCCCTCGATGCAACACAGACCCAAGGTACTTGTTTTGGCGGGACAAGGTTGGTCCCTGTATCCAACCCATACTCCTTCGGGGTAGGCCTGACTTTTCAGATTTCACCTGGTCTAGCATGACCAAATAACCCTGGTTGACACTATGCTTTTAATGCCATATATTTGCAGATATTCTTTAAAAATTCCTACCTCAGCTTCTGCTTAGTCGATACCAAGTGTGGTATCTTTTTGTGTGGTGTTTTCACTATTTCACTGCTTTAAGTGCTGCGCAAATAATTCATACAGCCTGTCCGCTGTGTGCCAAGCTACTAAAGGTTGAGCACAGGTTAATTTATGGTGTGTATCTGACTTACCCTGAGTAAGATTATGGTTTCTGCTTGGAAATGGTGCACACCTCTGCCAACTAAAAATCGGATTTCTGACAAAGGAGACCGTGGGGGCCCCATTCTGGGGCCAAATATAAATAATATAAATACTAAGGGGTTGGCATGTGAGCCCTTCCTCCCTGAGTTGATGATCGGCCATGGGGACCTTATCCCCAGGGGCCAGGTTTGTTGCATTCTCTCGGGGACACCGTCCGCTGGGACACTGTAGTTCCCTGCCCAGGACAGTGCCCATACTCTCTGAAGTAGCAAACAGAACTTTGCCAACCTGGGCTGAAGGATTGAAAAATGCTGCTTCTGCCCAGGTGGGAACAAAAGTAATCTAATTGTCTACCACCAGCAACCAGTATGGTTCTGGTAGGAGAGCCAGCAGGCGCTGCAGGGGCCCTGAGCCCCCTCCCCCACAGACCCCAACATAAGAATATGAGGTGGGCACTGGGGCACCAAAGTTATTTTAAAAAGATATTAAAAAAACATGTTGCTAACTCCTTCATAGCCCATGGGCTCCTTGCAGAGAGCTGGCTGGTCTGTGGGGATTCTGAGCATGCCTCGGAGACCCTGCCAAAGAGTATGGGGGTGTCCAAGGTGGGCACCAGGACACCCAAAAATAATTTATTTAAAAAAATAGAATATATTAATTGGCAGGAGCCTCTCATTCATTATTCACTGCTCTAGCATAGAACACCCCATAATAATAAGCCATGCCAGGGCTTATTATTTGCATTGTTTGATCCCGGTGGTAGAAGGTGCAGGGACCTCAACAAGCATTTTTGGTATGTTGGTGGGGTTGTAGGAAGTGCAGAAGCTCCACCTTACCATTAAAAGAAACTGTAAGTCACCTGACTCATTAATTCCATGACCCCAGAAGAGCTTATCATATTTTTTTAAAGCACCCCAGCTGAACTCTATGCTCTTCAGCTGGAGTGCGTGCTCTCTTGTATTTGGTTTTATAACTGCATTTTGAAGGTTGAAAAATGTTGAAAAACTCATTTTGTTTATACAAATCTTTATTAAAAGTTTGTTTATGACTATCACTTTTATTAAACATTGCATTGTATCAATTAATATATATGTGATGATGGTTATTAGTGATATAGGTCTGCTTTATATATTTTGATATGCTGACCCCTTGGTAAAGCCAATATACCCACTTATTATATGACAATGCTGTGACCTGTGGACAGTAAGTCTGATTTATTTGGAATAACACCCTTTATATTGTAACATCACATATCCAGCCTCCAGGGTTAGGTGAAGGGCCTGGCTGCAGTCTAAAGGGAAATTATAGTTAGGTGAAAATGTCAGTAAAAAATACATTGTTTTGAAAAACAAACCACTGAAATTCACAAGATATAGTTATCTCTAGTAATTATAACTTGAGCCCTAAATTAACTATTACTTGCACCCTCACTATGTACTGCTAATCACCACACATATTACATCACCTAGGATAGGTTCCATGACATAATTGATAACATCACTGCAACATCTGAAAATACATAATTCCTGCCAAAGCTAAGTATGATGGGTGCTCGATTTTGAGTTACTTTAGAGCACAAGTTATAGTAACTTTATTCTTGAGATAATTTAGTGAGTTTCAGTGCTTTTACCTAAATAAAACATCCCTCTGCTATTGTTTTTTTCAGTGACCATATGTATCACTAAAGTTTGATATTGTTTCAAAAATGTTAAACATATTTAATATACAATATACAAATAAATTAATGTAAAATTCCCACCCTCACAAACATTTTTATTTGATAATTATATTTTAAAATAATACAATAATTGATACTCATCATATATGCAGAACAATCCCAAAAATTGAGAACACTTGGTCTTGGTGTCTTGAACTTGTCTGAGCAAGGATGTTATGCCGAAATGTGTTGCAGAAGCTGGATTCTGGTAAATAAATAAACTTTCAAGATGCCAAGAGGGTGTGTTCTCAATTTTTGAGATTGTTCTAGACTTAACATGCTGGGAGCCACACCAGATACCACGTGCCACTCCCATGGTGGCTGCTTGGCATCAGCAGCACTTATGGAGTAGAAGCAAATATGTATATATATATATATATATATCTATATATATATATGTATATATGAATATATGTCATTAAATATATTTATATAGTGTAGTTATAGTTAGTTAAATTTCAGTCAGCACTTCCATAGGTACTGCCTTTATTGCTTTGCTAATAACTTTAGCCACGTCTGCCGAATCACTACAAAACGTTTCAAAGAGGTGATACTTTCTCACTAGTTTGTGCATCGAAGTTTTCAGGGTGATCTGTCAAGTGGGGATGAACAAAGGGGTTCCCAGAACACAATGTCCCTACATTTTCCAGTAACTTCCTTAAGAAGAACTACCGCAAAAACTGCTAAACAGAATTACACCATGTTAGAAATGGGGTCTTTGGTTGGCAGTCACGTTACCCCCTGTCCAAGCAAGGACCCTCACTCTAGTCAGAGTAAAGGAGAATCACCCTCAGCTAACCCCCGCTCACCCCCTTGGTAGGCTTAACTTCAGAGTGCCAGGCGTAAAGTATTTGTACCAACACACATAGGTGGTCATTCCAACCCTGGCGGTCCATGACCGCCGGGTTGGAGGACCGCGGGAGCACCGCCGACAGGCCGGCGGTGCTCCAATGGGCATTCCGACCGCGGCGGTAAAGCCGCGGTCGGACCGGCAACACTGGCGGTCACCCGCCAGTGTACCGCCGCCCATTGGAATCCTCCAAGGCGGCGCAGCTAGCTGCGCCGCCGAGGGGATTCCGACCCCCCCTGCCGCCATCCAGTTCCCGGCGGTCCGCCCGCCGGGAACCGGATGGCGGTAGGGGGGGTCACGGGGCCCCTGGGGGCCCCTGCAGTGCCCATGCCACTGGCATGGGCACTGCAGGGGCCCCCGTAAGAGGGCCCCTAAATGTATTTCACTGTCTGCTGCGCAGACAGTGAAATACGCGACGGGTGCAACTGCACCCGTCGCACAGCTTTCACTCCGCCGGCTCGATTCCGAGCCGGCTTCATCGTGGAAGCCTCTTTCCCGCTGGGCTGGCGGGCGGCCTGAAGGCGGTCACCCGCCAGTGTACCGCCGCCCATTGGAATCCTCCAAGGCGGCGCAGCTAGCTGCGCCGCCGAGGGGATTCCGACCCCCCCTACCGCCATCCAGTTCCCGGCGGTCCGCCCGCCGGGAACCGGATGGCGGTAGGGGGGGTCGCGGGGCCCCTGGGGGCCCCTGCAGTGCCCATGCCACTGGCATGGGCACTGCAGGGGCCCCCGTAAGAGGGCCCCTAAATGTATTTCACTGTCTGCTGCGCAGACAGTGAAATACGCGACGGGTGCAACTGCACCCGTCGCACAGCTTTCACTCCGCCGGCTCGATTCCGAGCCGGCTTCATCGTGGAAGCCTCTTTCTCGCTGGGCTGGCGGGCGGCCTGAAGGCGGCCGCCCGCCAGCCCAGCGGGAATGTCAGAATTACCGCCGCGGTCTTTCGACCGCGGAACGGTAACCTGACGGCGGGACTTTGGCGGGCGGCCTCCGCCGCCCGCCAAGGTCAGAATGAGGGCCATAGTAACTTAATGAAAACACTACAAAATGACACATCACAGGTTTAGAAAAATAGAATATATTTATCTAAACAAAACAAGACCAAAACGACAAAAATCCAACATACACAAGTCAAGTAATAAATTAAAAACCAAAAAGAGTCTTCATGTGATTTTAAACACGCTAACACTGTTAGTGTGGAAATGTACCTGGGTGCGTCAAAAATAACCCCGCACTGGCGAGTGTGCGTCAAAAGGGGCTTGCGATGCGTTGATATCACTCATGAGCGAGACCATGCGCCGTAACTCAAACATACACATAGGAATATTAATGAATGCTGCAATAAATACTACAACATTTTAGTAATCGCAAAGGTAATTCTTAAATCTCCAGGCATAGCTTAGATCTCCAGGTGGAGATTAGTGAATAACATTTGCCAGTCACAATATACTGAATACCATATTAGGATCAGATTATATTTTGGAATGGATGTTCTGGTACCTTACCAAATGACAGTCGAGAAACAAGGAAAATCTGAATGCTTCAATGAGGCTTTCTACCTGGTTTGAAACAACCCAAGAAAAACAAATATCTGTTTCAACCTGTTCATATGAGATCAACCACAAATTATTGTCAATTTTGATCACTCCTTACCCCTTGTATCCTAAGTAACTCATGCGTTGCCATGGCCTTTGTAGAAGCTAATGTGTAAATATTTTCACACTAGGTTTCAATCACTCCCAACTGGTTCTGAGACTAGCTCTTTCCTGCAGGGAGACAAATATCATGAGGATAAAGTGTATATTTTCTCTGAAACACTTTTCTTCTCCAGTCTTTGCTTATCAATAAACTGTAAAGGTACACTTCTTATCAAGTTCATTTGAAGTCAGTAAAGTTCCTGGACTACCACAAACTACCCTTCTTGAGTGATGCTGTCTCACATTCCTTACCAAGCCATCCTTCCAGGCCCTAACCATTGTCTCTGGTCTGAATGTGGTATTTCTTAGTATATTAAAGCAGCACTGACAGGCCAGATACAGACAGGCTAATGCTAACTAGCCAGTAAGTGTTTCAGGCAGGGAAAGCATACTTTTGTAAAAGTTACTTTTTCTATATATTTATAAATGCTTCATAAATAAATATAAATATTAAAACCAATGGTTGAACCATCTATGTGGCTTATTCCAAATGGAGATACATAATTAGTACATTAGCTGTACTTTTGTTTTTTCTTCATAAAACCAGCTGCAGCTCTAACAGTGAAACTAACTTTTGTGGGACTGTCACCTTACGAGTATGCTAACAATAAATTCTTACACATTCCCACTTTAAATATTAGGTACCCTACATTATGAGCTACAAGGCCTACTTAGGAGTGACATATAATATTTAAAATCATGGATTTCCCCCCTGTCAAAAGGTTTATTTTGACAGGTCTTCCTGCAGGTTAAAAAGCTGCTGCAGTCAGGTTACACACGCAGGCCATAAACCATGGACTCCTTGGACTCCATGGACTCCTTGTGAGCTTAGTGAATGGCACAAGAGATGCTGCAGTGATATGATGTGTTTTACTGCACCACATATAGGGCCATAATGGAAACTAAAATATGCTAATTGGGGGTAAGTTAATTTTTTCTTCGCTTAGGTAGTCAGAGTACATACACTGGAAACTGGACAACAGTACCTCAATGTGCAGCGTTAAAGATTCAGTAGGTTCAGTCCACGAGAATGGCGATGATCATGCGAAAAGGGCACTTTCTCACAAGTAAAAAACTGCAAGTAGTGAAAGAGGTCTCATTTCCTGCACTAATGTTTCATTGGAGGAGAAGAGACATACTTGTACAGTTGCCAAAGTATCTGTAGTAACTGTGAAGTTCAGATAAAACTATAGCCTCCCAGTTTGTAGGTGTTTGCACCCTATCATTAATGGCATTACATCTCTGCTACCACGTGTTGACACTGTTCATGGACAGATTAGCAGTGAGGCTGAGACATGGTGCTGTAGAATGTCTCATTAAAACATGACAGTCTTGCTTAGATGTATTGATAGTGCACCAGTAATGCTTTCCATTGCGCCTACAAGGTTTGCCAAGTTTTGCAGTAAATAGGGTGACAAGGGCTTTGTTAGTGCACCTCTTATCACACTAAATGCGTATTGTTAGAAATGGGGTCTTTGGTTGACAGTCAGGTTACCCCCTGTTCAAGCAAGGACCCTCACTCTAGTCAGGGTAAAAGAGAATCACCCTCAGCTAACCCCTGCTTACCCCCAGGTAGCTTGGCAGAGCAGTATGCTTAACCTCAGAGTGCTAGGTGTAAAGTATTTGTACCAACACACACAGTAACTTAATGAAAACACTACAAAATGACACAACACCAGTTTAGACAAATAGGAAATATTTATCTAAACAAAACAAGACCAAAACGACAAAAATCCAACATACACAAGTCAAGTTATGAATTTTTGAAGACTAAACTCAAAAATAGCACTTAGAAACAAAAATGCTTAGATGAGGTGTTAACATGGCGTCGTGACGGAGTCCTTCCCAACAAGCCGACAGCAGCGGCGCCGGACACGGAGTCGCGTAGACCCCCAAGTACAGTACCTTTGGTGAAGAGTGAAAACAAGCCGATGCGCGAAGTCAGAGATCGCGTCGTCTGTGCAAAACGTTGAATCTGCGCACTTCGAGCGGCGTCAGTCACGACGTGGTGCGGCGACTTCCACGGAGTCGCAGACTTCAGCGAGGCTGCAGCGTCAGGTGCAGGCGGTGTCACCGGATTCAGCAGCGCCGTCGGTCCGAAGTCGTCCGAAGTCGATTTCCTTGGATTTCCACCAGTTTCCTTTCAAGGGCCCAGGGACTGGATAGGGCACCACTCTCCAGAGACTCCAGGTGCTGGTAGAGAGAAGTCTTTGCTGTCCCTGAGACTTCAAACAACAGGAGGCAAGCTCTAAATCAAGCCCTTGGAGATTTCTTCACAAGATGGAAGGCACACAAAGTCCAGTTTTTGCCCTCTTACTCAGGCAGAAGCAGCACTGCAGGAAAGCTCCACAAAGCACAGTCACAGGCAGGGCAGCACTTCTTCCTCAGCTATTCAGCTTTTCTCCAGGCAGAGGTTCCAGAAGTGTTTTTCAAAAGTCTGTGGTTTTGGGTGCCCTTCTTTTACCCAGTTTCTCCTTTGAAGTAGGCCTACTTCAAAGTAAAGCCTCTTTGGAATGTGAAATCCTGCCTTGCCCTGGCCAGGCCCCAGACACTCACCAGGGGGTTGGAGACTGCATTGTGTGAGGGAAGGCACAACCCTTTCAGGTGTGAGTGACCACTCCTCCCCTCCCTCGTAGCACAGATGGCTCATCAGGATATGCAGGCTACACCCCAGCTCCCTTTGTGTCACTGTCTAGTGTGAGGTGCAACCAGCCCAACTGTCAAACCGACCCAGACAGGGAATCCACAAACAGGCAGAGTCACAGAAATGGTGTAAGCAAGAAAATGCTCACTTTCTAAAAGTGGCATTTTCAAGTGCACAATCTTAAAATCAACTTTACTAAATATGTATTTTTAAATTGTGAGCTTAGAGACCCCAAACTCCACATGTCCATCCGCTCCCAAAGGGAATCTACACTTTAATCAGATTTAAAGGTAGCCCCCATGTTAACCTATGAGAGGGACAGACCTTGCAACAGTGAAAAACGAATTTAGCAATATTTCACTGTCAGGACATATAAAACACATTACTATATGTCCTACCTTAACCATACACTGCACCCTGCCCTTGGGACTACCTAGGGCCTACCTTAGGGGTGTCTGACATGTAAGAAAAGGGAAGGTTTAGGCCTGGCAAGTGGGTACACTTGCCAAGTCGAATTTACAGGTAAAACTGCACACACAGACACTGCAATGGCAGGTCTGAGTCATGACTACAGAGCTACTTATGTGGGTGGCACAACCAGTGCTGCAGGCCCACTAGTAGCATTTGATTTACAGGCCCTGGTACCCCTAGGGCACTTTACTAGGGACTTACTAGTAAATCAAATATGCCAATCACGGATAAACCAATCACATACACATTTTGTAAAGGAGCACTTGCACTTTAGCACTGGTTAGCAGAGGTAAAGTGCCCAGAGTAACAAAAACAGCAAAATCAGAGTCCAGCACACATCAACAACCTGGGGAACATAGGCAAAACGTTAAGGGAGACCACGTCAAGGATGAAGAGTGTAACACTTATCATCCCTGGGGATGATGCAGAGAAATCCTGGGTGTGCAAGGCGAAGTCACAGGACCTGCGTCGATCCCGTGGGTGCTGCTGGGAAATTTCTCTCTCACTGCAGGTGCTGCGATGATTCTTCTCGCAGGAAGTTGGGCTGCGTCGGTCCAGCTCGGCGATGCATTGATCCATGTGCGTCGAAGTTCCGGTCACAACACTGGCGCTGCATCGATCTTCAGTCAGGGAGCCAGGCTGCATCATTCCGGTTCAGCGTGCAGTGATTTTCTCACCACGAGGCAGGCTGTGCATTGATTCCGACAGGCTGTGCTTCGACGTTCGCCGCAAGAGGAGTTCTATGCAGAGATTACGTTTTTTTGACCCTGAGACTTCAGGAAACAGGAGGCAAGCTAAATCTAAGCCCTTTGGAGAGCACTTCTCAGTAGGGCCAGAGGGCAGCAAGGCAGCAGGGCAACAGCAAGGCAGCAGTCCTTTTCAGCAAAACAGTCAGGTGAGTCCTTTGGGCAGCCTGACAGCTTCTCTTAGCAGGTTCTGGTTCAAAGTTTCTTTCCCAGGAGGTATCTTGTCAAGAAGTGTCTGAGTTGGTAGGGCCCTAGTTTATATACCCAAATGTGCCTTTGAAGTGAGGGAGACTTCAAAGAATGGCTAGAAGTGCACAGTTCAGTTCCATCCTGTCTGCCATGGTCCCAATAGGAGGTTTGGCAGTCCATTGTGTGAGGGCAGACCACTGTCCTTCGACATGTAAGTGTCAGGCCGTCCACTCTCCGAGCCCAGGAAGACCCATTGAGAATGCAGACGTGTGCAGGTGTGACTGAGCATCCTGTGTTTGGGGTTGTCTGAGTGAAATGCACAAGGGAGCTGTCAACCTAACCTAGCCAGACGTGGATTGTAAGGCACAGAAGGATTTAAGTGTAGAGAAATGCTCACTTTCTAAAAGTGGCATTTCTGAAATAGTAATATAAAATCAAACTTCACCAGTCAGCAGGATTTTGTATTAACATTCTGGTCATGCTAAATATGACCTGTTTACCCCTTTCTAAACAGAATCTACCACTCAGACAGTTTATGAGGGTAGCCTTAATGCTAGCCTATGAAGGGAGCAGGCCTCACAGCAGTGTAAAAATGAATTGAGGAGTTTTGCACTGCCAGGACATGTAAACTACTTAGGTACATGTCCTGTCTTTTACCTATACAGCACCCGGCCCAATGGGTTACCTAGATCTGATCTTAGGGGTGACTTAGATGTAGAAAAAGGGGAGGTTAAGGCTTTGCAAGAACTTTTAAATGCCAAGTCGAATTGGCAGTAAAACTGCACACACAGGCCTTGCAATGGCAAGCCTGAGGCATGGTTAAGGTGCTACTTAACCTAAAGTGGGTAGCACAATCAGTGCTGTAGGCTCACTAGTAGCATTTAATTTACAGGCCCTGGGCACATGTAGTGCGCGTTATTGGGGACTTACATGTAAATTAAATAAGCCAATTGGATATGAGCCAATATCACCATGTTTTAAGGGCGAGAGCATATACATTTTAGCACTGGTTAGCAGTGGTAAAGGGCGCAGAGTCCTAAAACCAGCAAAAACAGTGTCAAAAAGTGGAGGGAGGCATGCAAAACGTTAGGGGGGACCACCCTAAGGCTGTCAGGACTAACAGAACCTAATTATAACGTCCCTATAAC
The DNA here is from genome assembly GCF_031143425.1 of Pleurodeles waltl. Lineage (NCBI taxonomy): Eukaryota > Metazoa > Chordata > Amphibia > Caudata > Salamandridae > Pleurodeles > Pleurodeles waltl. Next base: position 162,271,277 of record NC_090447.1, read on the forward strand.
CTTTGTTTTTTTCAGGGAATTTCTATGGTTTCTTAACATAAAGTAATTTTAATTAGTATACATTATTACAACCCTGGCTGCGCACGGAGACCATGCACAGCGGAGGTTGGTTGCAAGGCTTGGCGTTGCAGTTAAGCCTTTATAGCCACACAAACCCACACCATGCATGGCCTTTGCCCATTCTCATAGCAGGTTGGCCACAGGGCCTGTCTCTGTCAGTGGATGTGTGAGTGGGTGCATGAGTGTGTGAGTGGGTCTGAAAGTGGGTGTGTGAGTCTATGAGTGGGTCTGAGTGGGTACATGAGTGTCTGAGTGGGAGTGGATGTTTGAGCCTCTGAGTGAATGTATGAGTGAATGAATTAGCGCATGAATGTCTGTGGTTTTTCTTTCAAATTTTTCCATAATTACAAATATTTTGTGAATAATTTGCGGAACTTTGCAAAAATGTGTGAATTTTCACAAATGTCACATGCCATGATGCAAAATTATATTAAACCTATATTTTGCCCCTAAAACACACATACATCACCCCACCCCTTATGCCAGTTTCAATATGAATATTCACCCCCAGGGACCGTGTCCCATGAAATAAAATGGCAGTCACAACTTTCTAGTCAGGTTGCAGTCAGTCAATTGCAACGCTTCTTTTTCACACGCATATTCACGAAAATTTGAGAATTTCACGAATTATTTGCAACCAGAGATGTACAAATGTATTTGCCCTTACATTTACACCAAATAAGCAAAAGATCGTTCTGTGTTTCGCAAGCTAGCTTTCTGCCAAATTTGATGTATTTCTGTACAGTGGTTCGGGCTGTAGACGTGCCTAAACACAACTTTTTTTGCCCCCCCTTTTTCTTAGCCCCCGCTTAATGGATCACCCTGAAACTTTCTGTGCAGAACAAGAATCACAGTAACAAATTTCGTGAAGAGTGGATGTTTGAGCCTCTGAGTGAATGTATGAGTGAATGAATTAGCGCAAGAATGTCTGTGGTTTTTCTTTCAAATTTTTCCATAATCACAAATATTTTGTGAATAATTTGCAGAACTTTGCAAAAAATTGTGAATTTTCACAAATGTCACATGCCATGATGCAAAATTATATTAAACCTATAATTTGCCCCTAAAACACACATACATCAACCCACCCCTTATGCCAGTTTCAATATGAATATTCACCCCCAGGGACCGTGTCCCATGAAATAAAATGGCAATCACAACTTTCTAGTCAGGTTGCAGTCAGTCAATTGCAACGCTTCTTTTTCACATGCATATTCATGAAAATTTGAGAATTTCACAAATTATTCGCAACCAGAGATGTACTAATGTATTTGCCATTACATATACACCATATAAGCAAAAGATCGTTCTGTGTTTCGAAAGCTAGCTTTCTGCCAAATTTGATGTATTTCTGTACAGTGGTTCGGGCTGTAGACGTGCCTAAACACAACTTTTTTTGCCCCCCCTTTTTCTTAACCTCCGCTTAATGGATCACCCTGAAACTTTCTGTGCAGAACAAGAATCACCGTAACAAATTTCGTGAAGATCCGTCAAACTGTGCTACATATATATATATATATATATATATATATATATATACACATACACACAAACACACATGCATAAATAGAACTCAATTCTAGATCCAACTGGCAACACTGCAGATCGCTGCCAGAATCACAAAGAATGATGCCCCTGTCCAGGTCAGTGTCACTATCAGCTTGGAGATGGAGATAATAGCTAGTGTCGCCACCTATGCCATATGCATGGCCTATGCATGGCCTATAACCCACCAATGGCCAACACATATATGCCTACATTTCTGATTGCTGCCTGTCTTATAAGGGACGCCAGGGTGAAGCCTCTGAAGTGCTGCCGGTTTGAGTATGGGTAGGAATGCCTTTGTCCTAACCTTGGTACTAGTATCTGGTGGCTTTATTCTCAGAACAGAATTAATACCCGTGCAGTGTTTATTGTTGCCTGTGATTTTCTGCCTAAAATGTGTGATTTGTCAGACATTTTATTCACCTTGCAAAATTGTATTTAAATACTATTATGTTTTGTCTAACGTTACTGGCTATAGGCGATAAATACACTATTTTTTGCTTATTTCCAAAACAGTCACTGTGGACAAAAATCAACTTCTATGTAAATTAGTTTTTAAATCCAATCCATTTGATCATGTTTTACCTGCCAATGTCTTTACAATGACTCATTCACTAATAATTATGTCAGGTATTGCTAATAATCAAAATTTCCCATGAAGTTGTGTAAGTAAATTCCATTATATTTCTTGAACTATGTTTTGGATGGAGAATCACCCAATGCTCTGTAATTTTTTGTAGAACTTTCTTGAGGCTTTAACTGCCAAAAAGAAACTTTTTAAGATGGACTGAGGTAAAGTACAAAAGAGAACACATTTTCACCACTGCTTTCACCTCATTTAAAAGGCTTGATATATGTGCTGTAATTAAAGCAGTTAATCAATTTTATGTTGAGATACAATATTCATATTATCTAATCTGATTTTTGCTATACTGGTCTGCAAACATGAAAAATGGACAAGCAGAACCAATCCACTTTAAGAAAAATCACTAGACAATCCATTTATGTCATGGTCGCTTCTTTTTTAATATTTAATAGAACAAAGATATTTTCTCCCGTCTACATCTCAGAAAGATTTTTATATCACAGATTGAGATACCAGTTTTGGAAATCATTTGTAAAAATGTATTGTTTAAAAATCATTTTATGAGTAATATAATTTTAACACATTGACACATGAATATCAATTCACATATACCCATTAGTTTTTTTCTTAATAAAGCTATCTTTTGTATTGTTTCATTACTTTGGTAATTAAAATCTGCATCTATCTAACTTTGCCATAGCTACATATATAAATTTCACATAGGGAAAAAGAACATTTAGAGCCTCATTATTAGTTTGGTGGTCTGACCGCCAGACTGCCACGCTGGTGGTCCTGAAACGACCGCCATGCTGGTGGCCTTTCAAACCGCTCTATTACGAGTTACACAGGGAGGACCACCGATTGCCAAGCAAAAAAGGCAGACTGCCAGTGGCACGGCAGCCTGGACCGCAACCAACCACTGAGCTTATTACAAGCACACAGTCGCCGTGGTGAACACACATGGCGGTCAGCCAATGGCAGTCCAAATCACGGCAGTCAGCACCGATAATACACAACTGCACATTGGCTGAATTTGAAAACAACACAGCTGACACACATTGCCACACTGTACACACCTGCAAAGGACACTATAAAACTCACCCATTCAAAGACCACAATCCTTTGTATTTACATTGCAACACGCAGAACTCAGATCGCATTTTGTCCACAGAGTCCATATATTAGGCACCTTTTTTATCATCATATGGAACACAGTTTTGTCCATTCACACCCTATGGCACTTAGCCTGTTTAGTAAGTCACTGTCAACTGTTTTTTTTGTTCCACCATATCACGTTCCAAAAAGTCTAGTTTTTTTTTTAAGATGACTTAAGAGTCATGGTGAATGAAATCATAAGAGTAGAGCCACAATTGTTTGGAGCACAAGTCTAGCATACTGCTCTCAGTAGCAAAATGGAAATGTGTGACAGGATTGTTGACAGAGTGAATGCTGTAGGCACCCTGTGCACAATAGAGGACATCAGGCAGAGGTGGAATGACCTCAGGAGCAAGGTCCGTTCCCTGGTCTGCAGGCCCCAGCTGCAGACCAAGAAGACTGACAGTGGCCCTCCCAGTGCGCCATTACATCTCTTTCCCTGGGAGGAGAAGGTCTTGGCCATACTGCATCCTGAGGGCTTGACAGGAATACATGGGGGAGGGATTCTGGTAAGTCACAACACTAAACATTTCACCAAAGTGCAATGTCATGCATGCTCATAGCTCACCTTTTCCCTCATTTACTGTTACCACACTCACCAGACCAGTGTTCACCAGCTGAAAGACCTCTATTGGGCAACTCACAATTGAAGTGTACTCTGATGAGGAGGTGACATTTGTATAGTGTGTGTAGTACAGAGACTGACATGACTCCAACACCCAGCAGACACAGTTTCAATAACTCCCAACACCAGAACAGTGGTCATTTGTCCAAAGGCCCCTGTTTGTTATCTATGAATTTAAGGGTACAAACATGGGAAAAAATAATTTGTCAAGTGTGTGTAGTACAGGGACTGACATGACTCCAACTCCCAGCAGGCACTATTCCTGTAACGACAAACACTAGCACAGAGGTCACATGCTACAATACATCTGTTAGTGAACTGTTACTTGCAGTGTACACACCTGGGGGGATAGCATTGGTCAAGTGGAATAACCTGACTGCAACTCACAGGAGGCACTGTTTCTCTGACTACAAACACCAGAACAGTGTTCATTCATCGAAAGAACATTGTTTTGCAACTCTCAATGTAAGTGTACTCTGCTGGGAGAATTCAATTTGTGTAGTCTGTGAAGTAGAGGGAGTGATATGACTATAGCCCAGTGTCCTCTTCTCCAAGGACCCCTCTTAGTAACTCATACATGAGGTGCACTCACCTGAGGGGATAATATTTGTATGGTGTGCATAGTACAGGGATTGACATGATTGTAACTCCCAGGAGGCTCTTTTACTATCACTCCAGCCACCAGTCCAGTGTTCCCTTCTCCGAAGACCCCTGTTTGGTAACTCATAAATGAGGCGTACTCACATGGGGGGATGACCTTTAGCAAGTGCATGAAGTATAGGGAGTGACATGACTGCTAAGGCTCTGTCACTTTTCTGGGTGAGCAGAGAAGGGCTCCATCAGTCCTGTCCAGACACCTAAATCTGGCCTTCAGGAGCCCAAAATCCCACTCCACTACATGCTGTGTTCATCCATGGGCCTCATTGAAGTGGACTTCCTCTGACGCAGTTAGATTGCTTAGTGGCATCAATAACCAAGGGTGGTTTGGATATGTGGAGTCTCCACTTAATGAATGGGACATATGTGCAACAATGAGTCACTCAGTTCATGATCATAGCACCTGACATTGCACACACAATCAGGACAGATGTGACTTACCAACCAGCCAGGTCTTCTCTAGGTACAGTTGTGACATCAGCTGGGGTATGGTGCTGTTTTGCATTATGAAGGAATCATGGACTGAACCCCAATAATGGGCACAGATATGTGAAATGTAGAGATCCGCCAAACAGACAACTTGCAAATTATGGAATGGAGGTTCTTTCTGTTGCAATAAACTTGTTCATTGGCCTGCGGTGGCACCAAGCCAGGATTTATGCCATCAATGGCCCCACCACATGTGGGAGGCAGGCAAATCCATAAAAGTCAGCCTTCACATGGGCTAAATCCTCACGTCGGAGAAACTGGATCTAAGCAAGGTGTTTCAGTATTTCTGACAGGACATCCTTTAATACCAGACTGAACATAGGTTGGGACATACCGGCAGATAGGGCCACTGTATGTTGGAAGGACCCTGTGGCTACGAAGTGCAATACTGACATGACTTGTACAATGGGTGGTATGGTGGTATGATAACTAATAGCTGGCATCCGATCTGGCTCTAGTGAACAACATAGGTCCACTATTGTTTGCCTATCCAGGCAGTACAACATTATTATGTGGCATTGCTTCATGGCCTGAACGTCTGGCAGTGGACACTGGACAGGAAGTTGTTGCATCCTCTCATACTCTCTCTTCGAGGGTATCTATGTGTGACAAGACATGATTTCTAACACTAGTCAGTGTATCCACAGCAACATACATCATGCATGTCAATGAGATCATGTGACAAAGCAATTCTGACTGTATAGACATGGCACCCAGTACACATCAAAGCCGGCAACTACAGAAGGCTCACATGCGAACCTCATGGTTTTCAAAACATGTGTCCAGAATGTAGATTTGGACCAACCTCAGATGTGCAGTGCAATTGTCCTTTGAAATGTGACTGTATATTCCAACCACCAAAATGACCGTCAGCAGTGATGGACTGTGCCACGCTGTTAAATGTCAACTGTGCCCTGCAACATACCACAATGGTGGTTGAGTAGAAGGACCTACATGACAAAACAGGCTACGGCTGTTTGTGAGATAAAACACACATGTTTTGTAGGAGTGATGCAGTTTATAAAGCCCAATACAGCATTTCAGGTGCCAAAATGACAGATTCCTCACCTAATCCCCTGGACATTAGGAACTGCTTGCGACCGCCTGCAGAAGTCATCATGGCGATAGGTGGTTGCAAACACGGTGAACACAACCGTAGGTTAACGTTGTTGCCAGTGGCGATAGTGGACCAATGGCTGTGTCTGCCAACGGTGACGACCACGTACATGGCAGAAGTGATGGCCATGTGCTGCAGATTTACTAACTTGACTCCTTACACAGATGCCAGCAAAACCTCCGCAACCTGAGCTGCTGTGTGCCACCTCTGGCAGCAACCATGCACGTCCAGAAGGTAATAGGGCCCCTGCCTTCTCTCCAGAGGAGGTGGAGAGGTTTGTCCATGAGGTCCTACTCCTGTATGGACAGCTCTATGGCTCACCAGAGGAGCAGGTAAACACCTCCTGTGTACAATTTTCTCAATACTGCACCATACTTTTCCTCCTCATAGGATAGAATGTGCCCCTGTGTGCCAGTTAGACTTCATGTGTGCCTGTTGTTGCAGTCTGTGTGGCATCAATGGGATGTATATTGTGCACGTATTGGTGGACAGTACCATATTTTAAGTTCAGTCACATTGTGTTGTGTGAGGTTTTTGGGGTCCTAGATTATCCTTGTGTTGTATGCACATAACTAGGTAAGAAGACATTACTGTCACCCAGTAAAATCTCTTTCCTCATGACTGTTATAATTGTTGGACAACATGTATGTGCATGACAGCATGAGCTGTGTAGGCATCTTGTATGTGGCATTTGAGAAACGTGAGCAATGTGTATAGTGCCACAGATCTTTCAAATGACATCTGGCCTTGCTAAACTGTTGTGTGGAAGACATATCATGCCTCACTGTGCCCTTCAGGTTGCCACACACATCACATGCCAAATTGTTGATGACCACATGATGTACTGTCATGCATGGAATTAATGGGAATGAAGTGTCTTGTAGGATCTGTCTGCTCAGCCTGCAGAGACCAGAACCTGGCAAATGTATCTTCCATGGGACATATACAAGGCTGTGGGAGAGTCACCATGGCTATGCAACTGTGGCACTGTGCCCACTCCCTGTACCAAAGCAAATCCTGGCATGTGGCCAGTGTGATACTCCAGTGGCAAAACCTGCACTGAATGCCTCATTCCTTTGACTAGATTAGGAATGGGTACAGAGGTAAATCATTAAACTAGTCCATATGTGCATTTTGCATCATTGTCAATGTCTGCCTTTGACAGGTCCCTTACTTCCACAGCTCTGTTGTCACCTTCACACAGGTCATATTTGCCCTGTACAGGCTTATTGCATAAATGACAGTCAGACAGTGCAGACAGTGTGTTGATTCCTGGGAGGCAATGACATGTGACTCTGTAGCTTTATCACATAGGCGAAATTGCAATGCATGCAATTGTATGTTCAATGCCATCTCTGTAGAATAGACAAACATGTCCAAAGGACTGTTTTGTGGTACAGGGACATACCACAGAAACCACCCCCTGAAGTGGCTTGAGTCTACAGTTGATATTCCACATGTCCACACATGGACAAGGAATACACTTACCTTTCTGTACCCACCATGCCAGCCCCTTGATTGTGGCTCAAGTGTAATGGTGAAGACGTTTGCCTGTTGAGACTGTATGCAGTTAGTCAGTCTCACAGAGTGTGAATGTGTTGGACCATAGAGGCCTAAGGAGTTTACCCATCAGAAGCCACATAGGTGTGTAGAGTTTCATTGTGGTTCACATCACAGTACATGTTGCTTGAGCAGGGGCTACCTGATGTAGCAAGCTTGCTTAGTCATTTTAGGCCCTGAACAGGGTAAAAACTGTAAACTTCGTACTTGTATAGCACACTTTTACCCCGTAAGTCATGCTGGGCACTGTACGCATACCGCTGTGGAACCCTTCCTGGCTTTCCCTGTGAAGTGCCCACTCCTGGGCATCCCAAAGGTGAAGCCAGGTATCCCAGTGCTGTTGGGGCCATTGTAGAGATTAAGCAAGCTACTGCCCAGAGTTAGACCCATGATTAGATTGGCACCAAGGCAAGAATTTTCAGGTCCGAGGAAATTGAGCCCAACACCTGCCAAGGAAGGAATAGAACCCTGGTCCCAGGCCAGTCTTCTGCATCAGGGGCTACTGCTCTAACCACTGAGCCACACGTCTCCACTAGTAGTGGGTTAGTCTGCAGACAAAAGTACATATGTCTGTAGTCATGTACGTGCACTTATTGGCTTGTGTGTTTCACACTTGAGGAGTGTTATCAAATCGAAAAATTCTAGCTTGGTGTTTCTGACATGTGTGTGACTTAACCATTTGTGACAAAACTTGTGATTGTAATCTCTTGATTTGTCTTTTGCATCCATGCAGGTTAACGCCCATAATAAAAAGGAGCTTTGGAGAGCCATTGCCAAGATGGTGCGGACCCTAGGGGTCCACAGTTGGCGGAGCACCCACTATCAGAAGAGGTGGGAGGACCTGAGATGCTGGGCCTGGAAGATCGCTGAGGTCCAGCTGGGGATGTCCTCCCAACATGGGTGGTGTGCCCTTCAGACCATGACCCGCCTAATGGCCCTCATCCTGGTAGTGGCCTACCCAGATCTTGATGGGTATTTGAGGATAGCACATCAGCCACAAGGGAGTGAGTACAGGACATATTCCTGCCAGTGAGCTCCCCTGACCATTAGGGATGAGCCATGTGTAACACAGTAGATGAGTGATTGTTTGTATAGACATGTCATGTGGTGCATACTGATGTGCTCTGTCAATTGCCCCAGGGACCTAGAACACAACTGTGTACAATCCACAATCAATTTGCTCTCCAGGAACAAAATATAGATGAGTACAGGGATCAATCAAGTACTGTTTGCTGTTGTAGTGGGTGTAGTTTCTATGCAACAGACTGCTACTCCTCAGTGTTACAGGCCAAAATAAAGGTATTGATGGATCACTGTCCTCAGCCATGTGTCTGTTGAAAGGAGGATACTGGCCTCTCCCAACCAGAGGCTACTTGTCTTCAGTATATGACGGGTGCTTGTGCCTTACTACTGGCTGTAATGTGAAGATGGCCATCATATATTGAAGGGGCACACATTTTTTGGGGTGCAGCTATAGGTCAATACTTTCTCTTGGTAAGTAGGGAATGTTCATTGATTTATGTTTCATGACTGATGCCAGCATTCCTTTTGCCTACATGTCAGCATGTGTCCTTTTTTCTTTAGAAATAAATTTGTAAGCTGCTGTATCATGCACGGCCTACATGTGTCGAGGGGATAATTTCTGTATTCCCTCACATATACGTGCATGTCAACCTGTGTGGGGAGTATTACATTTACAATGGTGGTGCATTTCATGTTGTACCACAGACAGCAGTATATCACCATTGATTACTGCTGACACATACCCTCACCCGTCATTGCATGTCATTTCACATGTACAACTGCAGTAGCAATGAGGGACATAACGGGCAGGCCTACAGTTTTTACCCACAATGTGTATTTCCATGCCACTGATGCAGAATCATGTGAAATAGGGAAGGTTTGTTACCTGACTGTTGGCATGCAGCATGGAATGACTTGCAGGTCTGTTGAAATCACATGTGTTTGGGTACAACCATTCATACACAGACATCTGGGTTTGCATGACTAAAATGAAGACAATGATGTGACGTTAAATTGGGGAACATGTTGAGAGCCTTCTACAAGTACTTGCAAATCTGTGGGCCTCTCAAACATCCAAAGGACTAATGGTGTCTACTGATGCCCTCAGAGTATGTCATTGTAAGGGGTGCCAGACATTAGTCGTGATTTCCCTGGGACTTGCTGATTCATTGTGTTGTGGAGTTTAGAGACATTTCTCACTGACATTTTACTCAATTTGTCTACAGTGTACATTTCCATGACAAATGTGTGGCATATCTGAGCTACATTAGTATTACCACCATGACTCCACTGGGACAAATATCACTTGGTGAAGTGTGCATTGTGGATCTGTTTCCAGTGTGACCTGAGTATTTCCATGTCACCTTCTCTAGGCTATGTTACTGTTGTCAGCAACAAGGCATGTTCTGGGAGCATCAGTTTGTATTGTTGTGTTATTGTGTATGTGACAAATAGATGTCTGCGTGACCTTGTCTGGAATCTTTGGGAATGGAGTTGGCATTGGCCTAGTATTTTATGACAACAGTTAAGTGATGTATGCTCCATGAGGCAAAGCGTTGAAGGTGATGAGGTCTACTACTTGTTCAATGGTTACTGAGATTGCACAACTTCAACCGTACAATTATAGTTGTCTCAGATCCTGATTTTCCTGTGGGCAAATGTTGACAGTTCAGATGGCTTGCATGCATATGATGCTGTAGATGTATGGGCCACACAGGTGGAGTCTGTTGCCTATTTGACATCATGGTAATGTTTGCTAATCACAATTGCTGTTCAAGTGTGATCATGGGTATTTGTAGTATCAGCCCAGGAAAGTGAAGGAGACAGGGCACTGTTGAGTGGGGAAGCATCTGGCAAAGGGACCTCGGGTCTAGACAACAATGACACAGAGAGACTAAGTGGCCCGGAGGGTGAGGGGAGTGCCACAGGAAGACCGGATATACATTCTTGTAATTATCAGATTCTTCCTCCAGTGGCCCCTCCCTAGTAGTGGCGGACCCATCGGGATGTACCCCTGTACCATCTTTGTCCGCCACCCTCCCTGTTTCTCCCCACCTTCGTTGGCTGCGCCTGCTCACCCAAGAGGGAGGGCGTCTCCTTTGCCGCAGGCACCTTCGTCCCAGCCCCTGCTACCCATGCTGCCCTCAGTGAGGAGGCTAGTAAGGAGTATCTCTGTGGTACTGATAGTCATTGTGAATGCCATCCAGTGGTTGTCCACCCAACTGGAGCAGACAATGCATTCCTGGAAGGCATTCATAGTGCAATGTCTGGCCTACAGAATTCTTTTCAGGCTCTTGCCTCCACAATGACAGCAGCCATTCACCCCCCACCTTTCATCCAATCTCCAACTCCCCCTTCCCAATCCAAATCCCCCATTGCCCAACCTATCCAAAGCATACAACGATTTTACACGCACCCGCCTCAACACACAAGAGCAGACACACATAAAACACGAACACCACAAGACACACTGGCACGCAAGCACTCAACAGACTCCAACACACTTCAGCTACCACTTCCTCAGGCACCCCCACCACCTCCATTGTCCCACACACCACATCAGGCATACACACAGGCACCACCACAACAGTCAGTGACACACCCACCACATCCACCAAACCCACAAACACCAGCCCAACAGACACACAGACATCCACCACATCCACCATACCCACACACACCACCCCAGACACACTGACATGTGCCACATCCACTATACCTGCAGACACCACTCCAAATGACACATACACATCCACCACTATAAACATACCCACAGACACCACCCCAACAGACACACACATCCACCACTCCATCACCCAGCACCTCCTCTACCCAGCCCCAAAACATGCAAACACCCACACTCACACATGCAACAGAAGTATACCTCACACACCCAAGACATCCACACCAACGCAGCAGACAACCACTGCCTCAACCTCCAAATCCCCACCCCCTTCTGCTGACCGTACCCGTGTTCCTAAAACAGATTTTTTGTTTGAGCTTTCCCCTGTTCGCTCAACCCCAGCCGCAAACCAAAGAGGCTCCCACCCACCTCCCAGCTCACCCCTTCCACCTCTAAGTCCTTCCCTATCACACCTGCCCTCCTGCAGGCACCCAAACCCCTCTTCCAAAGAAGAAGCCCACCCCTCCTAGGAAGCAGCAGTCCACCCCTCCCAAATCTGGCCCCCCTCCACACCAAGGATGGTCCCTGAGGTGACTGACTGCCCACTTGATGCCCCTTCCTGTGGAGGTTGCCTTCCAGTTAAGGAGTCAAGTGAGAGCACACTAATGTGCCTGGACAATTGCATACGGACTGGCTCATGACCTTGGACAATTTACATTTCATTGTTAATAAACCCAAAAGTTGTCTTTTTTGGTACACATTTGTCCTGCAATTCCTTTTCTACCTTCATGTTGTTCCTGATTGACTTGTGTAGTATGCCTACAGTTGTGTGTGTTTTAGCCTGTATGCTGATCCTTTTGCTGTTGCTTGCAAAATATGACTATGTGGGCAGTGCTGGTGTCACCAAAGACAAAGGTAGGATGTTGACTTTATGGATATGTGTTTGTTAATGCATTTGTGGTGTCATAGGATTGTGTTCTCTTTGGTATTTCATCTTGTGTTGTCCAATGTGAGCATATATGGTGTTAGACGTGTCCCCCCTGATATGGGTTATAGATTAATCTAATATGTGGCAGCTTGAGTTTTGTTTGTGTAGACATGGAATTTGTTCAATTGTGCTTCCTTTGTTTGCATTTGACTTGCATGTGTCCATTTTGCTGTGTGTACCTTGCAGCTACTGCATGTAGATGTATGTCCCATGCAGTTGGGGGAGTTGTAGTTGCTTTGTTGACTTGCGCTTCCACTTTATGCAGATTGGCATGTCAATTGATTGTAGTATTGTTTGTCCCAGAGATATCTGGAGGGTCAGTTCCTGTGCAAATGTTGTTTAAGGGGCATGTGCAAAGTGATGTCCCAGTGCAGCCTCCTTCCTTGAGTGCTCCTGATGCCACCATCCCTATTGTGCAGGTATTGTTTGCATTGTCAGCTTTGTATATTTGTCTCTCTGTCTATTGTGCATCCAGTTGTCCTTCCATTATGTTGCAATGTGGGTGATGTGTGTGTCCATTGCAGGGCTGTTTAATGGGACTGGTGTTTGTGTTCCATACCATATCTATACATATGTGTGTTGAATGTGCTGGCAGTCCATGACATGTGCAATGTGAGTTTGTGAGTTATATTGGTAGATGTGATGTTGCTGTGTTGTTGGTGTTGTGTGACACAATGTTGTGTGCACTTGTGGTCCCTGCTAGAGTCTTTGGTTGACAGTCAGGTTACCCCCTGTTCAAGCAAGGACCCTCACTCTAGTCAGGGTAAAAGAGAATCACCCTCAGCTAACCCCTGCAATACCCCCTTGGTAGCTTGGCAGAGCAGTAGGCTTAACTTCAGAGTGCTAGGTGTAAAGTATTTGTACCAACACACACAGTAACTCAATGAAAACACTACAAAATGACACAACACCCGTTTAGAAAAATAAGAAATATTTATCTAAACAAAACAAGACCAAAACGACAAAAATCCGACATACATACGTCAAGTTATGAATTTTTAAAGATTAAACTCAAAAATAGTGCTTAGAAACACAAAATGCTTCGATGAGGTGTTAACACGGCATTGTGAAGGAGTCGTTCCCAACAAGCCGACACCAGCAGTCGCGTAGACCCCTAATTACAGTACCTTTGGTGAAGAGCGAAAACAAGTCGATGCGCGAAGTCGGGGATTGCGGCATCTGTGCGAAATGTTGAATCCGCGCACTTCGAGCGGCATCGGTCACGACGTGGTGCGGCGACTTCCACGGTTTCGTGGACTTCAGCG